>NC_053041.3:499787760-500412760 GCF_002575655.3 Aegilops tauschii subsp. strangulata | reverse complement strand
AATACAATCAACCGGACTAACCCATTTGCTATCAGAAATCGAGAAGATAACACCAGCATCGATTAGACGAATTACCTCTTTTCTTACCACGTTCTTGGAATGAGGGTTTAATCTTCATTGACTCTCAATCACAGGTTTGGATCCTTCTTCTATGGAAATGGCATGCGAATAAATAGATGGATTTATTCCTCTCACATCTTTCATAGAATATCCCAAAGCCCTACGATGTCTTTTTAACACCAATAAAAGTTTTTCTTTTCATTTTCCTGAAAGGTCAGCATTAACAATAAAAAGAAATTTTCCAGTGTCATCCATAAACTCATACCTTAGTCCTGTAGGAGATGGTAATTCTTTGTCACCCTTTCTTTGAAGCACTTCATGTACCTTATTGAGATGAGGACTGGCCTTGCAAAGACATTGGGCCTTTTCCTATTTTGTGCGCCTCACTGACTCCACCATGTATAATACTCGCGGCCATTGGGCATTTTACCCTTTTGTGTGTCGCATTGACTCTACCGTGTATAATACTCACGGACATGAATGCAACAACATAACCAATAAAGCAATATATTTATTTTCTTTGCATAGAATATTGTATTGGTACTTTGCAATTGTTGTTTTTTCACTAGTATTTATATTTCTAACGTTGATCATCTTATATATGATTTGATTTGTGCAAACTTATATATGTATGGATGTATCCGATGTCTCGTGAAATTATCAACAAATGTATGACTGTGAACTTGTATATGGATGTGAATTTGTGTCAATGGTGAAATTATATTCAATTTGATGTTTGCAGGTCAATTCTTGCATTGAAACATGCAATCCTTACGTAACCGTGTGGAACAAGTGGGGACATGACAATAGGGAAAAACTAATTTGGATTGTTGGATTGGCGATGGATAGCACATATGCAAGTTACAAAACTTGAGCCGACAAGTTTTAAATTCACACCAAGAAACCAAAACTTAAAAACCAGTCGACATTGTGTACCTCCAATCCGGTCACCTATTAAGTCTTTCACCACAAGGCCCTCTCTATTGTAGTCGTCCCTGAAATGAGCACACACTACAGACTGACTTTAATAATTGGTACACACTTTGTAAGATTTGCATGTGTGCGATGTGGCCTCTACTAGCACACGGCCATGAATAGACAATTGTATGCCATGACATATGTGTCGTGTAGTTCAGTGATCGTTCAGTGGTGATGGACCATCACCCTTGCACACTTGGTGTATCTATACCAATGCGGCACTTGTGGCGCAATAAAACACTTCAGTAATTCTTGTTTGGAATCAACATTTCAATAACTAGATAATACCCCGTGTCGTGGGATGTTATTGTGTGATAAAGAGCTCAAAAGAGAGGGGGCGCATAGAAAAGAAAGAGAGTTAGAAAATCCAATTTTGTATGTGATCTTAGTAGTTTATTAGATCATCAAAAGTAGTTTGCATCTCAGTGTAAAGGAGGTGATGCAACTTAAAAATTATTAGCACATAATTTATTTAAATGCGAACACTAACATAGGGAGAAGATAAAGAAAGAAAACATAATGACCAACAAGTATTCAGACAAAATATATGCCGAGATACCACAACAATATGAATTGCTTGTTCGCGCCTTGATTAAACTCCTAGCTTCAATCCTACTCGTGTTGTAGTTCCACTCAACTTATATAACGCTACATTTATGTACATCCTGATTGTGAAATGTGTTATGACAATTGGTGTTGAAACCAGTACACATGAAGCACTGGATTTAAGAGTTGGACTTGCATTATCTTTCTCCTCCCTGGCAAAAATCGGTTGTGCTGCACTGGAATCAGCTAGCATACGCTGCTAGGAGTAGGTGGATCACGTAGGAGGAGGCCAACCCGACGTCCTAGTGGTGGTCACGCAGTGTAAGGAGGCCCTGTGAGGACCTACTCATGTAGGGGACAAAGATTAGACAGATGAGTGAAGAACATAAGCAAAGAGCTGAGGGAGGTGCGCAACATGACCTGCCAGGTCACATGACATTGCGAAGAAGGCTGGCCACCAAATGGCCCGGCTCGAGCGGTCTATGGTGTTGCCCTGTGCTCTCACGAAACTTGGCACCTCACCCTCTCGTCTTTCCATGCCGTCTCCATCCTCTATGTCATCGACGCCGTCCATGGCTGCACCGACGTCTTTAGCGCCATTGTCCTCCCCTATAATGTCTACTAGGAGCCTAAAGGTATGTTTCCATGCTTTAGAGTGAGAGACCGGGAAAGGGGAGAAAGGAAAGGACAAATCCATCAATTCGTGAGGACATCTTAAGGAGAACGACGAACAGGAATAGCATGTGGTCTAATGTGATACATGCCTCTGTTACTCTAAGATTTGTTTTCATGAGAAGTCAAAGACCCATGGGATAGTGCAGATATGAAGAACCAGAAGTTTCTTTTGCTTTATTCGTTGGTTGAGTTGACAAATAACTGCCCAAGTAAAAGATGGTCTGGCTGACCAAGAATTGTTGTTGGTGGATTGGTTGATGTTTGGAACTGAAAACTGATGCGGCATGCATGGTGGAACCAAAAGGTGATGTGGCATGCATGGTGACGTGGATAATGTGCATGTAAGAATTGCTAGTAGTGAGTGACAACTTTTTAAGAATAGTAGATCTCATGAAGTACAAAAGCAAGAAGTCAAAAAAATTAAAATATTGACATCGCACCCAAGAACTTGAAAAAGAAACTGTAAGATCGCACAAAAGCTTTGATTGGCACACCACAGAAATGAAACCCTTGTATCATTTTCTTAACCCTAAAACTTGGCTTTGATTGTTGAACACAATCGGATTTTATGCATGCTTGTAAACTTTTGAGCTGCACCTCGACATATAAGAGAAAACGAAAGGGGACAAAGTTTTTAATTCGAGTTCATATGCACACTGATTAGCAGTAAGATGCCAAAAAATAGTAAACAATTTCAAAAAATTCTGTTTCTTTTGTGATAAGCACTGATAAATTTATCACATGCGTGCAAAATTTGGTGACGAAGTGACATTCCAATTTTCGAGCATCGATTTTCTTGTTTTTTCCCAGACCTCCATGTTAGAAGGATAAAGAGGGATTGGTGGAATCGTTGTTTATTGCTTGAGCCACGTGGCCATATATATAGGAGTACAATGACCAACTTGGAGTACAAGACAAGGCATGAATAAATCCTAGTCTATCCTATACTTCCTAATAATCATAATACTCAACATTCCCCCGCAGTCCCAATGGGAGCAACGTAGATGGTGAGATTGGTGAAGACTCAGAAGGTAAGCTGACGGACATCCCCCCACAGTCGTAATGGTTGCATCGCGGAAGTTGTGGCTGGAGTGGAAACTGACGAGGTTGCTCAAGCAAGGCGGTAGCTGCTACTTCTTGAGCTTGCATTGGTTTTTCCCTTGAAGAGGAAACGGTGATGTAGCAAAGTAGAGATAAGTATTTCCCTCAGTTAAGAACCAAGGTATCAATCCAGTAGGAGAAACATGCAAGTCCCCAATATATGCACCTACACAAACAATCAAACACTTGCACCCAACGCAAAAAAGGGGTTGTCAATCCCTTCATGGTCAATTGCAACGGTGAGATCTGATAGAGATAGATATAAAAGATTACTAAAATGTAAAACAAGATAAAAGTAAATAAAACTCAGCGAGGTATTTTTGGAATATAGATCTGAAAATATATGAAGGAAAATAGACCTGGGGGCCATAGGTTTCACTAGAGGCTTCTCTCTTGAAAGAAAATAATACGGTGGGTGAACAAATTACTGTCGAGCAATTGATAGAAAAGCGCAAAGTTATGACGATATCCAAGGCAATGATTATGAATATAGGCATCATGTCCGTGTCAATTAGACCGACTCCTGCCTGCATCTACTACATTACTTCACACATCGACCGCTATCCAGCATGCATCTAGAGTATTAAGTTCATAAAGAACGGAGTAACGCCTTAAGCAAGATGACATGATGTAGAGGGATAAACTCAAGAAATATGATGAAAACCCCATCTTTTTACCCTTGATGGCAACAATACAAATACGTGCCTTGCTACCCCTACTTTGTCACTGGGTGAGGACACCGCAAGATTGAACCCAAAACTAAGCACCACTCCCATTGCAAGAACTACCAATCTAGTTGGCCAAACCAAACCAATAATTCGAAGAGAAATACAAAGATATCAAATCATGCATATAAGAATTCAGAGAAGATTCAAATAATATTCATAGATAAGCTGATCATAAATCCACAATTCATCGAATCTCGACAAACACACCGCAAAAGAAGACTACATCGGATAGATCTCCAAGAACATCGAGGAGAACATTGTATTGAGAATCAAAGAGAGAGAAGAAGCCATCTAGCTACTAGATATGGACCCGTAGGTCTGTGGTAAACTACTCACGCTTCATCGGAAGGGCAATAGGGTTGATGTAGAAGCCCTTCGTGATCGAATCCCCCTCCGACAGAGTACCGAAAAAGGCCTCCAGATGGGATCTCACGAAGTCAATGACCTGCAGTAGCGGAAAAGTATTTTGGTGGACGCTTCTGGTCATTTGGGAATATTTGGGAATTTATAGGCCAAGAATTTGGGTCCGAGGACCTCCGAGGGGCCCACAAGCCAGGGGGCGCGCCCTGGAGGCTTGTGGCCTCCTCGGGACTCCTCTGACTTCATCTCTGTCGGATTTCGGGTACCGCAAACCCTTGAGAGGTTCGAACTCTGGGGTGCGTGCGAAGAACTCAAGCTCCCTAGTCTACCTACTCGCCAATCTCACAGCCTAGCTCGTCGAACTCAAGGAAAAGGAGACGCAGCAGTTTACCCAGGTTCGGGCCACCTTGCGGTGTAAAACCCTACTCCTGCTTTGTGGTGGATTGGCGTCGAGGGGCTGAGGATGAACTAGTATAGTGGAGAACAACCTCCAGAGGTGTGTTCTTGAGCTCAAGTGAGCTGGTGAGCTGGTCAGGGTGGAATGGATCTCATCCCCCTCTATGCTGGTGGCTAGGTCCTATTTATAGTGGCCTTGGTCCTCTTCCCAAATGAAGGCGAGAAGGCATCCCACAACGGCCAAATTCAAAGGGAGACAATTAGTACATCTTATCCTGACAAAAGTAGTCTTCGCCTGCAAAAGCCTCTAGTTGTGACGCCATGGTGGGCTCGGTGATGACCTCCGTCCTACCGTCCTGGCGGTCTTGGTCTTGTTGCATGGGAATTGAAACCTTTGGCTGGTTCCTCGGGACTCCGCGCCTGCGCTTGCTTATTTAGCACCGAAGAGGAAACTGGTACACTGCGCCCGCTTGCGCCGGCCTGGCCTTGGTTGTCATGGCTCACGTCATCTGAGCCTCACGAGGTGAGACTTGCATAGAGATCTCCGCTCCTCGGGAGCCAACCTGAGGAGGTTGCTCCTCATGGAGGTCTTGGTGTCGTCCGCCTCGCGAGGGTCTTGAGTTGTCTATGTCGAAGCTGGGTCGTACCAGGCCGTCGATGGAGCCACGCCATGGGCCGCAGGCAGGTAAGTCTGGGTAACCCCATTCCCAGAACACCAACAGTAGCCCCCGGGCCCAAGGCGTGTTTGGACTTGGCTTCGAGGCGAAGCCAAAGGGCAAGTGTGGAGCACCGTGGGCCCTAACTGCCTGCGGCCTTGGTCGACATGTGGTGATTGATGGGACGTGGGCATCTTCGCTTCCCCACGCGGCCTTGGCAACCGTTTGACTTGACAAGTCCCTGCTACATGAAGAGAAAAAATGATCATTGCGTGGGATCATGGAGGCCGGCGGTTGGCCTCCCTCCAGCTATAAGTGAAGGGAGGGGCAGAGCCCCCCTCGCTCATCTCCATATTCTCGCTGCCCACTCCTTCTTCTTCTCCGTCTCGCCGTAGCATCCATGGCGCCGATTAGGAGATTCTCCACGGCGGAGAAGGGAAAAGCCCCTCGGGAGGAGCCTGAACCACTTCCACTGAAGAAGAGGTTTAGCCGTCCTCACAACG
Organism: Aegilops tauschii subsp. strangulata; assembly: GCF_002575655.3. Classification (NCBI taxonomy): domain Eukaryota; kingdom Viridiplantae; phylum Streptophyta; class Magnoliopsida; order Poales; family Poaceae; genus Aegilops; species Aegilops tauschii. Next base: position 500,406,757 of record NC_053041.3, on the reverse strand, counting down.
CCGGCGCGGGACATGAGGTGACGCAACTTTGGTACGAGCGACCTCCGCCTGGCTTCCCACTTCCCCTATACGCCCGCGCGCAGGATGGCAGTGCCCAATGTCGCGCGGTTCAGGGTCGCGGTGGACAGGCCGAGGTCGTGCGGCTAGCTGGCCCGTGAACTCACGCCGAGGGCAGCTCGCGCGAGTTCGTCGTGTGGGCGGCAATGCCGCCGCGCACGTGGATCCAGTTCCCGAGGTTCTTCGCCAAGGATATGCCCTTGAGGGGGCCACTCGAGCCGTGGCTGCACCACGCTGGGTGCTACAGCCTAGCCACTCAAGCTGAGGTCGAGGTCGTCCCCCCAGGCGGCATCTTCATGACCCGCGGATGGAGTGAGGTCGCCCGCGCCTGTCGTCCAGAAGGGGCCCTCGCCATCCACTTCGAGTATGAAGGCGCCTCCACATTGTTCTTCAAGGTCTTCGACGAGGAGGGCCGGCGGCTGGAGTGCTTCCCCGGGGGAAGCAGCCCGCACGGCGCGGTCGTGGGCATCGAGCCCGCCTCTGGCCCCGTCGGCAGCTCCTCCAGCAGCAGCGGCAACTCCTGGGAATCCAGCGACTCTCCCAAGCCCAGCGATTCTCTGGAGTCCAACGATGACAGCTATGTCCGCCGAGCTCTTGCCGTGCCCGGACCGCGGCAGCGTCGTCCGCTCGGCGTCGCCGGTGATACCCAGTGGCCAGGTCCTTCGAGGTTTTCTTCTTTTGTTTCCCTGTGCAGAATTGTGACAAGCCCCATGTCGGTATGTAAAAAACTGTAATGCTTTTGTTTTAATGCTATCCTCCTTATCATGGTGTTGAAATTGAGTATCCCGCTCTGGCACGGTTGCCCCTTTTCGTTCTCGCAGTAGCTTAGTGCTCTACGCCGACATGACCCAGTCCCCAGGCAGGCTTCAGCCGCCGCTGGTATGCCAGGTCGTGATGCCGTGGTAAGGCCAGGAGGTGAGCGACCCGAGGTCCGATGAGAGCTCCTGAGGCGTGATGCTTAAGTAGTCCCCTTTGTCATGCAAGCAGCTCCCTAAAGGCCGAAAAGGAAAGCGACATTGCCCGAGCGAGGTTGCGAGGGTCGAGGGATTGAGTTGTGAGGTTCACGCTGATGTGTATGGGTGATTTATCTTAGTGAGCCTGCGGCGATTCCCTTGCGCGGTGCCCAGTCGTGCCTTAGTGGTGTCACTTCTAGGTAGGGCTCGCGCCGGCCTTCCCTTCTCCTCACTCATCTAGATGCTCTACGTCTTCAGGTCCCGGCCCTCGAGCGAGGCTCAGCCGCCACTGGTATGCTAGGTCGCGATGCCGTGGTCAAGGCCAGGGGGTGAGGGCTGGAGAGCTAGTAGGAGCTCCTGAGGTGCCATGCTCAGGAGCCCCCCTTTAACGTGCAAGTGATTTGCATGACGCCGTCGGACCTGCCCGTAGTTAAGCTCCGGAGATTCCTACGAGTTAGTCCATGGAGGAGAATATAACACAAAACCGCGCTTGCTGTCCAACCGTTGATCTTTCTGCAAGAAGATGAAGGCACTGAGGATCCGGTGAGGTGACATGTGCGGGCCAGGCCGCGAGCCAGAGCTCAATCTCTCAGATTTGTTAGTGTTGCAGGGACGGACCCGAGCACAAGCACCGTGCCAGCATGTGTAGCCCGTTGCGGGATAAGCAAGAGGTGGGTCAGCAACGTGGGGAGGCCGCGAGGGGTAAAAGAGCTCCAGGCAAGCGGATGATAATCATAAAGCAACTCATGGAAGAAGGTAAAGCCAGTTCTGATACATGCAAGAAGGATATATGCCGCAGGGACGGACCCACGCGGCTTGGGGATAAAGCAGCCTGAGGGGCGCCCCCAACTGAACGAACTAAAAGATGTCACCTGGTACCGTTGCTAAAGAGATGCTGGAGTAGTTGAAGACACGTCATGCAGAAGTCGGTCCTCATGAGCCACCTTGGTCCTGAACCTCGGGAGGCTCTGGAGGTCCGGGGGGCTCATGACGATCCATCGCCATCTCCGCCTGGATCGCCTAGCGCCTGGCCTCATGAGCTGCCAGGACGCCCCGCATGTGGCGCTGGAATGTGGCAGCCGCATTCAGCAAACCGAAGGGCATGCGAACGTAGCTGTGAGGGGGGCCCTCGCATCGGCCAACGCGGGACGGCCAGAAGAGCTCCTGAGACGCGGCCCTGTTGAGCCCAGGAATGTCGACGTAGATGCGCAGCTCACTGTCCTCGCCGGGGCAGGGAGCTGCGCCCGATGGTGGGCGGCGATCGCCCCGCGTAGCTCTTGCCTCCTGAATCTCCTTGATTGCCTTGGTGATGAACTCCTGAGTGCCTGGTGCCTCGCGCCCTGCGCTTTCTTCACGGAAGCGCGCATTGAAGCACGCCTCCACATGGTGCCCGAGCGCCTCCCTCGTGACGTTGGCCAGGTCGAAGGCCCTCCAGAGGAGAGCCCCTGAGCCCAGCCTGAGAGGGGCGCCGGGCGCCTTCCTATGCGAGAGGGGATGGCGCCCCGTCAATGGGCGCAGGGCTTGAGGCAGCACCGCCGGACACCCCACCCTCCTGAGATCCCTGGTGGAGTAGCTGCTTCTTCTTGGGGATGGCCTCAGGAGGGTAGACGGCACCCTCGTCGTATGGGTTCTTGGCCGCTGCAGCCTGGTAGGCGTGCTCGAGCGAGCACACCGCGTCCTTCTCCTCGCTACCGACCGTGATGATGCCGTAGCTTCCTGGCATCTTGAGGACGTTGTAGCCATGGTGGGTGACCGCCATGAACTTGGCTAGGGCCGGGTACCCGAGGATGGCGTTGTACAGGAGGCGGATGTTGGCGACATCGAAGTCGATGAGCTCTGTGCGGTAGTTGTCGCGCTTGCCGACGGTGATAGGGAGGCGGACCTGCCCTAACGGGGTGGTGGAGCCGTAGGTCACTCCTGAGAAGGGCTTGGTCGGCTGAAGCTGGTGGTATGGCACTTGGAGTCTATTGAACGTCTCGACAAAGAGGACATTGAGCCCCGCACCGCCATCGATGAGTGTGTTGGTGGCGAGTACATTGCTGATGATGGGCGAGCAGAGCATCGGGAGGGCGCCGACTGTGGCCGCACACTTGAGCTGGCCGGAGGAGTCGAAGGTGATGGCGTACTTGGACCACCTGAGCGGGCGCGTTGCCCCGAGCTTGGGGAGGGCTGCGTTCACCTCACGCGTGAACTACTTGAAGATGCGATGGGAGGCTGGGGCCTAGGCGCCGCCTAGGATGCAAGCGATGGCACGAGGCTCCTGGAAGCCCCCAGCCCCCTCGTCCAGGTGATGGTCTTCGTTCCTTCTTGGTGGTGGCGGAAGCGGGGAAGGCTAGTGTTGCCCTGAGGACAGTCCTCACAAGGCTGATCCCTCCAGGCGCCCTCATGAGGCTGGCCCTGCCAGCGGTCCTCCCGAGGCTCGTCGCGCCACTCCTGACGATGGTCGCGGCCATCCCAGCGTCCTCCACCTCAGCCTCCTCCGCGACCGTAGCCTCGATCATTGCGCTCGGGGCGACGACCGAGGAGCCCATCGCGGATGGCCCTGAGCTCCTGGCAGTCATTGGTGTTGTGACTGTGCATGTTGTGGAAGACACAGAACGGGCGGCTGCTCTTGGATGACTCTGGGTGATCTCAACTACGCTTCATCTCTGGTTCGGCTGCGAGCACGCCTGGTCCCTTGCGCTTCATGTCCTTGGCCTTGGTCTTCTTGTCTTTTGGGTTTGCATCAGGGAGCTCGAGGAGGGAGAGGCGTCCCTTCTCAGCTCTCGCATGATGTCTACTACGCAACTTTATTCTTGTAGACTCATGTTGGGCCTCCAAGCGCAGAGTTTTGTAGGACAATAGCAATTTTCCCTCAAGTGGATGACCTAAGGTTCATCAATCCGTGGGAGGTGTAGGATAAAGATGGTCTCTCTCAAACAACCTTGCAACCAAATACAAGAAATCTCTTGTGTCCCCAACACACCCAATACAATGGCAAATTGTATAGGTGCACTAGTTTGGCGAAGAGATGGTGATAAAAGTGTAATATTGATGGTAGAAATATATTTTTATAATCTGAATAAATAAAAACAGCAAGGTAGCAAATAATAAACGGGCACAAAAAGGGTACTGCAATGCTTGAAAATGAGGCCTAGGGTCCATACTTTCGCTAGTGCAATCTCCCAACAGTGCTAATATAATTGGATCATATAACCATCCCTCAAAGTGCGATGAAGAATCACTCCAAAGTTCCTATCTAGCAGAGAACATAAGAATAAATTGTTTGTAGGGTACGAAACCACCTCAAAGCTATTCTTTCCGTTCGATCTATTCAAGAGTTCGTACTAAAATAACACAAAGCTATTCTTTCCGTTCGATCTATCCTAGAGTTCGTACTAAAATAACACTAAAGCAAATTCATATTCATAATACTCAATCCAACACAAAGAACTTCAAAGAGTGACCCAATATTTCTACCGGAGAAACAAAGACAAGAACGTGCATCAACCCCTATGCATAGATTACCCCAATGTCGCCTCGGGAATCCGCGAGTTGAGTGCCAAAACATATATCAAGTGAATCAATACGATACCCCAGTGTCACTACGAGTATTCAATTGCAAGACATATATCAAGTGTTCTCATATCCATAAAAGTATTCAATCCGATAACAACGAAATCTCAAAGGGAAAAACACAATTCATCACAACAAGATAGAGAGGGGAAAACACCATATGATCCGACTATATTAACAAAGCTCGCGTACATCAAGATCTTGACATCTTAAGAACAAAAGACAGAGAGAGAGAGAAAGAGAGAGGGTCGACTACTCCCTCCTCGTCATGGTGGCCACCGGTGATGATTCCCCCCTCCGGCAGGGTGCCGGAACGGGGTCTAGATTGGTTTTCGGTGGCTACAGAGCCTTGAAGTGGCGGAACTTCTGATCTAGGTTCACCCTGAGGGTTTTCAGAATATTTGTGAATTTATAGGGTAAAGAGGGGGTACGGGAGGCCACCGAGGTGGGCACAACCTACCTGGGCGCGCTTGGGCCCCCAGGCGTGCCCTGGTGGGTTGTGCCCCCTCGGGGCACCCCCAGGTGCTTCTTTGGCCCACTGTTGGTCTTCTGGTCCATCAAAAATCTCCGTGAAGTTTTGTTGCATTTGGACTCCGTTTGGTATTGAATTCCTGCGATGTAAAAAACAAGCAAAAAACAGTAACTGGCACTGGGCACTGGGTCAATAGGTTAGTCCCAAAAAATCATATAAAGTTGCTATAAAATGATTGTATAACATCCAAGAATGATAAATAATAGCATGAATACTTCATAAATTATAGATACGTTGGAGACGTATCAGCATCCCCAAGCTTAATTCCTACTCATCCTCGAGTAGGTAAATGATAAAAGAAATAATTTATGGAGTGTGAATGCTAGAAAAGTGCATAAGTTTGGTCAATGATAATTTCAATCACTTTTCCTAGCATCATAACAACAATTCTTTCTTATAAAACTTCTCATGTTATAGTGGCAACCAATTCACATGTTAAGGTTCAAACAATGAATTCTCTTGAAACCCAACAACCTATGTTCTTAGTCACCAAGCAATTGCAATTCAACTTATTCAACAGAGTCTAAGTAAGAGCTCCACATACTCAACCATCATATAGTCTTCTATGATCGCTAACACTCACCGCATACACATGAGCAAAACGTTTCAACCGGACACATAGAAAGATAGGGGCTTATTGTTTTGACTCCCAACGTATTCACCTCAAGGGTGATGTCAACAATAATAACTCATGCTACCCATATTCAACTGGACATATGTCCCTAGTTTCCTCACCACATGATGCTTGCCAAAAGAGAAAAATAAAAAGGAATAGAGAGAAAAACTTTGACTCTTTGCATAAAAATAAATACTGAAAATTAAAAGATAGGCCCTTCGCAGAGGGAAGCAGAGGTTGCGATGCACTTATTTGTTTGTATGCTCAACCCCTTAGTGCAAAAGAACGTCATGTTATATTTCCCCTTATGATAGAATCCTTTATTATTCAGTCCGTCGCTTTTATTGCTTTGCCATCACAAGTTCGTACAACGCTCAATTTTCTCTTACACTAAATGATTTAACACTTTTAGAAGCAATTTTTTTTGCCTTATTGCACTGATGACATCTTATTTGAAGGATCTTGCTCAATCCTTAGGTAGGTATGGTGGACTCTTGAAGATAAGATTTGGGTTTAAGGGTTTTTGGATGCACAAGTAGTATCTCTACTTCGTGCGGAATTTTTGTCTAGCAAAGATGGGGGACAAGCACCACATGTTGAAGGATATATGACAATATAACTTCTATGTGAATATGAACAAACATAAATCATTACGTTGTCTTCCTTGTCCAACGTCAACAATTTTGGCATATAATATTTTGATGGGGGCTCACAATCACAAAAGATTTCCAAGATAGTGTATTTGCGTGTGAAAGTTCTCTTCCTTATACTAATTATTCATGAATTGCTTGTATGACCAATATTGTGATTGTCAAGCCTCAAAAGATTTCACTTTCTAAACCCAATGTGAAGTTACCACTAGGCATCATATGATTTCAACTTCATGACATTCAATTTATTCAACAATTTACTCATAGGATATAAGTGAAGCACAAGAATAAATGACATAGAAAAGAGCTTCATTGACAGGATGTGAATGTCGCTTATTTAGCCTCCCTGGCAACTATTTGAGGACTCTATTTTATAAAAAAAACCTTTCAGATCTAAGTATTTTTATTAAAACGGAAAGCAAAACAAAATAAAATGACATTTCAACAATAGCACAACTCATGTGGGGAAGCAAAAACTTAGGCTCAACTGATACTAACCGATAATTGTTGAAGAAGAAAGGTGGGATGCCTACCAGGATATCCCCAAGCATAGATGCTTGAGACTTCTTGAAATATTATCTTTGGATGCCTTGAGCATCCCCAAGCTTGAGCTTTTGTGTCTCCTTAATTCCTCTCACATCACGGTTTCCTAAATCTTAAAAACTTCATCCACACAAAACTCAACAAGAACTCATGAGATAAGTTAGTATAAACCAATGCAAAAAACTTTATCATTCTCTACTGTAACAAATCACTAAAATTATTATTCAACATTGCATACTAAATGGTTTTGCATAGTTAATACTCCTATCCTCAAATAGAATAATTAAACAAGCAAACAATGCAAACATAACATCAATCTGCCAAAACAGTACAGTCTGTAAAGAATGCAAGAGTATCAACACTTCCCTAACTCCAAACATTATGAAATTTTACCACACTGTAGAGAATTTATCAGAGCTTATTATGCAAAAAGTTTCAACATTTTATCACATTCTGAATTTTTTAGGGAATTTTTTCAACATCGATAAACTTTTTGTCTTGAAACAGCAACATGTATACTTGCAAAATAAGCATGACAAAGGCTATCATTGCCACTTTTATTGAAATAAAAGATGCAAAACATTATTCTAAATAACAGCAAGCAACTCCTAACAAAATAAATTGACGCTCCAAGCAAAATACATATCATGTGACGAATGAAAACATAGCTCCAAGTGGAGTTACCGATAATGTTGGAGACGAAAGAGGGGATGCCTTCCGGGGCACCCCCAAGCTTAGTTGCTTGGATCTTCCTTGAATATTACCTTGGGGGTGCCTTGGGCATCCCCAATCTTAGGGTCTTGTCACTCCTTATTCTCCTCATATCGATATCTCACCCAAAACTTGAAAACTTCAATCACACAAAACTTAAGAGAACTTCGTGAGATAGGTTAGTATGATAAAGAGCAAACCATTTCACTTTGGTACTGTCAAAGACAAGATTCATAATTGTTTCCACACAATTACTACTGTAGCATATCATTTCCACAATTTATATTGAGCAATATAAGCCATAGAAACTAGGAAACAAGCAAACTATGCACTGAAAACAGAATCTGTCAAAAACAGAATAGTCTGTAGTAATATGTACTCAAACCATACTTCTGCTACTCCGAAAATTATGAAAAAATAGGAACACGTGAGAAATTTTTATATTAAACTTCTGCAAAAAGAATCAACTCAAAATCACTCTTCTGTTAAAAATAAGAATTATTTTTGTGAGTGCAAAAGTTTCTGGTTTTCAGCAAGATCAAATCAACTATCACCCAACATGATCCCAAAGGCTTTACTTGGAACTTTATTGAAACAAAAGCAATTAAACATGATCACTATAGTAGAATAATCATGTGAACACATAAAAACAGTAGGTAAAAGTGTTGGGTTATCTCCCAACAAGCGCTTTTCTTTAATTCCTTTTAGCTAGGAATGATGATTTCAATGATGCTGGCATAAAAGATAAGAATTGAAACATAAAGAGAGCATCATGAATCGCATGGCAAGCACATTTAAGTCTAACCCACTTCCTATGCATAGGGATTTTGTGAGCAAATAATTCATGGGAACAAGAATCATCTAGCATAGGAAGGCAAAACAAACATAACTTCAAGATTTTCAACATATAGAGAGGAAACTTGATATTATTGCAATTCCTACAAGCATATGTTCCTCCCTCATAATAATTTTCATTGGCATCATGAATGAATTCAACAAAATATCTATCACATAAATCATTCATTTCATGATCCACAAGCATAGAGATTTTATTACTCTCCACATAAGCAAATTTCTTCTCATCAATAGTAGTGGGAGCGAACTCAACAAAATAACTATCATGAGAGTGAAAATTAAAATCATGATGACAAGTTTCATGGTTATCATTATTCTTTATAGCATACATGTAATCACTATAATCATCATAGATAGCAACCATGTTCTCATAATAATCAATTGAAACCTCTTCCGAAATAGTGGATTCATCACTAAATAAAGTCATGACCTCTCCAAATCCACTTTCATAATTATTACAATAAGATTCAACACCCTCCAAAATAGTGGGATCATTAGTACCTAGAGTTGACACTCTTACAAACCCACTTTCATCAATATAATCATCATAAATAGGAGGCATGCTTTCATCATAATAAATTTTCTCATCAAAACTTCGGGGAGTAAAAATATCAGCTTCATCAAATATAGCATCCCCAAGCTTGTAACTTTGCATATCATTAGTATCATGGATATTCAAAGAATTCATACTAACAACATTGCAATCATGCTCATCAATTAAATATTTTATGCCAAACATTTTATTGACTTCTTCTTCTAACAATTGAGCACACTTTTCTGAACCATCATTTTCAAGAAAGATATTATAAAGATGACCAATAATATGATGCAACCTCAATTCCATTTTTTATGTAGTTTTCTTTTCTAAACAAAACTAGTGATAAAACAAGAAACTAAAAGACTCGATTGCAAGATCTAAAGATATACCTTCATGCACTCACATCCCCGGCAACGGCGCCAGAAAAGAGCTTGATGTCTACTATGCAACTTTATTCTTGTAGACTCGTGTTGGGCCTCCAAGCGCAGAGTTTTGTAGGACAGTAGCAATTTTCCCTCAAGTGGATGACCTAAGGTTTATCAATCCGTGGGAGGTGTAGGATGAAGATGGTCTCTCTCAAACAACCCTGCAACCAAATACAAGAAATCTCTTGCGTCCCCAACACACCCAATACAATGGCAAATTGTATAGGTGCACTAGTTCGGGAAGAGATGGTGATAAAAGTGTAATACTGATGGTAGAAATATATTTTTATAATCTTAATAAATAAAAACAGCAAGGTAGCAAAAAATAAACTTGCACAAAAACGGTATTGCAATGCTTGAAAATGAGGCCTAGGGTCCATACTTTCGCTAGTGCAATCTCCCAACAGTGCTAATATAATTGGATCATATAACAACCCCTCAAAGTGCGATGAAGAATCACTCCAAAGTTCCTATCTAGCAGAGAACATAAGAATAATTTTTTTGTAGGGTACGAAACCACCTCAAAGCTATTATTTCCATTCGATCTATTCAAGATTTCGTACTAAAATAACACAAAGTTATTCTTTCCGTTCGATCTATCCTAGAGTTCGTACTAAAATAACACCAAAGCAAATTCATATTCATAATACTCAATCCAACACAAAGAACTTCAAGGAGTGCCCCAAGATTTCTACCGGAGAAACAAAGACAAGAACGTGCATCAACCCCTATGCATAGATTACCCCAATGTCACCTCGGGAATCCGCGAGTTGAGTGCCAAAACATATATCAAGTGAATCAATACGATACCCCATTGTCACCACGAGTATTCAATTGCAAGACATATATCAAGTGTTCTCAAATCCATAAAAGTATTCAATCCGATAACAACGAAATCTCAAAGGGAAAAACTCAATTCATCACAACAAGATAGAGAGGGGAAAACACCATATGATCCGGCTATATTAACCAAGCCCGCGTACATCAAGATCGTGACATCTTAAGAACACGAGAGAGAGAGAGAGAGAGATATTAAACACATAGCTACTAGTACAAACCCTCAGCCCCGAGGGTGGACTACTCCCTCCTCATCGTGGTGGCCGGGAGGATGATGAAGATGGCCACCAGTGATGATTCCCCCCTCCGGCAGGGTGCCGGAACAGGGTCTAGATTGGTTTTCGGTGGCTACAGAGCCTTGCTGCGGTGGAACTTCTGATCTAGGTTCACCCCGAGGGTTTTTGGAATATTTGTGAATTTATAGGGTAAAGAGGGGGTGCGGGAGGCCACCGAGGTGGGCATAACCCACCTGGGCGCGCCTGGGCCCCCAGGTGCGCCCTGGTGGGTTGTGCCCCCCTCGGGGCACCCCCCAAGTGTTTCTTTGGCTCACTATTGGTCTTCTGGTCCATAAAAAATCTCTATGAAGTTTCGTTGCATTTGCACTCCGTTTGGTATTGATTTCCTACGATGTAAAAAACAAGCAAAAATAGCAAATGGCACTTGGTCAATAGGTTAGTCCCAAAAAATGATATAAAGTTGCTATAAAATGATTATAAAACATCCTAGAATGATAAAATAATAGCATGAATACTTCATAAATTATAGATACATTGGAGACGTATCATCGCACACTTGGTCGCCATGTTAAACATCTCCAGAGCCGTGCACAGGTCCTCGTGTATGGCGAGCTCCTCCTACATCTTGACGTCACGGACGCCATCAGTGAATGCCGAGATGATGGCCTCATCGGAAACCTTGGGGATCTTGAGGCGAACGCTATTGAAGCGCTGGATGTACTTCTGCAGGGTCTCTCCTAGCTGCTGCTTGATGCGCCGCAGGTCACCCGCGGCCGGCGGGCGGTCGAGCCTGCCCTGGAAGTTGGCGATGAAACGCTCTTGCATCTTGTCCTAGGAGGAGATCGATCCCACGGGTAAGTTCAGGAGCCACGAGCGCGCGCCATCCTTGAGGGCCATGGGAAACCAGTTCGCCATAACCTTCTCGTTGCCGTTGGCTGCCTCGATGCTCAGCTCGTAGAGCTGCAAGAACTCAGCAGGGTCGGGGGTACTGTCGTAGCGTGGAGGCAGGTCGGGCTTGAACTTCCCTGGCCAGACGACGCTGCACAGCTCCGGATTGAACGCGTGGCATCCTGCTGTGGTCACGGGATCCCGCCGTGGAGGTGGAGCCTGGTCTTGGCGCTCGCGCGCCACTACCACAGGCGGCGCGCGGTCCTGGCGTGGCGGTGCTGGGAGCGCACGCGCATCTTCTTGTGGTCGCTGCTTTACCTGGCAGCTTGCCTCAGCGCGCGCGGGCGCCCGATGCCGCGGATCACGCCAAGGAGCCTCCCGCCTTGGCTCGATGATGGCGTCCTGCCTGGGAGGTGGAAGAGGTGCTCCGTGGGCTACGTCGCCCGCAACAGGCAGTGGCTGGGGCAGCGAGCGAGACGGTGCAGCAGAATCTCCGGCGGCGTTGACGATCTCAGCGATGTGGCCGAGCTAGTCCTTGTAGAAGTCGTCAACCGGGCGGTAGCGCAGGAGCTTGCGTGCCATGAGCAGCGCGGCCTGCGCGTTCGCCGGGCTGATACGTCTCCAATGTATCTATAATTTTTTATTGTTCCATGCTATATTATATTCTGTTTTGGACATTATTGGGCTTTATTATACACTTTTATATTATTTTTGGGACTAACCTATTAACCGGAGGCCCAGCCCAGAATTGTTGTTTTTTGCCTATTTCAGAGTTTCGCGGAAAAAGAATATCAAACGGAGTCCAAACGAAATGAAACCTTCGGGAACGTGATTTTCGGAACGAACGTGATCCAGAGTACTTGGACCCTACGTCAAGACATCAACCAGGAGGGCACGAGGTAGGGGGCGCGCCTACCCCCCCCCCCCCCCGGCGTGCCCTCCACCCTCGTGGGCCCCTTGTTGCTCCACCGACGTACTCCTTCCTCCTATATATACCTACGTACCCCCAAACTACCAGATACGAAGCCAAAAACAAAATTCCACCGCCGCAACCTTCTGTACCCGTGAGATCCCATCTTGGGGCCTGTTCCGGAGCTCCGCCGGAGGGGGCATCGATCACAGAGGGCTTCTACATCAAGACCATCGCCTCTCCGATGATGTGTGAGTAGTTTACCTCAGACCTTCGGGTCCATAGTTATTAGCTAGATGGCTTCTTCTCTCTTTTTGGATCTCAATACAATGTTCTCCCCCTCTCTCGTGGAGATCTATTCGATGTAATCTTCTTTTGCGGTGTGTTTGTTGAGACCGATGAATTGTGGGTTTATGATAAAGTTTATCTATGAACAATATTTGAATCTTCTCTGAATTCTTTTATGTATGATTGGTTATCTTTGCAAGTCTCTTCGAATTATCAATTTGGTTTGGCCTACTAGATTGATCTTTCTTGCAATGGGAGAAGTGCTTAGCTTGGTTCAATTTTGCGGTGTCCTTTCCCAGTGACAGTAGGGGCAGCAAGGCACGTATTGTATTGTTGCCATCGAGGATAACAAGATGGGGTTTATATCATATTGCATGAGTTTATCCCTCTACATCATGTCATCTTGCTTAAAGCGTTACTCTGTTCTTATGAACTTAATACTCTAGATGCATGCTGGATAGCGGTCGATGTGTGGAGTGATAGTAGTAGATGCAGGCAGGAGTCGGTCTACTTGTCTCGGACGTTATGCCTATATACATGATCATACCTAGATATTCTCATAACTATGCTCAATTATGTCAATTGCTCAACAGTAATTTGTTCACCCACCGTAATACTTATGCTCTTGAGAGAAGCCACTAGTGAAACCTATGGCCCCCGGGTCTATTTTCCATCATATTAATCTCCCATCAACAAGCTATTTCCATTGCCTTTTATTTTGCTTCTATTTTACTTTGCATCTTTATCATAAAAATACCAAAAATATTATTTTATCATATCTATCAGATCTCACTCTCGTAAGTGACCGTGTAGGGATTGACAACCCCTTATCGCGTTGGTTGCGAGGATTTATTTGTTTGTGTAGGTGCGAGGGACTCGTGCGTGGCCTCCTACTGGATTGATACCTTGGTTCTCAAAAACTGAGGGAAATACTTACGCTACTTTGCTGCATCACCCTTTCCTCTTCAAGGGAAAACCAACGCAGTGCTCAAGAGGTAGCAAGAAGGATTTCTGGCGCCGTTGCCGGGGAGTCTACGCAAAAGTCAACATACCAAGTACCCATCACAAACCCTTATCTCGCGCATTACATTATTTGCCATTTGCCTCTCGTTTTCCTCTCCCCCACTTCACCCTTGTCGTTTTATTCGCCCTCTCTTTTCTGTTCGCCTTTTTCGCTCGCTTCTTGTTTGCTTGTGTGTTGGATTGCTTGTTTGTCACGATGGCTCAAGATAATACTAAATTGTGTGACTTCACCAATACCAATAACAATGATTTTCTTAGCACTCCTATTGCTCCTCTTACCGATACTGAATCTTGTGAAATCAATGCTGCTTTGTTGAATCTTGTCATGAAAGATCAATTCGCCGGCCTTCCTAGTGAAGATGCCGCTACCCATCTAAATAGCTTTGTTGATTTGTGTGATATGCAAAAGAAGAAAGATGTGGACAATGATATTGTTAAATTGAAGCTATTTCCTTTTTCGCTTAGAGATCATGCTAAAGCTTGGCTTTCATCTTTGCCTAAAAATAGTATTGTTCTTGGAATAAGTGCAAAGATGCTTTTATCTCTAAATATTTTCCTCCCGCTAAGATCATCTCTCTTAGAAACGATATTATGAATTTTAAGCAACTTTATCATGAACATGTTGCACAAGCTTGGGAGAGGATGAAATTAATGATACGTAATTGCCCTACGCATGGTTTGAATTTGTGGATGATTATACAAAAAATTTATGTCGGATTGAATTTTGCTTCTAGAAATCTTTTAGATTCGGCCGCGGGAGGCACTTTTATGGAAATCACTTTAGGATAAGCTACTAAACTCCTAGATAATATTATGGTTAATTATTCTCAATGGCACACTGAAAGATATACTAATAAAAAAGTGCATGCGATAGAAGAAATTAATGTTTTGAGTGGAAAGATGGATGAACTTATGAAATTATTTGCTACTAAGAGTGTTTCTTCTGATCCTAATGATATGCTTTTGTCTACTTTGATTGAGAATAATAATGAACCTATGGATGTGAATTTTGTTGGTAGGAATAATTTTGGTAATAACGCGTATAGAGGAAACTTTAATCCTAGGCCTTATCCTAGTAATTCCTCTAATAATTATGGTAATTCCTACAACAATTCTTATGGAAACTTTAATAAGATGCCTTCTGAATTTGAGACTAGTGTTAAGGAATTTATGAATTCGCAAAAGAATTTCAATGCTTTGCTTGAAGAAAAATTGCTTAAAGTTGATGAATTAGCTAGGAATGTTGATAGAATTTCTCTTGATGTTGATTCTTTAAAACTTAGATCTATTCCTCCTAAGCATGATATCAATGAGTCTCTCAAAGCCATGAGAATTTCCATTGATGAGTGCAAAGAAAGAACCGCTAGGATACGTGCTAAGAAAGATTGCTTTGTGAAAGCGTGTTCTTCAAATTTCTATGAAAATAAAGATGAAGATCTAAAAGTTATTGATGTGTCCCCTATTAAATCTTTGTTTTGCAATATGAATCTTAATAATGATGGGACTTAATATGATCCACCTTTACCTAGACGGCGTTCCAGAAATTCGGAGTCTTTAGATCTTGATGCTAAAATTGATAAAAGTGGGATTGAAGAGATCAAAACATTAGATATTAATGAACCCGCTATTTTGGATTTCAAGGAATTTAATTATGATAATTTCTCTTTGATAGATTGTATTTCCTTGTTGCAATCCGTGCTAAATTCTCCTCATGCTTATAGTCAAAATAAAGCCTTTACCAAACATATCGTTGATGCTTTGATGCAATCTTACGAAGAAAAACTTGAGTTGGAAGTTTCTATCCCTAGAAAACTTTATGATGAGTGGGAACCTACTATTAAAATTAAAAGTAAAGATCATGAATGCTATGCTTTGTGTGATTTGGGTGCTAGTGTTTCCATGATTCCAAAAACTTATATGTGATTTATTAGGTTTCCGTGAATTTGATGATTGCTCTTTAAACTTGCACCTTGCGGATTCCACTATTAAGAAACCTATGGGAAGAATTAATGATGTTCTTATTGTTGCAAATAGGAACTATGTGCCCGTAGACTTTATTGTTCTTGACATAGATTGCAATCCTTCATGTCCTATTATTCTTGGTAGACCTTTCCTTAGAACAATTGGTGCAATTATTGATATGAAGGAAGGGAATATTAGATTCCAATTTCCATTAAAGAAAGGCATGGAATACTTCCCTAGAAAGAAAATAAAATTACCTTATGAATCTATTATGAGAGCCACTTATGGATTGCCTACCAAAGATGGCAATACCTAGATCTATCCTTGCTTTTATGCCTAGCTAGGGGCGTTAAACGATAGCGCTTGTTGGGAGGCAACCCAATTTTATTTTTATTTTTTTGCTTTTTGCTTCTGTTTAGGAATAAATATTTGATCTAGCCTCTGGTTAGATGTTTTTTATGTTTTAATTAGTGTTTGTGCCAAGTTTAACATATAGGATCTTCTTGGATGATAGTTATTTGATCTTGCTGTAAATTCCAGAAACTTTCTGTTCACGAAAATAATTATTAAAAATCACCAGAACGTGATAAAATATTGATTCCAATTGCTGCTGATCAATAAACAAATTTTCTAGGTCTTCCTATTTTGGCTTAATTTTTGGAATTCTAGATGTTTGCGTTAGTTCCAGATTACTAGAGACTGTTCTGTTTTTGACAGATTCTGTTTTTCGTGTGTTGTTTGCTTATTTTGATGAATCTATGGCTAGTAAAATAGTTTATAAACCATAGAGAAGTTGGAATACAGTAGGTTTAACACCAATATAAATAAAGAATGAGTTCATTACAGTACCTTGAAGTGGTCTTTTGTTTTCTTTCGCTAACGGAGCTTACGAGATTTTCTGCTGAGTTTTGTGTTGTGAAGTTTTCAAGTTTTGGGTGAAAGATTTGATGGATTATGGAACAAGGAGTGGCAAGAGCCTAAGCTTGGGGATGCCCATGGCACCCCAAGATAATATAAGGACACCTAAAAGCCAAATCTTGGGGATGCCCCGGAAGGCATCCCCTCTTTCGTCTACTTCCATCGGTAACTTTACTTGGAGCTATATTTTTATTCACCACATGATATGTGTTCTGCTTGCAGCGTCTTGTATTATTTGAGTCTTTATTTGTTAGTTTACCACAATCATCCTTGCTGTACACACCTTTTGAGAGAGTCACACTTGATTCTGAATTTATTAGAATACTCTATGTGCTTCACTTATATTTTTGAGCTATATAGTTTTTGCTCTAGTGCTTCACTTATATCTTTTAGAGCACGGTGGTGGATTTTTTTTATCGAACTATTGATCTCTCATGCTTCACTTATATTATTTTGAGATTCTTAAAATATCATGGCAATTTGCTTTAATTAATATCATGAGAAATTTGATGCTTGATAATTGTTTTGAGATATAAAGGTAGTAATATCATAGTTGTGCTGGTTGAGTAATTGTGGAATTGAAAAATACATGTGCTAGAGTTTGTGATTCCCGTAGCATGCACGTATGGTGAACCGTTATGTAACGAAGTCGGAGCATGAAGTATTTGTTGATTGTCTTCCTTTGTGTGGCAGTCGGGATCGCGCGATGGTTAACTCCTACCAACCCTTCCCCTAGGAGCATGCGTAGTAGTACTTTGCTTCGAGGGCTAATAATTTTTTGCAATAAGTATATGAGTTCTTTATGACTAGTGTGAGTCCATGGATTATACGCACACTTACCTTTCCGCAATTTTCTAGCCTCTTCGGTACCACGCATTGCACTTTCTCACCTTGAGAGTTGGTGCAAACTTCGCCGGTGCATCCAAACCCCGTGATATGATATGCTCTATCACACATAAACCTCCTTATATCTTCCTCAAAACAGCCACCATACCTACCTATCATGGCATTTCCATAGCCATTCCGAGATACATTGCCATGCAACTTTCCACCGTTTCATTTATCATGACATACTCCATTATTGTCATATTGCTTTGCATGATTATGTAGTTGACATTGTATTTGTGGCAAAGCCACCGTTCATAATTCTTTCATACATGTCGCTCCTGATTCATTGCATATCCCGGTACACCGCCAGAGGCATTCATATAGAGTCATATTTTGTTCTAAGTATTGAGTTGTAATTCATGAGTTGTAAGTAAATAAAAGTGTGATGATCATCATTATTAGAGCATTGTCCCAAGTGAGGAAAGGATGATGGAGACTATGATTCCCCCACAAGTCGGGATGAGACTCCGGACTAAAAAAAAGAGGCCATAAAAAAGAGAAAAGGACCAAATAAAAAAAGTGATGAGAGAAAAAGAGAGAAGGGACAATGTTACTATCCTTTTACCACACTTGTGCTTCAAAGTAGCACTGTGATCTTCATAATAGAGAGTCTCTCATTTTGTCACTTTCATATACTAGTGGGAAATTTCATTATAGAACTTGGCTTGTATATTCCAATGACGGGCTTCCTCAAATGCCCGAGGTCTTCGTGAGCAAGCAAGTTGGATGCACACCCACTTAGCTTCTTTTTGAGCTTTCATACACTTATAGCTCTAGTGCATCCGTTGCATGGCAATCCCTACTCCTCACATTAACATCAATTGATGGGCATCTCCATAGCCCGTTGATTAGTCTCGTTGATGTGAGACTTTCTCCTTTTATGTCTTCCCACATAACCCCTACCATTATACCTTATTCCACCATAGTGCTATATCCATGGCTTGCGCTCATGTATTGCGTAAGAGTTGAAAAGGCTGAAGCGTGTTAAAAGTATGAACCAATTGCTTGGCCAAAACCGGGGTCGTACATGATATGAATATTTTGTGTGGGGAAGATGGAGCATAGCCTGACTATATGATTTTGTAGGGATAACTTGCTTTGGCTATGTTATTTTGATAAGACATAATTGCTTAGTTAGTATGCTTGAAGTATTATTGTTTTTATGTCAACATTAAACTTTTATCTTGAATCATATCAAATCTGAACATTCATGCCACAATAAGAAGAATTATATTGAAATTATGCCAAGTAGCATTCCACATCAAAAAATTTGTTTGTATCATTTACCTACTCGAGGACGAGCAGGAATTAAGCTTGGGGATGCTTGATACGTCTCCAACATATCTATAATTTTTTATTGTTCCATGCTATATTATATTCTGTTTTGGACATTATTGGGCTTTATTATACACTTTTATATTATTTTTGGGACTAACCTATTAACCGGAGGCCCAGCCCAGAATTGTTGTTTTTGCCTATTTTTGAGTTTCGCAGAAAAAGAATATCAAACGGAGTCCAAACGGAATGAAACCTTCGGGAACATGATTTTCGGAACGAACGTGATCCAGAGGACTTGGACCCTACGTCAAGACATCAACCAGGAGGGCACGAGGTAGGGGGGCGCGCCTACCCCCCCCCCCCCCCAGGCGCGCCCTCCACCCTCATGGGCCCCCCGTTGCTCCACCGACGTACTCCTTCCTCCTATATATACCTACGTACCCCCAAACTACTAGATACGAAGCCAAAAACCTAATTCCACCGCCGCAACCTTCTGTACCCGTGAGATCCCATCTTGGGGCCTGTTCTAGAGCTCCGCCGGAGGGGGAATCGATCACGGAGGGCTTCTACATCAACACCATAGCCTCTCCGATGATGTGTGAGTGGTTTACCTCATACCTTCGGGTCCATAGTTATTAGCTAGATGGCTTCTTCTCTCTTTTTGGATCTCAATACAATGTTGTCCTCCTCTCTCGTGGAGATCTATTCAATATAATCTTCTTTTGCGGTGTGTTTGTTGAGACCGATGAATTGTGGGTTTATGATCAAGTTTATCTATGAACAATATTTGAATCTTCTCCGAATTCTTTTATGTATGATTGGTTATCTTTGCAAGTCTCTTCGAATTATCAGTTTGGTTTGGCCTACTAGATTGATCTTTCTTGCAATGGGAGAAGTGCTTAGCTTTGGGTTCAATCTTGCGGTGTCCTTTCCCAGTGATAGTAGGGGCAGCAAGGCACGTATTGTATTGTTGCCATCGAGGATAACAAGATGGGGTTTATATCATATTGCATGAGTTTATCCCTCTACATCATGTCATCTTGCTTAAAGCATTACTCTGTTCTTATGAACTTAATACTCTAGATGCATGCTGGATAGCGGTCGATGTGTGGAGTAATAGTAGTAGATGCAGGCAGGAGTCGGTCTACTTGTCTCGGACATTATGCCTATATACATGATCATACCTAGATATTCTCATAACTATGCTCAATTATGTCAATTGCTCAACAGTAATTTGTTCACCCACCGTAATACTTATGCTCTTGAGAGAAGCCACTAGTGAAACCTATGGCCCCCGGGTCTATTTTCCATCATATTAATCTCCCATCAACAAGCTATTTCCATTGCCTGTTATTTTGCTTCTATTTTACTTTTCAACTTTATCATAAAAATACCAAAAATATTATTTTATCATATCTATCAGATCTCACTCTCGTAAGTGACCGTGTAGGGATTGACAACCCCTTATCGCGTTGGTTGCGAGGATTTATTTGTTTGTGTAGGTGCGAGGGACTCGTGCGTGGCCTCCTACTGGATTGATACCTTGGTTCTCAAAAACTAAGGGAAATACTTACGCTACTTTGCTGCATCACCCTTTCCTCTTCAAGGGAAAACCAACGCAGTGCTCAAGAGGTAGCACGGGCCACGACGAGCATGGGAGGACGAAGCAGCCGGAGTCAGCGATGGAGTGGCGGTGCACCCGTCGTGGCGCACGGAAGGATGCAGTGACGAGGCCTGCTGCTCATGGCCCGCAGAGCCCGTGGCAGCGTTCGCCACTGGCGATGGGGGACGGCGAGGGCAGCCATCGCCCACCGGTGCTGTCTGAGCGACATGGGCAGCGAGAGCAGCCCGGCGCTCGGCACGAGCTCGGCGAGCGTCAGCCATGGAAGCGGTGGAGCGGTGGTGAATCGACCGGCGGAAGAGAGGCTCCGACGCACCCCTACCTGGCGCACCAATGTCGGATTTCGGGTACCGCAAACCCTTGAGAGGTTCGAACTCTGGGGTGCGTGCGAACAACTCAACCTCCCCAGTCTGCCTACTCGCCAATCTCACATCCTAGCTCGTCGAACTCAAGGAAAAGGAGACATGACAGTTTACCCAGGTTCGGGCCACCTTGCGGTGTAAAACCCTACTCCTGCTTTGTGGTGGATTGGCCTCAAGGGGCTGAGGATGAACTAGTACAGTGGAGAACAACCTCCAGAGGTGTGTTCTTGAGCTCAAGTGAGCTGGTGAGCTGGTCAGGGTGGAATGGATCTCATCCCCCTCTATGGTGGTGGCTAGGTCCAATTTATAGTGGCCTTGGTCCTCTTCCCAAATGAGGGCGGGAAGGCATCCCACAATGGCCAAATTCGAAGGGAGACAACTAGTACGTCTTATCCTGACAAAAGTAGTCTTCACCTGCAAAAGCCTCTGGTCGTGATGCCGCGGTGGGCTCGGTGATGACCTCCGTCCTGCCGTCCTGGCGGTCTTGGTCCTGTTGCACGGGAATGGAAACCTTTGGCTGGTTCCTCGGGACTCCGCGCCTGCGCTTGCTTCTTTAGCACCAAAGAGGAAACTGGTACACTACGCCCGCTGGCGCCCGCCTGGCCTTGGTCGTCATGGCTCACGTCATCTGAGCCTCATGAGGTGAGACTTGCATTGAGATCTCCGCACCTCGGGAGCCAGCCTGAGGAGGCTGCTCCTCATGGAGGTCTTGGTGTCGTCCGCCTTGATGTCTACTACGCAACTTTATTCTTGTAGACTCTTGTTGGGCCTCCAAGCGCAGTGTTTTGTAGGACAGTAGCAATTTTCCCTCAAGTGGATGACCTAAGGTTTATCAATCCGTGGGAGGCGTAGGATGAAGATGGTCTCTCTCAAACAACCCTGCAACCAAATAACAAAAAGTCTCTTGTGTCCCCAACAAACCAAATACAATGGTAAATTGTATAGGTGCACTAGTTCAGCGAAGAGATGATGATACAAGTGTAATATGGATAGTAGATATAGGTTTTTGTAATAAGAACAAAAAAACAGCAAGGTAGTAATTGATAAAACGAAGCACAAACGGTATTGCAATGCTTGAAAACAAGGCCTAGGGTTCGTACTTTCACTAGTGCAATCTCTCAACAATGCTAATATAATTGGATCATATAACCATCCCTCAAAGTGTGATGAAGAATCACTCCAAAGTTCCTATCTAGCGGAGAACATAAGAATAAATTGATTGTAGGGTACGAAACCACCTCAAAGCTATTCTTTCCGATCGATCTATCCAAGAGTTCGTACTAAAATAACACCAAAGCAAATTCAGATTCGTAATACTCAATCCAACACAAGAAACCTCAAAGAGTGCCCCAAGATTTCCACTGGAGAAACAAAGACAAGAACATGCATCAACCCCTATGCATAGATTACCCCAATGTCACCTCGGGAATCCGCGAGTTGAGTGCCAAAACATATATCAAGTGAATCAATATAATACCCCATTGTCACCACGGGTATTCGTATGCAAGACATATATCAAGTGCTCTCAAATCTATAAAAGTATTCAATCCGATAAAATGAAATCTCAAAGGGAAAAATCAATTCATCACAACAAGATAGAGAGGGGAAAACACCATATGATCCAACTATATTAACAAAGCCTGCGATACATCAAGATTATGCCATCTCAAGAACACGAGAGAGAGAGAGAGAGAGAGAGAGAGAGAGAGAGATTAAACACATAGCTACTGGTACAAACCCTCAGCCCCGAGGGTGGACTACTCCCTCCTCATCATGGTGGCCGCCGGGATGATGAAGATGGCCGCCGGTGAAGATCTCCCCCTCCAGCGGTGTGCTGGAACGGGGTCTAGATTGGTTTCTCGTGGCTACAGAGGCTTGCGGTGGCGGAACTTCTGATCTAGAGTTACCCTGAGGGTTTTTGGAATGTTTGGGAATTTATAGGGCGAAGAGGGGGTGCGGGAGGCCTCCGAGGTGGGCACAACCCACCAGGGCGCGCCTCTGGTACTTCTCTGGCCCACTGGATGTCTTCTAGTCCAAAAAAATCTCCAAAAATTTTCGCTGCGTTTGGACTCCGTTTGGTATTGATTTTCTGCGATGTAAAAAACAAGCAAAAAACAGCAACTGGCACTGGGCACTATGTCAATAAGTTAGTCCCAAAAATGATATGAAGTTGCTATAAAATGATTGTATAACATCCAAGAGTGATAAAATAACAGCATGAATACTTCATAAATTATAGATACATTGGAGACATATCAGCATCCCCAAGCTTAATTCCTACTCGCCCTCGAGTAGGTAAATGATAAAAGAAATAATTTATGAAGTGTGAATGCTAGCAAAGTGCATAAATTTGATCAATGATAATTTCAATCACTTTTCCTAGCATCATAACATTAACTCTTTCTCATAAAACTCATCATGTTAAAGTAGCAACCAATTCACATGTTAAGGTTCAAACAATGAATTCTCTTGAAACTCAATAACCTATATTCTTACTCACCAAACAATTGCAATTCAACTTATTCAACAGAGTCTAAGTAAGAGCTCCACATAATCAACCATCATATAGTCTTCTATGATTGCTAACACTCACTGCATACACATGAGCAAAACGTTTAAACCGGACACATAGAAAGATAGGGGCTTATAATTTCGCCTCCCAACGTATTCACCTCAAGGGTGATGCCAACAATAATAACTGATGCTACCCATATCCAACTGGATATATGTGCCTAGATCTTTCCTCGCCACATGATGCTTGCCAAAAGAGAAAAATAAAAAGGAATAGAGAGAAAAACTTTGACTCTTGCATGAAAGTAAGTACATAAAAGTAAAAGGTAGGCCCTTCGCAGAGGGAAGCACAGGTTGCCATGCGCTTTTTGTTTGTATGCTCAATCCCTTAGTGCAAAAGAATGTCACGTTATATTGCCCCTTATGATAGCAACCTCTATTATGCAGTCTGTCGCTTTTATTCTTTGCCATCACAAGTTCGTACAATGCTCAATTTTCTCTTACACTAAATGATCTAACACTTTTAGAAGCAATTTTTATTGCCTTTATTACACCGATGACAACTTACTTGAAGGATCTTACTCCATCCTTAGGTAGGTATGGTGGACTCTTGAAAATAAGATTTAGGTTTAAGGGTTTTTGGATGCACAAGTAGTATCTGTACTTGGTGCAGAATTTTTGGCTAGCAAAGATGGGGGGCAAGCACCACATTTTGAAGGATCTATGACAATATAACTTCTATGTGAATATGAACAAACATAAATCATTACATTGTCTTCCTTGTCCAACGTCAACAATTTTGGCATATAATATTTCGATGGGGGCTCACAATCACAAAAGATTTCCAAGATAGTGTATTTGCATGTGAAAGTTCTCTTCCTTATAGTAATCATTCATGAATTGCTTGTATGACCAATATTGTGATTGTCAAGCTTCAAAAGATTTCACTTTCTAAACCCCAATGTGAAGCTACTACTAGGCATGATATGAACATATAATTTCAACTTCATGATATTCAATTCATTCAACAATTTATTCATAGGATATAAGTGAAGCACAAGAGTAAATGACAAGCTACTCCAAAAAGATATAAGTGAAGATCAAGCGAGCAGTTATGTAAATAGGTAGCTATTTGAGGACTCTCTTATTTAAAAACTTTCAGATCTAAGTATTTTATTAAAACAGCAAGCAAAACAAAATAAAATGAAATTCTAAGACTGGCACAACTCATGTGAAGAAGGAAAAACTTAGGCTCAACCGATACTAACCAATAATTATTGATGAAGAAAGGTGGGATGCCTACCGGGGCATCCCCAAGCTTAGATGCTTGAAATTCTTGAAATATTATATTGGGATGCCTTGGGCATCCCCAAGCTTGAGCTTTTGTGTCTCCTTAATTCCTTTTATATCACGGTTTTCCTAAATCTTAAAAATTTCATCCACACAAAACTCAACAAGAATTCGTGAGATAAGTTAGTATAAATCAATGCAATAACCTTATCCTTCTCTACTGTAGCAAATCACTAAAATTATTATTTAAAATTGCATTCTAAATGCCTCTCATATTTAATACTCCTATCCTCAAATAGAATCATTAAACAAGCAAACATATGCAAACAATGCAAACATAACAGCAGTCTGTCTAAACAGAACAATCTGTAAAGAGTGCAATATTCATCATACTTCCCTAACTCCAAAAATTCTAAAAAATTACCACACTGTAGAAATTTTTTATAGCTTACTATGCATAAAGTTTCAACAGTTTATCACATTCTGACTTTTCTAGAGAATTTTTGCAACAACAACAAACTTTCTGTTTTGAAACAGCCACAAATAGACTCGCAAAATAAGCATGGCAAAGGCTATACCTGACATTTTTATTGAAATAAAAGATGCCAAGCATTATTATAAATAACAACAAGCAAATCCTAACAAAAGAAAATGACGCTCCAAGCAAAACTCATATCATGTGACGAATGAAAATATAGATCCAAGTAAGGTTACCGATAATGTTGGAGACGAAAGAGGGGATGCCTTCCGGGGCATCCCCAAGCTTGGTAGCTTGGATCTTCCTTGAATATTAAGTTGGTGTGCCTTGGGCATCCCCAAGCTTGGTTGCTTGGATCTTCCTTGAATATTAAGTTGGTGTGCCTTGGGCATCCGCAAGCTTAGGGTCTTGTCACTCCTTATTCTTCTCATATCGATATCTCACCCAAAACTTGAAAACTTCAATCACATAAAACTTAACGGAACTTCGTGAGATAGGTTAGTATGATAAAGCAAATCATTCACTTTGGTACTGTCAAAGACAAGATGCATAATTGTTCTCACACAATTCCTACTGTACCTTATCATTTCCACAATTTATTTTGAGCAATATAAGCCATAGAAACTAGGAAACAAACAAACTATGCATTGAAAAAAGAATCTGTCAAAAACAGAACAATCTATAATGATCTGGAAAACAACCATACTTCTGCTACTCCAAAACTTCTGAAAAATTAGGAAAACGTAGGGAATTTGTATATCTATGACCTGTAAAAAAATTCAGATCAAAAGCATGTTCCAGTGAATTTTTAAAATTTCCGGACTGAGCGCAAAAAATTCTGTTTTTGCACAGATTCAACTCAACTATCATCCACACTACCCCAAAGGCTTTACTTGGCACTTTATTGAAACAAAAGCAATAAAACATGATTACTACAGTAGCATAATCATGTGAACACACAAAAACAGTAGGTAAAAGTGTTGGGTTTTCTCCCAACAAGCGCTTTTCTTTAATGCCTTTTAGCTAGGCATGATGAGTTCAATGATGCTCGCATAAAAGAAAAGAAATGAAACACATAGAGAGCATCATGAAGCATATGACTAGCACATTTAAGTCTAACCCACTTCCTATGCATAGGGATTTTGTGAGCAAACAACTTATGGGAATAAGAATCAACTAGCATAGGAAGGCAAAACAGGCATAACTTCAAAACTTTCAACACATAGAGAGGAAACTTGATATTATTGCAATTCCTACAAGCATAAGTTCCCCCCTCATAATAATTTTCAGTAGCATGATGAAAAATTAAACAATATAGCTATCACATGAATCATTCTTTTCATGATGCATAAGCATAGAATTTTTTTTACTCTCCACATAAGCAAATTTATTCTCATCAATAGTAGTGGGAGCAAACTCAACAAAATAACTATCATGGGAGTGAAAATTAAAATCATGATGACAAGTTCCATGGTTATCATTATTTTTATAGCATACTTGTCATCACCATAATCATACTAGATAGCAACTTTGTTATCATAGTCAATTGAAGCCTCATCCAAAATGGTGGATTCATCACTAAATAAAGTCATGACCTCTGCAAATCCACTTTCATCATTATAATCATCATAAATAGGAGGCATGAAATCATTGTAACAAATTTGCACATCAAATCTTCAGGGACTAAAAATATCATCTTCATCAAATATAGCATCCCCAAGCTTGTAGCTTTGCATATCATTAGCGTCATGCATATTCAAAGAATTCATACTAACAATATTGCAATCATGATCGTCATTCAAGGATTTTATGTCAAACATTTTATAGTATTCTTCTTCTAACAATTGAGCACAATTTTCCTTTCCATCATTTTCACGAAATACATTATAAAAATGAACAAGATGATGCAACCTCAATTCCATTTTTTGTAGTTTTCTTTTATAAACCAAACTAGTGATAAAAACAAAAAACTAAAAGATTCTATTGCAAGAGCTAAAGATATACCTTCAAGCACTCACCTCCCCGGCAACGGCGCTAGAAAAGAGCTTCTTTAACGTGATGTGAGTGCCGCTTACCTAACCTCCCCGGCAACGGCGCCAGAAAAGGGCTTGATGTCTACTACGCAACTTTATTCTTGTAGACTCTTGTTGGGCCTCCAAGCGCAGAGTTTTGTAGGACAGTAGCAATTTTCCCTCAAGTGGATGACCTAAGGTTTATCAATCCGTGGGAGGCGTATGATGAAGATGGTCTCTCTCAAACAACCCTGCAACCAAATAACAAAAAGTCTCTTGTGCCCCCAACACACCAAATACAATGGTAAATTGTATAGGTGCACTAGTTCGGCGAAGAGATGATGATACAAGTGTAATATGGATAGTAGATATAGGTTTTTGTAATAAGAACAATAAAAAACAACAAGGTAGCAATTCATAAAACGGAGCACAAACGGTATTGCAATGCTTGGAAACAAGGCCTAGAGTCCATACTTTCACTAGTGCAATCTCTCAACAATGCTAATATAATTTGATCATATAACCATCCCTCAAAGTGCGATGAAGAATCACTCCAAAGTTCCTATCTAGCGGAGAACATAAGAATAAATTATTTGTAGGGTACGAAACCACCTCAAAGCTATTCTTCCCGGTCGATCTATCCAAGAGTTCGTACTAAAATAACACCAAAGCAAATTCAGATTTGTAATACTCAATCCAACACAAGGAACCTCAAAGAGTGCCCAAATATTTCTATCGGAGAAACAAAGACAAGAACATGCATCAACCCCTATGCATAGATTACCCCAATGTCACCTCGGGAATCAGCGAGTTGAGTGCCAAAACATATATCAAGTGAATCAATATAATACCCCATTGTCACCACGGGCATTCGTATGCAAGACATATATCAAGTGCTCTCAAAACTATAAAAGTATTCGATCCGATAAAATGAAATCTCAAAGGGAAAACTCAATTCATCACAACAAGATAGAGAGGGGAAAACACCATATGATCCGACTATGTTAACAAAGCCCGCGATACATCAAGATCGTGCCATCTCAAGAACACGAGAGAGAGAGAGAGATTATACACATAGCTACTGGTACAAACCCTTAGACCCTAGGGTGCTACTCCCTCCTCATCATGGTGGCCGCGGGGATGATGAAGATGGCCACCGGTGATGATCTCCCCCTCCAGTGGAGTGCTGGAACGGGGTCTAGATTGGTTTCTCGTGGCTACAGAGGCTTGCGGCGGCGGAACTTCTGATCTAGGGTTACCCCGAGGGTTTTTGGAATGTTTGGGAATTTATAGGGCGAAGAGGGGGGTGCGGGAGGCCACCAAGGTGGGCGCAATCCACCAGGGCATGCCTGGGCCCCCCCAGGCGCACCCTGGTGGGTTGTGACCTCTCGGGGCAGCCCTCTGGTACTTCTTTGGCCCACTGGATGTCTTCTGGTCCAAAAAAATCTCCAAAAAGTTTCGCTGCGTTTGGACTCCGTTTGGTATTGATTTTCTGCGATGTAAAAAACAAGCAAAAAGTAGCAACTGGCACTGGGCACTATGTCAATAAGTTAGTCCCAAAAAATGATATAAAGTTGCTATAAAATGATTGTAAAACATCCAAGAATGATCAAATAACAGCATGAATACTTCATAAATTATAGATGCATTGGAGATGTATCACGCCTCGCGAGGCTTGGCCCCTCGCGAGGGTCTTGAGTTGTCGATGTCGAAGCTGGGCCGTACCAGGCCGTCGATGGAGCCACGCCATGGGCCATAGGCAGGCAAGTCTGGGTACCCCCGTTCCTAGAACGCCGACAATCTCCAAGTCCTACGTGTGTCTTCTGGTCCAAGAAAAATCATCGCGAAAGTTTTATTCCGTTTGGACTCCATTTGATATTCCTTTTCTGTAAAACTCAAAAACAAGGAAAAAATAGAAACTGGCACTAGGCTCTAGGTTAATAAGTTAGTCCCAAAAATAATATAAAATAGCATATTAATGCATATAAAACATCCAAAACATATAATATAATAGCATGGAACAATAAAAAATTATAGATACGTTAGAGACGTATCAAGCATCCCCAAGCTTAATTCCTGCTCGTCCTCGAGTAGGTAAATGATAAAAAATAGAGTTTTTGATGTGGAATGCTACCTAACATATTTATCCATGTAATTTTCTTATTGTGGCATGAATATTCAGATCCATAAGATTCAAAACAAAAGTTTAATATTGACATAAAAAATACTTCAAGCATACTAATAAAGCAATCGTGTCTTCTCAAAATAACATGGCCAAAGAAAGTTATCCCTACAAAATCATATAGTCTGCCTATGCTCCATTGATACGTCCATTTTGCATCATGCTTTTATATCGATATTTGTTGCATTATGGGCTATTATTACACATTATGTCACAATACTTATGCCTATTCTCTCTTATTTTATAAGGTTTACAAGAAGAGGGAGAATGCCCGCAGCTGGAATTCTGGGCTGGAAAAGGAGCAAATATTAGAGACTTATTCTGCACAACTCCAAAAGTCCTGAAACTCCACGGAAGCTATTTTTGGAATTAATAAAAATTACTGGTGAAAGAATCAACCAGAGGGGGGCCACCCACCATCCACGAGGGTGGGGGCGCGCCCTACCACCCTGGGCGCGCCCCCTGCCTCGTGGGCCCCCTGGCAGGCCTCCGGTGTCCATCTTCTGCAATATGAAGTCTTTTACCCTGGAAAAAATCATAAGCAAGCTTTCGGGACGAAACACCACCGCCACGAGGTGGAACCTTGCCGGAACCAATCTAGGGCTCCGGCGGAGCTGTTCTGTCGGGGAAACATCCCTTTAGGAGGGGGAAATCATCACCATCGTCATCACCAACGATCCTCTCATCGGGAGGGGGTCAATCTCCATCAACATCTTCACCAGCACCATCTCATCTCAAACCCTAGTTCATCTCTTGTATCCAATCTTTGTCCCAAAACCTCAGATTGGTACCTGTGGGTTGCTAGTAGTGTCGATTACTCCTTGTAGTTGATGCTAGTTGGTTTATTTGGTGGAAGATCATATGTTCAGATCCTTTATGCATATTAATACCCCTCTGATTATGAACATGAATATGATTTGTGAGTAGTTATGTTTGTTCCTGAGGACACGGGAGAAGTCTTGCTATAAGTAGTCATGTGAACTTGGTATTCGTTCGATATTTTGATGAGATGTATGTTGTCTTTCCTCTAGTGGTGTTATGTGAACGTCGACTACGTGACACTTCACCATTGTTTGGGCCTAGAGGAAGGCATTGGGAAGTAATAAGTAGATGATGGGTTGCTAGAGTGACAGAAGCTTAAACCCTAGTTTATGCGTTGCTTCGTAAGGGGCTGATTTGGATCCATATGTTTCATGCTATGGTTAGGTTTACCTTAATACTTATTTTTGTAGTTGCGAATGCTTGCAATAGGGGTTAGTCATAAGTGGGATGCTTGTCCAAGAAAGGGCAGTACCCAAGCACTGGTCCACCCACATACCAAATTATCAAAGTAACGAACGTGAATCATATGAGCGTGATGAAAACTAGCTTGACGATAATTCCCATGTGTCCTCGGGAGCGTTTTTCTTCATATAAGAGTTTGTCCAGGCTTGTCCTTTGCTACAAAAAGGACTGGGCCATCTTGCTGCACCTTATCTACTCTCATTACTTGTTACCCGTTACAAATTACCTCATCACAAAACTATCTGCTACCGATAATTTTAGTGCTTGCAGAGAACACCTTACTGAAAACCGCTTGTCATTTCCTTCTGCTCCTCGTTGGGTTCGACACTCTTACTTATCGAAAGGACTACAATAGATCCCCTACAATTGTGGGTCATCAAGACTCTTTTCTGGCGCCATTGTCGGGGAGTGAAGCGCCTTTGGTAGGTGGAATTTGGTAAGGAAAGATTTATATAGTGTGCTGAAATTTACTGTCACTTGTTACTATGGAAAGTAATCCTTTGAGGGGCTTGTTCGGGGTATCTTCACCCCGACCAGTAGAGCAAAGAGTTGCTCCTCAACCTACTGAACCTACTGAAAATGTTTACTTTGAAATTCCTTCGGGTATGATAGAGAAACTGCTAGCTAATCCTTTCACAGGAGATGGAACATTACATCCCGATTTGCACCTAATCTATGTGGATGAAGTTTGTGGATTATTTAAGCTTGCAGGTATGCCCGAGGATGTTATCAAGAAGAAGGTCTTCCCTTTATCTTTGAAGGGAAAGGCATTGACATGGTTTAGGCTATGTGATGATATGGGATCATGGAACTACAACCGATTGAAATTGGAATTTCATCAGAAGTTTTATCCTATGCATCTTGTTCATCGTGATCGCAATTATATATATAATTTTTGGCCTCGGGATGGAGAAAGCATCGCTCAAGCTTGGTGGAGGCTTAAGTCAATGTTATATTCATGCCCCATCATGAGCTCTCAAGAGAAATGATTATTCAAAAAATTTATGCTCGGCTTTCTCTCAATAATCGCTCCATGCTCGATACTTATTGTACTAGCTCTTTCATGATGAAGACTATTGAATTCAAATGGGATTTATTGGAAAGAATGAAATGCAACTCTGAAGATTGGGACCTCGATGAAGGTAAGGAGTCAGGTATAACACCTAAGTTCGATTGTGTTAAATCTTTTATGGACACCGATGTTTTCCGTGAATTTAGCACTAAATATGGACTTGACTCTGAGATAGTAGCTTCTTTCTGTGAATCATTTTCTACTCATGTTGATCTCCCTAAGGAGAAGTGGTTTAAATATAATCCTCCCATTGAAGTAAAGGTAGTTGCACCTATTAAAGTTGAAGAAAAGACTATCACTTATAATGATCCTGTTGTTCCTACTACTTATATTGAGAAACCACCTTTCCCTGTTAGAATAAAGGATCATGCTAAAGCTTCAATTGTGGTCAACAAAAGTAATATTAGGACACCCAAACCCCCTGAGCAAATCAAAGTTGAACCTAGTATTGCTATGGTTAAAGATCTCTTGGCTGATAATATTGATGGGCATGTTATTTACTTCTGTGATGAAGCTGCTAGAATTGCTAGACCTGATACTAAAAATAAACATAGACCTATTGTAGGCATGCTTGTTATTTCTGTTAAAATAGGAGATCATTGTTATCATGGCTTGTGTGATATGGGTGCTAGTGCAAGTGCAACACCTCATTCCTTATACAAAGAAATTATGCATGATATTGCACCTACTGAGATAGAAGAAATTGATGTTACAATTAAGCTTGCCAATAGAGATACTATTTCACTAGTAGGGATTGTTAGAGATGTTGAAGTCTTGTGTGGGAAAGTTAAATATCCTGCTGATTTTCTTGTTCTTGGTTCCCCACAAGATAACTTTTGTCCCATTATATTTGGTAGACCCTTCTTGAATACTGTTAATGCTAGGATAGACTACAAAAAGGATGTTGTTACTATTGGTTTGGGGGATATTTCTCATGAGTTTAATTTTGCTAAGTTTCGTAGACAACCCCATGAGGAAGAATTGCCTAGCAAAGATGAAATTATTGGTCTTGCTTCTATTGCCGTGCCTCCTAATGATCCTTTAGAACAATATTTGCTCGACCATGAAAATGATATGTTTATGAATGAAAGAAGGGAAATAGATGAAGTATTCTTTAAACAGGGACCTATTTTGAAACACAACTTGCCTGTTGAAATCCTAGGGGATCCTCCTCCACCCAAGGGTGATCCCGTGTTTGAGCTTAAACCATTACCTGATACTCTTAAATATGCTTATCTTGATGAGAAAAAGATATATCCTGTTATTATTAGTGCTAACCTTTCAGAGCATGAAGAAAAGAAATTATTGAAAAATATGAAGAAGCACCATGCCGCTATTGGATATACTCTTGATGATCTTAAGGGCATTAGTCCCACTCTATGCCAGCACAAAATAAAATTGTAGAAAGACGCTAAACCGATTGTTGATCACCAACTACGGTTAAATCCTAAGATGAAAGAAGTGGTAAGAAAAGAAATACTAAAGCTTCTGGAGGCAGGTATAATTTATCCCGTTGCTGATAGTCAGTGGGTAAGTCCTGTCCATTGTGTCCCTAAGAAGGGAGGTACTACTGTTGTTCCTAATGATAAAGATGAATTGATCCCATAAAGAATTGTTACAGGTTATAGGATGGTAATTGATTTCCGTAAACTAAATAAAGCTACTAAAAAGTATCATTACCCTTTACCTTTTATTGATCGAATGCTAGAAAGATTATCCAAACATACACATTTCTGCTTTCTAGATGGTTATTCTGGTTTCTCTCAAATACTTGTGTCAAAAGAGGATCAAGAAAAGACTACTTTTACTTGCCCTTTTGGTACCTTTGCTTATCGACGTATGCCTTTTGGTTTATGTAATGCACCTGCTACCTTTCAAAGATGCATGATGGCTATATTCTTTGATTTTTGTGAAAATATTGTTGAGGTTTTCATGGATGATTTCTCCGTATATGGAACTTCTTTTGATGATTGCTTGAACAACCTTGATCGAGTTTTGCAGAGATGTGAAGAAACTAATCTTGTCTTGAATTGGGAGAAGTGCCACTTTATGGTTAATGAAGGTATTGTCTTGGGGCATAAAATTACTAAAAGAGGTATTGAAGTTGATAAAGCTAAAGTTGATGCTATTGAAAAGATGCCGTGTCCCAAGGACATCAAAGGTATAAGAAGTTTCCTTGGTCATGCCGGTTTTTATAGGAGGTTCATTAAAGACTTCTCAAAAATTTCTAGGCCTCTGACTAATCTCTTACAAAAGGATATTCCTTTTGTCTTTGATGATGATTGTGTAGAAGCATTTGAAATACTTAAGAAAGCTTTGATTTCTGCACCTATTGTTCAGCCACCTGATTGGAATTTACCCTTTGAAATTATGTGTGACGCTAGTGATTATGCCGTAGGTGCTGTTCTAGAACAAAGAGTTGATAAGAAATTAAATGTTATCCAATATGCTAGTAAAACTCTATACAGTGCCCAGAGAAATTATGCTACTACTGAAAAGGAATTTTTAGCAGTTGTATTTGCTTGTGATAAGTTCCGACCTTATATTGTTGATTCTAAAGTAACTGTTCACACTGATCATGCTGCTATTAAATATCTTATGGAAAAGAAGGATGCTAAACCGAGACTTATTAGATGGGTTCTCCTACTACAATAATTTGATTTGCATATTATTGATATAAAGGGAGCTGAGAACCCCGTTGCAGACAACTTATCTAGGTTACATAATGTTCTTGATGACCCACTACCTATTGATGATAGCTTTCCTGATGAACAATTAGCTATCATAAATGCTTCTCGTACTGCTCCATGGTATGCTGATTATGCTAATTATATTGTTGCTAAATTTATACCACCTAGTTTCACATACCAGCAAAAGAAAAAGTTTTTATATGATCTAAGACATTACTTCTGGGATGACCCACACCTTTATAAAGAAGGAGTAGATGGTGTTATTAGACGTTGTGTACCTAAGTATGAACAGGAACAGATCCTACGCAAGTGTCACTCCGAGGCTTATGGAGGGCACCATGCTGGAGATAGAACTGCACATAAGGTATTGCAATCTAGTTTTTATTGGCCTACTCCCTTCAAAGATGCCTGTAAGTTTGTCTTGTCTTGCGATGAATATCAAAGAATTGGTAATATTAGTAGACGTCAAGAAATGCCTATGAACTATTTACTTGTTATTGAACCATTTGATGTTTGGGGCTTTGATTATATGGGACCGTTTCCTTCCTCTAATGGGTATACACATATTTTAGTTGATGTTGATTACGTTACTAAGTGGGTAGAAGCTATTCCAACTAGTAGTGCTGATCATAACACCTCTATTAAGATGCTTAAAGAAGTTATTTTTCCGAGGTTTGGAGTCCCTAGATACTTAATGACCGATGGTGGTTCACATTTTATTCATGGTGCCTTTCGTAAAATGCTTGCTAAGTATGACGTTAATCATAGAATTGCATCTCCATATCACCCACAATCTAGTGGCCAGGTAGAATTGAGTAATAGAGAGATCAAATTAATTTTGCAAAAGACTATTAATAGATCTAGAAAGAATTGGTCCAAGAAACTCGATGATGCATTATGGGCTTATAGAACTGCATATAAAAATCCTATGGGAATGTCTCCATATAAAATGGTTTATGGAAAAGCATGTCACTTACCTCTCGAACTAGAACATAAGGCATATTAGGCCATTAAAGAGCTCAACTATGATTTCAAACTTGCCAGTGAGAAGAGGCTATTTGACATTAGCTCACTTGATGAATGGAGAACCCAAGCCTATGAGAATGTCAAACTGTTTAAAGTAAAAGTTAAAAGATGGCATGACAAAAGGATACAAAAGTGTGAGCTTAATGTAGGTGATTATGTGTTGCTATTCAACTCTCATTTAAGATTTTTTTTGCAGGAAAGCTTCTCTCTAAATGGGAGGGTCCTTACGTTATCGAGGAGGTCTATCGTTCCGGTGCCATAAAAATTAACAACTTCGAAGGTGCAAATCCGAGGGTGGTGAACGGTCAAAGAATCAAACATTATATCTCAGGTAATCCTATAAATGTTGAAACTAATGTTATTGAAACCGTAACCCCGGAAGAATACATAAGGGACACTTTCCAGAACGTTTCAGACTCCGAAAAGGAATAGGTATGTGGTACGGTAAGTAAACCGACCCCAAAACAGTTCTAATGGTAAATTTTCTCCGTTTTGGAATATTTATGAAAATAGGAAAATAAGAAGCAGTCCGGGAAGGACACGAGGCATCCACGAGGGTGGAGGGCGCACCCCCTGCCTCGTGGGCACCTCGTGTGCTCTGCGGACTCCGTTTTCTTGCACGATACTTCTTTTGGTCGATAAAAATTCATTATATAATCTCCCGAAGGTTTTGACCCTCATATCACGCAAATATCCTCTATTTTTGTTTCAAGTTCTTTCTGTAGCAGATTTGGGGCAAGATGTCTTCTCAAGAGTCAGTCGGGGAGAGTCGGATGTCTCATCCGACACCGAGACCAGGAGCAAACAGCGATGCTGACCACTTTGGTCATCAACGGAGGAAGAGATGGAGGCCGACCTGAAAAGGATAGATGCCATGGAGGAGGATCAAGAAGTTACTTCTTGTTTCCGAGCCGGATTCATGATGGGGGAACTACAGAGCTCAGCTATTCCAAACTCGGTCATCCCTTCCAATGTTAGATTTCTTTCTTATGAAAATATGAAAAAGAGTGTTACTTGTTCTCCCGCAGCTATGCAATATCCTTGGGTGAAAGGAGCTTTAGCCATCACGGGCAAGCTCCGTTAGGAAATAATGGACCTCAAGCAGCAAGTCAATAAGCTCGAGGAGGAGAATCGTATCCTGAAAGGCATCATCGCCAAGAATATCACATCACCACCCCCGAAGAAAGAGATATAATCACATGGGTATGGGCACTCCCCTTGGCAACTGCCAAGCTTGGGGGAGGTGCCCCGGTATCGTATCACCATCACACTCCTATCTTTACCGTTTCTCTTAGTTTGATCCTTTTGGTAATATCTTGATCTAGTAGAATAAAGTTTTAGTATGATTTAGTTTTGAGTTTTGCTTTATGATCCCTCTATGTAATCGAGTCCGTGAGCTATATATAATAAAGATTAGTGTTGAGTCAAGGGCCTGATTATCTTGCTATGATCTTGAGGGAATAAAAGAAAAAGAAAGAATAAAAAGAAATAAAGAGATCATATTGATCTTATGAAAAGTAGTGACTTCACATATAAAGAGTATGATGAATAAAAGTTGTTGAGAGTTGACAAACATAGTTTTGGTCATCGTTGCAATTAATAGGAAGTAATAAAGAAAGAGAAGTTCTCACATATAAATATACTATCTTGGACATCTTTTATGATTGTGAGCACTCATTAAAATATGACATGCTAAAGAGTTGATGTTGGACAAGGAAGACAACGTAATGGGTTATGTTTTCTTATATCCGAGATAGAGTATATTGTCATGTATCATCCAACATGTTGAGCTTGCCTTTCCCCCTCATGCTAGCCAAACTCTTTGCACCAAGTAGACATACTACTTGTGCGTCCGAATATCCTTAAACCCAGTTTTGCCATGAGAGTCCACCATACCTACCTATGGATTGAGTAAGATCCTTCAAGTAAGTTGTCATTGTTGCATGTAATAAAAATTGCTCTCTAAATATGTATGATTTATTAGTGTGGATAAAATAAGCTTTATACGATCTTGTGATGTGGAAGAAATAAAAGCGACGGACTGCATAATAAAGGTCTATATCACAAGTGGCAATATAAAGTGACGTTCTTTCGCATTACAATTTTGTGCATCCAACCATAAAAGCACACGACAACCTCTGCTTCCCTCTGCGAAGGGCCTATCTTTTATTCTTGTCTCATACTTTATACAAGAGTCATGGTGATCTTCACCTTCCTTTTTACATTTTATCCTTTGGCAAGCACATTGTGTTGGAAAGATCCTGATATATATATCCAATTGGATGTAAGTTAGCATGAACTATTATTGTTGACATTACCCTTGAGGTAAAAGGTTGGGAGGCAACACTATAAGCCCCTATCTTTCTCTGTGTCCGATTAAAACTGCATAACATAAGTATTGCGTGAGTGTTAGCAATTGTGAAAGACTAAATGATAGTTGAGTATGTGGACTTGCTGAAAAGCTCTTATGTTGACTCTTTCCGATGTTATGATAAATTGCAATTGCTCCAATGACCGAGATCATAGTTTGTTAGTTCTCAATGAAGTTTCTGATTCATGCTTGACATTGTGAATAGATTGTTACACTAGCATAAGAAATCATATGACAATATATATATATATATATATATATATATATATATTGTTGTTATAAGAATGATCATGATGCCCTCATGTCCGTATTTTATTTTATCGACACCTCTATCTCTAAACATGTGGACATATTTTTCGTTATCGGTTTCCGCTTGAGGACAAGTGAGGTCTAAGCTTGGGGGAGTTGATACGTCCATTTTGCATCATTCTTTTATATCAATATTTATTGCATTATGGGCTGTTATTACACATTATGTCACAATACTTATGCCTATTCTCTCTTATTTTATAAGGTTTACAAGAAGAGGGGGAATGCCGGCAGCTGGAATTCTAGGCTGGAAAAGGAGCAAATATTACAGACCTATTCTGCACAACTCCAAAAGTCCTGAAACTCCACGGAAGCTATTTTTGGAATTAATAAAAATACTGGCGAAAGAATCAACCAGAGGGGGGCCACCCACCATCCACGAGGGTGGGGGCGCGCCCTACCACCCTGGGCGCGCCCCCCTGCCTCGTGGGCCCCTTGGCAGGCCTCCGGTGTCAATTTCTGCTATATGAAGTCCTTTACCCTGGAAAAAATCATAAGCAAGCTTTCGGGACGAAACGCCGGCGCCACGAGGCGGAACCAATCTAGGGCTCCGGCGGAGCTGTTCTGCCGGGGAAACATCCCTCCGGGAGGGGGAAATCATCACCATCGTCATCACCAACGATCCTCTCATCGGGAGGGGGTCAATCTCCATCAACATCTTCACCAACACCATCTCATCTCAAACCTTAGTTCATCTCTTGTATCCAATCTTTGTCCCAAAACCTCAGATTGGTACCTGTGGGTTGCTAGTAGTGTTGATTACTCCTTGTAGTTGATGCTAGTTGGTTTATTTGGTGGAAAATCATATGTTCAGATCCTTTATGCATATTAATACCCCTCTGATTATGAACATGAATATGATTTGTGAGTAGTTACGTTTGTTCCTGAGGACATGGGAGAGTCTTGCTATAAGTAGTCATGTGAATTTGGTATTCGTTCGATATTTTGATGAGATGTATGTTGTATTTCCTCTAGTGGTGTTATGTGAACGTTGACTACGTGACACTTCACCATTGTTTGGGCCTAGAGGAAGGCACTGGGAAGTAATAAGTAGATGATGGGTTGCTAGAGTGACAGAAGCTTAAACCCTAGTTTATGCGTTGCTTCGTAAGGGGCTGATTTGGATCCATATGTTTCATGCTATAGTTAGGTTTAACTTAATACTTCTTTTTGTAGTTGTGGATGCTTGCAATAGGGGTTAATCATAAGTGTGATGCTTGTCCAAGAAAGGGCAGTACCCAAGCACCGGTCCACCCACATACCAAATTATCAAAGTAACGAACGTGAATCATATGAGCGTGATGAAAACTAGCTTGACAATAATTCGCATGTGTCCTCGGGAGCGTTTTTCTTCATATAAGAGTTTGTCCAGGCTTGCCCTTTGCTACAAAAAGGATTGGGCCATCTTGCTGCACCTTATTTACTCTCATTACTTGTTACCCGTTACAAATTACCTTATCACAAAATATCTGCTACCGATAATTTCAGTGCTTGTAGAGAATACCTTACTGAAAACCGCTTGTCATTTCCTTCTGCTCCTCCTTGGGTTCGACACTCTTACTTATCGAAAGGACTATGATAGATCCCCTACACTTGTGGGTCATCATCCATCTTCACCACACAAAGTATTAAATCATGCACAACCCCGGTATTAGTCAAGCAATTGTTTCACACTTTAGTATTCTCAAACTTTTTCAACTTTCACGCAGTACATGAGCGTGAGCCATGTATATAACACTATAGGTGGAATAGAATATGGTGGTTGTGGAGAAGGCAAAAAGAAGGAGATAGTCTCACATCAACTAGGCGTATCAACGGGCTATGGAGATGCCCATTAATAGATATCAATGTGAGTGAGTAGGGATTGCCATGTAACGGATGCACTAGAGCTATAAGTTTATGAAATCTCAAAAAGAAACTAAGTGGGTGTGCATCCAACTTGCTTGCTCACGAAGACCTAGGGCAATTTGAGGAAGCCCATCATTGGAATATACAAGCCAAGTTATATAATGAAAAATTCCCACTAGTATATGAAAGTGACAACATAGGAGACTCTCTATCATGAAGATCATGGTGCTACTTTGAAGCACAAGTGTGGAAAAAGGATAGTAACATTGTCCCTTCTCTCTTTTCTCTCATTTTTTGGTGGGCTTCTTTGGCCTCTTTTTTTGTGGGCTTCTTTGGACTCTTTTATTTTTTTATAAAGTCCGGAGACTCATCCCAACTTGTGAGGGAATCATAGCTTCCATCATCCTTTCCTCACATGGGACAATGCTCTAATAATGATGATCATCACACTTTTATTTACTTACAACTCGAAACTTAGAACAAAAATGGAACGGTGGAAGTTGCATGGCAATATATCTCGGAATGGCTATGGAAATGCCATAATAGGTAGGTATGGTGGTTGTTTTGAGGAAGGGTATATGGTGGGTGTAATGCACCGGCGAAAGTTGCGCGGTACTAGAGAGGCTAGCAATGGTGGAAGGGGGAGAGTGCGTATAATCCATGGACTCAACATTAGTCATAAAGAACTCACATACTTATTGCAAAAGTCTATTAGCTATCAAAACAAAGTATTAGACGCATGCTCCTAGGGGAGAGGTCGGTAGGAGTTAACCATCTCGCGCTCCCGACCTCCACACAAAGGATGACAATCAATAAATAAATCATGCTCCGACTTCATCACATAACGGTTCACCATACGTGCATGCTACGGGAATCACAAACTTTAACACAAGTATTTCTACCAATCCAAAATTACTTACTAGCATGACTCTAATATCATCATGTTTATATCTCAAAACAATCATAAGGAATCAAACTTCTCATAGTATTCAACGCACTTAATATGAAAGTTTTTATTATACCTCCTTGGGATGCCTATCATATTAGGACTAAATTCATAACCTAAACAAACTACCACGCTGTTTAGAGAGACTCTCAAAATAATATAAGTGAAGCGTGAGAGGTCAAAAATTTCTATAAAATAAAGCCACCGCCGTGCTCTAAAAAGATATAAGTGAAGCACTAGAGCAAAAACTGCTCAACTCAAAAGATATAAGTGAAGCACATAGAGTATTCTAATAAATTCACGATTCATGCGTGTCCCTCTCAAAAGGTGTGTACAACAAGGATGATTGTGTCAAAATAAAAAGCAAAGACTCATATCATACAAGACGCTCCAAGCAAAACACATATCATGTGGTGAATAAAAAATAGCCTCAAGTAAATTTACCGATGGATTGAAGACGAAAGAGGGGATGCCTTCTGGGGCATCCCCAAGCTTAGGCTCTTGGTTGTCCTTGAATATTACCTTGGGTTGCCTTGGGCATCCCCAAGGTTAGGCTCTTGCCACTCCTTATTCCATAGTCCATCAAATCTTTACCCAAAACATGAAAACTTCACAACACAAAACTCAACAGAAAACTCATGAGATCCGTTAGTATAAGAAAATAAATCACC
This sequence comes from Aegilops tauschii subsp. strangulata, assembly GCF_002575655.3. NCBI lineage: Eukaryota > Viridiplantae > Streptophyta > Magnoliopsida > Poales > Poaceae > Aegilops > Aegilops tauschii. The sequence goes on along the minus strand of NC_053041.3, from coordinate 500,365,421 downwards.
ACTTTTTGGTACTGTTGTGATCTCATTCTTTATTTATATTGGTGTAATATCTACTGTATTATAACTTCTCCATGGTTCATACCCCCCGATACTACCCATAGATTCATCAAAATAAGCAAACAACACATAGAAAACATAATCTGTCAAAAACAGAACAGTCTGTAGCAATTTGAAAACTTCGAATACTTATGTAACTCCAAAAATTCTGAAAAATTAGGACAACCTGGGAATTTGTATATCAATCTTGTGTAAAAAATACATATCAAAAGCATGCTTCTGTGATTTTTTAAAATTATTTTACTGGGTGCAAAAGTTTATGTTTTTCAGCAAGATCAAATCAACTATCACCGTAAGCCATCCCAAAGGTCTTACTTGGCTCAAACACTAATTAAAACATGAAAACACATCTAACCAAAGGCTAGATGAAAAATTTATTGCAAAACAGCAAGGGAAAAAATTGGGTTGTCTCTCAACAAGCGCTTTTCTTTCAAGCCTTTTAGCTGGGTATTGATAATTTTAATGATACTCACATGAAAGACAAGAATTGAAGCACAAAGAGAGCATCATAAAACATGTTAGAAACACATCTAAGTCTAACATACTTCCTATGCATAGGCATTTTGTAGGGAAACAAATTATCAAGGCAAGCAAAAACTAGCATAAGCAAGGAAGAAAAAGGAAACGATAGCAATCTCAACATGAAGAGAGGTAATTTAATAACATGAAGATTTCTACAACCATATTTTCCCCTCTCATAATAATTGCATGTGGGATCATATTCAAATTAAATAATATAGCTATCACATAACATATTCTCTACACGATCCTCATGCATGCAAAGTTGACACTCTTCCAAAATAGTGGGATTATCATCAAATGATGTCATGACCTCTCCAAGCCCACTTTTATCAAAAACAAATCATAAGATTGAACATTACCCAAGTATGTGGGATTATTTTTATCTAGAGTTGACACTCTTCCAATCCCACTTTCAATATTATTGCAAACATTATTATCAATCGCATGTTCGTCATGGGGCTTAAATAAATTTTCAAGATCATAAGAAGAATCACCCCAATCATGATCATTGCAACAAGTAGTAGACATAGCAAAACTAGCATCCCCAAGCTTAGGGTTTTGCATATCATTAACACAATTGACATTAATAGAATTTATAATAACATCATTGCAATCATGCTTTCCATTCAAGGAGCTATCGTGAATCACTTTATAATTTTCTTCTTTCAACACTTCATCACAACTTTCAGATTCACGAATTTCAAGCAAAACCTCATGAAGATAATCTAGTCACTACAAAAAAAAGACACATCCGTGACATTTTGGGCCGAACGAAAAAAAATTCTGTCATACATATGACACTTCTATGACGATAATTGTGACAAAACCCGGTATCATCATACATGTGGTGGGCTCCTACTTCTATGACAAAAAATCATGACAGAAAATGGGCTTTTCGTCCTGGGCGGGCCAGAGACGCGGCTGCATGACATTCTTTGGGCCGTCCAAGATGGAAAAAACCGTGGTAGAAGCGAGGGCGAGGAAAATTTCGGGGAGTTCCCGATTATGGTGGGAGGTCGGGGGCCGAGCAATGCGCGTTTCTCTCGTACACGTACGCGCGTGTGTGCGAGGCGTTGGCTCTAACTGAACCCGAGCGAGGCATTGGGCTCTAACTGAACCCCAGCGATTGCACTGCAGGCTACGCGTTACTGAACCCGAGCGATCGATCGATGGCTGTTAACTGAACCCGATCGAGCGATTCCTTCGCTACTGCTGCTAACTGAAGCCGATCGATGCTACCTCTGGGATGAACAGTGAGCGTTGCGGGGGGGTTGGATGAACAGTGAGCGGTGGCGTTGCCTCTGGATGAACAGGACCCCATGGTGTGGAGGGCTGGGTGAACAGTAGACGGTGGAGGGGTGCCCATGGAGGGGTGGTTGAACAGGACCCCGTGGTGTGGAGGGCTGGATGAACAGTAGACGGTGGAGGGGTGCCCGTGGAGGGGTGGTTGAACAGTAGCCGGTGGAGTAGAGCGCGGTGGAGGCTGGATGAACAGGAGCCCGTGGAGGCTGGAGGAGGTCGACAGTGGAGATGAACAGTATCCCGTGGAGTCCCGTTTTGTGGTACGCCACACCCCTCCCGATGAACAGGACCCCCGTTTCGACCGTAGGAGGTCCGTTTCGTCCGTTTTGCGGTACGCCACACCCCTCCCGATCAACAGGACCCCCGTTTCAACCATAGGAGGTCCGTTTCGTCCGTTTTGCGGTACGCCACACCCCTCCCGATCAACAGGACCCCCGTTTCGACTGTAGGAGGCCCGTTTCGTCCGTTTTGCGGTACGCCAAACCCCTCCCGATGAACAGGATCCCGTTTCGAACGTGGCCGGTCGAACACAAGGCCGTTTCCTCCGTTCTGCGGTACGCCAGGCCTCGTTTCCATCGCCTATTCCGTCAAAGCCCTCCTGATGAACACAACCACGCATTCCGTTCCGACCCAGCCGGTTGGCTCCCACGCGTTCCGTTGCCTCCCGATGAACACGACGCATTCCGTTGCCTCCCGATGAACACGACGCATTCCGTTGCCTCCCCATGAACACGACGACGACGCTGTTTCTCCGTTCCGACCCAGCCATGTCAACGAGTCCTTGCCGTACGTATGCGCAAGTAGGCGTTCGAGACCCCGCCCGTATGTACACATACGTGGCCGTATTTTCTTTCTTGCACCCTGGCCGCTGTACGTACGTGTACATGCTACGTGCGCGCCTCTACTACGACACGTGCGCGCCTCTACATCCACCAGTATATATGTACGTACACGTTCGCGACCAGAATGACAATGCTACGTACGCTTCGACCAGGTGGGTCCTGACTGTCACGCACTTCCTTGCGTGCGAAGATGTAGCTGGTGGGTCCCAGCAGTCAGGGGGGTGAATCGTTTTTTTTTTCGGATGCACTTCCATGCGTGCGAAGGTGTAGCTGGTGGGTCCCAGTAGTCAGGGGAAAACGTTTTTTTCGCGAAATACGGTGGCCCGTCCGGTGGGTCCCCGCTGTCAGGTGGAGGAATAATTATTTTGCGCGTAATAAGGAGGCACTTCCTTGCTGCGGCCGTGGACCCAGCTGTCAGCGTCTCCACGCACAGTACTCTTCCGATGGAAGTCGGTCGTTGACCACATTGACCACGCCGCGCCGAGAGCACCACGGCGGTGGACGACGGCGAGGCCTAGGAAGGGGACGACACGGAGGTAGGGAAGACGCGGCAGTTGTTTCCCACGCGGAGGGGAGTACGACTGTACGAGGGTTTACTGGTTCGTCTACCGTCGCTGGAGAATAACATCAGGTGTGGGTGAGTACAGGGATGGCTAGGCCAGCAATGGGAGTAAGGTGGGGCGGTGAGGCTTGCGCGGCAGCACAGCCGGCCGCGGGGAGGAGGGAGCAGGTAGTCCCGCCGGCGCTTGTTTGAGCGGCCGGAGCAGGAAGAGCAGAGATTGAAGAAGCACGACGGTCGTTGGATGGACATCCAACAGTCAGTGCTTGTGCGTCAACCTTTTTTTAGGAAAGCCTCAAATCTGTGGAAAACAGCATACAACCCATCTGCCATTATTTCTAATAATTTACAGCCCATTTGCTAATTCTTAAGGTTTTTTTTAGCCCATATTCTTTTTGTTAGCATTACAGCCCATATTGTGGCCACGGTTAAAAAATTATACGAAATTTTGCATATTTCGGTGCGGTCCGAATTGTTTTTAATCCTGAAATTTCGACTCACATTCAAACTGATTTTAAAAATAAATGTATATCAATATAAAATCCAACAAATTCTCCACGCATAAAAATTAATGTAATTTAAAATCTTGAAATGAAAAAAAAGATATTTGAAACTAATTGCCGGTTTGATGTGTTTTAAAAATGTACAGCCCATTTCTCATTACCGATGGGCCATTTTCTCGGCCAGCCGAATGAAAGCTCTCCTCGTCTTGAAAGATTTGCAGCCCAACAGGCCTGACAAAGCGACTTACTTGGCAAATCACAAAAAACTAGGCTGTGGCCGTGGACCCAGCTGTCAACCTCTCCACGTACAGTACTCTTCCGATGGAAGTCGTTCCTTGACCACGTTGACCACGCCGCACGGAGAGCACCACGGCGGTGGACGACGGCGAGGCCTAGGAAGGGGACGACGCGGAGCCGGGGAAGATGCGGTAGTGGAAGCCCGCGCGGAGAGGAGTACGAGGGTTCACTGGTTCGGCTGTGGTGTGAGGCTGCCGTCGCCGCAGGGCCTGGCCAGCGGTGGGAATAGTAGGGGCGGTGAGGCCTCTGTGGCAGCACAGCCGGCCACGGGAGGCAGGAGCATGCGGCACGACCGGCGCTGCTTTGGGCGGCTGGAGCAAGAAGACCAGAGGTTGAAGAAGCACTACGGCCGTTGGATGGACATCGTACGGTCACTGGAGCTAGAATCGTTCATATTTACTAAGTTGACAAAGCCCTTCGTCCCCGTCAACTTAGTAGGCCCACAAGTCAGCCTCCTACCAAGGTGGGTCCCAGCTAGCCGGGGGAGTATTCATTTTTTTTGTGCGTAATAAGGAGGCACTTCTGGTGGGTCCGAGCTGACAGCGGGGGGAACGTTTTTTTGCGAAATACGGTGGCCCGTCCGGTGGGTCCCAGCAGTCAGGGGGAAACGATTTTTTTCGCAAAATACTGGTGGCCCGTCCGGTGGGTCCCCGCTGTCAGGTGGAGGAATAATTATTTTCCGCGTAATAAGGAGGCACTTCCTTCCGGCTGCCGTGGACCCAACTGTCAGCCTCTCCACGTACAGTACTCTTCCGATGGAAGTCGGTCGTTGACCACATTGACCACGCCGCGCCGAGAGCACCACGGCGGTGGACGACGGTGAGGCCTAGGAAGGGGACGACGCGGAGCCGGGCAAGATGCGGCAGTGGATGCCCACGCGAAGAGGAGTACGAGCGTTCACTGGTTCGGCTGCGGTGTGAGGCTGTCGTCGCCGCAGAATAACAGGGGGTGTGGGTGAGTGGAGGGATGGCCTGGCCAGTGGTGGGAGTAGTATGGGGGCGGTGAGGCCTCTGCGGTAGCACAGCCGGCCACGGGAGGCAGGAGCAGGCGGCACGACCGGCGCTGCTTTGGGCGGCTGGAGCAAGAAGACCAGAGGTTGAAGAAGCACTATGGCCGTTGGATGGACATCATACGGTCACTGGAGTATTGACTAAGTTGACAAAGCCCTCCGTCCCCGTCAACTTAGTAGGCCCACAAGTCAGCCCAACAATATGGTGGGTCCCAGCTAGTAGGGGGTATTCATTTTTTTGGGCGTAATAAGGAGGCACTTCCTTGCGTGCGAAGATATAGCTGGTGGGTCCGACCTGTCAGCGGGGGGAACATTTTTTCGTGAAATACAGAGGCCCTTCCTGTGGGTCCTAGCTGTCAGGTGGAGGAATCATTATTTTGCGCGTAATAAGGAGGCATTTCCTTGCATGCGGCCGTGGACCCAGCTGTCAGCCTCTACACGTACAGTCCACTTCCGATGGATGTCGTTCATTGACCTCGTTGACCAGGCCGCGCCGAGAGCACCAAGGCGGTGGACGACGGCGAGGCCTAGGAAGGGAACGACACGGAGCCAGGGAATACTCGGCAGTTGTTTCCCACGTGGAGGAGTACGAGGGTTTACGGGTTCGTCTGCCGTCGCCGGAGAATAACATCATGTGTGGGTGAGTAGAGGGATGGCTAGGCCAGCGATGGGAGTATGGTGGGGCCGTGAGGCCTGCGCGGCAGCATAGCCGGCCGCGGGAGGAGGGAGCAGGCAGTCCCGCCGGCGCTTGTTTGAGCGGCTGGAGCATGAAGAGCAGAGATTGAAGAAGCACGACAGCCGTTGGATGGACATCCAACGGTCACTGCTCTCGTGTGTTGACTAAGTTGACAGGGCGTTGCGTGTGCGTCAACCTTTTTTTTATGAAAGCATATGCGTCAACCTGTAGTATGCGCACAAGTCAGCCTCAAATCTGTGGAAAACAGCATACAGCCCATCTACCATTATTTCTAATAATGTACAGCCCATTTGCTAATTCTTAAGAATTTTTTTGGAGCCCATCTTCTTTTTGTTACCATTACACCCCATATTGTGGCCATGGTTAAAAAGTATACGAAATTTTGCATATTTCGGTGCAGTCAACTGTTTTTAATCCAGAAATATCGATTCACATTCAAACTATTTTGAAAAATAATTTATATAAATATAAAATCCAAATAATTTTCCACGCATAAAAGTCAATGGAATTTAAGATCTTGTAATGAAAAAAATTGAAACTAATTCCCGATTTCATGTGTTTTAAAAATGTATAGCCCATTTCTGGGCAAACCGAATGAAACTCTCCTCGTCTTGAAAGATTTGCAGCCCAGCAGGGCCGATAAAGCAAGTAGGCCTTGTTTGGGTATTTCTTTTTTAAAAAATAGAACTGGGCTAGCCATTTTCAGCAAGAAAAAAACACAACTGGGCTCATGATGTTGTAAACATAAATAAAACCCTGGCTAGACGGGCCACAGCCCCCGCATAGCCCCTCCATCGCCCGCGCGCGCTTCCCGCCCGAAACGGCCAGCGCCGCTCCAAAGAATCGGTGCCGCATTCATGCCCGGGCAGAGCGGACGCGACCTCTCACTGGTGCAAGAGTGACGGTTGCTTCGTCCGTCCAACTTACTGTTGGGTCTATGTGATTTGACGGCTCATTGGTCTTTATTACTGAGGTGGTAGGACTGCTGGATGTCCCACTCTTTCGGCGAAAGGAGGTACTACTACTAGATTACAATTTTCTCCATTCTTACAGCGGAGGCGTGCAAGAGCAGTGAAAACATGCAGGCTCAGTGATTACATGGCCCACCTCACACTATCACCGTGCGACACCTAACTCTTTACATAGTACTCCCTCTGTTCCTATATATTACTAGATGAGTCCCCGCGCGTTGCCGCGGAACAGCGGTATATCTCTCTGCGCAAAATTATCGATTTCATAGAACTAAAAAAAACTCTATAACCGCATGATAAATGTGGTAGCCAAACTAAATAAACTCCCATCATCATTTAGATCATCCCACGTAAGGAAAAAAGATCAGCCAATTCCTACTGCATAATGGGATTATATTTTTCTTTTTGACATGTTAATGGGACTTAAAAGCTCACTTACATGCATGCTACCGGTGCATGCTTGCATGCAGACATGTTGATGTGATTTAAAACCCACTCACATGCATGTGCCATGGTATTTCTGCATGCTTGCATGTGGCTTAGTGCGGAGCCTCTTAACGTCTAGATCAGACGGCTATTATGGACTGGTTTACTTCATCTGACGGCTACATCAATTTTGATGATGTGGCTCAAGGAGAGGATAGAGAATTCCTAGTAGTGGGGGCTAGCTATTACTAGTAGATAAGTCTTTGTAGAGATTCCACTACATACGGAACAAAATGAATGAATCTACACTTAAAATGCATCTATATACATCCGCATGTGGTTCATGGTGAAATCTCTACAAAGACTTATATTTAGGAACGGAGGAAGTACTAGTATAGTACGTACTGTAATTTATCAGCGAGATAAATTTGTACAATGCTATGAAGCTTCTAGCTTCTGTTACATGTATCTTGCGTCCAAGGTTGCCCGTTGCAACATTTCATCAAATACAAAGGAGACTAACATGCATGCTATTGCATCTCAATGATTGATAGATCATAGCAAATATGTACTCCCTCCATTCCTAAATAAGGGTCTCAACTTTGTGCAAACTTTAGTACAAAGTTGTACTACTACTAAAGTTGACACTTATTTTGGAACAGAGGCAGCTAAAGAAAAAAACAATCCATGCAGTCCCTAGCCCTTGAACCGTGAACCCTGACCAGGCTTCAATTTGCTGGCAACGTTCGAGCTTCCTAATAAATGAAGTTTGCAACCTTTTGACCATCGGATCATTTTGTGCAGTTTCACCAAAATCGAGATGAGCATCCATGTGGCAAAGAAATTGAAGAAGCGTGATTGAATAAGATTACTGGGACTAGTTGATGAGACATAAAATCCTCACAAATACAGTACGTAGAAGCCAGTAGAGGTATGTGCGGGGCAAAGAAGTAGAGAAATATCCACAGGGAGTGATGTGGGCAGCTGGAGCAGTGGTGCAAGCCGGCTGTAAAGGGAGTTGTACCTGAGGGACGGAGCTCAACCTTGAGGAGGGCGGCGGGAGGCGGCAACTGCCCACGTCGCGGCAGTGAGCAAGGGACGAAGGCAACCTCACCAGCTTTGTGAGAGAGAACGGCGGGGACCCCTGATGGGGACGTGCCGATAGTGGGTTTTCGCCGTCGGCGACGGCCACCGCATCTACACTAAGCATCCACCCCTTCCCCAAGCGGACGTGATCCACCGGGATGTTAGAGATGTGGCCACAGTCGTTTTATGTGAGAGAGTGTGAAGAGAGCAACCCCAGCAAGCAACCGTGTAGGCTGGCCCATCCTGACTATGTATATAGTGGAGCGGTTTCCTTTTCTCTCCATATGAACCTATCATATTGCGTACGTGCCACTGAAGAAAAAAAACTTTATTTATAAATGACGCGGCACCTACTACTCGTTCTCCTATAACCTTGCGCTTGGCATCTCCAAAATATTAACCTTGTGATTGGCTCTTCGCCTCTTCGGGAAGTCGAGCAATAATGGTAGTGCAGTATATATCGTTCTGGCTATATGAGACCGAATGAATTGCTGCACGTCCACCACGTGGGCGAGGGTCGAGGGGCGAGGGAGAGTGCTACATACGGAGAAAAATGAGTGAATCTACACTCTAAAATACGTCTACATACATCAGTGTTTGGAGTATGTACTAGTAGTTCATATTGAAATCTACTAAAGGACATATATATTCCAAACAATATGATATAATCTCTATAACCAAAGTAGTAGGGACGAGGAGTAAACGGAGGGAGTAGTAAAATTTTCTCCTCGTCCTGCGAGCCACCGCGCGCATGGGCGAGGGAGCGGGCGTAAGGCGGAGCAAGCTTCACCTCATCCTGCGAGCCATCGCGCCCGTGGGAGGGGGAGACGGCGTACTAAGCAAGCTTCTCCTCGTTCTGCGAGTTGACGGGACACATCAAAAGTACTCCAGTGTATAGAGCCTTGCCTCTAAGGTAGGCCCCACATGGTTTGCCTCTTTTTTTAACATAACACGTCAAGTCGCAATTTGTTTGTTCACCCGTGGTAGACGATCCTCCCTCCACCAAGTGGACAACTAGTACACGTGCCAAATTACCTCGTGGGCTGCCTTTTTCGTACAAAAATGAGCTCCACCATGTATCCGCGCGGGTGTGGTTGGGAAAGAGACGGGAGTACGTGCGCCGTGCATGCACCTCTTCTCTTCGTGCACGTCCCCCACCTACGTGGGTGTGTGTGATAGATACAAACCGCATTCGTGAGTGTTTTTTGTTTTGGGGTGGGGGTGGGGTGGAGGGTTGATTTCGTGAATTATTTGTGGGAATATATGTCGATGACATCTCAAACAAAATTTTGCATGCAATGTGTGTGAAATGGAGGCCTATCCATATCATACATAGAGGGTCGGGCAATCCACGAGAAGAGAGGGAGCGGTCATAGCTATCGATAGAGTCTAAGAGAGGATCAAGTGGGTGGGTGCGAGATCGATGAAGAGAGCCATCGAAATTGTGTGTGTGTGTGTGTGTGCAAGTCAAAGATATAGGGCGACTGGCCTACCGGAACGTTAGAGGGCACATGTCAAGTTTGTGTGTGGCAGGGAGACATGACTAGAGCGCTTGATGTATCGATATGTGTGGGGGGAGGGGGTGGGGGGAGGGGTAGGGGTAGGCAGAGGCCTAACTATAGAGGTAGAACGACTCGTATATGTGTTGAGAAGGAGAGACCCAGCTATGTCTTGAGGGAGATCGGTCGACATCCATACATAACTAAAGGACGGGAAATATGATGGGACAGAGAGAGAGAGGAGAGAGAGAGGGAGGGAGAGGGAGGGAGAGGGGTATAGTGTTGGATGGGTGATGGAGTTGCTTCTCGAAGATGGTGGGAGAGGCCTACTAGACAAACTGAGGGTGGAACTGCAATGTTATCAATAAGAGTGGGGATGTGTTTCTGTGTGTGCCTGTGCGTGATAGATCTGTCGGGACGCATCCATGGATGATGAAGGGGAACCATGTGTTTGGTAAGCAAACCTAACTAGATCGGTAGATCAATTGTTGTTTGTCGGAGGAAGGGAGAGACACAACTAATGAGGTAGATCGATTAACGTGTGGGTAAAAACGAGTTATAAGGACCTAGCTAGCTATATGTATAGCGAGAGATCGGTCGGTGTACGTCCATTTGTTAGATGCAAATAAGGCCCAGCGAGACGGATAGACAGAGAGAATGGAGCTAGGAGGTGGTGCGAGAGGCCCAACTACTAGCTAGATAGGGGGAGGAGTGTGCGGTTGTGAAATCGATGAAAAGAGGGGCGAGAGTTTACACGTGTGACTGACTGTATGAGAGACACGAGGCAAGGACACATAAAGGAGGAGATTGAAGGTGTGTGTGTATGTTGTAGGCAGGCATCGCTGGAGAGGTTTATCGATCGGTGTGTGTCGGAAAGGAGTTGTGGAGACTCTGGGAGAACGACCTAAAGAAAAAAATGAATGTGCCCGGTGGATAGAATGCCGAGGGAGGGGGAGGGCGAGGAGGGCGTGTGCATGCACGAGAGAAAGTTAGTGGTAGCTACAAAGGTTAGAGGATTGTGTGGGTGTAAGAGACTAACAAAGATCATAATTTGATATGAAAGCGGATTCATATATTTGAATAGGAGATCATAGTGTTTTAAACATTGCATGCATGAATATAGCGGTGATACACGTGCTGTGCACATGTTATACCATAATGTGATAATGCATGGCGTTTGCAACTCACAGCTAAATGCCGAACAATCTAAACCATACTATACATCAAACAATCTCACATTTTATTTGAATTTGTGATAATGTGTGGCGTTTGCAGCTTACAACTAAATATCGAACAATCTAAACAATACTATATATCGAACATTCTCACATTTTATTTTTGTGGTAATGTGTGGTGTTTGCAACTCACATCTAAATACTTGTAGGCGTAGGGGGCGGGGCACCATACATAATGTGATAAACACATTATACATATGAGATATGGTTTAGATTATGAAGATCTAGCTAGAGCTAGAAATGTAATGTGATTTGAAATCAAAATAAAGTGGATTCAAAAAATCTAGTTCGAGTTCATATAGTACACATAGTTCATATGTAACTCGAGACTAATCATGTGGTGTGCTGTGAAGATAATACACAAACGATGGTTTAACTTGACAATAATGATGATTATAGATCTTATTAAAACAGAGAAACGAATCCAAATGCTTTGACTTCACAACAATCATTACTGTAGATCTTATTCAAATAGAGAAACGAATTCAAATTTAGTTCATATTGAAGCGGTAGTATATACGTTTGGAATGCACTAAAACGTTCATTTGAGTAGTAGGTTGCATGCATTATACACGTAGCGAAATATTTTAATTGAACATAACATGAATTCAAAGTTTTGAATGACATTTGTAGTGCGCATTGATTTGGTACAGTACATGTTAGGATTGTCCGGAAATTTCAACCCGCGCCTTGTTAGCCCGAAATATTTAAGATATATCTTTGTCTCATTGTGCTCCGACAACTCCCTCCATCTCAACCCGCGCCTTGCTATTCCGAAATTACAACGCGCACGAAAACTCCCACCTCCTGTGAAATCCCGACACGCGAAATGCCTGTGGTACCCCTGAACCGAAAGAACCACCTCAAATTGGCGGGGGTACTTTCATAACTTACCCCACATTTCGGACAAGCGCGTCTCTAAGCCATGGTTCCCCACTACCATCCCATCCGCCCACCCATTCGTACACCGAGGCCGCGAAAACCCGCGACAAAACCCCACACCCTGCTCCGTCCGCCACCCAGCCGGAGCCTCTTCCCCGACAACGTCGTCCACAGCAACACCTCGACGTCCCTCATCCACCGTACCGGATGAGGATCCGTCGTCGATCTCATCGTCCCGCCGGTTCAGCCACCCCGTCCTCCACCTCCAAGGAGCTGCCCCGACGTTCCCCTCGTCTTTTGCGCCACCTCCATTCCCAGACCGCCGTCTTCACCTGCACCACCGGAAGAGCATCATCATCACCGTTTCCTCGGATGAAGCTGCGGCCTAATCGGCGCCACCAAAGAGGTTGTACACTAATCACCGCATTTTCTTCTTGATTCGATCTCACGGTGCTACTGGCGCTCGGTCCCGAGCCGACACGGCGCGGCTCCATCCACGGCGGCGTCGCCGGCCACTTCCTCCACGGCGTCGCTCCCTCGGCGGCGACGTCCACATCAGTAGGAGTTGCTGCTGCTTTAGCTCTCGCTTGCGCTGCTGCTCTGCTCTTGCTCTCGGTCCCCTGCCTGGTCTGCTCTTGCTATTGCTCTTGCTCTCGCTCTTGCTCTTGCTTGCGACTCTGCTCCGATTTAGCTACACTTCAGTCGACTGAATCGACTTTTGGGTCAGTCAATTTTCAGGGGGTGGGGGGCTCGCCGGGTGAAGGAAGAACCAGCCGCAGCAGGGAGGGGGGCTCGCCGGAGAGGTACCCCACTATCTATCTTAGGGTTCAGGATGGGGGCGGTGGTCGCCGGCGGTGGCGGGGCGGTGGCGTGGGGATCGCCGGAGAAAAAGCTCGGCACGGGGGGGCCTAGAGGGATGGCTGGGGCGGCGGCGGACCGGCGGTTGGGAGTGTTTTTGGGGCGGGCGGGGCGGCGCACCGCCGGCCGCGGGAGGTGGGGGGCTGCTGTTTGGCCGGTGGTGGCTGGCGGCTCAGGGGGGTGGAGGTTGAAGATGAACCGCAGGCCCTTGATTTCGTATCCAACGGCTGCAAAATCGACTGACCAGAGATGAAAAAGTCAGTCGACCGACGTGTAGCCTCACCTTGCTAGTGCGTTCAGTTTCGACAGCAAAATTCAGTTTCGACAGTTAAGTTCAGTTTTGACAGTTAAGTTCAGTTTCGACAGTTAATTTTAGAGATGAGCGGCTGATGTATTTTACATCTAGCACTTTGTGGTTATGTATTTTACGTCATGTATTGGAGATGCTATTAGAATTCCACTCAGGTTAATGTTGTTCGTTGTCTCTCTTGTCCTGCTTCAGCCTCGGCGTCGTACAACTCACCGGAGCTGCTCCAACGACGAAACCCTCCATCACAGCGGAGCAGTACCTCGGGCTCCATCTCCAGACGCCTAAGATCTTCTTCCCCTCCTCCGACAGCAAAGTCAGCCGGAGCATCCTCACCGGCCAACCCAATCACGCTGAGATCGACATGGCTTCGCCAAAGAGGTTGTACACTTGTTGCATCTCTTTTTTACTCTACATGTTATATATATTGTCCACTGAGCACATGGATTTGTTCCTTTAGTGTCTCCTTGAAAGAAAAAGCATAGGAATTTTAATTTTCACTTGTCCTCCTTTTCAAATTCCTATTCATGAAGCACAAGACTAAGAGATAGTAGCATAATAGCATTATAACTGTACATTTTCTTGTGGTTTGACTTAATCTCACCATGCTTCTTTGCATCCTGTGATCTTCCAATTGTTGTGAATCAAACACCCAGATTGGCAGAAATCCTGTGTTTTTAAATTCTCTGTTTTGCACGTGCATTCCTATCCTATTCCTGTCTATTTCCTATCCCTGCATTGTTGGAATCCTCCAATTCAAACGAGCCCTTACAGAATTACTTCTCTTACAGATAGTTGTCAAAGAAAACCTTGCGTGGTTTGTCCCGCTCCTGCTGCGCCGTCGTCCACCCCAGCTCAGCTGCTCCAACGACAGAAGGGTCCAGCACAGCAGGGATCCGGCCTCCAGACTGTCTTTCGCCGCCTCGGATCTTCTTCCCCGCCGCTGGCAGCCATGAAAACTGCATTACCATCATTAACCGAGCAGATGACCTCGAGGACTACATGGGTCCGCAAGAGAGGTCGCACTCTTTCGTGTCTGCTTACGTTATGCATCGCTTAATATTACATGCTACTTTATCGTCCTGTTCACCGATTAGACTCTGAGTCAGCTCCAAACTAATGGTCAAACTTGAGTTTTTAAATGGTTGTGGGGTACATATCGGGGCCACTATCAATAGTATCTATCTACTATCTGGTTAATCTCCGGTGTCTACTATGAGTTTCATGTTGGGTGGGAAATAAACAGTAAAGAAGCCATTATCTGTATTTTTTAACTGAAGCCACTATCTGCCTGCTATTATTGGTTTTGGGTCTATCCACAGGTTGCTACCATCACTCTGGATTTCTGCATGCACTCCTTACATAATCTCACTATGTTTTATTCCTATGCATGACAGTTATTGTAAACAATGGAACTGAACATGTAGAGCAAAAGAGACGAGCCTTGCGTGGCAATAAAATTTCATGCAGACGTCGCTCCATGGTAGGCGCAAAGGCAGCCCCCCCTCCACGCATTTCGGATTGTAATCGAGAGGAAGATATGTGTTCTAAGGGGGATTCAGAAGGAGAAGACAACTCCTATTTACCCCTGAGGTCTTCGCTCTAACTTGGCATGCTGATGTTGGTTATATCATGCATATGGTGTCTTGCATTGCTTACTTTATACATCAAATATGTCATATGCTTAGTTTAGACATCCTTTGTGCGAATGCCATCTGTTCAGTTTATTCATCGTTTATGTGAATTATGCAACGCCATCTTGTTTAGCCAGGCATCATATATGTGAATTTTGCAATGCCATCCTGCTTAGCCAGTCATCTTATATGTAAATTATATTAGGCCATCCTTTTTTTCGTTACATATTACATTTGTCAACAATGTTAGTACATTCAACTGCTCTTCGTGTGCATCAGCCATTTGACACGGTGATGGCAAATTCTGGAGTGAAAACAAGGTCTTTAGAGCAGACTATGCTATCTGACGAAGCGCATATCTCGCTGGTTACTGATAGCTCCTCAGAGGAGGATTCAGAGACAGATGACCAGTCCTATCCCCCCCCCCCGAGGTGTATGCTCTAACTTGGCAGGGTTATGTTGCTCATATCATGCGTATGGTGTCTCGCATTGCTATGTCATTTGATTAGTTTAGACATGCTTTGTGTGAATGCCACCTGTTCAGTGTCTAATTACCATATATGTGAATTATGCATTGCCATCTTGTTGCAAGACATTATATATGTGAATTATACAATGCTATCTTGTTGCAAAGGCATTATATATGTGAATTATGCAATGCCATGCTGTTTAGCCAATCATCATGTATGTGAATTATATCATGCTATCATTTTTTTGTATTACGTGTTCCATTTGTCGACAACGTTTGTATATTCAACTACTCTTCCTGTGCATCAGCCATTTGAAGCGGTGATGGAAGTATCTGGAGTGAAAACAAGGTATTCAGAGCAGACAATGCTACCTGCTGAAGCAGACATCTTGCTGGTTACAGAGAGCACCTCACACTACAGGAAACAGCTACTTTGCCGTCTGCCACGGCGGACGGCAAAGGCTCGAAAGGCGGACGGCAAAGACCTTTGCCGTCAGCCGCGGACGGCAAAAGGCTCCGGCAAAGAAGGCTACGGTAAACAGCTGCTTTGCCGTCTGCTTCCTGGAGGCGGACGGCAAAGGCTCTTTGCCGTCTGCGGCGGACGGCAAAGAGGGCGGACGGCAATAATTGCGCTGTCAGTCCGTTAAGTGGCTAACGGCAGACCTTTGCCGTCCGCCGCAGACGGCAAAATTTCTCTGGTCTTTGCCGTCCGCCTTATGATGTCATCTACACGTCACTAGATGGCAGGTTCTTTGCCGTCCGCCTTATGATGTCATCTACACGTCACTAGATGGCAGGTTCTTTGCCGTCTGCCACTGATGGCAAAGTGCAGGTTCTTTGCCATCCGCCACGGACGGCAAAGTCTTTGCCGTCTGCCACTGTAGGCAAACTGACCAAATGGGTCAGCTCCCAGGAAGCACAGTTGGCTGCCACGTGGCTTCTTTGCCGTCCGCGGCAGACGGCAAAGAGCTCTTTGCCGTCGGTGGCAGACGGCAAAGAGCCTGCATATTGTCTGTTTTTTCTGTTTTTTATTAAATCCCACAATTTGCACAGAAAATATATAAGTTTCATATCACATATCCAGCACATATCCAGCACATAAGTTTCATATCACATATCACATCAGTTTCATCCATACACATTGTTCATACATAAGCAAGTTCCATCCATACACATAGTTCCATCCATATATATATTACAATGCAAAGTTTCATCAACATAGCAAGTTAGATGCAATGATCCATATCACATAGTTCCATCCATCATAACAAGCTAGATACAATGCAAAGTTTCATGAAAGGAAAAGCAAGCACTCCATCATAGCAAGCTAGCTTCCATGAAGTGAATGAAATCTGCAAAATGGTAAATAAGAAAGTTAGAAATAGGTGACTAGAACAAGAAGAAGACTAGAACAAGAAGTATATGTCATTTATGAGCTAACTTAGGTGAAATGGATCATATATGAGCTAACTAAGTTGAAATGGGTTGTTTATGATCTAACTTAGTTGAAATGGATCATTTATGAGCTAACTTAGTTGAAATGGGTCGTTTATGAGCTAACTAAGGTGAAGGGCATCGTTTTTGAGCTAAGTAAGGTGAAATGGGTCATTTTGGAGCTAACCTGGGTGAAATGGGTCATTTTGGAGCTAATCTAGGTGAAATGGGTCATTTTGGAGCTAACCTAGGTGAAATGGGTCATTTTAAAGCTAACGTAGGTAAAATGGATCATTTAGGAGCTCATCTACGTAAAATGGGTCTTTTTAAGCTAATTTAGTTGAAATGGATCTTTTTGAGCTAACTTAGGTGAAATGGATCATTTAAGAGCTAATTTAGGTGAAATGGATCGTTTTTTAGCTCACTTAGGTCAAATGGATCGTTTATGAGCTAAATTAGTTGAAATGGATCGTTTATGAGATAACCTAGGTAAGATGGGTCATTTTGGAGTTAACCTAGGTGAAATGGGCCATTTTAAAGCTAACGTAGGTAAAATGGATCATTTAGGAGCTAATCTAAGTAAAATGGGTCATTTTTGAGCTAACTTGGATGAACTGCATCATTTATAAGCTAACCTAGGTAAAATGGGTCATTTTGGAGGAAAATAAGCTAACTCTAGGTCATTATGGTAAGCATATTGGAGGAAATAAAGCTAAGTCTAGGTCTTTATGCATTTGTTAAGCAAAACACTAGAGAAACTTACCGTGATCAGGGAGGTGTAGGAGCGGGGTGGCTAGTGCCGCTACCTGGAGAAGGATCGTGCGATGCGTTTCTGGAGTTAAGCTGCACCAAAGATCATTTCCAATGTCTCGTTAGCATTACGACACACAAATGTTAAGACTACCAAGTAATGTCCATTCAAACTAAACTCACCGTGCTCCCAGGAGCAATCACTGGCATCGGCGGAGCGGGCTGACCGGACTTCTCGCACACAGACTGCACATTTGGTTTTCAGAACAGAGTCATACTAGTTAGTAATGAGACTCAAATGTTAAGACTAGCAAGTAATGTGCAGAAGAAACTTACCACAAGGAGCTCGTACATGGCCCTTGCCTGCATGTCATTCCGTGCCCTCTCCTCCTCCATCATCTTTCTCGTCCTCTCCTCCATCTCCCGCTGCCTCTCCGCCGCCTCCGCCAGAAGTTTCTCCGTTCTATCTCTCTCAGTCTGTATAGCAGCCTGCAACACCACTCACATGACCATTTGTAATCATTGATGGAAGCGCACACAATGTAATGGAGAAAGATAACTGAGTACGTATCACTAACCTTGATGGCGAGTTGCACTGGCCGTTCACGAGGCCTTATCTCAGGAGCGGAGCTCGACTGGCGCGCCTTGATCTCCGGGAGAGTGCTAGGACAACGGATAAGTCCATCTCCAATGGCTATGGAGCCATGGACCTCCCGCCACCAGATATCATCACCAGCTCTGGATCAATGGGACCCTGGCTCGGGTTAAAGTCCTCCCCTTTCCTCGCCTTCCCCTCATCTCTATATCTCACGAGCTTGTTGTGGGAGGAGATGTTGGTGAAGTTGTTTGCATCATCGAGGTCAGACTGAGAGAAAGCCTTGACTTTCTTGAAAGAGCCAGTGTGGGCCATGGCATACAGGTCATACACCTCTGGCACCTTATCCGCCTTATTGTGGCGTGCCTGAAAGAGAGAAACAATGAAAATTAGTAATTAAAGGGCTCAAGCTAGCATGATGAATGAATTGCATGAATCATGAAGCAAACCACATACCCAGTTGCACCCGAACTGATATAAGTTGGAGCTGCCTTGATGGTGTGGCACACCTTCCATTTGGGCACGTTTGTCCTTGGCCTGGTTGTGGAGGGCTAGCCATTCTTGTGAGCACCACTCATCGACCAACACCTCCCAACAATCCATCCGATCCGCACACCATCTCGGAGGCGCCTATAAGTTAGCAAATAGAAACTTGAGCGTTATGGCTAAGAATTACTAAATGAAGGAACTTAAGTAGAAGGCCTTAAGAATTACCTTCATGTACTGCTCCTTACTCAGGAACTTATCGCGGCACGCCGGCTTGGTCTTCTTGATACCACGCAAGGCGTAGTAGTCTCGAACAGCCTGCACCCGAGCCTCGTGCCGTAAGTTCTGGAGTAGGCGCTTGCAGACGTTCTGGATAACATTTGCGCTGTCCTCCTCGTATCCCTCCTCACACCTGTGGAATGTCTGCAATCAAATGAGACAATATTGATTAGTACAATTAATAACTAGCTAGTTGAAGATTTTGAAATGTGTAAAGGAGAAATTACCCAGAACGTCCTGATCACCATGTCAGCCCTCGTGTCGCACACGACACCGTCGATAATGACATCCGGCGGGGCCGGGGCAGCCACGTAGTGCTCCCAGCTCAACCCAAGCTCTGGAAGCCGACCCTCACCAGGCAACGTGACAAACCCCGGGAAGTTTTGCCGGCAAAGAACTCCAAGGACGGAGTTGGGCCGGCGGACACTATGATGGTGGTCCCAACCCCTGCAGCATGACAAGGCCAACGCATTAGTTATTTCAAGAAACGTGAATGCAGAAGGTACAAAAATATTAAATGCACTTACGTACCTCTCCCCATCAGGGAAGATCAACCACCTCTGCTCGCGGGTCGCCGGCACGGACGGGAGCCGTGTAGCACCACGCTGGTAGACGGTGCCACCCTCCTCCTCAAGATCAGTCGGCTCCCCGCCATCATCAGCATGGCCACTCGGCTCCTCGGGCTGATCCGGCCAGGTACCCCATCCGGACGTGTGCTCCTCCGGGGTCTCGTGGGCCGAACTCTCGTGGGCCGAAGGCCAGTCAACCCGAGGCTCGTGGGCCCAAGACCCGTGGACCGGAGGCTCGTGGACCGGAGTCCGTGTAGCCTCCTCCTCGGACGAGTCCACCCTAGCAGTCACGTGCTCGGGTGAAACAGTTGGGGGTGGTGGCGAGGAAGGTGCCCTAGCAGTCACCCTACCTCCTCTCCCGCGACCACGTGCCCCACCTCCTCTCTTCCTACCTCGTCCCCTGCTGGGCACCGCGGTCGACGAAGAAGGGCCCGGCGGTGTGGACATACTGTCCAGCAACGCTCGGCGGAGAGGTACGTCTGGAATCGAAGACCTCAGACCACGCGCCGACGAAGAAGGGGCCTTGGCGCGCTCCCGACCAGCGCCCACCATCTTTCAACACCTGCCATGACAAACAGTAAACGAAATTAGTACAACATAAAAAAAAGACCGACATGAATAATAATATGTGTATCACTTAAGTGTATCATCATCAAGTACAACATTAAAAAAATTAATACCTGACACTACTAATAATCTCGATCAGTATCATCAATAAATGCATAATCATCATCATCACTATAATCAATGACGGGCTCATAGGGTTCAGTGGCATCAACATGTGCAAGGCCACCTTGACGTAATCGGTCAAGCAATGACAGGTCATCCGCAGCAGTAACCTCTTCTTGTTCCGGCTCTTCTTGTTCCTCCTCTGGGGTGATGTCGGATTCACTGTCGCTGTCTACTTCAATGTTTTGGGGTGAAGTATAGCGGTTCTTGAAACGCTTTTTGGAAAGACGTGTCTCTTGGAAGAATTCTCCTTCATATGTGTCTGGGTTAATGTGAGGTTCATAATCCTCTTCCTTTGGGGGAGATAGTCTAGCACGTGGCGGCACTTCATAAACGACATCCCAACCTTTTAGATTTGGATTAGTTTGGCAGGCCCACGGTAGATAGAATACTTGGGCCGCCTGTTGAGCCGTAATATAGACATTAGGAACATCTAAATGGGTGCTTTGGTTGATTTCAACTAGCCCTATATGTTCATGAGTCCTTCTAGTCTCCTTCGGCTGAAACCAATAACATTTGAAGACTACGACATTCGGTGGGTTTTCACCATAGAATAGAAGTTCATAAATTGCTTCAACTCTCCCATAATACTCGGTACCTCCTTCGCCGATAGCAGATACACAACAATTTGTAGACTTTCGGTCGGCCATAGATAGCTCTTTGCCATAGGTACGAAAGCGATACCCGTTGATGTCGTATTTGTCAAATGAACGGACCTTATAGTCAAAACCATTAGCCACTTGTCTCAATTCGGCGTCCATAGACTCTGAATTAGCCTACAAGTTTAATATGAAAGGATTGTTGCATTACGCACAAATTAGCGAATGAAACCGGGATAGCCGCCTACAAATTAGCCTACAAGTCTAATAGAAATTACCGTTTGTTTGAACCAAGAGATGAAACCGGGATAGCCGCCTCCTTGCTTTGCGAGAAGCTCATACTCTTCGACAGAATCCTTTTGGATCACCGCTCCATACGAGAATAAGGCGACGTATCGACTGTATGAAATATCCAGGAATAAGAGCAGTTCAAAGGAAATAGAAGTTGCGAAACTATGTACCGAGAAATTACTCGATGTACGGCCGCACTTCTATCAGGTTGTTGAAGATATACAACGAAATGGTCCGCCATTGTTCGTTATCCAAAGATACTGGATTTGAAACACTGGCTGGTGCGAGATTCCCTTTGAAAAGGCTGAGGTTGGATCCACCCTTTTTAGGGTCGTCAGCATTGTACCGAGGCTTCGGATTATGCAAATGACGATTTTTGGCTTCGTAGTGTGCTGTCACGAAGTTTGCCGCCTCCTCAGTGATGAATGCCTCAGCCATCGATGCTTCAATTCTACGTTTATTTTTACATTTTTGTCGAAGCGTCTTCTGCATCCTCTCAGTTGGGTAGCACCAACGATTTTGCACGGGCCCCCCCAATCTTGCCTCGGTCGGGAGATGCAAAATCAAATGTTGCATTGGATTAAAGAAGCCCGGTGGAAAGATCTTCTCTAACTTGCAGATCAACTCCGGCGCCAACTCTTCCATTTCTTCTAGCATGCCAGGCGATAGTTCTTTCGCACAAAGAACACGGAAGAAATAGTTGAGTTCTGCCAGTACTAGCCATTCATCCTCAGGGATGAAGCCACGCAACATCACCGGCATTACCCGCTCAATCCATATGTGCCAATCATGACTCTTGAGACCAAATATCTTCAATTTATCAAGACTGGCTCCCCTCTGTAGATTCGCTGCATACCCATCAGGGAACATCAACTGCATTTTCACCCACAAGATAATTTCCCTCATAGCTGGCCTTCCAAGATTGAACCATGCCTTTGGCTTCGTCCAGTTCTGCTTTCCTTTCGGTTCTTTCATGTTTTGTAACGGCCTATCACATAGCGCCTCCAGATCGACTCTAGCCTTAGTATTATCCTTTGACTTCCCATCTATGCCGAACAATGTACCAAAAAGTGCATCGGCGATATTCTTCTCAGTGTGCATCACGTCGATGTTGTGTGGGCAAAGGAGGTCTTTGAAGTAAGGCAGATCCCATAAGCATGTTTTGTGAGTCCAGGCGTGCTTAGAATTATACCCCTTGAAGTACCCTGGACGCTCTGGATCTGGCTCGAGAGCGTTTAACTGATCCAGGGTCTGTTGGCCTGTCAATGCATGTGGTGCAGAGTTTTTGACAACTCTACCTCTGATGAAGTTCTTCTTGTCTTTGCTGAACTTATGGCGAGGATTCAGGAACTGTCTATGCATGTCGAAGCAAGAAAACTTGCGACCGGCCTGAAGCCAACGAAACTCAAGAGCTCCCTTGCATGTGGGGCACGGGAACCTTCCATGCACACACCAGCCAACGAATAGCGCATACGCCGGCAAGTCATGTGTCGAGTACATGTACCAGACACGCATTATGAAGTTCCGTTTGCTATAGGCATCGTATGTCTTGAACCCATTATCCCAGGCTTCTTGCAATTCGTCCTTAAGCGGTTGCATGTACACATTCATATTTTTCCCCGGATAGTTGGGCCCTGGAATTATCAACGTCAGGAAAATGTTCTTTCTTTGCATAATCTGTCCGGGGGGGAGATTGAGTGGAAAGACAAATACGGGCCAACAACTGTATTGGGCTGCCGTCATACCAAACACACTGAACCCATCCGTGCTGATGCCGACTCGAGGATGCCTCGGATCTGCCGCTTTGTCACCATGTAATTCATCAAACTTTTTCCACGCAACACCATCCGATGTGTGTACAATCATCAGATTCCCATCTGCATCTAGTTCGGTTCTTTTGCCCGTTTTGTGCCATGTCATCTGTCTGGCCGTCTCTTCGACCATGAAAAGACGTTGAAGTCTTGGTACGATTGGCATATACCGAAGAACACTAACGGGGATTTTGGTCTGTGTCTTCTCACCCATACCGTTGTCTACCACAACATACCTGGAAGACTTGCAAATGGGACAATAGTTCAAGTCCGCATAGTCAAGCCTAAACAAGACACATCCTTTCTCACAGGCATGTATCTTATCATAGGGCATCTTCAGTGCACGGAGGATTTTGTCCGACTGGTACAGGTTTGCAGGCATTACATGGCCTTTGGGTAGAAAGCGTCCAAATACTGTCATCATTGCATCGTAGCATTCTCTGCCCAAGTTGAACTGGGCCTTCAGAGCCATTACTTGTGAGATGGCATCCAACTGACAAAGCTCAGTGTGCTCATGGAGCGGACGTTTTGAAGACTCCAACATTTCATTGAAGGCCTTTGCAGATTCCTCCATCTCCTCGTCCGAATCCCGAGCATCATCAAAGTATTGCACCATGTTTTCCATCCCGGTACCATGCTCGTCGGTGCGACGACGATCCACCTCAGCTCGGTCACGTTGGGCAGACTCACCATGAAATGTCCACACCGTATAATCGGGCGTAAAACCACTCTTCTGCAGGTGTTTGCCCATTTCAGCCTCTGTCCTCTTTTCCCAATTGCCGCACCGTAAACAGGGGCACCAGGTTTTCCTCTGGCCATTTGCAAATGCGGCTCGCACAAACCCCTTGGTTTTTGTGAACCATTCAGTGCTCCATTTGTTCTGACCAGTGTGACCGGTGTACATCCATGCACGATCACTCATCTTGACTTTCAGAGCTACTAGACACACAAAAAATATATATATATAATTCACCATGTATGTATTCATCAGTTGATCTACTTTGTCAATTTTATTACGTCCATGCAACCTACACTCTAATAGGTAATGATAGGTCCTAATCCCACCCGAGTATGTTTAGATTGGGTTCATTTTCCCATGCTATGCCCCGGATCCTACGCAAAATTTTGGCAGCACCTCCCCGCTGTTCTCCTGATACACGTCTCTGCAATAAACAGAGAGGATGTGCACCCGGAGAACAACAGGGGAGGCACTGACGAAATTTATGCGTCGGATCCGGAGCAAAGCATATGGGAAAACGAACCCAATCTAAACATACTCGGGCTGTCCATGGATAGCGTTGGACAATTCGAAAGAATCAAGGTTATAAATATGCAAATGCATGCATATTTATAACTATGACGCTTTCGAATGGGAGACACATATTGGTTACGCATACTGATGATTCAAGACACATATATATCTAGCTATCAAGTTTCATCGGAATAGATCAAATAATTAATGGGGGAGGAGGACATGTCATTTGTGCTCACCCATGAACGAAGGGGCAGAGCTCGTCAAACGCACGGCGAGGTCGTCGAACACCAAACCTCGCAGCGATGAAACAACTGCACATTTAAAACTACCCGATCAACACAATTATATATGATGTTTTTCATAACAAAATCGAAAGATATATGACCTAACTAATAATTCACAAATATATGACCCCGTCGGCTTCTGGAAGGCCAAAGAACACCTTTTCGGGAGGTGTCGGGGGTCGGGGTGTCGTGTCGGTCTCGGGGTGCCGTGTCGGGGTCGGGGTCTCGGGGTCGGGGTGTCGGGTCGGGGTCAGGGTGCCGTGTCGGTGTCGGGGTCGGGGTGTCGGGTCAGGCTCGGGGTCGGGGTGTCGGGGTCGGGGTCGGGGTCTCGGGGTCGGGGTCGGGGTCTCGGGGTCGGGGTGTCGGGGTGTCGGGGGTGTCGTGTCGGGGGTCGGCGTGTCGTGTCGGTGTCGGGGTGCCGTGTCGGGGTCGGGGTGCTGTTTCGGGGTCGGGGGGTCGGGCTGTCGTGTCGGGGTCAGGGGGTTAGGGGGTCGGGGGGTCGGGGTGTCGTGTCGGGGTCAGGGGGTTAGGGGGTCGGGTGTCGGGGTGGAGTCGGGGTCGGGTGTCGGGGTGTGGTGTCGGGGTTGGGGGGTCAGGGGGTCAGGGGGTCTTCTCATTCTTCTACTACTTCTACTTCTTCTCATTCTTCTACTTCTTCTCATCCCCCGTCTTCTTCTTCTTCTTTCTCCTCCTCCTCCTCCTCCTCCTCTTCTTCTTCTTCTTCTTCTTCTTTCTCCTCCTCCTCCTCCTCCTCCTCCTCTTCTTCTTCTTCTTCTTCTTCTTTCTCCTCCTCCTCCTCCTCCTCCTCCTCTTCTTCTTCTTCTTCTTCTTCTTCTTCTTCTTCTTCTTCTTCTTCTTCTTCTTTCTCCTCCTCCTCCTCCTCCTCCTCCTCCTCCTCCTCCTCCTCCTCCTCTTCTTCTTCTTCTTCTTCTTCTTCTTCTTCTTCTTCTTCTTCTTCTTCTTCTTCTTCTTCTTCTTCTTCTTCTTCTTCTTCTTCTTCTTCTTCTTCTTCTTTCTCCTCCTCCTCCTCCTCCTCCTCCTCTTCCTCTTCTTCTTCTTCTTCTTCTTCTTCTTCTTCTTCCCCCTTCTACTTAACCTAAACCTAAACTAAAAACCTAAACTAATTAAAACTAAACTATTTAAACTAATTAAACTAAATAACCTAAACTAATTAATTCTAAACTAAAAAAACATAAACTAAAAAACCTTATCTAAACAGAAAAAAACAAAAAAACAGAAAAAAAAATGGGAGGGGCTCACTGTGGGGGGCGCCGACGGGTCGGGGAGGGGCCGGCGACGGGGGGCCGGGCGGGGCGGTGGAGGAGGCGGGGCGGCGGGGGCCCGGCCGGCAGGGGGCCGGGGCGGGGCGGTGGAGGAGGCGGGGCGGCGCGGGCCCGGGGCGGCGGGGGGGGCCGGGCGGCGGGGGGCCGGGGCGGGGCGGTGGAGGAGGCGGCGGGGGGCGCGGGGTGGCGGGGGGCCGGGGCGGCGGTGGGGCGCGGGGGCGGCGGGGGGCCGGGGCGGGGGAGCGACGGGGCGGTGGGGCGGCGGGGAGCCGGGGCGGCGGGGGCGACGGGGCGGCGGGCGGCGGCGGCGGCGGCGGGGTCGGAGGAGAAGGGCGCGCGAGGACGAAGTGAGTAACGGGCGGGGGGGCACTTGCCGTTAGTCAAGTGCCCTCTTTGCCGTCCGCCAGCCTTTGCCGTCCGCTTTTTTGCCTCTTTGTCGTCTGCTAGCGGACGGCAAAGAGGTGGGCCGTTAACATTTTTTCAAATGAGCGGGGGGTGGGGGCCACCACACTCTTTGCCGTCAGCTGGCAGACGGCAAAGAGCTGGCAGATGGCAAAGAGCTTCTTTGCCGTCAGCCTTTTCTTTGCCGTCTGCTTATGCGTAGCTGATGGCAAAGAGCTGCTTTGCCGTCAGCTAGCAGACGGCAAAGAGCTGGCAGATGGCAAATTAGCTGATTCCAGTAGTGTCAGAGGAGGATTCAGAGACTGATGACCAGTCCTATTTCCCCCCTGAGTTCTGTGCTCAAACTTGGCAGGGTTATATTACCCATGTCATGCATGTTGTCTTGCATTGCTTAGTTTTTACATCATATATGGATTGCCATCTGCTTACTTGCTTACTATATAAATCATATATTTGAATTATATCATGCCATCATGTTTACATAGTACATACACATCATCTATCTGAATTATGGCATGGCAACCCATTTAATAAAGACATCATATAGTTATATCATCTCATCCTGTTTAGTGTTTACAGTCATCATATTTTGAATTATGGCATTCTATCCGTGAATGTATGTGAATTATGGCATGCCAACCTATTTAATAAACACATTATATAGTTATGTCATGTCATCCTGTTTACATAGTCTCATATTTCGAACTATGTCTTTCCATCTTTTTTAGTTAGCCATCATAATGTGAAATTGTGTCATGCTATCCTGTTTAGTTAGCCATCATATATGTGAAATTGTGTCACGCTGTCCTGTTTGGTTAGACAACATAAATATGAATTATTTCATGCCCTCTTTTATTCCCCACTATCCATTGCACCTGTCTATCATACAATGTCTATACTTTCAATTACTTTTCTTGTTTATCAGCCATTTGAATTGGAGAGCGTGATGGCAGTATCTAAGGGAGTAACAGCACGGTCTTCAGAAAAGATAGTGCTACCAGTTGATGCAGATAGAACCACGGTTGTACTTGCCCAAGGACCAGATCCACCACACATAACCCAGACTCCCGCAGATTGTACCCCTACCCAGTTGGACAGAGAACCAGCTACACCCCTTCTAACCCCAACCCCGGCAGATAGTAACCCAGTTCCAGTTGACACAGCACCGTCTCCACCACAGAGCACCCAAACACGAGCAGTTAGTAAGGGAACTGTAGTGCCCAAAGCACGAGGACCACCACTCCGAATCCCAACTCAACGCTTAAAGGAGAAGAAGATTTGTTCTTAGGTCAGGTTCTGTAGCTATGGTTCATACTCCTTTGCTCTTGCATTACTGTATTTACTCATACCAACTATTTTCAAATTTGAAGGATGGAATTGAAACTCCAATGGCGCAACAGGTATGTTTTAAACCTGTTTCTTTAACTGGTTTGCTGTTGTAACCTGCTTTATGTTGATTTCAGTTTCAATTGAATAAACAGTTATGTTCTCATGTCATGCACATTACAAGTGTTGTTATTGCTCTATAGTTACCCACACTTATATTCTGTCTATTCTGCTTTGTCTTGAACAAATATTATTTGAACTGTGTCTCTATCTTGATTTGGCAACAAAAACTAGAATGATATAAACCATAAAGTGACCATGGTACATAGATATATGTTTGTTTCATGATGTTATCCTGTCCACTTTACTACTGAACTCATTTACCAAAATGAGTTTCATATACAACATGGTAAACATGTGATGTGTCTACTTGTTTCTCTTTTAGAATGCGGACAAAATATTGGAGAACAGTACCGCGTTATCCAATGGTAAAGGAAGTAATGCAGATAAGGTTCAAGATAGTGAGACATCCCTGTTGGCCTCCAAGAAAGCTGATAAAAACTATCTTGACGACAGTGAGGGAACCCAAAAGTCCTGTCTTGATGTAGTGTTCGAGTTACTGGCCACTACTGCTGGCACAAGCTCTTCGAACTCGCTGCCTGAATCAGTTCGTCTTCTTGAGTCTCAACTTCAAGTTGAAAGACATCGATCAGATGTGCTGTGACAGGGAGCTGAAGGACTAAGGAAGTCCCTGCAGAATTCAGATGCATATTTTCTGGTGCAACAGCAAGCGCTGGAGGATTTAAGCGCCAAACAAGAGAAAGTTAATAAGCTTGCTAAGCATCTTGCCAGCATTATGGGTACCCAGGATATTGTTTCTTGAGATCTTCTGAAGTGGTTTCAGTTCTGGATTTGTTTTGCTGCGGCGTTTATTTGCGCTGGTTGCCAACTTTGACAACCAGTGTATATGATATGCTGCTTTGTTCCCTATATTTGCACTGGTGGCGAACTTTGATGCCCAGTGGATGTAATATGTGTAATAGCCGTGATAGCCTAGCGTTAGTTGCTTGCTTATTTATTTCCTTGTTCTCTTGTTTATTTGTTTGCTTGTAGTCATTGCAGTTCTTTTTCCGCGGTTAGCTAGTGGCTGCAATAACCTATTTTTTTAAAACTAGGCCACAATAACCATGGGCTAATATTTACTGTAGTGACACTGGGCCTCCTACTGGCCGTAGAAACAGTGGGCCTTCTACGGGCCGTAGAAACAATGGGCCTTCTACGGGCCATAGAAACAATGGGCCTTGCGGGCCGTATCATCAATGGGCCTTATACGGGCCGTATGATCGATTGGCCAAACATGGGCCAAACAGACCGCATTATGGCCGTAAACGGGCTAGAGTTGGAATCGTTCGTTCATGGGCCGACCATAACGGGCCATCGTTAATAGGCCGTATTTGGTGATTCTATGAAAATGGCCCAACAGACTAACGGTCCACAAACGGGCCGACTGTAACGACGGGCTGAATTTGGCCCACAAGCAGAAAATGACAGTAACGGGCCGTAAGTAACCGAATGCTGCAAATGAGCCCAAGAATAAATGGGCCCTCAGAAGGCCGAAAGTTAACTTGGGCTGGAAACGGCCCAACGGAATAACGGGCCGTTAATGGGTATAAAGTGATACACTGTTCATTACGGGCCAGTTTCACCACAGGTCGTTAATGGGTGTAAAGTAATACACTGTTCATTACGGGCCAGTTTCAGCACGGGCCGCTAATGGGCCAAGAGTTACAAAGGGCCTCATATGGGCCGAAAGACGTCATGGGCTATACATGGGCCAGAAGTGAAAACGGGTTGGAATCATATTGGATGGCCCAGATGACGCTACTGGGCCTAATTCGGATAGGGCGTAACGGGCCTTGGGTTAGCGGGCTGTAAATGGGCTATATGCGAACAGGCCGTTAACAAGCTTTCCATGGGCCGGCCCGCCAGCTTTTGACCAAGTCAAACAGGCCGGCCTTTTCACAGGAATGGGCCACTGTTGGGCCGTGCCACGTGTCGATGTCTTATAGGCGCCTTCTGTCCAGTGAGTGGATGACATCTGTCCCAATGATGAGCCGACACGTGTTTCCTCTAGCCAATGATGATTTTACACGTGGAAAATCCCCATTGGTTGGGGCTGTTAACGGGTTACCGGATCCAAAACCCGACCCGATAGCTTAACGGCATTCCGTTACGGTGGATGCCACGTGTCGATCACCCTTGACGAAAGCACTTTTGTGACGCGCGATTTATCATCATGGAAGTGGACACTTCCGTGATGATAATTTTGGTAATGTCATGGAACACTTCTACGACAGCACAGGTATGACTATCTTGATTCTGTCATAAATTTGTCATGGATGTACATGCATGACAAAAACGCGACCTACTGTGACAAACACGTATCATCACGGAAGTGTATTTTTTTGTAGTGAGTGCACTCAACTAACTACCAATAGGTTCATCATAGTTGGATCTTTTAAAAAGATTAGCAAGTGGATGAGGATCCATAAGCTTTTTGTTCTTGGTTCCCAATAAACACACAATTATGCCAAGCGAACAAGCAAACAAACCAAGTAAGACATAAAGGCAAACGAAAAGAAGGCGGAAAGAAAAAAAACAAATATTTTTGTGTTTTTCTGAAAAAACATTTTAGAAGTGGGGGAGAGGAAAACGAGAGGCAAATGGCAAATAATGTAATGCAAGAGATGAGAGTTTATGATGGGTACTTGGTAGGCTTGATGTAGAAGCTCCCTGGCAACGACGCCAGAAATTCTTCCTGCTACTTCTTGAGCTTGCGTTGGTTTTTTCCTTGAAGAGCAAACGGTGATGCAACAAAGTAGATAAGTATTTCCCTCAGTTAATAACCAAGGTATCAATCCAGTAGGAGAAACACGCAAGTCCCCAATATATGCACCTACACAAACAATCAAACACTTGCACCCAACGCGAAAAAGGGGTTGTCAATGTTGGAAATATGCCCTAGAGGCAATAATAAATGGTTATTATTATATTTCTTTGTTCATGGTAATTGTCTATTGTTCATGCTATAATGGTATTGTCCGGAAATCGTAATACATGTGTGAATACATAGACCACAAAGTGTCCCTAGTAAGCCTCTAGTTGACTAGCTCGTTGATCAACAGATAGTCATGGTTTCCTGACTATGGACATTGGATGCCATTGATAACGGGATCACATCATTAGGAGAATGATGTGATGGACATAACCCAATCCTAAGCATAGCATAAAAGATCGTGTAGTTTCGTTTGCTAGAGCTTTTCCAATGTCAAGTATCTTTTCCTTAGAACATGAGATCGTGCAACTCCCGGATACCGTAGGAGTGCTTTGGGTGTGCCAAACGTCACAACGTGACTGGGTGACTATAAAGGTGCACTACGGGTATCTCTGAAAGTGTCTGTTGGGTTGGCACGGATCGAGACTGGGATTTGTCACTCCGTATGACGGAGAGGTATCTCTGGGCCCACTCGGTAATGCATCATCATAATGAGCTCAATGTGACTAAGGCGTTAGTCACGGGATCATGCATTGCGGTACGAGTAAAGAGACTTGCCGGTAACGAGATTGAACAAGGTATTGTGATACCGACGATCGAATCTCGGGCAAGTAACATACGATTGACAAAGGGAATTGCATACGGGATTGATTGAATCCTCGACATTGTGGTTCATCCGATGAGATCATCGTGGAACATGTGGGAGCCAACATGGGTATCCAGATCCCGCTGTTGGTTATTGACCGGAGAGGCGTCTCGGTCATGTCTGCATGTCTCCCGAACCCGTAGGGTCTACACACTTAAGGTTCGGTGATGCTAGGGTTGTAGAGATATATGTATGCGGAAACCCGAAAGTTGTCCGGAGTCCCGGATGAGATCCCGAACGTCATGAGAGGTTCCGGAATGGTCCGGAGGTGAAGAATTATATATAGGAAGTCCAGTTTCGGCCACCGGGAAAGTTTCGGGGGTTACCGGTATTGTACCGGGACCACCGGAAGGGTCCCGGGGGTCCACCGGGTGGGGCCACCTATCCCGGAGGGCCCCATGGGCTGAAAGTGGAAGGGAACCAGCCCCTAGTGGGCTGGGCGCCCCCCTTGGGCCTCCCCCCATGCGCCTAGGGTTGGGAACCCTAGGGTGGGGGGACTTCCCCCTTGGCTTGGGGGGCAAGGCAACCCCTTCCACCCCTTGGCCGCCGCCCCCCCAACCCTAGATGGGTTTTGGCCGGCACCTCCTCCCAAGGGGGCCTATATAAAGGGGGGAGGGAGGGCAGCAACCTACAGCCTTGGGCGCCTCCCTCTCCCCCTGCAACACCTCTCTCTCTGGCAGAAGCTCGGCGAAGCCCTGCCGGAGACCCGCTACATCCACCACCACGCCGTCGTGCTGCTGGATCTCCATCAACCTCTCCTTCCCCCTTGCTGGATCAAGAAGGAGGAGACGTCGCTGCACCGTACGTGTGTTGAACGCGGAGGTGCCGTCCGTTCGGCACTCGGTCATCGGTGATTTGGATCACGGCGAGTACGACTCCGTCATCCACGTTCATTGGAACGCTTCCGCTCGCGATCTACAAGGGGATGTAGATGCACTCCTTTCCCCTCGTTGCTAGTATACTCCATAGATGCATCTTGGTGAGCGTAGGAAAATTTTAAAAGTATGCTACGATTCCCAACAGTGGCATCATGAGCCAGGCCTATGCGTAGTTACTATGCACGAGTAGAACACAAAGAAGTTGTGGGCGTTGAGTTTGCCAATTCTTCTTGCCGCTACTAGTCTTTTCTTGTTTTGGCGGCATTGTGGGATGAAGCGGCCCGGACCGACCTTACACGTACGCTTACGTGAGATAGGTTCCACCGACTGACATGCACTAGTTGCATAAGGTGGCTAGCGGGTGTCTGTCTCTCCTACTTTAGTCGGAATGGATTCGATGAAAAGGGTCCTTATGAAGGGTAAATAGAAATTGGCAAATCACGTTGTGGTCATACGTAGGTAAGAAAACGTTCTTGATAGAAACCTACAAACCACGTAAAAACTTGCAACAACAATTAGAGGACGTCTAACTTGTTTTTGCAGCAAGTGCTATGTGATGTGATATGGCCAGAAGATGTGATGAATGATATATGTGATGTATGAGATTGATCATATTCTTGTAATAGGAATCACGACTTGCATGTCGATGAGTATGACAACCAGCAGGAGCCATAGGAGTTGTCTTTATTATTTTGCATGACCTGCGTGTCATTGAATAACGCCATGTAAATTACTTTACTTTGTTGCTAAACGCGTTAGCCATAGAAGTAGAAGTAATCATTGGCGTGACGACTTCATGAAGACACAATGATGGAGATCATGATGATGGAGATCATGGTGTCATGCCGGTGACGAAGATGATCATGGTGCCCCGAAGATGGAGATCAAAGGAGCATGATGATATTGGCCATATCATGTCACTATTTGATTGCATGTGATGTTTATCATGTTTTTGCATCTTATTTGCTTAGAACGACGGTAGTAAGTAAGATGATCCCTTATAATAATTTCAAGAAAGTGTTCACCCTAACTGTGCACCGTTGCGAAGGTTCGTTGTTTCAAAGCACCACGTGATGATCGGGTGCGATAGATTCTAACGTTCGAATACAACGGGTGTTGACGAGCCTAGCATGTACAGACATGGCCTCGGAACACACGCAATACACTTAGGTTGACTTGACGAGCCTAGCATGTACAGACATGGCCTCGGAACACGGAGGACCGAAAGGTCGAGCATGAGTTGTATAGAAGATACGATCAACATGGAGATGTTCACCGATCTTGACTAGTCCGTCTCACGTGATGATCGGACACGGCCTAGTTAAACTCGGATCATGTTTCACTTAGATGACTAGAGGGATGTCTATCTGAGTGGGAGTTCATTAAATAATTTGATTATATGAACTTAATTATCATGAACTTAGTCTAAAATCTTTACACTATGTCTTGTAGATCTAATGGCCAACGTTGTCCTCAATTTCAACGCGTTCCTAGAGAAAACCAAGCTGAAAGATGATGGCAGCAACTATACGGACTGGGTCCGGAACCTGAGGCTCATCCTGATAGTAGCCAAGAAAGATTATGTCTTAGAAGCACCGCTAGGTGATGCACCAATCCCACAGAACCAAGACGTTATGAACGCTTGGCAATCACGTGCTGATGATTACTCCCTCGTTCAGTGCGGCATGCTTTACAGCTTAGAACCGGGTCTCCAAAAGCGTTTTGAGAAACATGGAGCATATGAGATGTTCGAGGAGCTGAAATTGGTCTTCCAAGCTCATGCCCGGGTCGAGAGATATGATGTCTCCGACAAGTTCTTCAGCTGTAAAATGGAGGAGAACAGTTCTGTTAGTGAGCACATACTCAGAATGTCTGGGTTGCACAACCGCTTGTCTCAGCTGGGAGTTAATCTCCCGGATGACGCGGTCATTGACAGAATCCTCCAGTCGCTTCCACCAAGCTACAAGAGCTTTGTGATGAACTACAATATGCAGGGGATGGAAAAGACCATTCCCGAGGTATATTCAATGCTGAAATCAGCGGAAGGGGAGATCAGAAAAGAACATCAAGTGTTGATGGTGAATAAAACCACTAAGTTCAAGAAGGGCAAGGGTAAGAAGAACTTCAAGAAGGACGGCAAGGGAGTTGCCGCGCCCGGTAAACCAGTTACTAGGAAGAAGTCAAAGTATGGACCCAAGCCCGAGACTGAGTGCTTTTATTGCAAGGGAAGTGGTCACTGGAAGCGGAACTGCCCCAAATACTTAGCGGACAAGAAGAAGGCCGGCAACACCAAAGGTATATGTGATATACATGTAATTGATGTGTACCTTACCAGTACTCGTAGTAGCTCCTGGGTATTTGATACCGGTGCGGTTGCTCATATTTGTAACTCAAAACAGGAACTACGGAATAAACGGAGACTGGCGAAGGACGAGGTGACGATGCGCGTCGGGAATGGTTCCAAAGTCGATGTGATCGCCGTCGGCACGCTACCTCTGCATCTACCTACGGGATTAGTTTTAAACCTCAATAATTGTTATTTAGTGCCAGCTTTGAGCATGAACATTGTATCTGGATCTCGTTTAATTCGAGATGGCTACTCATTTAAATCCGAGAATAATGGTTGTTCTATTTATTTGAGAGATATGTTTTATGGTCATGCCCCGCTGGTCAATGGTTTATTTTTGATGAATCTCGAACGTGATGTTACACATGTTCATAGTGTGAATACCAAAAGATGTAAAGTTGATAACGATAGTCCCACATACTTGTGGCACTGCCGCCTTGGTCACATTGGTGTCAAGCGCATGAAGAAGCTCCATGCAGATGGACTTTTGGAGTCTCTTGATTACGAATCATTTGACACGTGCGAACCATGCCTCATGGGTAAGATGACCAAGACTCCGTTCTCCGGAACAATGGAGCGAGCAACCAACTTATTAGAAATCATACATACCGATGTGTGTGGTCCAATGAGTGTTGAGGCTCGCGGAGGATATCGTTATGTTCTCACTCTCACTGATGATTTAAGTAGATATGGGTATGTCTACCTAATGAAACACAAGTCTGAAACCTTTGAAAAGTTCAAGGAATTTCAGAGTGAAGTTGAGAATCAACGTGACAGGAAAATAAAATTCTTACGATTAGATCGTGGTGGAGAATATTTAAGTCACAAATTTGGTACACACTTAAGGAAATGTGGAATAGTTTCACAACTCACGCCGCCTGGAACACCTCAGAGAAATGGTGTGTCCGAACGTCGTAATCGCACTCTATTGGATATGGTGCGATCTATGATGTCTCTTACCGATTTACCGCTCTCATTTTGGGGCTATGCTTTAGAGACTGCCACATTCACTTTAAATAGGGCTCCGTCGAAATCCGTTGAGACGACACCGTATGAATTATGGTTTGGGAAGAAACCTAAGCTGTCGTTTCTAAAAGTTTGGGGATGCGATGCTTATGTCAAGAAACTTCAACCTGAAAAGCTCGAACCCAAGTCGGAAAAATGTGTCTTCATAGGATACCCTAAGGAAATTATTGGGTATACCTTCTACCTCAGATCCGAAGGCAAGATCTTCGTTGCCAAGAACGGGTCCTTTCTAGAGAAGGAGTTTCTCTCGAAAGAATTGAGTGGGAGGAAAGTGGAACTTGATGAGGTGATAGTCACCCCTTCCGAACCGGAAAGTAGCGCAGCGCGGGAAAATGTTCCTGTGGTGCCTACACCGACTGGGGAGGAAGTTAATGATGATGATCATGAAGCTTCGGATCAAGTTACTGAACTTCGTAGGTCCACAAGGACACGTTCCACACCAGAGTGGTACGGCAACCCTGTCCTGGAAATCATGTTGTTAGACAACGGTGAACCTTCGAACTATGAAGAAGCGATGGCGGGCCCGGATTCCGGCAAATGGCTAGAAGCCATGAAATCCGAGATAGAATCCATGTATGAAAACAAAGTATGGACTTTGACTGACTTGCCCGATGAGCGGCGAGCCATAGAAAACAAATGGATCTTTAAGAAGAAGACGGACGCAGATGGTAATGTGACCATCTACAAAGCTCGACTTGTCGGTAAGGGTTATCGACAAGTACAAGGGGTTGACTACGATGAGACTTCCTCACCCGTAGCGAAGCTGAAGTCCGTCCGAATCATGTTAGCAATTGCCGCATACTATGATTATGAGATATGGCAGATGGACGTCAAAACGGCATTCCTTAATGGCTTCCTTAAGGAAGAGTTGTATATGATGCAGCCGGAAGGTTTTGTCGATCCTAAGAATGCTAACAAAGTATGCAGGCTCCAGCGCTCAATCTATGGGCTGGTGCAAGCATCTCGGAGTTGGAACATTCGCTTTGACGAAATGATCAAAGCGTTTGGGTTTACACAGACTTATGGAGAAGCCTGTGTTTGCAAGAAAGTGAGTGGGAGCTCTGTAGCATTTCTCATATTATATGTGGATGACATACTATTGATGGGAAATGATATAGAATTCTTGGAAAGTATAAAGGCATATTTGAATAAGTGTTTTTCAATGAAGAACCTTGGAGAAGCTGCTTATATATTAGGCATCAAGATCTATAGAGATAGATCAAGACGCCTCATTGGTCTTTCACAGAGTACATACCTTGACAAGATATTGAAGAAGTTCAGTATGGATCAGTCCAAGAAGGGGTTCTTGCCTGTATTGCAAGGTGTGCAATTGAGCACGGCTCAATGCCCGACCACGGCAGAAGATATAGAAAAGATGAGTGTCATCCCCTATGCCTCGGCCATAGGGTCTATTATGTATGCCATGCTGTGTACCAGACCTAATGTAAACCTTGCCGTAAGTTTGGTAGGAAGATACCAAAGTAATCCCGGCATGGAACACTGGACAGCGGTCAAGAATATCCTGAAGTACCTGAAGAGGACTAAGGATATGTTTCTCGTTTATGGAGGTGACGAAGAGCTCGTCGTAAAGGGTTATGTCGACGCTAGCTTCGACACAGATCTGGATGACTCGAAGTCACAAACCGGATACGTGTATATTTTGAATGGAGGAGCAGTAAGCTGGTGCAGTTGCAAGCAAAGCGTCGTGGCGGGATCTACATGTGAAGCGGAGTACATGGCAGCCTCGGAGGCAGCGCAGGAAGCAATCTGGATGAAGGAGTTCATTACCGACCTAGGGGTGATTCCCAATGCGTCGGGCCCGATGACTCTCTTCTGTGACAACACTGGAGCTATTGCCCTTGCGAAGGAGCCCAGGTTTCACAGGAAGACCAGGCATATCAAGCGTCGCTTCAACTCCATTCGTGAAAGTGTTCAAAATGGAGACATAGATATTTGTAAAGTACATACGGACCTGAATGTAGCAGATCCGTTGACTAAACCTCTCCCTAGGGCAAAACATGATCAACACCAGGACGCAATGGGTGTTCGATTCATCACAATGTAACTAGATTATTGACTCTAGTGCAAGTGGGAGACTGTTGGAAATATGCCCTAGAGGCAATAATAAATGGTTATTATTATATTTCTTTGTTCATGGTAATTGTCTATTGTTCATGCTATAATTGTATTGTCCGGAAATCGTAATACATGTGTGAATACATAGACCACAAAGTGTCCCTAGTAAGCCTCTAGTTGACTAGCTCGTTGATCAACAGATAGTCATGGTTTCCTGACTATGGACATTGGATGTCATTGATAACGGGATCACATCATTAGGAGAATGATGTGATGGACAGGACCCAATCCTAAGCATAGCATAAAAGATCGTGTAGTTTCGTTTGCTAGAGCTTTTCCAATGTCAAGTATCTTTTCCTTAGACCATGAGATCGTGCAACTCCCGGATACCGTAGGAGTGCTTTGGGTGTGCCAAACGTCACAACGTAACTGGGTGACTATAAAGGTGCACTACGGGTATCTCTGAAAGTGTCTGTTGGGTTGGCACGGATCGAGATTGGGATTTGTCACTCCGTATGACGGAGAGGTATCTCTGGGCCCACTCGGTAATGCATCATCATAATGAGCTCAATGTGACTAAGGCGTTAGTCACGGGATCATGCATTGCGGTACGAGTAAAGAGACTTGCCGGTAACGAGATTGAACAAGGTATTGGGATACCGACGATCGAATCTCGGGCAAGTAACATACCGATTGACAAAGGGAATTGCATACGGGATTGATTGAATCCTCGACACCGTGGTTCATCCGATGAGATCATCGTGGAACATGTGGGAGCCAACATGGGTATCCAGATCCCGCTGTTGGTTATTGACCGGAGAGGCGTCTCGGTCATGTCTGCATGTCTCCCGAACCCGTAGGGTCTACACACTTAAGGTTCGGTGACGCTAGGGTTGTAGAGATATATGTATGCGGAAATCCGAAAGTTGTTCGGAGTCCCGGATGAGATCCCGGACATCACGAGAGGTTCCGGAATGGTCCGGAGGTGAAGAATTATATATAGGAAGTCCAGTTTCGGCCACCGGGAAAGTTTCGGGGGTTACCGGTATTGTACCGGGACCACCGGAAGGGTCCCGGGGGTCCACCGGGTGGGGCCACCTATCCCGAAGGGCCCCATGGGCTGAAAGTGGAAGGGAACCAGCCCCTAGTGGGCTGGGCGCCCCCCCTTGGGCCTCCCCCCATGCGCCTAGGGTTGGGAACCCTAGGGTGGGGGGACTTCCCCCTTGGCTTGGGGGGCAAGGCAACCCCTTCCACCCCTTGGCCGCCGCCCCCCAACCCTAGATGGGTTTTGGCCGGCCCCCCCTCCCAAGGGGGCCTATATAAAGGGGGGGAGGGAGGGCAGCAACCTACAGCCTTGGGCGCCTCCCTCTCCCCCTGCAACACCTCTCTCTCTGGCAGAAGCTCGGCGAAGCCCTGCCGGAGACCCGCTACATCCACCACCACGCCGTCGTGCTGCTGGATCTCCATCAACCTCTCCTTCCCCCTTGCTGGATCAAGAAGGAGGAGACGTCGCTGCACCGTACGTGTGTTGAACGCGGAGGTGCCGTCCGTTCGGCACTCGGTCATCGGTGATTTGGATCACGGCGAGTACGACTCCGTCATCCACGTTCATTGGGACGCTTCCGCTCGCGATCTACAAGGGTATGTAGATGCACTCCTTTCCCCTCGTTGCTAGTATACTCCATAGATGCATCTTGGTGAGCGTAGGAAAATTTTAAAATTATGCTACGATTCCCAACAGTCAATCCCTTCACGGTCAATCGCAACGGTGAGATCTCATAAAGATAGATATAAAAGATTACTAAAACGTAAAACAAAATAAAAGTAAATAAAACTCAGCGAGGTATTTTTGGTATATAGACCTGAAAATATATGAAGGAAAATAGACCCGGGAGCCATAGGTTTCACTAGAGGCTTCTCTCTTGAAAGAAAATAATACGGTGGGTGAACAAATTACTGTCGAGCAATTGATAGAAAAGCGCAAAGTTATGACGATATCCAAGGCAATGATTATAATATAGGCATCACGTCCGTGTCAAGTAGACCGACTCCTACCTGCATCTACTACTATTACTTCACACATCGTCCGCTATCCAGCATGCATCTAGAGTATTAAGTTCATAAATAACGGAGTAACGCCTTAAGCAAGATGACATGATGTAGAGGGATAAACTCAAGCAATATGATGAAACCCCCATCTTTTTACCCTTGATGGCAACAATACAAATACGTGCCTCGTTACCCGTACTTTGTCACTGGGTGAGGGCACCGCAAGATTGAACCCAAAACTAAGCACCTCTCCCATTGCAAGAACTACCAATCTAGTTGGCCAAACCAACCAATAATTCGAAAAGAAATACAAAGATATCAAATCATGCATATAAGAATTTAGAGAAGATTCAAATAATATTCATAGATAAGCTGATCATAAATTCACAATTCATCGGATCTCGACAAACACACCGCAAAAGAAGATTACATTGGATAGATCTCCAAGAACATCAAGGAGAACATTGTATTGAGAATCAAAGAGAGAGAAGAAGCCATCTAGCTACTAGCTATGGACCCGTAGGTCTGTGGTAAACTACTCACGCTTCACCGGAAGGGCAATAGGGTTGATGTAGAAGCCCTCCGTGATCGAACCCCCCTCTAGTAGAGTACCGGAAAAAGCCTCCAAATGGGATCTCACGAGGTCAGAGACCTGCGGCAACGGAAAAGTATTTTAGTGGACGCTTCTGGTCATTTGGGAATATTTGGGAATTTATAGGCCAAGAATTAGGGTTAGAGGACCTCCGAGGGGCCCACAAGCCAGGGGCGCCCCCCACTAGGGCTCGCCCTGGAGGCTTGTGGCCTCCTCGGGACTCCTCTGACTTCATCTCCAAGTCCTACGTATGTCTTCTAGTCCAAGAAAAATCATCGCGAAAGTTTTATTCCGTTTGGACTCCGTTTGATATTCCTTTTCTGTAAAACTCAAAAACAAGGAAAAAACAGAAACTGACACTGGGCTCTAGGTTAATAAGTTAGTCCCAAAAATAATATAAAATAGCATATTAATGCATATAAAACATCCAAAACAGATAATATAATAGCATGGAACAATAAAAAATTATAGATACGTTGGAGACGTATCAGTAGCCCTTTGTGCCGATGTCGAGGTAGCCGAGAGTGTAGGGGTGGTGTAGCCGTGGTCGAGGTAGCCATGCGAAGATTGCCATGGTCGATGTCGAGTCGGGGTAGCCGGTGTCGAGGAAGTCGCCGTGGAGCCGCTGGCGCAAAGAGGCGCCGAGTTAGTCATGGGCGCAGTGGTGCGCCAGGAAGAAGACGTTGTTGACGAGGTGTCGCACCGGGTTTGCCAAACCCGGGGACACGTCGTAGACGAAGACACATGTCAATATTGTCAGCACCAGGCATGCGTAGACGGACGAAGGCGAAGTTGACGAAGCGCCACACCAGGCTTGCCAGGCCCGGGAACACGTCATGGACAAAGGCACACATCGGTGTTGCCAGCATCGGGCATGCTTAGACGAGGGACCTACACAAGTTGTACGCCATGTAGAGGAGTCAGAGAGGCCAACAGAGAAGGAGACTCGACGACAGTTGTGGCGCCAATCGGCGTGGGGCCGATGTCACCAACGGTGGACGAAGTAGACGAAGTGGTCGGGGAAGATGATGGTGACGCTGGCAACGGGCTGGTGTTGCATGAAGACGAAGGGAGTGCAAGGGCGTCGCCACTCGGGTGAGCGAGCGGAAACAACGCCGAAGAAGAGCGACGGCGGGCAGCAGCAGCTGTGTTAGGAGTGCGGCATCGACGCTCGAAGTAGGCGAGAAAAACCCAACAACGTGACAAAGACCGGCGCGGACGGTGGCGTTCACACGCCAAGGGAGGCGCGCGCGGCGCATACCACAGGAAGTCGACGTGCGGGGACGGCGGGGTGGACCGCGGGGCGCGGCGCTACGGCCCGAAGGGGCGACAGCGGGAAGACCTAGGGGCAGCGGCGTGGACTGCGGTGCTACGACCTGAAGGGGCGGCGCAGCGCGGGTCGGTGCAGCCACGGGAATGGCCTTGTGCAATGGCAGGGACCGCGTGTTGCGGCCTTACAGCCTGAAGGGACGGTGTAGCGGCGGTGCAGCGGGTCGGTGCAGCCATGGGAACGGCCTCGGGCGGCAGCGGGAACCGTGTGCTGCGACCTTACAGCCTGAAGGGGCGGTGTAGCGGCGGCTCGCGGGTCGGGGTGGCCGCGGTGAGAACCACTTGCCGGTGGCGACAACCTGACAGGCGGCGGCGGAGGTAGCCGTCGGGAGGATCGCGGGGTGGCGGTGTGAACCGTGTGTTGCAGCAGGATGTCCCGAAGGGGCGTCGACGGGAGTGGCGTGCGGGCAGGGCAGCCGGCGGGATGACCTCGGGGCGGCGACATAGCGATCCAAAGGGACGACACGACAACAACCTGTGGCTCAATCGGCGGTAGGCGCGTGCTAGGGGACGGCTTGGTGGAGACAGGCGCGTGATCGGTTGATCAGACCGACGGCGGCGCTATACGCGCCATGGCGGGGACAATGCGCATATCAGAGTCGATGGCAACATTGTCGGTGATGTCCCGGTCGATGACGACGAAGACAGACCGGCAATGGAGACCACGCGGATGAGCGACCGGCGTCGACGCACGAAGGCGTCCCCTTGGCGGCGCGTCCAGTCTTGCCGCGAGGTTGATGACGAAGTGGCCAGTGTAGTCGACGCCGATGTCGAAGTAGAGGTGCAGGGGTCAACGGCGGCGGCGGGCGACGCAAACCAATCCTAGATCGGAAAACTAAAAAATAAACGCCGATCAAAGCGACCGGCGAGAGAGAGAAAATCCGGATTAAAGAATCGGGAAAAAGACTCTCTAGGGCAGCCGGTCGACACGGCCGGCGGACGAACCCTAGGTACGGACGACGCGGCCCCCAGCGACAGTCATGGAGGCCGACCGCCTGGGGGTGGCGCGCGGGCGGCGGCTAGGATTGGATCGGTTAGGCTGATACCATGTTAGAAGGATAGATAGGAATTGGTGGAGTTGTTGTTTATTGCTTGAGCCACGTGTACATATATATATAGGAGTACAATAACCAATTTAAAGTAGTACTCCCTCTGTAAATTAATATAAGAGCGTTTAGATCACTACTTTAGTCATCTAAACGCTCTAAAAGCATTTAGATGACTAAAGTAGTGATCTAAACGCTCTTATATTAATTTGAGACTAAAGTAGTGATCTAAACGCTTTTATATTAATTTGAGCGTTTAGATAACTAAAGTAGTGATCTAAACGCTCTTATATTAATTTACAGAGGGAGTACAAAACAAGGCAGGAACAAATCCTATTCTATCATATACTTCCTAATAATCATAATACTCAACACTTCAAAATATTATTTCATCACGAAATTTTCCACGCGGGTCAAACATTCATCAATGTTTATCGTAAAAAGAATTCAAAATATCTTGACATTTTTCTACTATTGTTTTGAATTTTACTGTTCATCCAAGTGCATGTGAGCTCGGGATTAGAGGAGGGCTTTCGAAAAAGAAAACCCTAACGGGGAAGCAAACGTAACGTGATAAAACGTGAGCACAAGCAAGTAAGCAACCGGTGGCCTTGCCAAGTGTGAAGCCGGCGCCAACCTTACTGACAGGTGGGGCCCACGCCCGCGGTCCTCACACTGACAAGGCGGCCCCGCGCACCGTTCGTTGGCTTCTCGTTAAGCTAAACTACTAGTCGGCGAGAAGAAGGAATCGAAGTAGACGCAAGCCCACGCGAATCCCCGAACCCAATCGGAGCGACGAGAGGAACAAACCGGCCGACGAGGGGAAGGAAGGCCCGCCGCAGCGATGCAGACGCAGAGGTCACCGGCGATGGTGGGGGGAGGGCCCGGGTCAGCGGTCGGGTCGCCGTCCCCGGCGACGGTGCCGGTGAGGCGGCGCTGCGAGGGCACGGCCATGGGGGCCGTCACCCTCGACCTCCGCCCCGGCCTCGGCGTCGGCCCCTTCACCCTCGGTGAGTTTCCCCCAACAACCCTAGCGAACCAACCAACCGCCGTCGCCGCGTCGGTTGGGATCCGATTTCCGAACCCGTCGGTTGCTTCCTTTCGCCCCGCACGCGACAACGGAAGAGAAACCTGCGTTTGAAGCAACCGCTTAGCTGAAAGTTTCGATTTTTTTTGCCAATTCTGACACAAGAGCTCGGGGATGGTCCGTGCAGGGATGCCGATTTCCGATGCATTTGCGCAGATTGAACACCAGCCAAACATTTACGATGTTGTCCACGTGAA
Source organism: Aegilops tauschii subsp. strangulata (assembly GCF_002575655.3). NCBI lineage: Eukaryota > Viridiplantae > Streptophyta > Magnoliopsida > Poales > Poaceae > Aegilops > Aegilops tauschii. The sequence goes on along the minus strand of NC_053041.3, from coordinate 500,321,845 downwards.
GTACTTCGACGAGGTTCGTGATGGGCAGCCCTTGTTTAGTGTTACCAGAGCCACCAAAATAACCTTAACTGATTGGTGTGGTTCATTCTGTGATTCCAGGAGCCTCTAAAGTTGGACTTCGTCATAAGCTTTCCGGATCACGGGTTTCACTTGCGCTTCGATCCTTGGTCGCAGGTTTGTTTCAGTCATATGCTTGGGTTTTCCTTATACTCTGGTTGCATTGTAGACATCGTTGATCTCACTTGTACTGAATTCATATATACAGTAGCATTTGTTTGTTGGTATTGAATACTGTACTGAAATGTTTATATAACCAAATTATAGTGGTTCTATGCTTCGTTGACAGTAGGAAGTGTAATGCAGACCCGTCAGTAGTTTAGTGCCGTAGTTATTTGAATTCTGCAGCAAAATTTACTTAAAGAATCTGGTATAAAAACTTGTACATGCTTTGCATTTGAGATTTGTGAAAAAATTCACTATCGATCAGGAAATCTTGTTCTTTTATTTTTCTCCTGCAGAGGCTTCGTCTCATCGAGATTTTTGATGTTAAGAGACTGCAATTGCGTTACGCGACGTCTTTAATTGGGTGAGGAGCTTCTACGCATTCCCTCTTTTCTGTTTAGTCTATTTTCAAGAACCCTTGGGTCGAGTAAAGCTTATATGTGGCATGGTCACTCATTTTTTGCCCTAACCGTTCAGCAAAAGGTTAGGTGCTGTGTTACTGACGATTTCCTTCTCCCTTCTATTCTTTCAGCGGTCCATCGACGCTAGCTACTTTTGTATCTGTTTATGCTCTATTTGGACCGACTTTCCCTGGGATATATGATAAAGAGAGGGGCATGTATACCCTCTTCTATCCAGTATGCCATGACAAATAGCCCTTGCTTTGTTTTATTTCTTTCAAGATTTTGTTCCATGTTCCATTTCTTGGTCTGTTTGGGTTTATCTTATTCACAAGATTTTGCAGGGTTTATCATTCGCATTCCCTATCCCCAGTCAATATACAAATTTCTTCAACAATGGGGAAGGTATGTTGCTAAATAGTCACATTCATTTCTGCATAACTATCATCCGCAGCATTTCTTCTCAGCTTCTTATTGCACTTGCAGTGGCAGATTTGCCCCTGGAATTTCCCGATGGAACAACTCCAGTTACGTGCCGTGTTTCTATATATGATAGCTCAACAGATAGCAAAGTTGGTGTTGGATCATTGATGGATAAGGCAGTTATTCCTGCCTTACCTGCGGGCAGCCTATATATGGAGGAAGTACATGCAAAGGTACATTGCCTATTTATTGATGATATTTCCAGTCCATTAATCCTGTGAAAACTGCAGAGATTTTCCTGTTTCATGATTCAGTAATCCATACGATCTGGTTTTACAACTGCACACCACCACCACCACCACCACCACCACAACAACAACAAAGCCTGAAGTCCCAAACAAGTTGGAGTAGGCTAGAGCTGAAACCTATAAGATCTCGCAACCAACTCATGGTTCTGGCACATGGATAGCTAGCTTCCACGCACCCCTGTCCATGGCTAGTTCTTTGGTGATACTCCACTCCTTTAGATCTCTCTTTACAGACTCCTGCCATGTCAAGTTCGGTCTACCCCGACCTCTCTTGACATTATCAGCACGCTTTAGCTGTCGGGTATGGAGCTTCTGGAGGCCTACGCTGAATATGCCCAAACCATCTCAGACGATGTTGGACAAGCTTCTCTTCAATCGGTGCTACCCCAACCCTATCACATATGTCATCATTCCGGACCCGGTCCTTCCTTGCGTGGCCACACATCCATCTCAATATGCGCATCTCCGCTACACCTAACTGTTGAACATGTTGCCTTTTAGTCGGCCACACTCAGTGCCATACAACATTTCGGGTCGAATCGCCGTCCTATAGAACCTGCCTTTTAGCTTTTGTGGCACTCTCTTGTCACAGAGAACACCAGAAGCTTGGCGCCACTTCATCCATCCGGCTTTGATTCGATGGTTCACATCTTCATCGATATCCCCATCCTTCTGCAGCAAAATGTTTTTGAGCAAGTATATACACCAAAAGAAAGTAAATGCAGAATTGTAGGTGAACAGCTGGTAGTGTATGTGTCATGCACCATTGTTACTGTCTTTTGTGCGTATGATAAAATACATATGTGACTGAATAAGCTCTCGACATAACATCACTGGAGCAAACCTTTTTTAAAGCTTCATCTTGTTTTCAGCTTGGTGAAGAGCTTTGGCTCACTACTGGGGGGCAGCATATTCCTTTCGGAGCATCGCCACAGGTGTAAATCATTGTACTGTCTGCTCTCTTTTTCTGAAGCATGCTTTAATGGTTTCTTACGTGATGATGCGGTATCTTTGGCAGGATATCTGGACCGAATTGGGTCGTCCATGTGGTATCCACCAAAAGCAGGTGTGCCTGTAATTTTGATTTTTTTTACTGAAGCATTGCAATATGGATTTTCATAGAGATTGTGGCAAGCTAATCTTTCAATTGTTACAAATAACATGTGCTAGATTACTAGAATGCATACTTTCCAGTTTATTCTTTGGAAACATGTATCTCTACCTCCATATTTTATCCTATACTGAGCTGGTGACGATAACCAGGATGTCACTTCTAGTTTATATTCTGGGCATGCTAGAGAAGCCAGAGTTTTCTGTTATTTCAAAGATCAGTAAACAATAAATGATTCCATGCACTCAAGCAATTCAACATATGGTCAAAAATATCCGAGGACATCTCAGTCTCATACTGAACTAGGTGTTTGGTGCTGTTGCAACATGTGAGTATTGGTAGAATACAATGTGGAAATTTGATCGAATAACCCAAAAAATATGCTTGGAACATGTGAAATGTCATAGTTCGACAAGTACTTTTCTTGCACTTGCAGATTGCTTTGAGGTTTGAGTGTTACTTGCAAAACAATGCTGCGTCAGATGCAGTTTAAAGATAAAGTAGCCAAAGCCCAAAAGGCTGTTTCACCTTTCGCTTTCTGATTTTCTGATTTATATTTTATATCCAGAACCATTATTTTACCTCTTGGTACATGTCAACTCTTCTGTAATATATGCTCTCCCTTTTTTGTTATTGAAAGAATAATATAAGGAAAGACCAAAATCCTAAGCACTCTCAATACTGCATTCTCATCTTTAACGCTTAGCACATCGTGCTCTCATGTTAGGTGGACCAAATGGTTATACACTCCGCATCCGACCTCCGCCCTCGGACTACTCTTTGTGGAGACTACTTCTACAACTACTTCTCGCGTGGTATAGATATCTTATTTGATGGTCAGGTATGGAGCTTTGTATAGTAGGTGTGCCTGCACACTTCAAAGTTTACAACATTTCTTTTGTGAGGTTCAACCAGCATGTTGACCAGTTGATTTTGTTTCATTGCAGACTCACAAGATAAAGAAGTTTGTTTTACATACAAACTTCCCTGGCCATTCTGATTTCAATTCGTACATGAAATGCAACTTTGTTATCTATGACGCTGAAGGTACGAACTGCTCGCTACAGTCAGTTTGCTGCTGATGAGGTCAATACTAATTAACTATTGGCTTTGTTTCAGCTGAAGGGGCGCAGCAGCCGGGTAACACTTCCAAAAATTGCATAACACCTCGAACAAAATGGGAACAGGTCAAGGTATGGTGTTCACCATGAGTTTATGCTGCATTGATTCCCATATAGATTTATCAGTTAACCTATAACTATCAGCTTTGCTTTGAGTTGCCATTTCATTACTAAACCTTTTGTGCTCCCTTTATGACAACTTGTTTTTCCTAGATTTATTTATGAGATATCTTGATCTTTTAATGGTCCTTCGTGAAAAGTTGGTGAATGACAGACTTTTTGAACTTGTATGCAAATAAATGAGTTACTGATGCTTCTTTGACCCCGGTAAAGAAAATGTTTCTTTGATTGGCATACAACTAAAAGTAAAATCAGGTCGTGGGCAATGTGCTCCCATATTTAAACAGCATCAGTTCTTTTACTTCTTAAAAGCAGCTCAGCATGCCATGTAGCAATTGTTTGAGCAGTAACGCTGTTTCTCGGTCATGGCCATTATTTTTCTTTTGATTTCTCATGCTTATTTGCTAACTGACTAATGTGTGTTGATTCTACTGTATTAGGAGATCCTTGGCGACTGCGGTCGAGCAGCAATCCAGACGCAGGGCTCGATGAATAACCCATTTGGATCAACTTTCGTCTATGGATACCAAAATATTGCTTTTGAGGTGGGCTACCTATTACTCGGCATCAGAAACCTTCTTTTCCTGCGCGAACTGTGTCATCAATTTGTTTGTTATCACTCTGATCTGACATTGGCAACTCTTCTGTTCCCATTGACCAACAGGTGATGAAAAATGGATATATCGCCACCGTTACTCTCTTCCAGTCATGATTAGCATAGTCGCACCAGCACCCGCACCTGATGTACGCGGCATGCAATGTCTGTGAAGCATGCCCCTTCTTTACGTTGTAAATTAACCTGTATATCCCACTCATTGTACAGGAACTGCGTTCCTCGGGTCTCTCTGTAAATATCATTCCATCACTATTGTTTTATGAACTAATTAATCATGATGTCGGCGTGATTCCGTATCACCCTGAACACAACCTTGTACAGGGCTTCTTTTGCTGTCAGGATACCTTGAACAATAATTCCGTGCAAAATCAAACTCCTTCCATTCTGAGTCGGCAAAAGGGAACAGAAATGTTAAAATCTGACAACTGGGTTGGCAAATTATGTTGTCGTGAGTATGACAATTTCCTTAAACCAACACGGCAAATCCAAGAATGAAAATGCTTAAAAAGAAAACTATTTGCCAACCGGGGAGTTAACCTTACGTGTGACAACCTCTAAGGCAGCCTTAGGCACAAACCGAACACCTTTATAGCGAAATCCAAGGACAGAAATGTTAAAAAGAAAATTAGTCTCTCTGTTTCAAAATAGATAACTCAACTTTGTACTAACTTTAATACAAAGTTAATATAAAGTTGGATCATCTATTTTGGAACGGAGGGAGTATTTTTTTCTAGCGCAACCAAGTGACATAAATGTGTATCCCTTCAGACGGGTAGTACATAGGGTGTGCGCGTTTTTTATGTCGCTGATTCTGACTAATTTAATATATGTTATACGCCATCAAAATTGTATATTTAGAAACTTTGCTTGAATATGAATCCAATGACATGCTTTTTATGTCCGGCATGCGAACGGAATATGATACAAGTACATGTTTAGAAACTTTGTTTGAGTACGAATGGTATATGATACATGTACCCGGCACACCTGACCGGTGTGACTGAGTTTGATGAAAAAATATCAACATTTAAAATATCAAATACTATCTCCGGAACAAAATGTAAGACCTTTTTATGTCCTATGCAAAATCAAAAATTTGGTCAAATGGACCTTTTTTTTTGAATTGTGGTCAAACAGACTTGGGATAGAAGCAATATGCAAAGTACTCCTATCTGAAACGGAGGGAGTGCTCCAAATTCTTGATAAGACTGCACAAAACGAAATCAAAAAACAAACACAAGAAGCTCCGACTGAATAAACGCCAGAGGCGGCGGCACCAGGAAAGCGAAGCCCTCTCCCTCTACAGTCTCTCCACGCGGGGCACAGATCACCACTCGTCGCCGCCGCACCTCCACGCCGGTGGATATGGAGCGCGCCGGCTCCGGCGCCGGCGCCGCGCCGGGGGTCCCTGCGGCAGGGGAGGGCGCCGCGGCGGCGGCGGCGGCAGCGGCGACCCCGGTGGCAGGGGCAGGGGTGGTGAAGGGGAGGTCGTGCAAGGGCTGCCTCTTCTACTCGTCGGTGCTCAGGTCCAAAGGGCGCGGCCCCGTCTGCGTCGGCGTCACCCGCGGCATCCCCCAAGGTCGAAGATCGCGCCCGCACCACCCTCCTCCTCTCCTCTTCTCTTACCCTCGATTGCCTGCTGCTTGCTTTAGGGTCTCTAGTGGGCTAGGGTTCCCCTGTTCCTAGTTCAGCCATTAGCCATGCAATCTGTGCCCCCTGAGCTTTCGCTGGGCTCCCTGTTCTGCACAAGATTTCGTTTTTTGCGGTGATGCACACACGCACCAACCATGGGGATGCATAGGGATTAGGGCTCCTGTGTTGTTTGCAAACAGGGATACCCATTCCCACACACCGGGAAGAAATCACCTTGATTGCAACTCATGTCTTCAGTGGAATTCGACAAAATTGCAATGCTCACATCATAGGTTTATCTGGAAACTAAGCTGTATTGTGGTACTGGGTTTCCCCATTCTGTTAGTTGCATAACGGAGACAAACAAAGTTCGCAACCGTACAATGGGAAAACATGAAACGGGAAACAGCTCGGCACGCCTGAGGAAAACCCACTGTCCGCCCCTGCTTCCGGAAAAAGACAATTGGACGAAAACAAATCCTAGCACCATCCCGTCAAACATTCAAAGTTATCACATCCCATACTGACGTGTAACATCAGTGCCACAAAAGAGTTCTACCAATCAATCTAGTAGGCTATCGATCATACAGATCCCAGGAAGCTTGCTGTAAAAGTATTCTCTACTACTGCCAGTTAGTGTTAATACCTGGACCTGTGGGAAGGATAAGCGCCTGGGTTTGTTTGTTGACTCTTCAGAGCAGTACAAGAAAGTCACTGCATTTATGTGATTATGTCATTACGTATCAGATTCTGGATCTTCTGTTGAGTTTATATGTGCCACCGATGTTCTGGGAACCGCACAAGGACAATCGAGTGTATGAGATTAGGTCCTCATTATGTGACTGCAAAGATGGCTAGAAGCAGATATCCAGAATGTTGTTGATCAACCTAGGTTCACCAATAAACTCTTGTATTTCATTTGTACTCTGTACTGATGATCAGTTGAATATGCAAAATCAGTAAAAAAAATACGATCCATTCTATAACTTTGAGATTGTCTCTCATGACAATCTCTGCAGAACAGCAGAAGTACCGCTTCCTATCATGAATGTTTATCTCTGTATCATGTGCACTGGATTTATCGTCTCACCAGTCACCATAGCAGTAATAATAGCTGACTTAAATTCCTGACTTAATTTTATCTGATTTTTGTGATTCTTAACTTTTGGGTTGACTTGTTTTGTCCTATTCTGGGTGTTTTGAACTTGCTACGGATACCAGTTCCTGATCGTATGGTTGGAGAAATTGAGCTGGGAGCTATCCAAGAAGGTCGCAACCTGTCCAACTTCAAATATGCATGTGCTGGATATTCCATATACCTAGATGACAAGGATAGCTCTACAGTGAAGGGAGAGAAGCATGCAGAGCTCCCTATCTGTGTTGGAGTTGAGGTATTTCTTCTTCTTCTTAAGCATTTATTGCTCTGAAATTGTGCTTAACATGTCAGCTCACACATAAGCAGTATGTCAGTGTGACTTAATGTGCATGGGAATTATGCTGTCTGTTTATGGTTTATACTGTATAGGCCGTCTTAGTATAGCAGGCATAGTCTATGACAGTTGATTTTTTTTATAAAAGAAGCAATTTAGTGTGCAAGCCTAGTTCTGTATTATGTATATGGAAAAAATGGCTGGCGTGTTCATGGCAATCCATATACCTTTTATTTGTTTACAATGATGAATTGATGCCACTTCCCTTCTTTTCTCAATCACAGTAGGAATGAATGCTGGGCATGCCATAACAGTAAACATATATTCTTGATCTTTTCCCTAATATGTTTATTATTATTATTGAAACTGCTTGGCCAGTATCTTACTGTAAGTATATGTCAAAGGATAAATTATGTGTAAGCAAGAAGTGTTTTTCTTTTTTCTTTTTCTGCAGCTATTGACAGACAGAGCTCCAACTAAACAAGCTCCAGCTCACGTGACTAAACAAGCTCCAGCTCACATGAAAAAAGATGGTAAGGAAAATATTTATTTTATTGCCTGACAAGTATGTAACTGTATAAAATAATACTACAATAGCAACTGCAAAGCCTACCACGGTATGCTAGATCACTGCCAGAGCCCAGAGGTGCTTAACATGTCACACTTTCCTTCAGTAGCCTCTGTACTGCAGATTCTCTGTAGAATGTAATGAACGGTCTCACCTGTTACTTATAGCCTGCCTGTTAATGAAGAAATGAGTGGATATGCTAATGTTGCATCGTTGGTTATTGCATGATTCAAAGCTGCCAAATCTTATTCTTAAAGTTAATTTTGCCACAGTAGACAAACAATACAGAAAATGTTCCCTAAAACATAATATCAGAAAAGGTACTTTAATTTACTCGCGGTGATTGGAGGAACTGGATCCTAAAGTAGTCTGCATTCTGAGTCGAATAATCTTGGAGCTCGCCTATATCTCAGTGTGCCTGAAACTAAACTTATTTTACGTTGGTTAGTAAGACTCGCTCTTCACGAGAAAGATGTGATGATTAACTTATTGGATCTAGAAATTTCACTCATCTTGATAACATTGCAGCTACTCAAGCACATGGGCACAAACCTGCGCTGACACAAGCCGATTTCATAACCAAGTACGTTGCTCTTTTGGTTTAAACTCTAATCGAGTCCATGGATTTGCATTGAATTTTAACAAACGGCGAATTTTCAACTGAACCTGCAGATTTCAGAGGAATGCTGGGCTTGTGGCCAGTGGTGTGGTTAGGAACATGAATAAAGTTGGGACTTACGTCAAAGACACTGTGGATGACATCCTGTACCCATACCGCAAGCGTCCCAAGTAAAACCCAGCTCTTGTTCTCCTTAAATCCTGGAGTAGAATAGAGAAAAAATGTGGGAGCATGTAACCTATTACTTCAGGGGACACTAGCGTAGGAGTAGCCTTGCTTGGTTTCTGAGGCTCTGGCTGGGATTTCGCTGTTTGTCAGTTGCCTAACGCTAGCAGGCTGTTGTATGCCTGTTTTGCTTCTTATCGTGTTTCCTTCGGTAGAGCCTCTCTGCTCCCCAACTTGCAATGCCATCTTCATTCTGCTGGTTCCTCCAGCAATGTATGGGATGCAATGTAACAAAACTATGAAAGAGCTCATCTTTCGCCTATTTGAGGCTAGCCTTTGGAGAATAATAAATTAATAATAGGCTGCCATTTTGGCTTCCTTTGCTGGATTTATTTGGATTCATGGCAGTGTCTTGGTATTACTGAGGAAATCTTATTTGCAGTAGTCAGAAAAACCGTCGATTTGTTGTTTCTTACTTCCTGGCATGCCGGCGTGCTCCTCATATTACTGGAACCATTGTGTAAATCATATATGGTGTGTCATCGTCATAACAATGTCATCGTCAGGTATTACCGTTGATTTTTTCTTTCTTGCCCTGGAACTGTATTTTCCTTTCCTTTATCCTGAAGCATCCAAATGGCCCAATTGCCTTCTATACCTCTTCGTATCCTCAATACTTTATTTACTATAGTCGTGTGAGCCATTCGTAAAGCTCATTTCTGGGTACAAGTATATACTACAATAACAATATCTGCGTGTGTATAGCAGAACGGACAATGTAGTTCAAATCATGTTGCCGCCGCGCTTCAGTGGAGGCTTCAGCTCCGTTGTAGTGTGGCCGCGGCTGCGGTCTTCTCCCAGACGGCGTAGTCGTTGCCGTGCGCCGTGGTCACGAACCCGGCTGGGATCACCGCCCCGACGTCGTACCTGGACCCGATCTTCACCACCACCTTGCCGTCGATCTCGGCGACGTAGGCGTCCCCTTCGTGCATGAGGATCTTCAGGGCGCTCGTCGCCGTGATGCCGTTGCGCTTCCTGATCGCCACCAGGGCCGCGATCTGGTCCTTGAACCCCAGGTTGAAGAAATGGTCGTAGAACTGCAAATCATTGAAGCAACAATTCTGAGTTTCCTGAATGAATGAATGGTCGTGACTTAGTGAGAGTGAAGGCGAGCTCGGAGCTGTTTGCTTACGATGCATGGGATGCCGGGATGGGTGAGGATGTACGCGTAGCCCTGCATGACCTTGTCGTAGGGGAATGGCCACTTGGCCTGGGTGGAGCCGGTGTCGTGGTTGTCGACGAAGGTGACGGCCTTGGCCGGCCACCACCCCATCACGCCGGGAGCCTTCCCCTGCGGGTCGATCAGCCGCCACAGCTCGCCCTCCACGGCGGCGTTCAGAATCCCTTTGGTCGTGAAGTCGAACACCATGCCCGCAGACGCAACGCCGCCCACCTTGTCCACCCAGTTCACCAGATTCTGCCGATGCGCGTCCTGGTCGTAGTTGGGCTTGCCGTCGCCGCCGGGGACCATGTCGTCCCAAATCTCGGCCACGGCGAGGCTCGGGGACGTGCCGTCAATGTACACCTTGGCCATCTCCGGCGAGTAGCCCTTGGCGAAGTCCAGGCGCCACGCGTCGAAGCCGAGGTCGCTCTTGAGCCAGAGGAGCCACTCCTTGAGCTCCCTTTGGACGCGTTCATTGAGGTGATCGATGTCAGGCGCGTGGTCGAAGTCAGCGCCGGTGTCGAGGTTGGCGGTGCCGTCGGAGTAGGTGGTGTCGTCGCGGCAGATCATGTGGGGGCCCCAGTCGAGGCGGCCGTCGGAGGTGCCGCCCTCGTAGATGCAGTAGATGCCGCGGCTGTCCTTGTAGTCGGCGCACCGGTGGTTGATGACGATGTCGGCGATCGCCTGCACGCCCTTGCCGTGGAGCGCCGCGATGAGCGACTTGAGCTCCGCCGCGTTGCCGTACTTGGATGCGTCGATGTCGTACAGCCGACCTGGCATGTAACCTGCACCCAAGTCGATCGTTTTAGTTTGTATCTATACCTGATCCTATTTGTACATTTTTCTTTTTCGTCACTAGTGTAGTACTAATATCTTTTGAAATCTATTGCCCGCCTCTCCTCCAGTTCAAATTTTTAGACAGTGCATGAATTTAATACGATATCACAGCCGGAGGTCGGGAAGTGTTGAAACATATGGTCTGCCTATTCCATGGGTTCGGACTTTTGGATAACCGGATTGGTTCATGGATGCAGTCAACTCATACTGTACTTTGCATCGCAATCGAACTTAGCATGTTGTCCGTCCCACGGCCACGCGTCTATGATTGAATGATTCCCTCCCTTCTTTTTTTGTTGCCTCTAGATGTTGAGACACGAATGATTTAGTGGGAAGAGGGAGGGGGAGACTGGAGGAGGACCTTCGTTGGCGACAGAGTGCGACGGCGGCGGGAGCCAGACGTGGGTGACTCCGGCGGCGGCGATGTCATCGACCTTGCCCATCATCATGTTGTACCACCCACCGCTCTGCTTCCACGACTCCCAGTTGAACCCCTGCAACATGATTTCGCGCCATGAACAAACATCCATTAAGCTCCCACAGTTAATGAAACCCCTGAGCTCAAATTCTTTTCCTCAGAGAATCAAACCAAACCCCCACAGATACGCACGCGTACCTGAAACAGGACCTGGTGGCCGGATGCCAGCCCGGCGAACAGAAGCAGCAGCAGCAGCAGCAGCGAGAAACAGCACAGGTGGGTGTTCTTCCCCATGGCTCTATCTCAAAAGGCACTCTGCTTCTTCTCCGAATGACTGGCCGGTTGATGGCTACAAGGGTACTACGTGCTTGGTATTTATAGGCAGGGGACTCGATGGTACTCCAGAATTTAGCACGAGCTGCTACGCACTGTGGAGTGTTGCTTGCAGGCAATGCAGGGGTACCGAACTCTGTTATGGAAAAGAGAGGGAGTAATTGATGATGGTCAAGTCAAGTAGGGGCGGCACTGGCACAGCCTCCATGGAAAACGATCGATGATCCAAGTTGAGATCGCAAAGCAGCATTGCCTTTTGCTTTCGGAGCAACCGATTGTCTGAAGAAAAATAAGCATGGAAGGATTCGTGCAAAAGATTGTCATGCCTTCAAGGCAGAACACACCTCTCGGCGATTGACTTACCAATGTTCCAAGATTGGCTTGTTGATTTGCACGTAAATATTCTGACGCGGAGCAAATCTGAAGCTGGAACCGAGAACTGCGGCGTGCTTGGCAGAAGGGCCATGGAAACATCAGATCGAAGACACTCCTGTTGTGTCAGAGGAATGAACGGCGGGAAACGAAGCCGTAAAGTAACTGCTGCGCCTCCACAGCATGATGGTGAGTCATACAAGTATGTACTGTTGTAGACGAATGGCGTGTCAGTGTTGCGTGAAGGCGAGAGCGAATTGCGACAGTGACACCTTTTGTCCTCGGTACTAGCGCGTCCGTGTTGCAGACACTGTCAGCAGCAAATGCAGGCAAAATTTCGTGTTTTGACCCTTTTCACATCTAAAATCAGGATCTGATCCCGGTTTGATTTTTTTTGACATTTGACCCTTTTGGCTACCGCCGGAACCTTCGGCGGTAGATGTGTACAGGCTACCGCCGTCCTCCCTGGCGGTAGGTTGCTTTGACGGCCGTCTGGCCGTTAACGGGGTCTGACGTGGCAAAGGGACCTACCGCCGCACCCCTCAGCGGTAGGCTCCAACACCCTACCGCCGAGGTCTCTGGCGGTAGGGTCCTGGAGATAAGGTTCGGTGGGGTTCACTCACCACCCACCCACTCCACTCATCTTCTTCCTCCCCGAGCTCACACTCTCTCCCCCTTTTCTCCCCCACCCAAGCACCCACTAGATCCACCTCCATTGCTTGAGATTTGTCCCGTGGATCGAGGCCATTTGCATCACCCAAGGTACCTCCCCCATCCCCCTTCATTTGGTTGGTTCAAATCATCTAGTTTTGTTGGAATCAACTAGTTTTGCAACCCCCCTAGTTCTTCCTCTAGTTTAGCATTTATTGTGCATTTATGGCACATTTATGGGGCATTTATGGTGTATTTATGGTTGATCTAAGTAATATGTGTCACTCTTTGTTGTGGCAAGCTAGCTTAAGAGTTAGGGTTAGGGGTTTAGTTAGGTTAGGGTTAGGGTTAGTGCTATGATTAAGGTATACTAGTTGTTAGATTCAAAATCTTATATTTTAGATAGTTCATCCATATGAAATGACTGGTCCATGGATGACTCAATTTTGTTCCATTGTTTTTAGATGGATAAACTAGTGAATGTGCATTATTTGGACAAGGCGGCTTTCATGGATGGAAATGCCGACGAAGGGGAGGAGGCCATGGTTTTTGACACAAGCCCGAGCTATGATGATATTGTCGTGAAAGTGAGAAACGTCCTCAATTGGATTAACCCAAGTGATGGTGTGAAGCTTATTGGACGGTATGATGTGGGAGTGGGAGTAAGATCTCGATTAAAGAGTATGCCCATCACCTCTCAATTGCATTGGGATGTTTATAAGGAGAAAGTTGAGGGATCACAAGACAAGTCACTTGAGTTATTTGCCACAAGACAAGTAAAGGTTGAAGTTCCTCAGCCACTACTTGACTTGAACCGGAATGTGTCCTCCCCAATACATGATGCTGTCGTGGTGTATGACCACAATGCGGCTAGCCAACCACCAAGTAGCCAACCAAATGAAGAGGACATAAATGCTAGAGCAATAGTTCTTGTAGGTGATGATCATGTTGAAGATGAGGCCGTTGCTCATGTTGATGAACATGCAAATGTTCATGTTGATGAAGATGCCATTGCTCATGTTGATGGAGATGCTATTGCTCAAGAAGATGTGTATGCGGAAGAAGAAGAGATTCATTACAATCCCCTTGGTGACTTGGATGTCATTGTGCATCAACAAGACATGGACCGGAACCTACCTTATAGCCGTATGTGTAGGTATGAGTCGGATGATGAGGGTCCACCGGAAGAATTGGATGAGGATGGATTCACGCCGCAAGAAAATCAAATTTACAAGAAGGTCAATGGCAAGGAAAGAGGACCCTCTTTGTTTCGTGATCTTAGCCTTGCCGACAAGGCCGTTGTTGATGGTGGCATGAGGTTGGGCTTGATCGAGCCATCGCCTTGCCCGAGGATGGGTGATCCAAGGCCACCGGGTGAGGACGAGAATGCTCATTTGAAGAAAGGGATCAAGTTTGGTTGTTTGCAAGAGTTCAAGATATGGTTGAGTGACTATGCCATTCGGAACCATAGGCTGTTCGTTGTTGGTCATTCCAACAAAAAATTGCGCTACACAATCAAAATGTGACAAAGAAGGTTGCCCATGGAAGGTCCGTGGAAGAAAGATCAAGGAAACCGGGCAATGGGAGTTGAAGAGTTGTGTGGCCACCCACAAGTGCATACTGCCGGAGAAAGCGGACCGAAGCAAGGGACACCGCCAACTCACGTCCGAGTATCTAGGCTATAAATTGTTGAATGAGATATCCCATGATCCAACCGTGAAGGTGAAGTTCCTCATGAGTTCGGTCTTCGAAAGATTCGGGTACCCGGTCAAGTATGGAAAGGCGTGGATGGCCAAGGCAAACGCTATAAGGATGTTGCATGGTGATTATGTCGCCGCGTACAACATTCTTCCGAGAATGTTGGGAGCCATTGCTCATCGGAACCTGGGCATGCGCCATAGGGCCGAGTCAATCGAGGGAGTGTTTCATCGAGCTTTTTGGAGCTTTGGGAAATGCATCGATGCATTTAGGCATTGCCGCCCGGTGTTGTCAATTGATGGCACGTTCTTGACCGGAAAGTACAAGGGCACGTTGATGGTAGCAATGGCCCACTCGTCCAATGACAATGTGTTGCCGGTGGCATTTGCGTTGGTGCCTTCCGAGCACGATGATAATTGGCAGTGGTTCATGGATCATGTGAGGACGAAGGTGATTGGCCCCAAAAGAGAGGTGTGCATCATATCGGATCGCCATCATGGGATTCTCAAAGCAATAGAAGTTGACATTCCAGGCTATCCAAAGCTCCAACACCGTTGGTGCATGAGGCATTTCATGGCAAACTTTTACCGTGCATGCAAGAGTAAGGAGTTTTGCAAAGATCTTACCCATGTTTGTGTGGCATTCAACACCGACACATTCCAAAGCTGCTATGATAAGCTATTCAAGGCGTTGGAGAAGAACAAAGGAGGGAGAGAATTCTTGACAAGGAATTTTCCGGAGAAGCATAAGTGGTCACGTGCTTACGACGAAGGAGGTTTCCGACACGGAGACATGACAAGTAACATGGTGGAATGCTTCAACAATGTGCTCAAGGGTGTCAGTTCTTTGCCGGTCACTGCAATAGTGAAATATACCTTCTTCAAGCTCAACGAGTATTTTCTGAGGCATTCCGAAGAGACGGCCAAATGGATAGGTGAGAAAATGGAATTTCCCTTCAAAGTTGAGGATGGGTTGAAGCATCAAGCGCGCAAGTCTTGGCGTCAACAAATCATTAGTTTCAATGAAAAAGAACAAATCTACCAAGTCAATGAGCCGGGTGGCACAACAAGGGACGGCATGACATACGGTGGAGTAGCATATGAGGTGGGCCTCAAGACCCGGTGGTGTCAGTGCGAGAGACCTCACAAGTATCATTGGCCTTGCTCGCATGTGATGACCGCCGCAAGGTTTAGAAACTTGAAAGTATCCGATGGTACCACCTTGCGGTTGCATGAGTTCACATTGGAACGAACGAGGTTGACATGGGCTCCTAGGTTTCATCCCTTCTTAGATCAGTCACAATGGCCTGAGTATCATGGGCCACACATTGTCCCCGACCCCGAACTCATGGTGCCTACAAAGGGAAGAAGAAGAAAGAAGAGGTTTAGGGGTGACATGGATGACCTAGCTGGATACACCGGAATGAAACAATTTGGTAGCGGCCATTTCATGGAGGCACCGGACATCAACAGTTGTGGTAAATGTGACGAGCCGGGACACAATGTTAGGAAATGCACGAAAAAGCCACAGACCGATGCCAACACTCCGAATCCTAGTCAAAGTGGTGCCCGAAGAGGAGGTACCGGTGGCACACGAGGAGGTAGGAGTGGTAGTGGACGAGGAGGCAGGAGTGGTGCGCGTGGAGGACGGACGAATCTTGGCGGTAGTGGACGAGGAGACATTATTTAGAGGGCGTGGGGAACAGTCGGGTACCGGTGGCCGTGCTCGTAGGACGAGAAGGGTTGATAGAGGAAGGCCTATTGACATCTTGCTTAACCCAGATGGTTGAAATAAGGTGAATGGTACTTGTTATTTGGTCTTGTTTATTTGTTTTTTGCATACATACATGTTATTTTACTTTACTAACTACCAAATTTGTCTTTATAGGCATGGCTTCTTCCGGTTCCGTGACGAGGCCACCGTGTGCTAACCGCGAGGATATGCCGGACAAGTGGACAGACGCCGAGTTGGATAAGGTGAAGGACAAAGATATGAGAACTCCATCATGTTGGTGTGGAGATGTTTGCAAAGTTAAGGTATCCACCGACCGCAAGAAATCATGGACGGAAGGAAGAAGATATTTTGTTTGTCCCAACTATGCCTACGATCGTCCTCGTCCAGCTCACGCCTATGATGTACCGCCGGTAAGTTGTTCAAGTTCAAACATGTCGTCAACCATTGAATCTATCTTACTAATGACACCACATTTCTTCTTTATTCGTACCTAGTCATCGCCTCCACTTTGTAAGTACTTCACATGGATAGATCAAGATGTGCCAGAAGATGTTAAGAAAGATCAACATCGAGATTGTCTAAGGAGGCAGCGGTTGTTTAAAGAAGCATTTCAGAGAGGCTTGGATGAAGAGCGTCGTGAAAAGGAGAGGATGGAGCGCAAGAAGCGTGAAGAGGAGAGGGCACGCAAGGAGAAGATTGCTCGTCAAGAGGAGAGAGCAAGAAAGCTTGCAAGGGCTCGTGAAGCCCAAGAGGAGGATGAGGCACGCGACAAAAAAGGAAAATGGCCTCATGTGACCCAATAGGGCCTTCGTTTCGAAAAACTAGTCATGAATTATGCCTTCGATTCGAGAAACATGTGATGAACTATGTCTTTGATTTGTGATACCTATCATGAACTATGTGCTTTATTTGTGAAACCTGTCATGAACTACGTCTTCGATTTGATGAAACTATGTCATGAACTATGTTTGTTTTGCTCTTGCTGTGACTTGATTTGTCTTGGAAGTGATGAAGAAGAAAAATAGAGCAAACAGAGAAAAACAGAGCACCCTACCGCCAGTCCTCATGGCGGTAGGATATGAAACCTTACCGCCAGTCGGCTCGGCGGTAGGTTGACGAAATGTTCTGTGACCGAAATGGTCCCCTGTTCTGCGGTAGGGTTGGCCACCCTACAGCCAGCCGGCTCGGCGGTAGGCTGCTACCGCCAGGGATCATGGCGGTAGGGTTGGCCATCCTAGCAGCCATTTTTCTATGACCAAGCCGGCCACTATTTTTCTGGTAGGGTTGGTTAACCTACCGCCGGTGCCTATGGCGGTAGGGTTGGCCATTTTTCTGTGACCAATTCGGCCACTGATTTTGCGGTAGGGTTGGTCAACCTACCGCCAGTGCCTATGGCGGTAGGGTTGGCCATTTTTCTGTGACCAAGTCGGCCACTGATTTTACGGTAGGGTTGGGCACCCTACCTCCGGAGCCTACGGCGGTAGGTGCTGATCTATGTTATTTTTAGCCCTTTGCCTTTCCATTTCTTACAACTTTCTATGAGCTAAGCATCCACAAATGATCGAGTAGCAAATACATCAATAACTGAGCATCGTTCATTACATCCACAAATGACACTTTTTTAACGATTCATGTCCCGCTTCTAACGATTCGAATGACATAAGTTCAAACTAGAAATGATCAAGTAGAAAAGACATACATAACTGATCCATGTCCATGTCCCCCTTCTAGCGATTCGAATGACATAACTTCAAACTACAAAGCTCAAGCTCGGAGCATACATTTTCTACTTCGGAAAGAAAGATCTAAAACGCATAAGACGTTCAATTTGTGCGTCACGATCAGGATTAGGCTTTAGTTGATAATCCGATGATCCCGCCCAATTCTCCAACACACCTTTTCGTTTCGCCGAACCAGGCCCATCGAGCACGGCGTTCCGGAATCTCTGACTTTCCTTGTGTGATTGCCCATCCAATGACCTGTCCGAGTTTTCTCAAGTCCAGCTCGCGGAATTCTTCTATGTTCACAGAGAAAAATATCTCCGTTGCCACAGAATGTCTGCAAGCATATGCCTTCTCATGCAGCTCATCAAGTATCTTCTGTTTTTCTTTCACAAGCCTACGGAAAACTTTTCTCTCCTTAAGATCAGAAGGTTCCTCCATGAATGGATACTCGTTGAAATCCATGATGGCAGCAAACTCCTCATCATTGCTCTTGAACCATGCTTCAAGCTCCCTCTTGATAGCAAGTTGTCGCTCCGGTACAATCTTCTCAGACGCTGCCGCCAAACTCTTAGATGCAATGCCACAACACTTCTCATATACTTTCTTCAACTGCTCCGGGGTCATGTTTTCCATGCTACATGAAATGGAACAAACCATAACTCAAATCAAATGATACAATACAAACACAAAGCATAACTTATTTATAATGTTCTCACTGGTTCAAATGACATAGGTTGCATAAATGATAAGGGTACATGCCATTACAGTCCAAATGACACCACAACATCATTTGTTTCAACCCCCTCTACTACTCCATCAACAAGACATCATTGTCGTACGGCCCGGGGTTGCAACAAATGACATCATTTCTTTCACGGACCCAAGCCCAACGAGTTGCCCGACTAAGTATCGCCGACGATGGTTGCCTAACTAGCCAATCAATGATCTGGCCAGGGTTGTTAAAGTCCATCTCATTCACTTCATCCCTTGTTCCACACAATGCAATTTGCCTTGCAAGAGTGCGTCTATGATTTTTCTCTTCATTCTTGAGGTTGCTTATGTTTTTCTCTTTAGCTTGGTATAACTTAACTCTGGCATCGTCGCACTTCGACACATAATACTTTGAAAAATCTCTACAAGCCGCATTCAATGCATCAATGGCTTTGACCCACAAGTCCATCTTTTCCTCAATGACTGCACGTTCACGCTTCGCCGCCGCCTCCGCGGAAGTCTCAACAAATATGATCGATCCCATCCTACAAGTCGAGGGATTACTGTAACGGTCATCCAAGGCAAAAATCCTAACCGTCTCTTGACAAAAACTAGAACCCTAGGAGTAGATCGAGCTATAATTCAAGAGGTACCTACTCTAACAAAACCCTAATTAAACTATAACCATAACGTTCGTCATATAAGCATTTACTTAAGCATAACCATAAACACAACCTTAACCCTAACCATGTCATTAACCCTAACAAAACCCTAAATGATATTTCTTACTACCCAAACAATGCTAGTGACACAATACATTGTCAAAGCACAAACATTACCCTAAATGCATCATATACATTGATTTCACCACAACAAAACCATGAACTAGTGATTCCAACAAAATGAGCAAAATGCATGATTTGAACCAACCAAATGAAGGGGGGATGGGGGAGGTACCTTGGGTGATGCAAATGGCCTCGATCCACCGGCAAAATCTAAAGCAATGGAGGGGGATCTAGTGGGTGATTTGATGGGGGAGAAGAGGAGGAGAGAGTGAGAGCTCGAAAGAAGAGTGGGGTGAATGAGTGGGTGAGGGAGCAGCACAACCCCCTCCTTCAAAATCTTATCCAGGAACCTACCGCCAGAGAGCCCGGCGGTAGGTTGCAACAACCTACCGCCATAGACGGCGGCGGTAGGTCCTTTGCCATGTGTACACGACCGTTAACGGCCAGACGGCGCCAGGGAACCTACCACCATGAGGGGCGGCGGTAGCCTGCACACATCTACCGTCGGGGTCTCCGGCGGTAGCAAAAGGGTCAAATCTCGAAAATTTTCCATAACGGGGTCCGATCTCGATTTTAGACATGAAAAGGGTCAAAACACGAAATTTTGCCGCAAACGCAAGAGGTTGTTCACGTCTATGTCATGGTGTCGGAGTATCGGAAGTACCACGTCGACGATGTTAGTGATGTGAACTGGGGACCCGATCTTTCGATGAGAGAGGATAACTACGATTTTGGGTGGGACTTGACCCTCACGATCCGGCTACCAACCATACAGGGAGAACCGTACACGACTAATATCCACGGCAATCGCTGAACCAACTCCACGGCATGATCGACCGAGCCAACGACGCGATCGACCTATCCACGAAGGATTTTTCCTACAAGCAAATCGAAGAACATGCAAGAAAGTAATAGCCAAGCAATCTCAAAATTGCGAATATGCTAGATGGGATTAATCTCACAAGATGGGTTCCGATAGGATGTCTTAACGGTCGCACTAGCCGCTACGAGCGAAGACAAATAAAAATAGCAATATAGCTAAACTTCTCTAAACAAAACCCCAGTCTAAAACATAATCTAGGGTAGCTATTTATTAGAGGCAGACGTGCGGTCGAGTCGGTTCGCTGTGTCCCATCCGGACTCTGCTTCGGGCGTACGTGCACGGGCCGACGTGTAGAGGCCGCAGCGTTCCAGGGCCAGACTGCGAGTCCACGTTCTGATTCCTAATCCAAGTGCTTCGGTCCTGGTGCCATCTGTCCTTGTGCACGTAACATCAAATGATGGTTGTGATGGTTCGATGGTGCATGCATGACATGTACATGCATGTGTATGTGTTCCATGCATATGAACTGCTCCTCATTTTCACACGGCTCTTGGAAAAATATTCTGGTATTCTGCATACAATGAAAGAACGTGTTGTATTTCTACTCCGAGTAACAAAATTATAATTTATATAATTATTAATAGAAATCACCTGATTATTGTATATGAGGATAATATTTTTGGTCTCATCGGTGGAGGCTATGTCCACATCATCCTCCCTTTCTTGAAAACAAAGCCGTCCTCGGCTTTCATTTATCTGAAACACATCATAGAGCAACGCAAAAATAGATGCAACATATATAGGCCGTTCCGAAGGCATTAACTCATGAGGATGAAATAAATTTGTTATAGCATCATTAAGAATATCATGAAAAGTTTGATCCCACACAAAGTCTATGTATGAATTATGGGGATGCAAACTAACTATATGGGTACACTGTATATCCGGATCACAAGTTGGGACACTCAATGGAAACATTTCAGAATTGATAGCAAGCATAGTGTGCATAGCATGATCCGTTGATTTAGATTTCCCATCATTTACTATTTCATCAGGGGTCATAGGAAGCAAGTTGATGGTTTTTCCTTCAAACACAAGAGTATACGAATTTGTTCTACCATGATGAGTAACACTATTATCATATTGCCAAGGTCGACCTAACAATAAAGAACAAGCTTGCATAGGTACAACATCACAGTCAACGTAATCACGATATGAACCAAGTGTAAATTGTACTCGCACACGACGTGTTACCTTCAACTTACCACAGTCGTTGAACCACTGGATGTAATATGGATGGGGGTGTCTCGTAGTGGCGAGGCAAAGTTTCTCGACCATCTCTATACTCGCCAAATTATTGCAGCTTCCACCATCAATGATCACACCAACGGGATGTCCTTTGACAACAAACTTAGTTTGAAAAAGATTATGGTGTTGAGGCATCTCAGCATGCCCCACCTGGGCACTAAGTACCCGCATGGTTACAAGGCTTGGGTATTGATCGGCCATGTCAACATTAATGTGTATCTCCTCCGTGTCATTCTCCTTGGTGTCACCTGCATTATTAGTGGCAAGCATAGCACACGTATCTTCATCCAAATCACTAGAAGAGGAGTACTCACCATCTTCCCGCACAATGAATGCACGTTTATTTGGGCAGTCCTTCATCAAGTGCCCGCCACCTTTGCATATATGACACTTCATGTCTCTTGTGCGTCCAGATGAAGTAGTGGGTGCTATAGACATTGCTTTCGAAGCCTCAGATGATTGTGGAGCTGATTTTGAACTTGATGGGTGTGCACCATTGTTCAAGATAGGTGGTGTAGACTCAGTAGTGGATGAAACAGTAGGAGAGGGTGTCCATGATGAGCGGCGACCTGCAGAAAAGTTACTTCGTCCCTTGTTGTGTCGTCCCTGTACTTCCCTTTCAGCTTTACAAGCGAAATGAAACAAACGAGTAATAGAATTGTACTCCTTATAGTCCAATATATCTTGAATATCACGATTCAAACCACCTAAAAATCTAGCCATCATAGCATCTTCTATTTCAACTAATCCACATCGCACTAAGCCAATTTGCAATTCTTGGTAATAATCCTCTACAGAACTGCTACCTTGTTTTAAACGTTGCAATTCATTCAGTTTACCACGAGCATAATAGGAAGGAACATAACGTTGTCTCATAGCTCGTTTTAAAGCATCACAAGTAGCAGGTATATTGTTTGCATTAATACGATAATATTCACTCCACCACATAGAAGCAAAGTTTGTAAATTCACTAGTGGCTTCCCTAACTCTTTGGTTCTCAGGAATATCATGACATGCAAATTTTTGTTCAACGGAAAGTTCCTAGTCAAGATAAACATCTGGATTATATTTACCATTGAAAGCAGGCATAGTAAATTTAATTTTAGCACTTGAGTGGTCGTAGTCTCAAACATCATACCTATGCGGACCTCGTGCCATACCTTGACGGTTGAAACGCAGTTGCTGATGAGCACGGTCATTGTGGTGGTCGACCTCGGTGTCACCAGAATAATCCTCGTAATTGTCCCCATGTTCGTTGGTGACGCGGGGAGGAATTTGTTGGTGCTGGTTTATGGTAGCAGCATCAGTGGCAGTAGCTGGGTGTTGTGGATGACCCATGGGCACACGCCGAGCGCGCGGAATAGCGGCGCCACCCGAGGAGTTGCGAGGATCAACGTTGTTGTTGACCGGGGGTGCAGTTCGCAACTCGTCCAGGCGTGACAAGATGTCCTTTAGTTGTGTGTTCGCAACACCCTGTGCATCCTCTATGGCTTTGAGCCTCTCTTCGGCCGCAATCTGAGCAACCTCAAGTTGGGCGAGATGCTCGCTGGTGACTTTCACATCCGCGGTGAGGCCCTCAAGTGTGGGTTGATCCTGTGCCATTGTTAGCGAAAGAGAGAAAAACACCATGTATAATCCCTATCAACTAATAGGATGTGGTGGACAAAATTCGCTCACACTCAAGCTTAGTATCAAATTCTTACTTGTTCTTACCAATGCAACAGGTGGTGATCGGCGCGTTGGTGTTGGCTTCAAACGACCGATGAAGATTGGTTGGAGCGATAACCAGGAATCAACGGAACCGGGACCTGTACTTATTGGTAGGAAAGAGTGTAGCTTGGAAAGGCTTCTCAACTCACAACATCGGTGGCACAATTTAGCAAAAAGCAATGCAAGTTGAATAATTGCTCAAACTCCTAACTAGTGCTGGCAGTCGACTAGCAAGAGATAAAATAATCTAAGCCCAGATACTGAATCAAATGAGTGGAAAGCGATGAAAGTATGCTAGCTCTAAATAGCGAGATATAAGTGAGGTATAAACACAGTATATGGCAACACTCGAAAATACTCCCTCCGTCCCATAATATAAGAGCGTTTTTGACACTGCACTAGTGTAAAAAACGCTCTTATATTATAGGACGGAGTGAGTAGATGATAGACAAAGTTGCGAGCAAGTAGCAGAAAAAAATAATGTACGGACTAGCAAACAGAACAAAGTAGTCCAAAAGAGATGAGGCGGCCTGATATATTTTTTTCAATTTTTTCCTTTTTTTTTTCTTTTCTTTGCTTATTTTTTTTCAAGCCGGTAGTAAGCAGGAAGTCACGTACCAAAGATGATAGCTGATTCACTGAAAAAAAATTTGATTGCTGATGGCACGTGTGCTGCTAGCGGTGGTACAAATCAAGTACTGATGGATGGATGTCCTGATGGAATCGATATGCTTGGGCGCTAGCGGCCGAAGGCTCGGGCGTGCGTGCTACACAAACAAGCTGCAGGAGGGGACGTGGCCAACCTCAGATGAGAACGTGTACGCAAGCACGGAAAGCAATGATTTTTTTCTTGGTAGGACAGCGGATGCTAACCAATGCGGTGTCAAATTGCACGCAGTTAATACACGGACTAGAGATAGAAAAGACCGACCGAGAATCAGCAAAACCTACGAACAAACCAATGTGATCTTTTTTTGAAGACGAGCGTTGCGGCAAAGATTTGGAGGGTGGACAAAAACAGATTGATCTAGTAGATGATTTTCTCTCAAACAAATCTATACCAGCACTAATTCTAGGATGAATGCAACCAAAAATTCAACAAAGCAAATACTAGATGCAAATATTGCTAAAGGCTAAAAAGATAGGTGCAATGGATGAACTAATATTTTTTTTTTTGCTTTTTGTGGGTTGCAGGACTGAAAAACAATCTAACCTAATAAAACTGTAAATCTCTCATCGATGAACCTGAAAACTGATACCACTTGATGTGAACTGGGGACCCGATCTTTCGATGAGAGAGGATAACTACGATTTTGGGTGGGACTTGACCCTCACGATCCGGCTAGCAACCGTACAGGGAGAACCGTACACGACTGATATCCACTGCAATCGCCGAACCAACTCCACGGCGTGATGGACCGAGCCAAAGGCGCGATCGACCTATCCACGAAGGATTTTTCCTGCAAGCAAATCGAAGAACATGCAAGAAAGTAATAGCCAAGCAATCTTAAAATTGCGAATATGCTAGATGGGATTAATCTCACAAGATGGGGTTCCGATAAGATGTCTTGACGGTCGCACTAGCCGTTACGAGCGAGACAAATAAAAATAGCAATATAGCTAAACTTCTCTAAACAAAACCCCAGTCTAAAACATAATCTAGGGTAGCTATTTATTAGAGGCAGACGTGCGGTCGAGTCGGTTCGCTGTGTCCCATCCGGACTCTGCTTCGGGCGTACGTGCACGGGCCGACGTGTAGAGGCCGCAGCGTTCCAGGGCCAGACTGCGAGTCCACGTTCTGATTCCTAATCCAAGTGCTTCGGTCCTGGTGCCCTCTGTCCTTGTGCACGTAACATCAAATGATGGTTGTGATGGATCATGGATGGTTCGATGGTGCATGCATGGCATGTACATGCATGTGTATCTGTTCCATGCATATGAACTGCTCCTCATTTTCACACGGCTCTTGTAAAAATATTCTGGTATTCTGCATACAATAAAAGAACGTGTTGTATTTCTACTCCGAGTAACAAAATTATAATTTATATAATTATTAATAGAAATCACCTGATTATTGTATATGAGGATAATATTTTTGGTCTCATCGGTGGAGGCTATGTCCACATCAGTTAGTTTGCGCAGAGTACTAGTAGATCTTTGCAATTTATTGGTAGTATTTTGCATCAGGCAGGTGACTAGTTCTCTGTATGTAAAAAAAAAAAACCAGTCGCCCTACAGGAAGCCGAATTCCGCCAGTTCGGCTTATTTTTTGAGCCCGGTGATTCCAGGCCGAACCCAGCGCACTGGGGGGCATTTGGGGGCTCCGGCGGAAGGAAAAGGGGTGCGTGGGACACCACTGTCAGGCGAGAAATGCCTTTTCCCCGCCTAGATTCGCTCCGCGCGCTGTAGGACGCCACTTCCCCTTTCGCCGCCATGCCGATCCCGGCGCCGCCCACCTGCCCAGCCGCTATAAAGGCCATTTCCCCGCTGGAAAGAGAGGGTTTCACCGCGGCAGCCTCCATCCCGCACCTAGGCGAGCTTTCCAGGGCTCCGACCACGCAGGCGGGGGATATCGGCGGCTGCGCACCCACCACGCCCATTAGCTGTTCGGCGATTTGCTTGTTCGGCAATGGACTCCGATGAAGAGGAGGCATTCACGGCTCTGATGGAGGAGGAAGCCGAGGCCGACACCCAGGACAAAGAGCACCGCATGATCCTCGCCGCTCTGGTGTTAGGGCATTTCCCGTCTTTGTGTTTTGGTGATGATGACAACTCTGTTTGTGGTCTAATCGTGTGCCAAGATCTCTAGGTACTCTATGTTTGGGTACAAGACGATTAGGCATTCCCTCTGGACAGAAAAGATCGAAGATGGCGTTTTGTCTGCGTGTTTATTTCTTTGGTCGTAGGGAACCCGTACTATTAAGAGGGAATCCACATCGGAAGGTATTGGGTGAATCAACGCACGTACACATTTCTCTTCACCCACCGTTCCATTCCGTTTGAGTAGAGAGAGGTCCCCTTTTCCTTCTAAACCAGTGTTTTTACCTCCTAACGGTTGTACCGCCCTCCAGGGCAGTTGTACCGCCTGCCCTGTTATACCGGCTCAACCACCGCCCCGGGGGTGATACCCTAGGGTTGCACCTCCCAAGTACATGCCCAGCGGAAGTACTGCTGCCCCTGGGCAGTGGTACTGCCTCTGCTCTAGGAAAACCCAGGAGATGCTTCACGGGCGGTTGTACCGGCCAGGTACCGCCCAACCACCGGACTTTGTTCTGTGATGGGGCGATCCTTGGGCGGTGATGGCCCAATTGTCCCGGTTGTGCTATGCTAAACGGGTACTACCGGTGTCCCGAGCGGTTGTACCGCTCTGGAGTTAGTCATCTCCGGTTCCAGGGTCAGGCGGTAGTTCTGGTGCAACTATCGCTCAACCACCGCCCATAGGGGTGACTCCCTTCTGTCTTCAGAGCGGTTGTTGAGCGGTAGGCGAGCGGTTGGTCCGGTTACTCATTGTTAATCGGTACTACCGCTCGTGCCACCAGTTGTACTGCTTGCTAGGGTTACTGCAGCCTTCCCGTGAATCCCAGTTGTACCGGGGTCATGAGCGGTTGTACCGCTGCAGTGTAAAAACTGCTGTAACGGTTGGAAAAAGGGGGTCCCTATATAAAGGGGGTTTCTTCCACCTAGCTCCTCACCTCTTGCCCCTCTCTCTCTCCTCCATTAATGCCCTTCAAGCTTTCTAGCCCAATCTCTTTCCTTAGCCACTCAAACTTGTTGATTTTCTCGAGATTGAAGGAGGAGACCTGGATCTACACTTCCACCCACTGTTCAAGATATCTTCCGATATTCCGATAAATCGGCCGATTTATCGCTTATCGTGGTCTGATCGATAAGATAAATCGGCCGATAAATCAACCGATATGGCGATATATCGGCCGATATGCCGATAAACTGGCCGATTTACCACTTATCGTAGGTCGGCCGATAAGTTCCCGATAAGCGATATCCCCAACATTGCTTCCACCAAAGGAAATTTGATTCCCCCATACTTTCTTGTGTGGATTTTGTTACTCTTGGGTGTTTGAGCACCCTAAATGGTTGAGGTCACCTCGGAGCCACATTCCATTATGGTGAAGCTCTGTGGTTCGTTGGGAGCCTCCAATTCGGTTGCACTACTAGAAAAACGCCTACTAGTGGCGCACCAGTTTTGCCTACTAATGGCGCACTACTGGCGCACCACATAGAAGTGCGCCATTAGTAACAATTTTTTTTCAAATATTTTTTCAGAAATATTTTTTAATTTTTTTTCAAAAAAATTTCAATTTTTTTTCAATTTTTTCTTAATCTCGGGTCACTATGGCTTAATCTCAAGTCAATATGCTTAATTTCAAGTCAAATCGCACTAAGTGGTCAAACTTCCCGAAAGGTCACCCATCCTCACACTACTCCAGCCCGAGCACGCTTAACTTCACGGTTCTATCCAACCCCAGCACCACCTCACTTAACAGCCACTTGTTGATATATCTATCATATCAATCCTATTAAACCTTGTTGATGTCTAGGACTTTGTTCATATATGAGTATGATGAAATTTTGAAAAATATTTCAAACTTCCCTGTCATATTACGAATCATTTTTTGAAAAAAAAATCCAAAAAAAAAAATTCAAAACCAATATTTTGTTCTGTTACTAGTGGCGCACCTAGCAACCGGTGCGCCACTAGTAAGTTTGAAATTTTTTGAATTTTTTTGCCTCTAGATCTTGAAAGCCCCGTATCTTTTTTTCTGTTAGGTTTTTGAGGATTTTGAAAATGTTTAACGGGGTTCCCCTAGTTAAATTCGGATGTAACTTTTCGAGTAGATGATTTTTCATATAAAAAACTTTTTCATCCGAGTTCGTATGCAAAAGTTATGCCCATTTTAATAAATTCCAGAGAGATTTTGCAAATAAAGTCGAAATTCATATTTGTTAATTTTCCCAACAACTAGACCACATATCACATGGGAAACTTATTTTATTTTATTTTTTTGACATTTCCATCATTTTCTTTTATTTTTTTTAAAACTGAAAAGGCGGTCAGGGGGGTGCATTCGGTGGAATGGGCCAAGTTACTAATGGCGCACCGTGGGGGTGGTGCGCCATTAGTAGTTCAACTAGTAATGGCGCACCACCCCAATCGTGCGCCATTAGTAGTTTTTCAAAAAAAAATTGAAACAAAATTTGTAACAAAATTACTAATGGCGCACCTGTGAGTGGTGCGCCATTAGTAGTTGAACTAGTAATGGCGCACCGTGGGAGTGGTGCGCCATTAGTAGTTGAACTAGTAATGGCGCACCGTCCCACGGTGCGCCATTAGTAGTTTAACAAATAAAAATAAAAAAATTTAAAACATAATAACTAATGGCGCACCGTGGGATGGTGCGCCATTAGTAGTTGAACTACTAATGGCGCACCATCCCACGGTGCGCCATTAGTAGTTTTGAAAAAATTAATTTTTTTTACTAATGGCGCACAGTGGATGTGGTGCGCCATTAGTATTTTCACACTAATGGCGCACCAACACATGGTGCGCCATTAGTATTTAGTAATGGCGCACCACATGTACAGTGCGCCATTAGTGTCCATATTGGCTATAGCTGTTTTTGTAGTAGTGTTGTGGAGAGTGCCCCAACCTTGTTTGTAAAGGTTCGCTTGCCGCCTTCAAGGGCACCACTAGTGGAATCATGGCATCTCGCATTGTGTGAGGGCGTGAGGAGAATAGGGTGGCCTAGTGGCTTCTTGGGGAGCATTATGCCTCCACACCGCTCCAACGGAGACGTACTTCCCCTCAAAGGGAAGGAACTTCGGTAACACATCCTTGTCTCCACCGGCTGCACTTGTGGTTATCTCTTACCTTTACTTTGTGCAAGCTATTGTTGTGTAGTATCCTTTGCTTGCACTTGCACTTGTTGTTGTTAGCATCATATAGGTTGCTCACCAAGTTGCACATCTAGACAACCTTTGTTGCTAACCTTAATTTGTTAAGGAAAGTTAAAATTTGGTAGTTGCCTATTCGCGCCCCCTCTAGTCAACCATATGATCCTTTCAATTGGTATCAGAGCCTCGTCTCTTTATTAAGGGTTTCACCACCCGAAGAGTATGGTTGACACCGAGGAGGAAGTGCCCGAGGCCGTGGAGTTGACTTTGATCACACGAGATGACTTAAATGAAGCTATGGCTTCACTTAAGACGTTTATGACGACCGAAGTCAAGTCTATGCTTAAAGAATTGCTTGAGGGGATGAAATCCACTCCCGATCCTTTGCTTGTGGTTAATCCCACCACATCGGAGTCGGAGGCCAATTCCGGCAAGGAAGCGTCTAAAGGCACTCAAACTTCTACCCCTTCATGACAAGAATGGGACGGGAACCTTTGCCTCAGTTCCCCCTCCCCCGGTCTATGGAGGACCGGTCCCTACACCGCGCATCAATAATTTTGGCCCTCCTCCTAAGCTTGTTAAGGGTGATTTTGCTAATTGGGTTTTTCGCATCAAGTCTCATTTGAATCACAACTCAACAAATCTTTGGAGAGTCATTGAGCAAGGCTTCTACCCGCATGATCCAAACAACCTCACCCCAAGAGAAGAAGTGGGCAATCAATACAATCACTCCGCTTTGTTCATCCTTCAAGATGCGGTCCCTCCCGAAGATCTATCTCACTTACGTCCCTTCACTCAAGCAAAGGATTGTTGGGATCACATCATGTCTTTGTACAAGGGAAGCTCATGGCATCCAACGGTCCAACTTTGAAGTGGTCCTTGATGAGGCCGATGAATTCGTGATGCTAGAAGATGAGGATCCGCGTGATCTCTACCGGAGTGTGACAACTCTTGCGGTTGCTCTCAAGACCATGGGAGCAAGGATACATATGACAATTGGATCAAGCGCAAGTATCTCAAGGCCATCATGCCTTTCAACAAGGCCATGTCTTCCGTGATCCGTCAAAGGCCGGATTTTCACACTTTAACCTCAAGTGAAGTGTTGGATGAGTTTATTGCCATGAACATAATGAACAAGACCGCCGACAATGCTCTTGCTCGTGTCCGGTCAAAGAAAAGCTCATCAACTCTTGCTTTGAAGGCCAGACCATTCCGGAAGAAGAAGAGAAGAGTTGCCCCAAGGACACTAAATATGCTTACCATGAGCACATGGCTCTTGCATCAAGGCAATTTGGAGCAACAAGAGGAATTCAAGGCCCAACTTCACCAAGAACAACATAAGTGGGTCAAAGAACAAGCAACAAGTGAGGACTTGCTACAATTGCGGCAATGTGAGTCACTTTGTGGCGGAGTGCCCTTATGAGAAGAGGGAAGACAATGGTGGCAAACTCATTCGCAAAGACAAAGCCAAGTCCTTCCCAAGCAAGAACAACTTCACCAAGAAGACACCTCAAAAGGGTTTGGTGGCGCATGAAGAGTACGCCTCCGATGATGATGAAGATACAAGTGGAGAAGGAATGGCAACGACAACCATTTCCATTGCCACATCTTCCCCCTCCAAGGTGTCTCTCTTCGGCGCCACCAACGAGAACACCATTGCCAAGTGCCTCATGGCCAAAGGTATCAACAAGGTGTTGGGGAACGTAGTAATTTCAAAAAAATTCCTACGCACACACAAGATCATGGTGATGCATAGCAACGAGAGGGGAGAGTGTCGTCCACGTACCCTCGTAGACCGTAAGCGAAAGAGTTATGACAACGTGGTTGATGTAGTCGTATGTCTTCACGATCTGACCGATCCAAGTACCGAACACACGGCACCTCCGAGTTCAGCACACGTTCAGCTCGGTGACGTCCCACGAACTCACGATCCAGTAGAGCTTCGAGGGAGAGTTCCGTCAGCACGACAGCGTGATGACGGTGATGATGATGCTACCGACGCAGGGCCTCGCCTAAGCACCGCTACGATATGACCGAGGTGGATTATGGTGGAGGGGGGCACCGCACACGGCTAAAAGATCAACAGATCAACTTGTGTCTATGGGGTGCCCCCCTCCCCCATATATAAAGGAGTGGAGGAGGGGGAGGGGGCCGGCCTCTTAGGCGCGCCCCAAGGGGAGTCCTACTCCCACCGGGAGTAGGACTCCAACCCTTCCATGAGTAGGAGTAGGAGGGAAGGAAGAAGGAGAGAGGGGGAAGGAAAAAGGGGGCACCGCCCCCCTTCCTTGTCCAATTCGGACTAGAGGGGGAGGGGGCGTGCAGCCTGCCCTGGCCGCCCCTCCTCTTCTCCACTAAGGCCCAATAGGCCCATTACACTCCCCGGGGGGTTCCGGTAACCCCCCGGTACTCCGGTATCTGTCCGAACTTACCCGGAACCCTTCCGAAGTCCAAACATAGTCATCCAATATATCGATCTTTATGTCTCGACCATTTCGAGACTCCTCATCATGTTCGTGATCATATCCGGGACTCCGAACTACCTTCGGTACATCAAAACACATAAACTCATAATACCGATCGTCACCGAACGTTAAGCGTGCGGACCCTACGGGTTCGAGAACTATGTATACATGACCGAGACTCATCTCCGGTCAATAACCAATAGCGGAACCTGGATGCTCATATTGGCTCCTACATATTCTACGAAGATCTTTATCGGTCAAACCACATAACAACATACGTTGTTCCTTTTATCATCGGTATGTTACTTGCCCGAGATTCGATCGTCGGTATCTCAATACCTTCAATCTCGTTACCGGCATGTCTCTTTACTCGTTCCGTAATTGTCGGGGATATACCCTGCGGTATGACCCGGCCGGGCTTGGCGCTTCATCGTAACCCGACGGAGGATTGGCGACTCATGAGCCTGGCGACTTAATGATGGCCCCGACGGCGGGTCAGACAGATGACAAGGGCCCAAGGCCCAGTAGGCCGGCTCATGTTATTATGGGCCGGCTTAAGACAGAAGGCATGAGGAATATTTCCTTTACGAGGAAGCAAGACCCGGACTTGTATTCAACTTGTAAGAAAAGATAGACTAGTCCTAGTCCTATTAGGACTCCACATGTAACCCGCCCCTCTAACTTATATAAGGAGGGACAGGGCTCCCCAAGAGGGACAAGAAGAAGAAACAATCTCGAGGGCTAGACACAAGAGCCGGTTTACGGCGACTCCATCGTGAGCGTAATGAGACCTAGCCACAAACAGCATGTAGGGTTATTAACGGATGATGTTTCCCGGGGCCCGAAGCTGTCTAAATTTTTGTCTTGTGTTGCGTTTCTCGATTCCGCTCAACCCCTCTCAAGCTACCGCATAGATGCGCTGGCCTCGCGACTAAGTCCTGACACTAAGGACATCTGCCGTGACAATTCCACGACAGTTGGCGCCCACCGTGGGGCAGGCGCACGGTGGTGTTGAGTTCTTGGAGGGATTTCTTCAAGGACCGAGAAGCTCGCGATGTGCCGGGGAAAGAAGAGCTGGCATGGAACAATTGCGCTGGATAACCCGACATGAGACAACCCTGGGCACAGCTGACAAATTCAAAGGAAGATAGGGTTATGTTTATGTGTGCGTCTGCCGTTCATATGATCCGTCTAAATTAAGATTCAGCCAAGCTCGACGGAAGTTTTTTTTACGGAAATCATGGCAGATATCCACTGCAGGTTCACCGGCCGGGTCTGATTATTATTGATGCTGCTGTCCGACTCACGCGTCCGCGTGGTTGCTGCCCCTGTATGTTTCAGTTTCCCGAGAAATTCCAAAGCGGCGGCTGGAGGCGAACCAAAGGCGATCTGCTGTGTTATTTGGATATACTCATCGTGATGGAGAAACCAACTAGTATTGGTATGCCACAAACGGACAATCCTAGTACCACTCGATCCGGGAGATCAAACAAATATTAATTAAGTGCTAGTTGCTGCGTGTGGAGCCAAGGATTACTAAATGCTACTGGTTTTGCCTGGTGGTATGTTGCCTCTGTCTCGCAGCCGGTTTTCTAAAATCACCGTTTTTACCACGGCCGACCAACTTCGCTCTGCTTCGCTGTGGGCTCCCGCTGAAACACCAAGGCCATGACCCGCCGACTTCAACTCTGCTAGGCTGCCGCATCAATTCCTCGCCTTTCCACGACCCCGCATCACCAAAACCGACTGTGCGCCGGCCAGGTTTAGATGCACGACTACGTATTCTTTTTCTCGGATGGATCAAGACCCGAGAGACTTTCGCTTCCTTGATGTACGGACGCAACATCGCGCGCATACCTGACCGGCTGACTGATGCTGCTCCTCCACTCGTGATCCACTCCCATCAAGGAAAAATTGTGTGGGTCAAGTACTGAGGCAGTCACGATCTCTTGGGTGAAGTAGCACATCCTCAAATACTAGTGGGAATGTGGGGCACACCCTCAAGTACTAGTACATATGTACTGATTGATTTTGGAGAAGTCTGCTTACGTGAAGGTTACTGGTGGTTTGGATTTTGTTGGTTGATCAAACAGTACAACCAGTCAAACCAGTCAAAAAGCAAGCACGTGGCCATCAATTTGTGCTATTTCAATACTAATGGCCACACGCATGTCAGACGAATTGTGGTGACCGCTTTACCCGTCAAAGAACAGTCTGTCAAGTCAGCAGTACCAACTTCATTGTTATACGCTTACAGACATTCTCATGGACAATGCATCACATGAAAATTATCTGTCGTCCAAATATATCAGTGTTGTTATACACAGGGCAATTATTCACTATAAAGGTGTCGTCAAGACCCCGAGTATGGAGTGCGAGCTAGTGACATCTGCATTGCTGTTTAAGTGTGTTGCGCTGCCCGATGATACGTGTGCAAGTCGCCGCCCCGCTGTTCAGTTTATGTCAAATGAGGCCGACTCATCCGTCTGCACCTGCGGCCGATTTGTGTGTCCAAATCCGGCTCACAAATGTTGCGGCCGCACCCGACTCTCTCGACCGCACCGGCTTACAACACCGCGGCCGACTCATCTGTTGTCCGGGCGAATCCGGTGACATCCTTCTAAATATAATTTTGGCACATATTCCTTTTGTCAAAAAGCAATCACTCTGGTCTGTGATATTTTTTAGGCAGGACGGCTATTAAAAGAAAAAGGATGGTGTTATGTCACGGATGCACGTTCGGCGGTGCTGCATGGCTTCATGGGCACGCGTACCGCGGTCCGGTTTACATCAAATGCGTCAGCTGACTCGCTCGTCCGCACCACCTTACAACTCCACGGACGACTCGCCCGTCCGCCCTCGCGGCCGGTTCACGTGTCCGCGCCAGCTTACAACGCCCTGGCCGACTCGCTGTCCGCACCGGCTTACAACGCCACAGTCGACTCACCCGTCTGCATCGGTTTACCATGCCGCGGCCGGTTCACCCGTGAGCGATTTCAAATTCACCTAGCAATCATTAATTTCATGGCGGATTAACAGGAGAGAAGAGATTAACTAAACGAAGCGATCCAGCAAGACGGACAAGAATTGGTGTGTCGCCGAGTGTACCATGAGTTCCATAGCGCACTGCTTCTTCTTTCCATCAAAAACAGCAGCGTTTCAGCCTCAAAGACTGATCACACGTGCCTCAAGACATCAAGTGGAGTACTACTTGGACTCGAATATGGATCAAGTGCAAAGGAGAAAAAGGCAAGGACACGGAAGTTGCTAGCTAGCAACGATGGGCTCTCCAACCAACGCCGTACCGCCACGCCAGAGGCTGCCGAAGCCCGGCATCGTGGTCTCATCTTGCTGTGGGCGAGTCGCCGGCGATGACCATCCTTCGCTGATGACCGCCGCCGGGTTGAGCCGGTTCTGCCGCCACAAGTCGCCGCCACCAAGTTGCCTCGCCGGCGCGTCGAGCCACCCCGGCCACGCCGCCTCGCCTTGTTTCCAAATTGCTCTGCAGATGTGTACGGATATAATCAGATCTATTCAGCTCAAGAGTTTTTTGCTGGCGTTTTTTATTGCGTCACTTCCAACAATCTTTTGAGCCGCCACGAAGCGCGATTCAGATAGCAGACGCGCGATTCAAAGCCCGGGGGTTTAAAAAAAAGGGAAGGGGGAGTTCAACATGCACGAGCGACCCGCCTCCGGATCAGTCTTCATGATTGACTCGCCCGACCGCACCGGATAAATTCCGGCCTAATGTATTAACAAAGGTGTGCGCAAGTCGCCGCCCGTGCAGCTTAATCTACATCAACCCGCCGGAGCCGCGTTGAGCTGCCCTTGCCGCTTTGAGCCGCCGGGGGTATATTAAGTCGCCGGTCTGCCTGAGCCACATCTGTCGCGATAAACGGATCATCCGTCGTCCTAACAAATCAGGTGATATTCATCTAAGTCTATTTCTAGTATATATTGTTTTTTGTAAAAGAGCAATTACTTTGATCTATACATTTTTGTATACAGGATAAATGTTCACTACAAAAGTGATTTATACAGCGGGTACGGAGTGCACGCTAGCAATATTCTGCACTAGCGCTCGCCCGTATTGTGTTGCTGAATGTATATGTGAGCAAATCGCCGCCCCCGCGGGCCACCCCCGCTGCTGTCCGAACATCGCTGACTTCTACCACGTTGCCGCCTGCTCCGTTGCGCATGAGCCGCAGCGGCCCGGTCCTAAGCCGCCCCGGCCTCTGTTCCAAGCCATCGTCAACCCGTCGCTCTGCTGTCCTCTTTCCCGCAGCCTTGAGCCGGCCTTGCCTTTTCTGTACCGCGGCATTAATGGTTTCACGGGGTACCAGGTCTGGATACTAGTATGCTGATGAAGGGTACGATGAAGGAGATATCCTGGGCATTGAATGCATGTGTGATGGTTTAAAAGGAAATCTGTTTACAATAATGGAACAAGAGTATCAGTGGGCGAGTACCATTATTAATTTTACAGCAGATCAAGGTCAAAGGCAGTTGAAGCAAGAGGCAGTCGGCAACGTGCTAGGCAATTGTTCTTACTGCATCAATACTCACTGTTACATATGGTGGTCTGTAGCTGCGCAGTGCTTACTACACCGTGCACAGTCTATTGAGATATGGATGTTACTTATGATTCATCGGTCATCCGAACTAATCAGTGTTGTTATATACAGCTGTCGCCCTCGCGTCCGGTTCACATGTCCGCGCCAGCTTACAACGCCGTGGCCGACTCGCCGTCCGCGCCGGCTTACAAACGTCGCGGCCGACTCACCCGTCTGCACCGGTTTACCACGCCGCGGCCGGTTCACCCGTGAGCGACTTCAACTTCACCTAGCAATCGTTAATTTCATGGCGGATTATTTCCGGCCTGGCACATCAGGTGATATCCATCTAAAATATATTTTATTGGTACATATTATTTTTTATCAAAGAGCAGTTTATCTTTGTCTTGGTCTGCAATATTGTTGATGCAGGACAATTGTTCACTACATCAAAACGATGTGGTTAACTCGCTCATCCGCACTGGCTTACAACGCCACGGCCGGCTCATCTGTCTGTGCCGCCTCTGATGCAACGGTCGTCTTTACCATCCGTCTCTCGCGGGTTGGTCTATATAAACACACTGGGCCGCACCTGTATGCATGAGCTGTTTATTAAATATGAGCGAGTCACTGCTTGGGAAGCCCGGTTTTCTTCCAACAAATATGGGCCGAATTATCATGTATTATCAGCCGCCGTCTGCACTGGATGGTTCAAATGGGCAGGCGCACAAGTCGCCGCCACTACAGTTTGGTTAACTTCAAAATATCCAGTTGGAAGGAACCATTGGCCGAGTTGCTGACACGGCTCATACGGGATCATTTATAACCCGCCGCAGTCACTTCAACCTTCTGTGGATTCACATTGCACTATCAATACCAATGATATACACCTTATGCTATGATCAATATGGAGAATCTCAAAGCCAACTCCTCGAGTCGACTTGACACTCGGGGGCTACAATGATATGACTCGACAGCATTGGTCGGTTTCAATGCATTCAAGAACTCCGGGTCATTGGAGGGAAAAAAACCCGGTCTTGGAGGCTACCGCCATATTGGTAAAAAGTTTAAAGGCCGTCAGAAAATTTCCGGCTTAAAAAGAAGGAGTCCGGTCTAAATCCGGCTCAAGAGACTTGACATCTCCCACAAGGCATTGAAGCTCTTAATATCCGGTTTAAAATCCGGTTCAAGGTAAATTTGTCTATCACAAAACTTTGAAACTCTCAATATCTGGTTTAAGAACTTCCGGTTCAAAAAGAATTTATCTCTTGCAAAGTTCGAGTTCTCAGGGAAAATTAAAGGGACCAAAGAGTCTGTTACAAAGCACAACTCAAACATAGGTACCCTACTTTAAGGACCATTGGGAGCTGATCGTATTCGAATTTAGCTTAACCCTTTTGGTGTGACCCTGATCGTATTCGAATCAGAGTCGTTAAATATTCTCATGATCACTAGGGGGCTTCCTATTCAAACATAGGTCGTATTCGAACCAAAGAGAACATAGCTGTCGATACCCTTTTGATCGGCACACTACCGAGCTCATTGGGGAGTTTCTTGGCCATATTTGAACCATAAGTCAACCCCCTTTGGGAACCGACGTGGATCGTATTCGAATCAGCTTCGTTAAACAACTCACAAGGTCATTTGGGGGCTTCCTGTTCAAACATAGGTCGTATTCGAACCAAAGAGAACATAGCTGTCGGTACCCTCTTGATCGGCAACGCCAAAGTCACTGGGGGCTATATGATCGTATTCGAATCTTAGCTTAACCCCTTTGGGATGGTTTTCTGATCGTATTCGAATCAGAAGCCTCAAAATTTTTGAAGTCTCTTTTTGCAAATAATTTTTTGGATTTTATTTGAAAGCTCTTTTGAACACATCTCAAGTGTATATGAGTGGTTTCTATTTAAACCCGGCTTGATTTTCGATGATAAGTCACCGGCTTATGACAATCATCATCTATGTGGAAGCATTGGCTTCTAAGGATTAGGTTATCACACTTACTGCACAGGTATCATAAGCCGGCAGTACAATTCAATATCACAGGTATGATATTGTTTATACATGATTATGTTTAAACTGGCCCTGGCTATGGACTTTAAGCTGCCGGTATGTTTTGAATTGCGCCATTGGAATCATGCGCGTATCAAAGATTGGGTTGTCACCCTTATCGCGCAGGTCATATAAACCGACAAATGCAAATTCAATATCACAAGTATGATATTATAGTTATGTTTCAAAGTTATGATTCATAACAGGCTTATCTGTGACTCCTTTTTTACACATCAGTGGTCATATGTAAGATATTATGACCCGCCCTGCGGTAAACCGCCAAGGGTTCTTGTGATCTACTTGCGTGCAGGATAAGACTACATTTGGGTGGTTACCCGCCCTGGTTTTTGACGTTAAGTCGCCAGGGCATATGTTGTTTAAACTTTGCAGGATTTACAGAGCTATGACTTACATAAATGATTAAATTCAAGCCCATCAGCATAGATGGAAATTGGTGTCTCAAAAGGGTTATCAATTCTTGATTTTCTCAAAGGCTATAAGCCGCCGGGTTGTACAAATTCCGGCTTACAATGGAGGCGTATTAAGTCGCCATCGGCCAAGAGCCGCCGAGTATTTAAACTCCGGATTGACTTATCAGCTGATGAGGTATTCAAAGTCGCTTTGGTGCAATGGCTATTATTTTATAAATGGATATGATTTATTCTACAATGGAAAGAATAGTCCCGAGTCGCTGCAGACTTACGACCCGGCACTTGGGGGCTACATTATTCAAATTGATATTACATCAAATATGCAAGTCCCATGTCACTGC
Source organism: Aegilops tauschii subsp. strangulata (assembly GCF_002575655.3). Taxonomy (NCBI): domain Eukaryota; kingdom Viridiplantae; phylum Streptophyta; class Magnoliopsida; order Poales; family Poaceae; genus Aegilops; species Aegilops tauschii. Next base: position 500,283,031 of record NC_053041.3, on the reverse strand, counting down.
GAGCATGCACCATGGCACTTGGGGGCTAATGCAAAGTCATTTTTTGCTCAACTTATTGAAGACCCGACTCATCACATTCTAAATGAGCCGGCCCTTAGGGGCTACCAATTGCTCCTGTCGAAAATTCAAGGTACACAAGCCTTAATCCATTATATTGAAAGATCCACTATTCAGTTGGTAGAGTACAAAGCTCTTAACCTTGTGGACGTGGGTTCAAGCCCCATAGTGGAGATTACATCATATACTGTTATTTATCAATGATCATATTTACAAAGTCCCTGCTCATTATTGCATAATGACCCGGCCCTTGGGGGCTACGCTGGTTGAAGTTTATATGAGCATAAGGCAATTACAAGTCCCAGGTTGCTGCAAGCATGACAACCCGGCACTTGGGGGCTACATAATATAGAGTATTCAGTTATTACTAGTGACTGAGATGAACAATATGGATTTCTTCAAAGTGGCAGCATTTATATTGAAGCAAGTCTTAAGCCATCACTTTGTTCTACCCAAGACTTGGGGGCTACAGGTATTATATTATTATCGAAGAAATATTTTCAAATTCTTTGTTTTGAGCAAACCAGATTGACCCGGCGTCACCAATCATTATGACCCTGTGTCTACAACCCGGCGTCATCAATAATCATGAACCGGCGTTGGCAACAATCATGACCCGGAATTATCAGCTTTTATAACCCGACAATGGTGGTAATCATAAACCGGCAAGTTTTACATCTTCAAGCCGGCTGGATATCAGTTGAATATTTCAGAGACTAATATTTTTGTCAAGTCAGAGCATTGAAAGCCAATTCAAATGGATTCTTTATTTACAAGAGCCAATATCAGCAAATGGATTATGAAGCTGGCCTATTGACCCGGATATTCCAGGAGAAAATGTCAAGGACTCAAGGATGATCAGGTGCCGGTTTACAAGAATATTTAACCCGAAGCACAACCTGTCAAATTTGTTCTTGTGTTTATGTTGCAGGATCAGTTTAACATGGATAAATCCAAATTAAACTGGGGGCTAATGTCGGGGATATACCCCGCGGTATGACCCGGCCGGAAGTATGACCCGGCCGGACTTGGCATTTCACTGATGACCCGGCGGAGGACTAGCGACTCATGGGTCTGGAGGCTCATTGGTCAGATAGCTCATGAACCAGACGACTCATGGATGGCCCCGACGGCGGGTCAGATGGAAGACAAGGCCCAAGGCCCAGAAGGCCGGCTCACGTTTATGATGGGCCGGCTTAAGAAGAAAGGGATGATGAATATTTCCTTTACGAGGAAGCAAGACCCGGACTTGTAATTAACTTGTAAGAGAAGATAGACTAGTCCTAGTCCTACTAGGACTCCACATGTAACCCGCCCCTCTAACTTATATAAGGAGGGGCAGGGCACCCCAAAGAGGGACAAGCAACAAGAAATAATCTCTAGGGCTAAACACCGAGAGCCGGAGCCGGCGACTCTCCCGTGATCATAATGAGACCTAGCCTCAAACAGCACGTAGGGTTGTTACCGGATGATGTTTCCCGGGGCCCGAAGCTGTCTAAACCCTTGTCTTGTGCGTTGATCCGCCCTGCGTCTCTCATCCCAATCAACCCCTCTCAAGCTACAACATAGATGCGCTGGCCTCACTACTAAGTCCTCAAGCTAAGGACATCTGCCGTGACAATTCCACGACAGTTGGCGCCCACCGTGGGGCTCGCGCACGGTGGTGATGAGTTCTTGGAGGGATCTCTTTAGGGATTGAGAAGCTCGTGTTTGAACATATGAAGGTTTGAGTTTAAGAAAATTAAGATCGCGTCAGGTGTCCCGTCAGTACTGCAAGTCGAAGGCGTGTTTGAGATCGATCAGTGCATGGATCACGTCGCCGGGACGCAGTCAAATCGCAAGTCGCCAAAGACCTTCATTTCTGGTTGCAGCATGTTTCACCTGTGCGCCAAGTCTCGATGGTGTTTGTCGCTACTGCTAGTACTACTTTTGAGTTGTAGAGCACCACATCATTGTACAAAGGACCAACAGGAGAGAAGAGATTAACTAAACGAAGCGATCCAGCAAGACGGACAAGAATTGGTGTGTCGCCGAGTGTACCATGAGTTCCATAGCGCACTGCTTCTTCTTTCCATAAAAAACAACAGCGTTTCAGCCTCAAAGACTGATCACACGTGCCTCAAGACATCAAGTGGAGTACTACTTGGACTCGAATATGGATCAAGTGCAAAGGAGAAAAAGGAAAGGACACGAAAGTTGCTAGCTAGCAACGATGGGCTCTCCAACCAACGCCGTACCGCGGCGCCAGAGGCTGCCGCCTCCGCTGCGGAAGCCCGGCGTCGTGGTCTCATCTTGCTGTGGGCGAGTCGCCGGCGATGACCATCCTTCGCTGATGACCGCCGCCGGGTTGAGCCGGTTCTGCCGCCACAAGTCGCCGCCACCAAGTTGCCTCGCCGGCGCGTCGAGCCACCTCGGCCACGCCGCCTCGCCTTGTTTCCAAATTGCTCTGCAGATGTCTACGGATATAATCAGATCTATTCAGCTCAAGAGTTTTTTGCTGGCGTTTTTTTATTGCGTCACTTCCAACAATCTTTTGAGCCGCCACGAAGCGCGATTCAGATAGCAGACGCGCGATTCAAAGCCCGGGGGTTTAAGAAAAAGGGAAGGGGGAGTTCAACATGCACGAGCGACCCGCCTCCGGATCAGTCTTCATGATTGACTCGCCCGACCGCACCGGATAAATTCCGGCCTAATGTATTAACAAAGGTGTGGGCAAGTCGCCGCCCGTGCAGCTTAATCTACATCAACCTGCCGGAGCTGCGTTGAGCCGCCCTTGCCGCTTTGAGCCGCCGGGGGTATATTAAGTCGCCGGTCTGCCTGAGCCACCTCTGCCGCGATAAACAGATCATCCGTCGTCCTAACAAATCAGGTGATATTCATCTAAGTCTATTTCTAGTATATATTGTTTTTGTGTAAAAGAGCAATTACTTTGATCTATACATTTTTGTATACAGGATAAATGTTCACTACAAAAGTGATTTATACAGCGGGTACGGAGTGCACGCTAGCAATATTCTGCACTGGCGCTCGCCCGTATTGTGCTGCTGAATGTATATGTGAGCAAATCGCCGCCCCCGCGGGTCCGGCCCCGGGCAGCCACGGGCCACCCCCGCTGCTGTCCGAACATCAGTGACTTCTGCCACGTTGCTGCCTGCTCCGTTGCGCATGAGCCGCCGCGGCCCGATCCTAAGCCGCCCCGGTCTCTGTTCCAAGCCGTCGTCAACCCGTCGCTCTGCTGTCCTCTTTCCCGCAGCCTTGAGCCGGCCTTGCCTTTTCTGTACCGCGGCATTGATGGTTTCATGGGGTACCAGGTCTGGATACTAGTATGCTGATGAAGGGTACGGTGAAGGAGATATCCTGGGCATTGAATGCATGTGTGATGGTATAAAAGGCAATCTGTTTACAATAATGGAACAAGAGTATCAGTGGGCGAGTACCATTATTAATTTTAAAGCAGATCAAGGTCAAAGGCAGTTCAAGCAAGAGGCAGTCGGCAACGTGCTAGGCAATTGTTCTTACTGCATCAATACTCACTGTTACATATGGTGGTCTGCAGCTGCGCAGTGCTTACTACACCGCGCATAGTCTATTGAGATATGGATGTTTCTTATGATTCATCGGTCATCCGAACTAATCAGTGTTGTTATATACAGCTGTCGCCCTCGCGTCTGGTTCACGTGTCCGCGCCAGCTTACAACGCCGTGGCCGACTTGCCGTCCGCGCCAGCTTACAAATGTCGCGGCCGACTCACCCGTCTGCACCGGTTTACCACGCCGCGGCCGGTTCACCCGTGAGCGACTTCAACTTCACCTAGCAATCATTAATTTCATGGCGGATTCTTTCCGGCCTGGCACATCAGGTGATATCCATCTAAAATATATTTAATTGGTACATATTATTTTTTTTATCAAAGAGCAGTTTATCTTTGTCTTGGTCTGCAATATTGTTGATGCAGGACAATTGTTCACTACATCAAAACGATGTGGTTAACTCGCTCATCCGCACTGGCTTACAATGCCACGGCCGGCTCATCTGTCTGTGCCGCCTCTGATGCAACGGTCTTCTTTACCATCCGTCTCTCGCGGGTTGGTCTATATAAACACACTGGGCCGCACCTGTATGCATGAGCTGTTTATTAAATATGAGCTAGTGACATCTGCATTGCTGTTTACGTGTGTTGCGCTGCCCGATGATACGTGTGCAAGTCGCCGCCCCGCTGTTCAGTTTATGTCAAATGAGGCCGACTCATCCGTCTGCACCTGCGGCCGATTTGTGTGTCCAAATCCGGCTCACAAATGTTGCTGCCGCACCCGACTCTCTCGACCGCACCGTCTTACAACACCGCGGCCGACTCATCTGTTGTCCGGGCGAATCCGGTGACATCCTTCTAAATATAATTTTGGCACATATTCCTTTTGTCAAAAAGCAATCACTCTGGTCTGTGATATTTTTTAGGCAGGACGGCTATTAAAAGAAAAAGGATGGTGTTATGTCACGGATGCACGTTCGGCGGTGCTGCATGGCTTCATGGGCACGCGTACCGCGGTCCGGTTTACATCAAATGCGTCAGCTGACTCGCTCATCCGCACCGCCTTACAACGCCACGGACGACTCGCCCGTCCGCCCTCGCGGCCGGTTCACGTGTCCGCGCCCGCTTACAACGCCCTGGCCGACTCGCTGTCCGCACCGGCTTACAACGCCACAGTCGACTCACCCGTCTGCATCGGTTTACCATGCCGCGGCCGGTTCACCCGTGAGCGATTTCAACTTCACCTAGCAATCATTAATTTCATGGCGGATTAACAGGAGAGAAGAGATTAACTAAACGAAGCGATCCAGCAAGACGGACAAGAATTGGTGTGTCGCCGAGTGTACCATGAGTTCCATAGCGCACTGCTTCTTCTTTCCATCAAAAACAGCAGCGTTTCAGCCTCAAAGACTGATCACACGTGCCTCAAGACATCAAGTGGAGTACTACTTGGACTCGAATATAGATCAAGTGCAAAGGAGAAAAAGGCAAGGACACGGAAGTTGCTAGCTAGCAACGATGGGCTCTCCAACCAACGCCGTACCGCCACGCCAGAGGCTGCCGAAGCCCGGCATCGTGGTCTCATCTTGCTGTGGGCGAGTCGCCGGCGATGACCATCCTTTGCTGATGACCACCGCCCGGTTGAGCCGGTTCTGCCGCCACAAGTCGCCGCCACCAAGTTGCCTCGCCGGCGCGTCGAGCCACCCCGGCCACGCCGCCTCGCCTTGTTTCCAAATTGCTCTGCAGATGTGTACGGATATAATCAGATCTATTCAGCTCAAGAGTTTTTTGCTGGCGTTTTTTATTGCGTCACTTCCAACAATCTTTTGAGCCGCCACGAAGCGCGATTCAGATAGCAGACGCGCGATTCAAAGCCCGGGGGTTTAAAAAAAAGGGAAGGGGGAGTTCAACATGCACGAGCGACCCGCCTTCGGATCAGTCTTCATGATTGACTCGCCCGACCGCACCGGATAAATTCCGGCCTAATGTATTAACAAAGGTGTGCGCAAGTCGCCGCCCGTGCAGCTTAATCTACATCAACCCGCCGGAGCCGCGTTGAGCTGCCCTTGCCGCTTTGAGCCGCTGGGGGTATATTAAGTCGCCGGTCTGCCTGAGCCACATCTGTCGCGATAAACGGATCATCCGTCGTCCTAACAAATCAGGTGATATTCATCTAAGTCTATTTCTAGTATATATTGTTTTTTGTAAAAGAGCAATTACTTTGATCTATACATTTTTGTATACAGGATAAATGTTCACTACAAAAGTGATTTATACAGCGGGTACGGAGTGCACGCTAGCAATATTCTGCACTAGCGCTCGCCCGTATTGTGTTGCTGAATGTATATGTGAGCAAATCGCCGCCCCCGCGGGCCACCCCCGCTGCTGTCCGAACGTCACTGACTTTTGCCACGTTGCCGCCTGCTCCGTTGCGCATGAGCCGCCGCGGCCCGGTCCTAAGCCGCCCCGGCCTCTGTTCCAAGCCGTCGTCAACCCGTCGCTCTGCTGTCCTCTTTCCCGCAGCCTTGACCCGGCCTTGCCTTTTCTGTACCGCGGCATTGATGGTTTCATGGGGTACCAGGTCTGGATACTAGTATGCTGATGAAGGGTACGATGAAGGAGATATCCTGGGCATTGAATGCATGTGTGATGGTTTAAAAGGCAATCTGTTTACAATAATGGAACAAGAGTATCAGTGGGCGAGTACCATTATTAATTTTACAGCAGATCAAGGTCAAAGGCAGTTGAAGCAAGAGGCAGTCGGCAACGTGCTAGGCAATTGTTCTTACTACATCAATACTCACTGTTACATATGGTGGTCTGCAGCTGCGCAGTGCTTACTACACCGCGCACAGTCTATTGAGATATGGATGTTACTTATGATTCATCGGTCATCCGAACTAATCAGTGTTGTTATATACAGCTGTCGCCCTCGCGTCCGGTTCACGTGTCCGTGCCAGCTTACAACGCCGTGGCCGACTCGCCGTCCGCGCCGGCTTACAAACGTCGCAGCCGAATCACCCGTCTGCACCGGTTTACCACGCCGCGGCCGGTTCACCCGTGAGCGACTTCAACTTCACCTAGCAATCGTTAATTTCATGGCGGATTATTTCCGGCCTGGCACATCAGGTGATATCCATCTAAAATATATTTTATTGGTACATATTATTTTTTATCAAAGAGCAGTTTATCTTTGTCTTGGTCTGCAATATTGTTGATGCAGGACAATTGTTCACTACATCAAAACGATGTGGTTAACTCGCTCATCCGCACTGGCTTACAACGCCACGGCCGGCTCATCTGTCTGTGCCGCCTCTGATGCAACGGTCGTCTTTACCATCCGTCTCCCGCGGGTTGGTCTATATAAACACACTGGGCCGCACCTGCATGCATGAGCTGTTTATTAAATATGAGCGAGTCACTGCTTGGGAAGCCCGGTTTTCTTCCAACAAATTGGAGGCGAATTATCATGTATTATCAGCCGCCGTCTGCATTGGATGGTTCAAATGGGCAGGCGCACAAGTCGCCGCCACTACAGTTTGGTTAACTTCAAAATATCCAGTTGGAAGGAACCATTGGCCGAGTTGCTGACACGGCTCATACGGGATCATTTATAACCCGCCGCAGTCACTTCAACCTTCTGTGGATTCACATCACGCTATCAATACCAATGATATACACCTCATGCTATGATCAATATGGAGAATCTCAAAGCCAACTCCTCGAGTCGACTTGAGACTCGGGGGCTACAATGATATGACTCGGCAGCATTGGTCGGTTTTAATGCATTCAAGAACTCCGGGTCATTGGAGGGAAAAATAACCCGGTCCTGGAGGCTACCGCCATATTGGTAAAAAGTTTAAAGGCCGTCAGAAAATTTCCGGCTTAAAAAGAAGGAGTCCGGTCTAAATCCGGCTCAAGAGACTTGACATCTCCCACAAGGCATTGAAGCTCTTAATATCCGGTTTAAAATCCGGTTCAAGGTAAATTTGTCTATCACAAAACTTTGAAACTCTCAATATCTGGTTTAAGAACTTCCGGTTCAAAAAGAATTTATCTCTTGCAAAGTTCGAGTTCTCAGGGAAAATTAAAGGGACCAAAGAGTCTGTTACAAAGCACAACTCAAACATAGGTACCCTACTTTAAGGACCATTGGGAGCTGATCGTATTCGAATTTAGCTTAACCCTTTTGGTGTGACCCTGATCGTATTCGAATCAGAGTTGTTAAATATTCTCATGATCACTAGGGGGCTTCCTGTTCAAACATAGGTCGTATTCGAACCAAAGAGAACATAGCTGTCGATACCCTTTTGATCGGCACACTGCCGAGCTCATTGGGGAGTTTCTTGGTCATATTTGAACCATAAGTCAACCCCCTTTGGGAACCGACGTGGATCGTATTCGAATCAGCGTCGTTAAACAACTCTCAAGGTCATTTGGGGGCTTCCTGTTCAAACATAGGTCGTATTCGAACCAAAGAGAACATAGCTGTCGGTACCCTCTTGATCGGCAACGCCAAAGTCACTGGGGGCTATATGATCGTATTCGAATCTTAGCTTAACCCCTTTGGGATGGTTTTCTGATCGTATTCGAATCAGAAGCCTCAAAATTTTTGAAGTCTCTTTTTGCAAATAATTTTTGGGATTTTATTTGAAAGCTCTTTTGAACACATCTCAAGTGTATATGAGTGGTTTCTATTTAAACCCGGCTTGATTTTCGATGATAAGTCACCGGCTTATGACAATCATCATCTATGTGGAAGCATTGGCTTCTAAGGATTGGGTTATCACACTTACTGCACAGGTATCATAAGCCGGCAGTACAATTCAATATCACAGGTATGATATTGTTTATACATGATTATGTTTAAACTGGCCCTGGCTATGGACTTTAAGCTGCCGGTATGTTTTGAATTGCGCCATTGGAATCATGCGCGTATCAAAGATTGGGTTGTCACCCTTATCGCGCAGGTCATATAAACCGACAAATGGAAATTCAATATCACAAGTATGATATTATAGTTATGTTTCAAAGTTATGATTCATAACAGGCTTATCTGTGACTCCTTTTTTACACATCAGTGGTCATATGTAAGATATTATGACCCGCCCTGCGGTAAACCGCCAAGGGTTCTTGTGATCTACTTGCGTGCAGGATAAGACTACATTTGGGTGGTTACCCGCCCTGGTTTTTGACGTTAAGTTGCCAGGGCATATGTTGTTTAAACTTTGCAGGATTTACAGAGCTATGACTTACATAAATGACTAAATTCAAGCCCATCATCATAGATGGAAATTGGTGTCTCAAAAGGGTTATCAATTCTTGATTTTCTCAAAGGCTATAAGCCGCCGGGTTGTACAAATTCCGGCTTACAATGGAGGCGTATTAAGTCGCCATCGGCCAAGAGCCGCCGAGTATTTAAACTCCGGATTGACTTATCAGCTGATGAGGTATTCAAAGTCGCTTTGGCGCAATGGCTATTATTTTATCAATGGATATGATTTATTCTACAATGGAAAGAATAGTCCCGAGTCGCTGCAGACTTACGACCCGGCACTTGGGGGCTACATTATTCAAATTGATATTACATCAAATATGCAAGTCCCATGTCACTACGAGCATGCACCATGGCACTTGGGGGCTAATGCAAAGTCATTTTTTGCTCAACTTATTGAAGACCCGACTCATCACATTCTAAATGAGCCGGCCCTTAGGGGCTACCAATTGCTCCTGTCGAAAATTCAAGGTACACAAGCCTTAATCCATTATATTGAAAGATCCACTATTCAGTTGGTAGAGTACAAAGCTCTTAACCTTGTGGACGTGGGTTCAAGCCCCATAGTGGAGATTACATCATATACTGTTATTTATCAATGATCATATTTACAAAGTCCCTGCTCATTATTGCATAATGACCCGGCCCTTGGGGGCTACGCTGGTTGAAGTTTATATGAGCATAAGGCAATTACAAGTCCCAGGTTGCTGCAAGCATGACAACCCGGCACTTGGGGGCTACATAATATAGAGTATTCAGTTATTACTAGTGACTGAGATGAACAATACGGATTTCTTCAAAGTGGCAGCATTTATATTGAAGCAAGTCTTAAGCCATCACTTTGTTCTACCCAAGACTTGGGGGCTACAGGTATTATATTATTATCGAAGAAATATTTTCAAATTCTTTGTTTTGAGCAAACCAGATTGACCCGGCGTCACCAATCATTATGACCCTGTGTCTACAACCCGGCGTCATCAATAATCATGAACCGGCGTTGGCAACAATCATGACCCGGAATTATCAGCTTTTATAACCCGACAATGGTGGTAATCATAAACCGGCAAGTTTTACATCTTCAAGCCGGCTGGATATCAGTTGAATATTTCAGAGACTAATATTTTTGTCAAGTCAGAGCATTGAAAGCCAATTCAAATGGATTCTTTATTTACAAGAGCCAATATCAGCAAATGGATTATGAAGCTGGCCTATTGACCCGGATATTCCAGGAGAAAATGTCAAGGACTCAAGGATGATCAGGTGCCGGTTTACAAGAATATTTAACCCGAAGCACAACCTGTCAAATTTGTTCTTGTGTTTATGTTGCAGGATCAGTTTAACATGGATAAATCCAAATTAAACTGGGGGCTAATGTCGGGGATATACCCCGCGGTATGACCCGGCCGGAAGTATGACCCGGCCGGACTTGGCATTTCACTGATGACCCGCCGGAGGACTAGCGACTCATGGGTCTGGCGGCTCATTGGTCAGATAGCTCATGAACCAGACGACTCATGGATGGCCCCGACGGCGGGTCAGATGGAAGACAAGGCCCAAGGCCCAGAAGGCCGGCTCACGTTTATGATGGGCCGGCTTAAGAAGAAAGGGATGATGAATATTTCCTTTACGAGGAAGCAAGAACCGGACTTGTAATTAACTTGTAAGAGAAGATAGACTAGTCCTAGTCCTACTAGGACTCCACATGTAACCCGCCCCTCTAACTTATATAAGGAGGGGCAGGGCACCCCAAAGAGGGACAAGCAACAAGAAATAATCTCTAGGGCTAAACACCGAGAGCCGGAGCCGGCGACTCTCCCGTGATCATAATGAGACCTAGCCTCAAACAGCACGTAGGGTTGTTACCGGATGATGTTTCCCGGGGCCCGAAGCTGTCTAAACCCTTGTCTTGTGCGTTGATCCGCCCTGCGTCTCTCATCCCAATCAACCCCTCTCAAGCTACAACATAGATGCGCTGGCCTCACTACTAAGTCCTCAAGCTAAGGACATCTGCCGTGACAATTCCACGACAGTTGGCGCCCACCGTGGGGCTCGCGCACGGTGGTGATGAGTTCTTGGAGGGATCTCTTTAGGGATTGAGAAGCTCGTGTTTGAACATATGAAGGTTTGAGTTTAAGAAAATTAAGATCGCGTCAGGTGCCCCGTCAGTACTGCAAGTCGAAGGCGTGTTCGAGATCGATCAGTGCACGGATCACGTCGCCGGGACGCAGTCAAATCGCAAGTCGCCAAAGACCTTCATTTCTGGTTGCAGCATGTTTCACCTGTGCGCCAAGTCTCGATGGTGTTTGTCGCTACTGCTAGTACTACTTTTGAGTTGTAGAGCACCACATCATTGTACAAAGGACCAACAGGAGAGAAGAGATTAACTAAACGAAGCGATCCAGCAAGACGGACAAGAATTGGTGTGTCGCCGAGTGTACCAAGAGTTCCATAGCGCACTGCTTCTTCTTTCCATCAAAAACAACAGCGTTTCAGCCTCAAAGACTGATCACACGTGCCTCAAGACATCAAGTGGAGTACTACTTGGACTCGAATATGGATCAAGTGCAAAGGAGAAAAAGGAAAGGACACGAAAGTTGCTAGCTAGCAACGATGGGCTCTCCAACCAACGCCTTACCGCTGCGCCAGAGGCTGCCGCCTCCGCTGCCGAAGCCCGGCGTCGTGGTCTCATCTTACTGTGGGCGAGTCGCCGACTATGACCATCCTTCGCTGATGACCGCCGCCGGGTTGAGCCGGTTCTGCCGCCACAAGTCGCCGCCACCAAGTTGCCTCGCCGGCGCGTCGAGCCACCCCGGCCACGCGGCCTCGCCTTGTTTCCAAATTGCTCTGCAGATGTCTACGGATATAATCAGATCTATTCAGCTCAAGAGTTTTTTGCTGGCGTTTTTTATTGCGTCACTTCCAACAATCTTTTGAGCCGCCACGAAGCGCGATTCAGATAGCAGACGCGTGATTCAAAGCCCGGGGGTTTAAAAAAAAGGGAAGGGGGAGTTCGACATGCACGAGCGACCCGCCTCCGGATCAGTCTTCATGATTGACTCGCCCGACCGCACCGGATATATTCCGGCCTAATGTATTAACAAAGGTGTGCGCAAGTCGCCGCCCGTGCAGCTTAATCTACATCAACCCGCCGGAGCCGCGTTGAGCCGCCCTTGCCGCTTTAAGCCGCCGGGGGTATATTAAGTCGCCGGTCTGCTCGAGCCACCTCTGTCGCGATAAACGGATCATCCGTCGTCCTAAAAAATTAGGTGATATTCATCTAAGTCTATTTCTAGTATATATTGTTTTTTGTAAAAGAGCAATTACTTTGATCTATACATTTTTGTATACAGGATAAATGTTCACTACAAAAGTGATTTATACAGCGGGTACGGAGTGCACGCTAGCAATATTCTGCACTGGCGCTCGCCCGTATTGTGCTGCTGAATGTATATGTGAGCAAATCGCCGCCCCCGCGGGTCCGGCCCCGGGCAGCCGCGGGCCACCCCCGCTGCTGTCCGAACATCGCTGACTTCTGCCACGTTGCCGCCTGCTCCGTTGCGCATGAGCCGCAGCGGCCCGGTCCTAAGCCGCCCCGGCCTCTGTTCCAAGCCATCGTCAACCCGTCGCTCTGCTGTCCTCTTTCCCGCAGCCTTGAGCCGGCCTTGCCTTTTCTGTACCGCGGCATTAATGGTTTCACGGGGTACCAGGTCTGGATACTAGTATGCTGATGAAGGGTACGATGAAGGAGATATCCTGGGCATTGAATGCATGTGTGATGGTTTAAAAGGAAATCTGTTTACAATAATGGAACAAGAGTATCAGTGGGCGAGTACCATTATTAATTTTACAACAGATCAAGGTCAAAGGCAGTTGAAGCAAGAGGCAGTCGGCAACGTGCTAGGCAATTGTTCTTACTGCATCAATACTCACTGTTACATATGGTGGTCTGTAGCTGCGCAGTGCTTACTACACCGCGCACAGTCTATTGAGATATGGATGTTACATATGATTCATCGGTCATCCGAACTAATCAGTGTTGTTATATACAGCTGTCGCCCTCGCGTCCGGTTCACGTGTCCGCGCCAGCTTACAACGCCGTGGCCGACTCGCCGTCCGCGCCGGCTTACAAACGTCGCGGCCGACTCACCCGTCTGCACCGGTTTACCACACCGCGGCCGGTTCACCCGTGAGCGACTTCAACTTCACCTAGCAATCGTTAATTTCATGGCGGATTATTTCCGGCCTGGCACATCAGGTGATATCCATCTAAAATATATTTTATTGGTACATATTTTTTTTATCAAAGAGCAGTTTATCTTTGTCTTGGTCTGCAATATTGTTGATGCAGGACAATTGTTCACTACATCAAAACGATGTGGTTAACTCGCTCATCCGCACTGGCTTACAACGCCACGGCCGGCTCATCTGTCTGTGCCGCCTCTGATGCAACGGTCGTCTTTACCATCCGTCTCTCGCGGGTTGGTCTATATAAACACACTGGGCCGCACCTGTATGCATGAGCTATTTATTAAATATGAGCGAGTCACTGCTTGGGAAGCCCGGTTTTCTTCCAACAAATTGGAGGCGAATTATCATGTATTATCAGCCGCCGTCTGCACTGGATGGTTCAAATGGGCAGGCGCACGAGTCGCCGCCACTACAGTTTGGTTAACTTCAAAATATCCAGTTGGAAGGAACCATTGGCCGAGTTGCTAACACGGCTCATACGGGATCATTTATAACCCGCCGCAGTCACTTCAACCTTCTGTGGATTCACATTGCACTATCAATACCAATGATATACACCTTATGCTATGATCAATATGGAGAATCTCAAAGCCAACTCCTCGAGTCGACTTGAGACTCGGGGGCTACAATGATATGACTCGACAGCATTGGTCGGTTTCAATGCATTCAAGAACTCCGGGTCATTGGAGGGAAAAAAACCCGGTCCTGGAGGCTACCGCCATATTGGTAAAAAGTTTAAAGGCCGTCAGAAAATTTCCGGCTTAAAAAGAAGGAGTCCGGTCTAAATCCGGCTCAAGAGACTTGACATCTCCCGCAAGGCATTGAAGCTCTTAATATCCGGTTTAAAATCCGGTTCAAGGTAAATTTGTCTATCACAAAACTTTGAAACTCTCAATATCTGGTTTAAGAACTTCCGGTTCAAAAAGAATTTATCTCTTGCAAAGTTCGAGTTCTCAGGGAAAATTAAAGGGACCAAAGAGTCTGTTACAAAGCACAACTCAAACATAGGTACCCTACTTTAAGGACCATTGGGAGCTGATCGTATTCTAATTTAGCTTAACCCTTTTGGTGTGACCCTGATCGTATTCGAATCAGAGTCGTTAAATATTCTCATGATCACTAGGGGGCTTCCTGTTCAAACATAGGTCGTATTCGAACCAAAGAGAACATAGCTGTCGATACCCTTTTGATCGGCACACTACCGAGCTCATTGGGGAGTTTCTTGGTCATATTTGAACCATAAGTCAACCCCCTTTGGGAACCGACGTGGATCGTATTCGAATCAGCGTCGTTAAACAACTCACAAGGTCATTTGGGGGCTTCCTGTTCAAACATAGGTCGTATTCGAACCAAAGAGAACATAGCTGTCGGTACCCTCTTGATCGGCAACGCCAAAGTCACTGGGGGCTATATGATCGTATTCGAATCTTAGCTTAACCCCTTTGGGACGGTTTTCTGATCGTATTCGAATCAGAAGCCTCAAAATTTTTGAAGTCTCTTTTTGCAAATAATTTTTGGGATTTTATTTGAAAGCTCTTTTGAACACATCTAAAGTGTATATGAGTGGTTTCTATTTAAACCCGACTTGATTTTCGATGATAAGTCGCCGGCTTATGACAATCATCATCTATGTGGAAGCATTGGCTTCTAAGGATTGGGTTATCACACTTACTGCACAGGTATCATAAGCCGGCAGTACAATTCAATATCACAGGTATGATATTGTTTATACATGATTATGTTTAAACTGGCCCTGGCTATGGACTTTAAGACGCTGGTATGTTTTGAATTGCGCCATTGGAATCATGCGCGTATCAAAGATTGGGTTGTCACCCATATCGTGCAGGTCATATAAACCGACAAATGCAAATTCAATATCACAAGTATGATATTATAGTTATGTTTCAAAGTTATGATTCATAACAGGCTTATCTGTGACTCCTTTTTTACACATCAGTGGTCATATGTAAGATATTATGACCCGCCCTGCGGTAAACCGCCAAGGGTTCTTGTGATCTACTTGTGTGCTGGACAAGACTACATTTGGGTGGTTACCCGCCCTGGTTTTTGACGTTAAGTCGCCAGGGCATATGTTGTTTAAACTTTGCAGGATTTACAAAGCTATGACTTACATAAATGATTAAATTCAAGCCCATCATCATAGATGGAAATTGGTGTCTCAAAAGGGTTATCAATTCTTGATTTTCTCAAAGGCTATAAGCCGCCGGGTTGTACAAATTCCGGCTTACAATGGAGGCGTATTAAGTCGCCATCGGCCAAGAGCCGCCGAGTATTTAAACTCCGGATTGACTTATCAGCTGATGAGGTATTCAAAGTCGCTTTGGTGCAATGGCTATTATTTTATCAATGGATATGATTTATTCTACAATGGAAAGAATAGTCCCGAGTCGCTGCAGACTTACGACCCGGCACTTGGGGGCTACATTATTCAAATTGATATTACATCAAATATGCAAGTCCCATGTCACTGCGAGCATGCACCATGGCACTTGGGGGCTAATGCAAAGCCATTTTTTGCTCAACTTATTGAAGACCCGACTCATCACATTCTAAATGAGCCGGCCCTTAGGGGCTACCAATTGCTCCTGTCGAAAATTCAAGGTACACAAGCCTTAATCCATTATATTGAAAGATCCACTATTCAGTTGGTAGAGTACAAAGCTCTTAACCTTGTGGACGTGGGTTCAAGCCCCATAGTGGAGATTACATCATATACTGTTATTTATCAATGATCATATTTACCAAGTCCCTGCTCATTATTGCATAATGACCCGGCCCTTGGGGGCTACGCTGGTTGAAGTTTATATGAGCATAAGGCAATTACAAGTCCCAGGTTGCTGCAAGCATGACAACCCGGCACTTGGGGGCTACATAATATAGAGTATTCAGTTATTACTAGTGACTGAGATGAACAATACGGATTTCTTCAAAGTGGCAGCATTTATATTGAAGCAAGTCTTAAGCCATCACTTTGTTCTACCCAAGACTTGGGGGCTACATGTATTATATTATTATCGAAGAAATATTTTCAAATTCTTTGTTTTGAGCAAACCAGATTGACCCGACGTCACCAATCATTATGACCCTGTGTCTACAACCCGGCGTCATCAATAATCATGAACCGGCGTTGGCAACAATCATGACCTGGAATTATCAGCTTTTATAACCCGACAATGGTGGTAATCATAAACCGGCAAGTTTTACATCTTCAAGCCGGCTGGATATCAGTTGAATATTTCAGAGACTAATATTTTTGTCAAGTCAGAGCATTGAAAGCCAATTCAAATGGATTCTTTATTTACAAGAGCCAATATCAGCAAATGGATTATGAAGCTGGCCTATTGACCCGGATATTCCAGGAGAAAATGTCAAGGACTCAAGGATGATCAGGTGCCGGTTTACAAGAATATTTAACCCGAAGCACAACCTGTCAAGTTTGTTCTTGTGTTTATGTTGCAGGATCAGTTTAACATGGATAAATCCAAATTAAACTGGGGGCTAATGTCGGGGATATACCCCGCGGTATGACCCGGCCGGAAGTATGACCCGGCCGGACTTGGCATTTCACTGATGACCCGGCGGAGGACTAGCGACTCATGGGTCTGGCGGCTCATTGGTCAGATAGCTCATGAACCAGACGACTCATGGATGGCCCCGACGGCGGGTCAGATGGAAGACAAGGCCCAAGGCCCAGAAGGCCGGCTCACGTTTATGATGGGCCGGCTTAAGAAGAAAGGGATGATGAATATTTCCTTTACGAGGAAGCAAGACCCGGACTTGTAATTAACTTGTAAGAGAAGATAGACTAGTCCTAGTCCTACTAGGACTCCACATGTAACCCGCCCCTCTAACTTATATAAGGAGGGGCAGGGCACCCCAAAGAGGGAAAAGCAACAAGAAATAATCTCTAGGGCTAAACACCGAGAGCCGGAGCCGGCGACTCTCCCGTGATCATAATGAGACCTAGCCTCAAACAGCACGTAGGGTTGTTACCGGATGATGTTTCCCGGGGCCCGAAGCTGTCTAAACCCTTGTCTTGTGCGTTGATCCGCCCTGCGTCTCTCATCCCAATCAACCCCTCTCAAGCTACAACATAGATGCGCTGGCCTCACTACTAAGTCCTCAAGCTAAGGACATCTGCCGTGACAATTCCACGACAGTTGGCGCCCACCGTGGGGCTCGCGCACGGTGGTGATGAGTTCTTGGAGGGATCTCTTTAGGGATTGAGAAGCTCGTGTTTGAACATATGAAGGTTTGAGTTTAAGAAAATTAAGATCGCGTCAGGTGCCCCGTCAGTACTGCAAGTCGAAGGCGTGTTCGAGATCGATCAGTGCACGGATCACGTCGCCGGGACGCAGTCAAATCGCAAGTCGCCAAAGACCTTCATTTCTGGTTGCAGCATGTTTCACCTGTGCGCCAAGTCTCGATGGTGTTTGTCGCTACTGCTAGTACTACTTTTGAGTTGTAGAGCACCACATCATTGTACAAAGGACCAACAGGAGAGAAGAGATTAACTAAACGAAGCGATCCAGCAAGACGGACAAGAATTGGTGTGTCGCCGAGTGTACCATGAGTTCCATAGCGCACTGCTTCTTCTTTCCATCAAAAACAACAGCGTTTCAGCCTCAAAGACTGATCACACGTGCCTCAAGACATCAAGTGGAGTACTACTTGGACTCGAATATGGATCAAGTGCAAAGGAGAAAAAGGAAAGGACACGAAAGTTGCTAGCTAGCAACGATGGGCTCTCCAACCAACGCCGTACCGCTGCGCCAGAGGCTGCCGCCTCCGCTGCGGAAGCCCGGCGTCGTGGTCTCATCTTGCTGTGGGCGAGTCGCCGGCGATGACCATCCTTCGCTGATGACCGCCGCCGGGTTGAGCCGGTTCTGCCGCCATAAGTCGCCGCCACCAAGTTGCCTCGCCGGCGCGTCGAGCCACCTCGGCCACGCCGCCTCGCCTTGTTTCCAAATTGCTCTGCAGATGTCTACGGATATAATCAGATCTATTCAGCTCAAGAGTTTTTTGCTGGCGTCACTTCCAACAATCTTTTGAGCCGCCACGAAGCGCGATTCAGATAGCAGACGCGCGATTCAAAGCCCGGGGGTTTAAAAAAAAAGGGAAGGGGGAGTTCAACATGCACGAGCGACCCGCCTCCGGATCAGTCTTCATGATTGACTCGCCCGACCGCACCGGATAAATTCCGGCCTAATGTATTAACAAAGGTGTGTGCAAGTCGCCGCCCGTGCAGCTTAATCTACATCAACCTGCCGGAGCTGCGTTGAGCCGCCCTTGCCGCTTTGAGCCGCCGGGGGTATATTAAGTCGCCGGTCTGCCTGAGCCACCTCTGCCGCGATAAACAGATCATCCGTCGTCCTAACAAATCAGGTGATATTCATCTAAGTCTATTTCTAGTATATATTGTTTTTGTGTAAAAGAGCAATTACTTTGATCTATACATTTTTGTATACAGGATAAATGGTCACTACAAAAGTGATTTATACAGCGGGTACGGAGTGCACGCTAGCAATATTCTGCACTGGCGCTCGCCCGTATTGTGCTGCTGAATGTATATGTGAGCAAATCGCCGCCCCCGCGGGTCCGGCCCCGGGCAGCCACGGGCCACCCCCGCTGCTGTCCGAACGTCACTGACTTCTGCCACGTTGCTGCCTGCTCCGTTGCGCATGAGCCGCCGCGGCCCGATCCTAAGCCGCCCCGGTCTCTGTTCCAAGCCGTCGTCAACCCGTCGCTCTGCTGTCCTCTTTCCCGCAGCCTTGAGCCGGCCTTGCCTTTTCTGTACCGCGACATTGATGGTTTCACGGGGTACCAGGTCTGGATACTAGTATGCTGATGAAGGGTACGGTGAAGGAGATATCCTGGGCATTGAATGCATGTGTGATGGTATAAAAGGCAATCTGTTTACAATAATGGAACAAGAGTATCAGTGGGCGAGTACCATTATTAATTTTAAAGCAGATCAAGGTCAAAGGCAGTTCAAGCAAGAGGCAGTCGGCAACGTGCTAGGCAATTGTTCTTACTGCATCAATACTCACTGTTACATATGGTGGTCTGCAGCTGCGCAGTGCTTACTACACCGCGCATAGTCTATTGAGATATGGATGTTTCTTATGATTCATCGGTCATCCGAACTAATCAGTGTTGTTATATACAGCTGTCGCCCTCGCGTCTGGTTCACGTGTCCGCGCCAGCTTACAACGCCGTGGCCGACTTGCCGTCCGCGCCAGCTTACAAATGTCGCGGCTGACTCACCCGTCTGCACCGGTTTACCACGCCGCGGCCGGTTCACCCGTGAGCGACTTCAACTTCACCTAGCAATCGTTAATTTCATGGCGGATTATTTCCGGCCTGGCACATCAGGTGATATCCATCTAAAATATATTTAATTGGTACATATTATTTTTTATCAAAGAGCAGTTTATCTTTGTCTTGGTCTGCAATATTGTTGATGCAGGACAATTGTTCACTACATCAAAACAATGTGGTTAACTCGCTCATCCGCACTGGCTTACAACGCCACGGCCGGCTCATCTGTCTGTGCCGCCTCTGATGCAACGGTCTTCTTTACCATCCGTCTCTCGCGGGTTGGTCTATATAAACACACTGGGCCGCACCTGTATGCATGAGCTGTTTATTAAATATGAGCGAGTCACTGCTTGGGAAGCCCGGTTTTCTTCCAACAAATTGGAGGCGAATTATCATGTTTTATCAGCCGCCGTCTGCACTGGATGGTTCAAATGGGCAGGCGCACAAGTCGCCGCCACTACAGTTTGGTTAACTTCAAAACATCCAGTTGGAAGGAACCATTGGCCGAGTTGCTGACACGGCTCATACGGGATCATTTATAACCCGCTGCAGTCACTTCAACCTTCTGTGGATTCACATCGCGCTATCAATACCAATGATATACACCTTATGCTATGATCAATATGGAGAATCTCAAAGCCAACTCCTCGAGTCGACTTGAGACTCGGGGGCTACAATGATATGACTTGGCAGCATTGGTCGGTTTCAATGCATTCAAGAACTCCAGGTCATTGGAGGAAAAAATAACCCGGTCCTGGAGGCTACCACCATATTGATAAAAAGTTTAAAGGCCGTCAGAAAATTTCCGGCTTAAAAAGAAGGAGTCCGGTCTAAATCCGGCTCAAGAGACTTGACATCTCCCACAAGGCATTGAAGCTCTTAATATCCGGTTTAAAATCCGGTTCAAGGTAAATTTGTCTATCACAAAACTTTGAAACTCTTAATATCTGGTTTAAGAACTTCCGGTTCAAAAAGAATTTATCTCTTGCAAAGTTTGAGTTCTCAGGGAAAATTAAAGGGACCAAAGAGTCTGTTACAAAGCACAACTCAAACATAGGTACCCTACTTTAAGGACCATTGGGAGCTGATCGTATTCGAATTTAGCTTAACCCTTTTGGTGTGACCCTGATCGTATTCGAATCAGAGTCGTTAAATATTCTCATGATCACTAGGGGGCTTCCTGTTCAAACATAGGTCGTATTCGAACCAAAGAGAACATAGCTGTCGATACCCTTTTGATCGGCACACTACCGAGCTCATTGGGGAGTTTCTTGGTCATATTTGAACCATAAGTCAACCCCCTTTGGGAACCAACGTGGATCGTATTCGAATCAGCGTCGTTAAACAACTCTCAAGGTCATTTGGGGGCTTCCTGTTCAAACATAGGTCGTATTCGAACCAAAGAGAACATAGCTGTCGGTACCCTCTTGATCGGCAACGCCGAAGCCACTGGGGGCTATATGATCGTATTCGAATCTTAGCTTAACCCCTTTGGGACGGTTTTCTGATCGTATTCGAATCAGAAGCCTCAAAATTTTTGAAGTCACTTTTTGCAAATAATTTTTGGGATTTTATTTGAAAGCTCTTTTGAACACATCTAAAGTGTATATGAGTGGTTTCTATTTAAACCCGGCTTGATTTTCGATGATAAGTCGCCGGCTTATGACAATCATCATCTATGTGGAAGCATTAGCTTCTAAGGATTGGGTTATCACACTTACTACACAGGTATCATAAGCCGGCAGTACAATTCAATATCACAGGTATGATATTGTTTATACATGATTATGTTTAAACTGGCCCTGGCTATGGACTTTAAGCCGCCGGTATGTTTTGAATTGCGCCATTGGAATCATGCGCGTATCAAAGATTGGGTTGTCACCCTTATCGTGCAGGTCATATAAACCGACAAATGCAAATTCAATATCACAAGTATGATATAGTTATGTTTCAAAGTTATGATTCATAACAAGCTTATTTGTGACTCCTTTTCTACACATCAGTGGTCATATGAAAGATATTATGACCCGCCCTGCGGTAAACCGCCAAGGGTTCTTGTGATCTACTTGCGTGCAGGATAAGACTACATTTGGGTGGTTACCCGCCCTGGTTTTTGACGTTAAGTCGCCAGGGCATATGTTGTTTAAAATTTGCAGGATTTACAGAGCTATGACTTATATAAATGATTAAATTCAAGCCCATCATCATAGATGGAAATTGGTGTCTCAAAAGGGTTATCAATTCTTGATTTTCTCAAAGGCTATAAGCCGCCGGGTTGTACAAATTCCGGCTTACAATGGAGGCGTATTAAGTCACCATCGGCCAAGAGCCGCCGAGTATTTAAACTCCGGATTGACTTATTAGCTGATGAGGTATTCAAAGTCGCTTTGGTGCAATGGCTATTATTTTATCAATGGATATGATTTATTCTACAATGGAAAGAATAGTCCCGAGTCGCTGCAGACTTACGACCCGGCACTTGCGGGCTACATTATTCAAATTGATATTACATCAAATATGCAAGTCCCATGTCACTGCCAGCATGCACCATGGCACTTGGGGGCTAATGCAAAGTCATTTTTTGCTCAACTTATTGAAGACCCGACTCATCACATTCTAAATGAGCCGGCCCTTAGGGGCTACCAATTGCTCCTGTCGAAAATTCAAGGTACACAAGCCTTAATCTATTATATTGAAAGATCCACTACTAAGTTGGTAGAGTACAAAACTCTTAACCTTGTGGACGTGGGTTCAAGCCCCATGGTGGAGATTACATCATATGCTGTTGTTATCAATGAATTATATACAAAGTCCCAGCTCAGTAATATCTTACTGACCCGGCCCTTGGGGGCTACACTGGTTGAAGTTTTTATGAGCATAAGGCAATTACAAGTCCCAGGTTGATGCAAGCATGACAACCCGTCACTTGGGGGCTACAGGTAACACGGATATAAGGAGAAATACTTTTGAATTCTCAGTTTTGAGCAAATCAGATTGACCCGGCGTCACCAATCATTATGACCTGGTGTCTGCAACAATCATAGCCCGGCGTCATTAACCATTATGACCCGGCGTCGGCAACAATTAGGACTCGGTGCCATCAATATTTACAAACCGGCAAGTTCTACATCTTTAAACCGGCTGAATATCAAATAAGTATTTCAAGACCAATATTTCTTAAGCCGGTGCTTTGAAAGCCGACTCAAGTGGATTATTCTTCACAATATTTCTCTACAAGAGACCAATGTCAGCAAATTGACTCTGAAGCTGGCCTATTGACCCGGACTTTTCAAAAGAAGTATCTGGATTTTTTGCATTGACAAAGTTGAAACATATCTGCTAAAGAAGATTTACTATGAGATCATGGACATATACATATCAACAAGGAAATGACAAGGACTTAAAGATGATCAGGTGCCGGTTCAGGAAAATATTTAACCCGGAACACAACCTGTCAAGTTTGTTCTTGTGTTTATTCTAGAGGATCAGTTTAACATGGATAAATCCGAATTAAACTGGGGGCTAATGTCGGGGATATACCCCGCGCTATGACCTGGCCGGACTTGGCGCTTCATCGTAACCCGACGGAGGATTGGCGACTCATGAGCCTGGCGACTTAATGATGGCCCCGACGGCAGGTCAGACAGATGACAAGGGCCCAAGGCCCAGTAGGCCGGCTCATGTTATTATGGGCCGGCTTAAGACGGAAGGCATGAGGAATATTTCCTTTACGAGGAAGCAAGACCCGGACTTGTATTCAACTTGTAAGAAAAGATAGACTAGTCCTAGTCCTATTAGGACTCCACATGTAACCCGCCCCTCTAACTTATATAAGGAGGGGCAGGGCTCCCCAAGAGGGACAAGAATAAGAAACAATCTCGAGGGCTAGACACAAGAGCCGGTTTACAGCGACTCCATCGTGAGCGTAATGAGACCTAGCCACAAACAACATGTAGGGTTATTACCGGATGATGTTTCCCGGGGCCCGAAGCTGTCTAAATCCTTGTCTTGTGTTGCGTTTCTCGATTCCGCCCAACCCCTCTCAAGCTACCGCATAGATGCGCTGGCCTCACGACTAAGTCCTGACACTAAGGACATCTGCCGTGACAATTCCACGATAGTAATACATCATTCCGCAACTAACTTATTAGTTGCATTGCTTGCAAGGCTTATAGTGATGTGCATTACCGAGAGGGCCCAGAGATACCTCTCCGACAATCGGAGTGACAAATCCCAATCTTGATCTATGCCAACTCAACAAGTACCATCGGATACACCTATAGAGCACCTTTATAATCACCCAGTTACGTTGTGACGTTTGGTAGCACACAAAGTGTTCCTCCGGTATTCGGGAGTTGCATAATCTCATAGTCATAGGAAGATGTATAAGTCATGAAGAAAGCAATAACAATATACTAAATGATCAAATGCTAAGCTAACAGAATGGGTCAAGTCAATCACATCATTCTCTAATGATGTGATCCCGTTAATCAAATGACAACTCATGTCTATGGCTAGGAAACTTAACCATCTTTGATTCAACGAGCTAGTCAAGTAGAGGCATACTAGTGACACTTTGTTTGTCTATGTATTCACACATGTACTAAGTTTCCGGTTAATACAATTCTATCATGAATAATAAACATTTATCATGATATAATGAAATATAAATAACAACTTTATTATTGCCTCTAGGGCATATTTCCTTCAGTCTCCCACTTGCACTAGAGTCAATAATCTAGATTACACAGTAATGATTCTAACACCCATGGAGTCTTGGTGCTGATCATGTTTTGCTCGTGAGAGAGGTTTAGTCAACGGGTCTGCAACTTTCAGATCCGTATGTATCTTGCAAATCTCTATGTCTCCCTCCTTGACTTGATCGCGGATGGAATTGAAGCGTCTCTTGATGTGCTTGGTTCTCTTGTGAAATCTGGATTCCTTTGCCAAGGCAATTGCACCAGTATTGTCACAAAAGATTTTCGTTGGACCCGATGCACTAGGTATGACACCTAGATCGCATATGAACTTCTTCATCCAGACTCCTTCATTTGCTGCTTCCGAAGCAGCTATGTACTCCGCTTCACACGTAGATCCCACCATGACGCTTTGCTTAGAACTGCACCAACTGACAGCTCCACCGTTCAATATAAATACGTATCCGGTTTGTGACTTAGAGTCATCCGGATCAGTGTGAAAGCTTGCATCGACGTAACCATTTATGACAAGCTCTTTGTCACCTCCATAGACGAGAAACATATCCTTAGTCCTTTTCAGGTATTTCAGGATGTTCTTGACCGCTGTCCAGTGATCCACTCCTGGATTACTTTGGTACCTCCCTGCTAAGCTAATAGCAAGGCACACATCAGGTCTGGTACACAGCATTGCATAGATGATAGAGCCTATGGCTGAAGCATAGGGAACATCTTTCATTTTCTCTCTATCTTCTGCAGTGGTCGGGTGTCGGTGTCAAAACCGGCGGATCTCGGGTAGGGGGTCCCGAACTGTGCGTCTAAGGATGATGGTAACAGGAGACGTGGTACACAATGTTTACCCAGGTTCGGGCCCTCTCTATGGAGGTAATACCCTACTTCCTGCTTGATTGACCTTGGTGAATATGAGTATTACAAGAGTTGATCTACCACGAGATCGTAATGGCTAAACCCTAGAAGTCTAGCCTGTATGACTATGGTAATGAGTCTCCCGCCTCCAGACTAAGTCCTTCGGTTTATATAGACACCGGGAGGATCTAGGGTTACACAAGGTCGGTTACAGAGAAAGGAATCTACATATTTGATCACCAAGCTTGCCTTCCACGCCAAGGAGAGTCCCATCCGGACACGGGTACAGTCTTCGGTCTTCGTATCTTCGCAGCCTGTCAGTCCGGCCCATGGCTAACAAGCCGGACGCCCGAGGACCCCTTAGTCTAGGACTCCCTCAGTAGCCCCTGAACCTAGCTTCAATGACAAGGTATCCGGTGCATAGATCTGTCTTCGGCATTGCAAGGCGGGTTCCTCCTTCCGAACTCCAAGATAGTCTTCGGACATAATGATCGTGTCCGGACCTGTAACACATACACCACACACAACCGTAGAGAATATAATATTCCACGAGTCCAATCCGCTGACAACTTTTTGCAACATGACATCACGTCCGCCCGGTCATAATTTCAAACCATTTTTCGTCTGCCGCTCCATGTTTCGAGACGCGGTTGCCATTGGCACGTCTTGTCGATGCCGAGGTCATGTCCCCTTATTGCGGGATTCTCATCAATACGGGCGTGGGTAACCCAACCATGCCGTTTACACAACCCTTGGGAATAGGTGAGTTTTAAGGTGAGTGGGGAGGCGTTCGATATTTACTGCCTTTATAAGGAGATAAAGATTCCCTTTCTTCACCCACGCCTTCTCTTCCTCTCTGTCCTTCCATTCTCGAGCTCCAGCGCCCAAGTTCCCATCTTCTCCACCTCAAGGAAGCACTCAATCATGTCCGAATCCGGAGGCCAAGGCAAGTGGATGGTTTCCCCGTCAAGGAGAAGGACATTACCCAGCTCCGGGCGGCCGGGTACCTCGCGAAAGGAATCGTCCACCGTCTGCCCACCAAGGGGCAGGTCATCCCCACCCCGAAGCCTACAGAGAGGGTAGTTTTCCTCCCTCACTTCGTTCGCGTATTGGGGTTTCCACTTCACCCTTTCGTCCGCGGACTGATGTACTATTACGGGCTAGACTTCCATGATCTAGCCCCGAACTCCTTCCTCAACATCTCGGCATTCATTGTCGTGTGCGAGGCCTTCCTCCGCATCCAGCCCCACTTCGGCCTATGGCTCAAGATCTTCAACGTGGAGCCGAAGGTGGTGGATGGTCAGCACGCGGAGTGCGGAGGCGCCATGGTGAGCAAGATGCCCAACGTTACTTGGCCCACGGGCACTTTTGTGGAGACTGTCAAGGAGTGGCAGAAGCAGTGGTTCTACATCACAGAGCCACGCGGCGCCACTTGGGCGGCGGCTCCCGAATTCAAGGCCGGAGCTCCAACGTGGCTCACCTCTTGGACAGAGAAGGGCCCCAACTGGTCTGCGCCAGACGAGCTGATAGCGCTGCAAACACGCATTCAGAGTATGGTGGATAAAAACATCAAGCTCGTCGACGTGATCCAGGTGATGCTGGTTCGCCGGATTCTCCCCTGCCAAAGCCGAAGCTTCCCTTTATGGGAATTCGATCCGGAGAAGCACCGGACCCTGGGGGGGGGGGGGCTCTTCGGAACTACTCACGAAGATGCCTGGAAATTGCTCTTCAAGGGCAACGAGAAGCCGCCGGTCATAGATTCGGACCGTGGGCACGATCACACCCATCCCGCCAATGTGGTAAGTTCTCCTTTTCTCAAGGCGTACCTTCTACTTGTCTGTTCAAGGAGGATGCCTAATCTTTTGCTGTATTGTTTCAAGTGTGGACGGAGAGAGCAGAGCGGATCCAGAGTTCGGCTCCGCTGCCCGATGAGCCAGTCATCCCGCTCCTGGCGAAGATGCTGGTTCCGGCGCCCTATCAGCCGCCGGAAAAGAAGGCCAAGAAGAAGGCCAAGGGGGCCAAAGGTGGCCCCCGTCGCATGGGTGCGTAGGACGTGACGTCCGAAGACGAAGAGACCCTTTCCTCCGCCGCTGGGGACGATGACGAAGAGGAGGAGGAGAACAAACCTCCCCCTGATGAGGGAAAGAAGAAGAGGGCGGCCTCCACGAATCTGGAGGCGGAGACGTCCAAGAAGGGGAAGGGCTCCCTTGCGGATAACTCCGTGTGGGATGTCGACAGCAGTCCGGAGCGACGCCCCCGACCCAAGCCCCCGGCTGCATCGTAAGTGTCAAAACTCATATATGTCCATATATCCGGCCTCTCCTCTTGATTGTATTGATATGGTTAATTATGCCATTGTAGTCCGGCCCATGACAGCTCCCAGCGATCCTCATCAAGGGGTTCGCTAGACTCGAGGGCGATGGCCAGCGATTCACCGCCGGCCGCTTATTCTCCCAAGGCCAAGGGCGACACCGAGGTGCTGTCCTGAAGGAGCTTCCCAGGCCAGGGGGAGCTTCAGGAGGCGCCGAAAGGCAAAACCTCCGTCGCCGGTGTAACACCCACGATGCGGCTATATCTCCCACGTGTCGAGGCACGACTTAGAGGCATAACCGCATTGTGGTTTTGTCGCAAGAAGGGTCATCTTCACACAATCCCATGTAATGAACAAGAATGGGATAAATAGTTGGCTTACAATCGCCACTTCACACAATACATAAATAAATCATACATCAATCAGAGTACACACATAGGTCCGACTACGGAACCAAAAGAAGACAACCCAACTGCTAGATCCCTGATCGTCCTAACTGGGCTCCACTACTGATTAACAAGAAAAGAAACAACACAACGGACAAGATCTTCATCGAGCTCCCATTTGAGCTCAGTTGCGTCACCTGCACTAGTATCCTCGGCACCTGCAACTGTTTGGAAGTATCTGTGAGTCACGAGGACTCAGAAATCTCAGACCCGCGAGATCAAGACTATTTAAGCTTATAGGAAAGGATGGTGTAATGAGGTGGAGCTGCAGCAGGTAATAAGCATATATGGTGGCTAACATACGCAAAAGAGAGCGAGGAGAGAAGCAACGGAACGGTCGTCAACTAGCAATGACCAAGAAGTGATCCTGAACTCCTACTTACATCATACATAACACAAGAACCGTATTCACTTCCCGGACTCCACCGAGAAGAGACCATCACGACTACACACGTGGTTGATGTATTTTAATTAAGGTCAAGTGTCAAATTCTCTAAAACCGGATATTAACAAATTCCCATCTGCCACATAACCGCGGGCACAGTTCTCGAAAGTTTATACCCTGCAGGGGTGTCCCAGCTTAGCCCATTATAAGCTCTCACGGTCAACGAAGGATATTCCTTCTCCCGGAAAGACCCGATCAGTCTCGGAATCCCGGTTTACAAGACATTTCGACAATGGTAAAACAAGACCATTAAAGGCGCCCGATGTGCCGACAAATCCCGATAGGAGCTGCACATATCTCATTCTCAGGGCACACCAGATAAGTCAAGCTACGAGTAAAACCAGACCTCGAGTTTCCCCGAGGTGGCCCCGCAGGCTGCTCGGTTCGGACCAACACTCGAAGGAGCGCTGGCCCGGGGGGGGGGGTCTAAAATAAAGATGACCCTTGAGTCTGAAGAACCCAAGGGAAAAGAGGATAGGTAGTAGCAAATGGTAAAACCAAGGTTGGGCCTTGCTGGAGGAGTTTTATTCAAAGCGAACTGTCAAGGGGGTCCCATAAATCACCCAACCGCGTAAGGAACGCAAAATCAAGGAACATAACACCGGTATGACGGAAACTAGGGGCGGCAAGGGTGGAACAAAACACCAGGCATAAGGCCGAGCCTTCCACCCTTTACCAAGTATATAGATGCATTAATTAAATAAGAGATATTGTGATATCCCAACATATCCATGTTCCAACATGGAACAAACTTCATCTTCACCTGCAACTAGCAACGCTATAAGAGGGGCTGAGCAAAAGCGGTAACATAGCCAAACAACAATTGCTTGGAAGGGTGACAAAGGTTAGAGGTTCATGGCAATTTGCTAGGGGGAGGTTCGGGAGGCGCCGGAAGGCGAAACCTTCGTCGCCGGACACCAGGGGGAGAAAATCCCCATGGAGACAGGTGATGAGGGCCGTATTTAGTTCGGCCCTCAGCCGAATAAGATTCTGGAGACCAATATGGCTCCGGAATCCAGCGTGCAACTTCCTTCGAAAGAGGGGGTATGCCTATTCCGCCGGTGACCCCTGTCCAACCAGGGGCACCGGATAATCTGCTAGAAGCGCTGCGAGGCGCTTCCATTGTGGATGAGCACCGTTTCTTATGGGCACGGTAATTGAAAGGGTTCAGTCCGCCAAGAGCGGACTAACCGAAGCCTACAGCAGCCTGCTGGCAGGTTTTGAGGTAAGCGACGCAAAAAGAGAAAAGTCCCAATATAGATAGTAGCCCCTGAGACACTGTCCGGTGTTCGGAAAGAAAAGCCGGACAGTGGATCAATTATTTTTTGCAGGGAACTAACTAAAATGTGTCTTATATGAATGAGCAGGCGTCATTGCTAGCCGTGACCTCACACACTGCCGAAGTCTCCAGACTAAAGCAGAGGCTGGAGCGGGCCGAGGGAGAGCTCGGCCAAGCGAGGAAGCAGCTGGAAGAGCAGCAAGGTATGCAATGACTCGCTATGTATTCGGAAAAAATAAATGATGTGTATTGACTATAATGTCATGATTTATGTAGGGGCGACAACCGAGGTCGAGGCCCTTAAAAAGGCCCTGTCCGAGGCCGAGGAGAAAGCTGCCAAGGAGCAAGCCGCCCGCAAAAAGCTCAAGGCCAGGCTCAACGAGGTTCAGCAAGAGCTCCAGGACGCGGTGAAAAAGTGCGATGCCCTGGAAGGTGACGTTTCGGTTCGAGAGACCGAACTCGCAAGGCTCGCGAAAATGCGGAAGAGGCCCGGGTTGAAGCCCAAGGCGCTCTCCAGGAGATCCAGGAGGCCAAGAAGATTGCAGCGGGTAAGGAGTTTAGTATGCAAAGCAAGTATGTGAAGAAGTATTTCTTACTAACCCGAATTCAGAGTTTCCCAGGGGCGTTCGCGGACCTGCCGCACAGCGTGTCAGACGCTGCGGAGTTCTTCCGAGCCAAAGAAGGGAGCTCGACGGAGAAGCTGTTCTAGTCGCAGTACCTTGCGCCAGAACATCCAGTGCCCTTCACCGATCAACTAAAACAGCTGGTCGAGCTGCATAGGGTGGCCGAACTAGCCATGAAGAATTCGATAATCCGGCTGTGGCCTGCCGAAGCTATACCCAGCAGCTACTTCGGCCTCGTGAAGCGGCTGGTGAGTGCGTGCCCTCGGCTGGACGTCATCAAGCGGTCGGTCTGCATCGAGGGCGCGCGCCTGGCCTTCGCCTATGTCAAGGTGTGGTGGGCGAAGATGGACGCCGTCAAGCTAGTGACCGAGGGGCCGCCTGAGGGCAAGGAGCACCGCACACCCGAGCGATACTTTGGTGACGTCCTGGAGGGGTCTCGCATTGTGGCGACGCAATGTGCAGAAGACATTATTTTTGAATGAATACATTCATGTTGTCTCGGCCTTGTATGATCAAACAAAGTTGTTATGTAATATAATGTTTCGTTTTTATAATTTTTTTTTACCTCCTGTGCGGCCGTGTTGTATAAAATCTGAGGGTTGGCCAGTCGTCGGCTTCTGCCCCCACGTAGGTAGTACGGAGGTGTTCGGGATGGAATCTAAACACTCTTGATCCAATTATATGGTCCTTGAAGGAGTTGTTTAGCGCAACGAACCAGGCAATCAGACTATGCGGCTTTAACGCCCTCACTTAGCCATAGGAGTTTGACAATAAAAATGTTGGCGCAGCCCCTAGTATCCGAACTAGAGTGCAATAAGCGTCTGATTGGGTAAGTACTGATCCCTCACATAATGTGGAAAAAATCTCCAACGATTTGAGACCTCCGAAGAGCTGACCGGCTCTCGCCGCATCATGACAGTCAATTTTCGGCTTTCTCTACTAAGGTGCTCCATCGGGTGAACCAGGGCACAATCGCAGTAGTTCTCCCTTTACTACCTTAGCCGATATAGTGGAACGTAAGGTAGCAAGCACAGGAGCCGGGCAACCCAACTATTGACCAAATACATGATTCGGAGCCAATGCATATAATGCTAAATTCGGGGTGCCGAATCGTACTGTAAAAAAGTGTTCGGACTTTGTTGCCGTAGTGTGGGGCGCTATGAAGCCCCTGGCAAATGGGAACGTACCAAAGTGTACGGGTGCTACTTGATAAGGTTATTAACAGAAAATAAAGGAAAACCGAAAAGTAGCAAAGGTAAAGAGCTAGGGCCGCAAAATTTTAGGTGGCAAACTGTTTTCATTGCAATTTTATTAATATGTCAAAGCGCATTGATACAAATAGTGCGATAAGCAACGGGCAATTTGACATGCCACGACCAAGGGAGACCTGCGTGTGGGTCCTGAAAACAGGTAAAGTGATCGTTAGAGAAAACACCTAGACATTCCCCTGTACGCTTGTGCTTCTTGTCATCTTGGTGTGTTTATCCTTTGACAGGACCGGTGATCAGGCCATCGGGGAAAGCCTATGGAAAAGAGGCCTGAAAAGGGGAAAGAGAAACAGTGAAAGTATGTGTGTCCGGGATCGGTCAAGCCGTATTGCGGATCTCAAGCTAGTTATGCCTCCGTCTATGCCCATGGTGTTTTGAGTGCGTAGTTATGTATGCGCGGTACAAATGCCGCCACTTCAGTGGGACTGGGACGGAGGCCAAATTGCTAATCGAGCTCTTGACGAGCCGAGCTGTCATGCTGCAGAATAGTCCGGACCTTCTTGACAGTGTCCGGGAGCTTGGCCGCCGAATTGAGGTTCTGCTTGAAAAGGCCGCTCTGTACTTCTGCTGCTAAGGCAGCGGTGTGCTCCTCGGTATGGAGGGAGCGTTCCGTGTTTCCATTGACTGTTATGACGCCACGTGGCCCGGGCATCTTGAGCTTGAGGTAAGCATAATGAGGCACCGCATTGAATTGAGCAAATGCGGTTCGTCCGAGCAGTGCGTGATAGCCGCTGCGAAAAGGAACGGTATCGAAGATTAACTGTTCGCTTCGGAAGTTGTCCAGAGATCAGAAGACAACCTCTATCGTAATTGAACCCGTGCAGCGGGCCTCTACACCTGGTATGACTCCTTTGAAGGTAGTTTTTGTGGGCTTGATCCGTGATGGGTTAATGCCCATTTTGCGCACCGTATCCTGATAGAGCAGGTTCAGGCTGCTGCCGCCGTCCATAAGGACTCGCGTCAGGTGGAATCCGTCAATTATTGGGTCCAGGACCAATGCGGCTGAACCGCCATGATGGATACTGGTCAGATGATCCCGTCGATCAAAAGTGACCGGGCATGACGACCATGGATTAAATTTTGGGGTGACTGGCTCTATCACATAGACGTCCCTGAGCGCGCGCTTGTGCTCCCTCTTGGGGATGTGTGTAGCATATATCATGTTCACCGCTTTGACTTGGGGGGGACTTCTTTTGTCCCCCTGTGTTCGATTGGCGGGGCTCCTCGTCATCGTCCTCGCTTTGCGATCCCTTTTCTTTGTTCTCGGCATTTAATTTGCCGGCCTGTTTGAAAACCCAACAATCTGTGTTGGTATGATTGGCTGGTTTATCAGGGATGCCATGGATTTGGCACGGACGATCGAGTATGTGGTCCAAGCTGGATGGTCCCTATTTGCCTCTTTTATATGGCTTCTTCCGCTGACCGGACTTGGAACCACTGAATCCGGCATTGACTGTCGTGTCCTCGGTGTTGTCACCATTACTTCGGCGTTTGTGTCTGCTGCGTCGGAGCTTGCCGTTGCTATTTTTGGCCTCGGGGGTGCCCGTGTCACTTGCTGTATTTTTGCTACGGGCTAGCCAACTATCCTCTCCCACACAAAAGCGGGTCATGAGTGCCGTGAGGGCTGCCATGGATTTTGGCTTTTCCTGGCCGAGGTGGCGGGCGAGCCAATCATCACAAATGCTACATTTAAAGGCCGCTAGGGCTTCGGCATCCGGACAGTCGACGATCTGGTTCTTTTTAGTTAAGAACCTAGTCCAGAATTTCCTGGCTGACTCTCCAGGCTGTTGGACTATGTGACTTAAGTCATCGGCATCTGGTGGCCGAACATATGTACCTTAGAAGTTGTCAAGGAAAGCTTCTTCCAAGTCCTCCCAGCTGCCAATAGAATTTTTAGGCAGACTGTTTAGCCAGTGCCGAGCTGGCCCTTTGAGTTTTAGTGGGAGGTATTTGATGGCGTGAAGATCATCCCTGCGGGCCATGTGGATGTGGAGAATAAAATCCTCGATCCATACCGCGGGATCGGTTGTTCCATCGTATGATTCGATGTTTACGGGTTTGAACCCTTCTGGGAATTCATGATCCATTACTTCGTCAGTGAAGCAAAGAGGGTGTGTGGCACCTCTATATCGGGCCGCATCGTGACATAGCTCCGATGGTGTCCGTCTGCGGTTTTCGGCCCAGGCGTGACTAGGTTTGTCGCGTCGGAATAGATAGCCGTCCTCCCATGTCAGGGCACGTCCTCGCGATCCGTAGATCGATCTTGTATGTCCTGCTCTACTATCCAGGTCTTGACGAAGGTCATATGTATAACCCCAGGCTGTCTTATCCCTGCCTTTACGGCGAGGTGGGATAGTCTGGTTTTCGGCTCGAGTTGCTGTTTTATCCCGACCGCGCGGTGGTCGATCTGCCGCATTGCGCGATGCTGGTGCGGGTGTTGCCGCCTCGTCATCGAACTGAGGTAGCAATTTGCGCTTTGTGTAACTTTTGGCTGGGCGCTTAAGGCCATATTCCTCGGCTGCCAGGACGTTGGTCCATCTGTCATTGAGCAGGTCTTGATCAGCTTGAAGCTGCTGCTGCTTCTTTTTCAGGCTCCTTGCAGTGGCTATTAACTGAAGCTTAAAGCGCTCCTACTTGAGAGGTTCCTCAGGCACGATAAAATCCTCGTTGCCGAGGCTCACCTCCTCCTCGGAGAGCGGATGATAACTACCGTCCTCCGAGTCATCGTCTATGGCCTGTTCATTGGGGCTAACTTGCCCATCTTCCCGATTGTCTTGTTCGGCCGTTTGTTCGTCGGGTTCTTCTGTGTCTTCGACACCATCCGGACTGTTGTCGTCTCCTGTGCCGGTGTTGCTGTCTCTGCTGCAGCGTGATTTAGAGCGGCAGCGCTGACGACGGTGCTTTGGTTGTGTCTTAGGAGGGTCCTCTTTCGCTGGGTTTTCCTTGTCATCGCCAGTATTATTTTTTAGCGCATCTACCATGTATACGTCATATGAGGAAGTGGCCGTCCATCGTCCAGTGAACGGCGGGTTTTGGGCCTCCTCGTCTCCGGCATCGTTGTCCATACCGTCAATGTCTTCGGAGTCGTAATCGAGCATGTCGGTTAGGTCTTCGACAGTGGCTATGAAGTGGGCGGTGGGTGGGAAACGAAATTCTCCATCATCCGCCTCCAGCTCAAACCGGATATGATTCGGCTGGGAGTCCTCCGCTAGAGATAGATTCTCTAACGAGTTTAGCACATCGCCTAAAGGTGAGTGCCGGAAGATGTCCGCGGCGCTGAATTCGGCGATCGAATATGCGGATGCACCTGGCTCAAAACTTATAGCCAGAAACGAGTCCGTGGTTCCGATGACACAGGCCTCACCCGAGGTTAGGTCTGTGTGCGGCTCCAACGCCGCAGAGTCTGCGGCCTCTGAGGCGGGGTTGAACTTCCCGTCCTTGGATGGCGCGATCTGCTCCGGATCTAAGGCCAGAGCGATTACAGGTGCGATTTCCTGAGTGTAGTCCGATGACAGATTTAAGTCATGTTCATCGTGGCGACGGGGAGCGACTGCCGCGGTCCCGAATCCGTCGAAGTACAAGTCTCCGCGGATGTCCGCGACGTAGTTCAAGCTCCCGAATCTGACCTAATGGCCAGGGGCGTAGCTGTCGATCTGCTCCAGCTGGCCAAGCGAGTTGGCCCGTAGTGCGAAGCCGCCAAACACGAAGATTTGTCCGGGGAGGAAGGTTTCCCCTTGGACGGCATCATTTTTGATGATTGAAGGGGCCATCAAACCTTTTTGGGGACGACACAGTGGAACTCTCAATGAAAGCACCAATGTCGGTGTCAAAACCGGCGGATCTCGGGTAGGGGGTCCCAAACTGTGCGTCTAAGGATGATGGTAGCAGGAGACGGGGGACACAATGTTTACCCAGGTTCGGGCCCTCTCTATGGAGGTAATACCCTACTTCCTGCTTGATTGATCTTGGTGAATATGAGTATTACAAGAGTTGATCTACCACGAGATCGTAATGGCTAAACCCTAGAAGTCTGCCTGTATAACTATGGTAATGAGTCTCCCGCCTCCGGACTAAGTCCTCCGGTTTATATAGACACCGGGAGAATCTAGGGTTACACAAGGTCGGTTACAGAGAAATGAATCTACATATTTGATCACCAAGCTTGCCTTCCACGCCAAGGAGAGTCCCATCCGGACACGGGTGCAGTCTTCGGTCTTCGTATCTTCGCAGCCCGTCAGTCCGGCCCATGGCTAACAGGCCGGATGCCCGAGGACCCCTTAGTCCAGGACTCCCTCATCGGGCATTGAGTCTGACTCAACTTCACACCTTGTAACACTGGCAAGAACCCTTTCTTTGCTTGATCAATTTTGAACTTCTTCAAAACTTTATCAACGTATGTGCTTTGTGAAAGTCCAATTAAGCGTCTTGATCTATCTCTATAGATCTTGATGCCCAATATATAAGCAGCTTCACCGAGGTCTTTCATTGGAAAACTCTTATTCAAGTATCCTTTTATGATATCCAGAAATTCTATATCATTTCCAATCAACAATATGTCATCCTCATATAATATTAGAAATGCTACAGAGCTCCCACTCACTTTCTTGTAAATACATGCTTCTCCAAAAGTCTGTATAAAACCATATGCTTTAATCACACTATCAAAACGTTTATTCCAACTCCGAGATGCTTGCACCAGTCCATAGATGGATCGCTGGAGCTTACACACTTTGTTAGCACCCTTTGGATCGATAAAACCTTCAGGTTGCATCATATACAACTCTTCTTCCAGAAATCCATTCAGGAATGCAGTTTTTACATCCATTTGCCAAATTTCATAATCATAAAATGCGGCAATTGCTAACATGATTCGGACGGAATTATGCATCGCTACGGGTGAGAAAGTCTCATCGTAGTCAACTCCTTGAACTTGTCGAAAACCTTTCGCAACAAGTCGAGCTTTGTAGACAGTAACATTACCGTCAGCGTCAATCATCTTCTTGAAGATCCATTTATTCTCTATGGTTGCCGATCATCGGGCAAGTCAACCAAATTCCACACTTTGTTCTCATACATGGATCCCATCTCAGATTTCATGGCCTCAAGCCATTTTGCGGAATCTGGGATGATCATCGCTTCCTCATAGTTCATAGGTTCGTCATGGTCAAGTAACATGACCTCCAGAACAGGATTACCGTACCACTCTGGTGCGGATCTTACTCTGGTTGACCTACGAGGTTCGGTAGTAACTTGATCTGAAGTTACCTGATCATCATCATTAGCTTCCTCACTAATTGGTGTAGGAGTCACAGGAACAGAATTCTGTGATGAACTACTTTCCAATAAGGGAGTAGGTACAGTTACCTCATCAAGTTCTACTTTCCTCCCACTCACTTCTTTCGAGAGAAACTCCTTCTCTAGAAAGGATCCATTGTTAGCAACAAATATCTTGCCTTCGGATCTGTGATAGAAGGTGTACCCAACAGTCTCCTTTGGGTATCCTATGAAGACACATTTCTCCAATTTGGGTTCGAGCTTATTAGGTTGAAGGTTTTTGACATAAGCATCGCAGCCCCAAACTTTAAGAAACGACAACTTTGGTTTCTTGCCAAACCACAGTCCATAAGGTGTCGTCTCAATGGATTTAGATGGTGCCCTATTTAACGTGAATGCAGCCGTCTCTAAAGCATAACCACAAAACGATAGCGGTAAATCAGTAAGAGACAACATAGATCGCACCATATCTAGTAAAGTATGATTACGACGTTCGGACACACCATTACGCTATGGTGTTCCGGGTGGCGTGAGTTGAGAAACTATTCCGCATTGTTTCAAATGAAGACCAAACTCGTAACTCAAATATTCTCCTCCATGATCAGATCATAGAAACTTTATTTTCTTGTTACGATGATTTTTCACTTCAGTCTGAAATTCTTTGAACTTTTCAAATGTTTCAGACTTATGTTTCATTAAGTAGATATACCCATATCTGCTTAAATCATCTCTGAAGGTGAGAAAATAACGATACCCGCCGCGAGCCTCAACATTCATTGGACCACATACATCAGTATGTATGATTTCCAATAAATCTGTTGCTCGCTCCATTGTTCCAGAGAACGGTGTTTTAGTCATCTTGCCCATGAGGCATGGTTCACAAGTACCAAGTGATTCATAATCAAGTGATTCCAAAAGTCCATCAGAATGGAGTTTCTTCATGCGCTTTACACTAATATGACCTAAACGGCAGTGCCACAAATAAGTTGCACTATCATTATCAACTCTGCATCTTTTGGCTTCAATATTATGAATATGTGTATCACTAATATCGAGATTCAAAAAGAATAGACCACTCTTCAAGGGTGCATGACCATAAAAGATATTACTCATATAAATAGATCAACCATTATTCTCTGATTTAAATGAATAACTGTCTCGCATAAAAAAAGATACAGATATAATGTTTATGCTTAACGCTGGCACCAAATAACAATTATTCAGGTCTAAAACTAATCCTGAAGGTAGATGTAGAGGTAGCGTGCCGACCGCGATCACATCGACTTTGGAACCATTTCCCACGTGCATCGTCACCTCGTCCTTAGCCAATCTTCTCTTAATCCATAGTCCTTGTTTCGAGTTGCAAATATTAGCAACAGAACCAGTATCAAATACCCAGGCACTACTGCGAGCATTAGTAAGGTACACATCAATAACATGTATATCACATATACCTTTGTTCACCTTGCCATCCTTCTTATTCGCCAAATACTTGGGGTAGTTCCACTTCCAGTGACCAGTCCCTTTGCAGTAGAAGCACTCAGTCTCAGGCTTAGGTCCAGACTTGGGCTTCTTCACTTGAGCAACAACTTGCTTGCCATCCTTCTTGAAGTTCCCCTTCTTCTTTTTACCCTTTTTCTTGAAACTGGTGGTCTTGTTGACCATCAACACTTGATGCTCCTTCTTGATTTCTACCTCCGCAGCCTTTAGCATCGCGAAGAGCTCGGGAATTGTCTTATCCATCCCTTGCATATTATAGTTCATCACGAAGCTCTTGTAGCTTGGTTGCAGTGATTGAAGAATTCTGTCAATGACACTATCATCCGGAAGATTAACTCCCAGTTGAATCAAGTGATTGTTATACCCAGACATTTTGAGTATATGCTCACTAACAGAACTATTCTCCTCCATCTTGCAGCTATAGAACTTATTGGAGACTTCATATCTCTCAATCCGGGCATTTGCTTGAAATATTAACTTCAACTCCTAGAACATCTCATATGCTCCATGACGTTCAAAACATCGTTGAAGTCCCGGTTCTAAGCCGTAAAGCATGGCACACTGAACTATCAAGTAGTCATCAGCTTTGCTCTGCTAGATGTTCATAACATCTGGCGTTGCTCCTGCAGCGGGTTTGGCACCTAGCGGTGCTTCCAGGACGTAATTCTTCTGTCCAGCAATGAGGATAATCTTCAAGTTATGGACCCAGTCCGTGTAATTGCTACCATCATCTTTCAACTTTGCTTTCTCAAGGAATGCATTAAAATTCAACGGAACAACAGCACGGGCCATCTATCTACAACAACATAGACATGCAAAATACTATCAGGTACTAAGTTCATGATAAATTAAAGTTTAATTAATCAAATTACTTAAGAACTCCCACTTAGATAGACATCCCTCTAATCATCTAAGTGATCACGTGATCCATATCAACTAAACCATGTCCGATCATCATGTGAGATGGAGTAGTTTTCAATGGTGAACATCACTATGTTGATCATATCTACTATATGATTCACGCTCGACCTTTCGGTCTCAGTGTTCCGAGGCCATATCTGCATATGCTAGGCTCGTCAAGTTTAACCTGAGTACTCTGCGTGTGCAAAACTGGCTTGCACCAGTTGTATGTGAACGTAGAGCTTATCACACCCGATCATCACATGGTGTCTCGGCACGACGAACTTTCGCAACGGTGCATACTCAGGGAGAACACTTATACCTTGAAATTTAGTGAGAGATCATCTTATAATGCTACCGTCGATCTAAGCAAAATAAGATGCATAAAAGATAAACATCACATGCAATCAATATAAGTGATATGATATGGCCATCATCATCTTGTGCCTTTGATCTCCATCTCCAAAGCACCGTCATGATCACCCTCGTCACCGGCGCGACACCTTGATCTCCATCATAGCATCGTTGTCGTCTCGCCAACTATTGCTTCTATGACTATCGCTACCGCTTAGTGATAAAGTTAAGCAATTACATGGCGATTGCATTTCATACAATAAAGCGACAACCATATGGCTCCTGCCAGTTGCCGATAACTCTATTACAAAACATGATCATCTCATACAATAAAATTTAGCATCATGTCTTGACCATATCACATCACAACATGCCCTGCAAAAACAAGTTAGATGTCCTCTACTTTGTTGTTGCAGGTTTTACGTGGCTGCTACGGGCTGAGCAAGAACCGTTCTTACCTACGCATGAAAACCACAACGATATTTCGTCAAGTATGTGTTGTTTTAACCTTCACAAGGACCGGGCGTAGCCACACTCGATTCAACTAAAGTTGAAGAAACTGACACCCGCCAGCCACCTGTGTGCGAAGCACGTCGGTAGAACCAGTCTCGCGTAAGCGTACGCGTAATGTTGGTCCAGGCCGCTTCATCCAACAATACCGCCGAATCAAAGTATGACATGCTGGTAAGCAGTATGACTTGTATCACCCACAACTCACTTGTGTTCTACTCGTGCATATAACATCTACGCATAAACCTCGCTCTGATGCCACTGTTGGGGAACGTAGTAATTTCAAAAAATTTCCTACGCACACGCAAGATCATGGTGATGCATAGCAACCAGAGGGGAGAGTGTCGTCCACGTGCCCTCGTAGACCATAAGCGGAAGCGTTATGACAACGCGGTTGACGTAGTCGTACGTCTTCACAATCCGACCAATCCAAGTACTGAACACACAGCACCTCCGAGTTCAGCACACGTTCAGCTCGGTGACGTCCCACGAACTCACGATCCAGTAGAGCTTCGAGGGAGAGTTCCATCAGCACGACGGCGTGATGACGGTGATGATGATGCTACTAACGCAGGGCTTCGCCTAAGCACCGCTACGATATGACATAGGTGGATTATGGTGGAGGGGGGCACCACACACGGCTAAAAGATCAACAGATCAACTTGTGTCTATGGGGTGCCCCCCTCCCCCGTATATAAAGGAGTGGAGGAGGGGGAGGGGGCCGGCCACCTAGGCGCGCCCGAAGGGGAGTCCTACTCCCACCGGGAGTAGGACTCCAACCCTTCCATGTGTAGGAGTAGGAAGGAAGGAAGGAGGAGAGAGGGGGAAGGAAAAAGGGGGGTGCCGCCCCCTTCTTTGTCCAATTCGAACTAGAGGGGGAGGGGGCGTGCGGCCTGCCCTGGCCGCCCCTCCTCTTCTCCACTAAGGCCCAATAGGCCCATTACACTCCCCGGGGGGTTCCGGTAACCCCCCGGTACTCCGGTATTTGTCCGAACTTACCCGGAACCCTTCCGAAGTCCAAACATAGTCATCCAATATATCGATCTTTATGTATCGACCATTTCGAGACTCCTCATCATGTCCGTGATCATATCCGGGACTCCGAACTACCTTCGGTACATCAAAACACATAAACTCATAATACCGATCGTCACCGAAGGTTAAGCGTGCGGACCCTACGGGTTCGAGAACTATGTAGACATGACCGAGACTCATCTCCGGTCAATAACCAATAGCGGAACCTGGATGCTCATATTGGCTCCTACATATTCTACGAAGATCTTTATCGGTCAAAACGCATAACAACATACATTGTTCCCTTTGTCATCGGTATGTTACTTGCCCGAGATTCGATCGTCGGTATCTCAATACCTGGTTCAATCTCGTTACCGGCAAGTCTCTTTACTCGTTCCGTAATACATCATTCCGCAACTAACTTATTAGTTGCATTGCTTGCAAGGCTTATAGTGATGTGCATTACCGAGAGGGCCCAGAGATACCTCTCCGACAATCGGAGTGACAAATCCTAATCTTGAGCTATGCCAACTCAACAAGTACCATCGGAGACACCTGTAGAGCACCTTTATAATCACCCAGTTACATTATGACGTTTGGTAGCACACAAAGTGTTCCTCCGGTATTCGGGAGTTGCATAATCTCATAGTCATAGGAACATGTATAAGTCATGAAGAAAGCAATAGCAATATACTAAACGATCAAATGCTAAGTTAACGGAATGGGTCAAGTCAATCACATCATTCTCTAATGATGTGATCCCGTTAATCAAATGACAACTCATGTCTATGGCTAGGAAACTTAACCATCTTTGATTCAACGAGCTAGTCAAGTAGAGGCATACTAGTGACACTTTGTTTGTCTATGTATTCACACATGTACTAAGTTTCCGGTTAATACAATTCTAGCATGAATAATAAACATTTATCATGATATAAGGAAATATAAATAACAACTTTATTATTGCCTCTAGGGCATATTTCCTTCACAAGGTAACCCCTAACATCAAAACCACCATCATTACTACTCCATTGTTAGATTGTGTCGATGATAGTGAGGTGGTGAAAGTTGATGAGAATGAGTTTACCAAGTTCGTGAGTAAGCTCAAGGGATAATCCAAGAAGCAATTTATTTCTCTCTTAGAACAACTTGATGAGGCCAATGATATCATTGAGTCACATGAGGAT
The DNA here is from genome assembly GCF_002575655.3 of Aegilops tauschii subsp. strangulata. Classification (NCBI taxonomy): domain Eukaryota; kingdom Viridiplantae; phylum Streptophyta; class Magnoliopsida; order Poales; family Poaceae; genus Aegilops; species Aegilops tauschii. The sequence continues at coordinate 500,240,908 of NC_053041.3, read as the reverse complement.
ACTATCTCCAAGTTGGAGGGCCATAGTCTTGACTATGCCGATGAGATTGCAGATCTGTGCATTGCTCTAGAGGAAGAGCGAGGTATTCGTTTGACTCTTGAGGAGTCACACACCGTTGATGTTGCTAAATTACAAAAAGATCTTAATCATGCTATTGTTCTTACTCATGTTCTCAAATCCGAAAAATTTACACTTGGGGTTGGCCATGATAGACTCAAGGAAGAGTTTGATACACTTGACAAGGCTCACAAGGTCTTGAAGGGTGCTCATGCCTCTCTCAAAGAGTCTCATAATCAACTCCAAGTGAAGCTAACCAAGGAGATTTCCATGTGTCCTCCCTTCGTTCTAATTGATAATGACCATGCTACTAACCCTTGTTGTGAGCATGTGCATCTTGTGGAGGAAAAATGCCAAGTTGAAAGAGCAACTTGAGAAGGGCCTTGTGACTTGCATACACGCGAGAAGAACCTCAATGACCTTTTGAGCAATCAAAAGGAAGTTGTAGGAAAGGAAGGACTTGGGTTTGTACCCAAGTCAAAGAAAAAGAAGAAGAAGAAGAACAAGGCCAAGCAACCTCTCCCGCTCAAGGAAACCTTTGTCAAGGCGGGTGAGGGTGCTCATGAGAAGAAGAAGAACAAGGAATTGGGTAGTAATGTCAAGAAGGGCAAAATCACCCCTACCAACAGAGCCGATGACTTTAATCCGTCTTATGTTTTGTGTCGTGCTAGTGATAGGCATGTTTATGCCACATTTGTTGGTTCTTCTTATAAGTACATTGACCGGTATATTTGGGTTCCTAAGACCCTTGTTACTAACATCAAAGGACCCATTAAAAAATGGGTACCTAAATCCAAGCATTGATCTCTTGTAGGAGTTTGCTTCCGGTGGGGTGTCATGGTTGGTCGATAGTGGAGCAACAAATCATATGACCGGGAGCAAGGACTTGGCGGCAGACGTGCATCCAATTCCATATATGCCCACTCATGTCCAATTCGGTGATGCTTCAACGTCTAAGGTATTGGGACTTGGCAAGGTGGTCATCTCTCAAGATTTATCTATTGAGAAGGTCATGCTTGTTGAGTCCCTTGCATACAATTTACTTTTCGTTTGTCAACTGCACTTATGGGCTTTGCAACATTCTTTGATCTTGATATCGTGGCCCTTTTGTGGAGCAAGACTCTTAAAGTAGCCTTTGTTGGGCATGTCGAGAACGGTCTCTATGTGGTAAACTTTTCGGATCGACCCACTAAGACCGCGACTTGCCTAATGGTTAAAGTTGATATGGGTTGGCTTTGGCATTGCCGACTAGCCCATGTCAATATGAGATCTTTGCAAAGTCTCCTCAAAGGGGATCATGTCCATGGACTAACAAATGTGAGTTTTGCCAAAGACCATGCTTGCAGTGCTTGTATCGAAGGAAAGCTTCATGAAATGGCTCACCAACCCTCGATCTCTTTGGTCCTCCATCCTTTGATAGTCTTGGTGGAAGAAAGTATTGCTTGGTAATTGTGGATGACTACTCAAGATATACATGGGTATACTTCTTCAAGAGGACGAGTGTGACTCAACAAACCGTCCTCAACTTTGCAAATGAAGCTCAACGTCAACATGAAGAAAAGATCTTGATGATTAGAAGTGACAACGGCACCGAGTTCAAGAACTACACCTTGGATGAGTTTCTTAGTGACGAGGGGATCAAGCATCAATATGCCACACCTTATACCCCTAAACAAAATGGTGTGGCAGAAAGGAAGAACTGGACATTGATGGACGCGGCAAGGACCATGATGACGGAGTTCAAATGTCCGTAGAACTTTTGGGCCGAAGCCATCAACACCGCATGTCATGCTTCCAATAGGCTCTACCTCCGCAAAGGCTTGAACAAGACTCCATATGAGATACTTACCGGCAACAAGCCCAACCTCAAGTACTTCCGGGTGTTCGGTTGTAAGTGTTTCATTCTCAAGAAAGGTGTTCGTTTGTCTAAATTCGAACCTAGAGCTCAAGAGGGCATTTTGTTGGTTATGCTACAAACTCTCATGCTTACCGTGTCCTCAACAAGTCTACCGGACTCATTGAGGAGACGTGTAACATGGAGTTTGATGAAAATAACGGCTCCCAAGTGGAGCAAAGTGGTATTTGTGATGTAGGTGATGAAATTCCTCCCCAAGCCATAAGTAGAATGTGGATTGGTCAAATACTCCCCATTGAGGAACCCCTTGTTGCCGAAGGAGAAGGACAATGCTCCACTCAAGTGGATCCATCACTAACGCTAGACCCACGCGCTTCCGAAGAACAAAGTGAAGGCCCTCAACCCAATGAACAAGATCAAGGGAAAGATTAACCACATGCAGATGGTGATGAACCAAATGATGCATAACATCAAGTTCATGCCTTCAAGCTCGTTCAAGATCAAGAGCAACTCAAGATCAAGGGAAAGCTCAAGACGGTGCCCAAGATCACGAGCAAGCTCAAGATCAAGAGCAAACTCAAGACGGTGCTCATGATGAGCAAAATTATCCTCAAATGCCCATCGAGGAACTTTTGGAGTGCCATGCCGCTAAGGTGGCTTCCAAGCTCGAGCATCAACAACATGTCATGGAGAATGTGCTTGGAAGCTTGAGAAAAGGGGTAACTACTCGCAAGCAATTGTCAAACTTTTGTGAGCATCACACGTTTGTTTCGTGTGTTGAACCCCAAAAGGTACATGAAGCACTCGATGATGAGGATTGGCTTGAAGCTATGCATGATGAACTCAACAACTTCAAGAACAATCAAGATAGGGAATTAGTGCCAAGGCCAACGGAGGAACACAATGTGTCACGACCGGATTTCGGGACATAAATTCCCAGAAAACGGCCTGTGTGCTCACCAGCCCCAGGATTACTGTTAGCTGATGAGGCACCAACTTAATACAAGAATATCCAAGCAAGCACAAGAATATGTAGTACAAGACCATTCAGGCCTAGGAGTACAACATTTGGTTTCTAATGGTTGAGGGCGGGAGCGGTTGGGTACATCTGCGTCTATGGGACTCCATTTCCCACAAGAACAGCTGACCAGGATAACGCCTATCTTCGCGAGGTTGCAAACGTCAACACGTAGGCTCCGAGGTTGTCACGGCGTTGCTCGTCTCCGAGCGAGAAATCTGGCCAAGACAATAGCCAGGGACAAGCCAGTGAGTACGTTTGAATGTACTCGCAAACATTAGGAACACGGGTATAACATAACAAACATGCTCCGAGTTAAACCAGATAAAACACACACCTGCCACGAAATATATGAAAGGTCATGATGCACACATATGGTTAAAATACACCAAAATAAAATACTGGGTGCCAATCGAGTGTCTGAATGACTCCTCGAGCGAAAAATGCAGGAATACTAATACTGGTGCCAAACGAGTGTCTGAATGACTCCTCGAGCGGAAAATGCAGAAATAAAAATAATGCCGCAGTCGGGCGTCTGAGCGACACCACATAAAGGGCTTATAAAAGATGAATGAATAACACGCATGCCGCAGTCGGGCGTCTGAGCGACACCACATAAAGGGCTTATAAAAGATAAATGAATAACACGCATGCCGCAGTCGGGCGTCTGAGCGACACCACATAAAGGGCTTATAAGAAAAAAATAATTACAGTGAATATCCAGGAGGTAGGACCATCCCAGGGATACTCAATAATATACATGATATAAATGGTTAGTCCAAAATAATAAAGGTCATAATCCACAGGGGCCACAATCACAAATAATATTCAGCACAGTCGTTACTCCAACCGAAAACCGATAATATAATCAAGCCGTAACTCCATCCGAATACCGTTACAGAGTTCTAGTTTAATCGTCCTGCATCCGAATACCGTTACTGAGATTCACTCAGACTGGGGTCTTTACTCAAGAACAAGACTATCCAACAGGATAAATCCTCTGCAGAGGGAGTACCATTTTCCACGAGTAACGGGTTTACTTAGTCCCTCTGGACTAATTCCGTCTACGGTCTTTTGATCGAAAACACGCCTGACCTGCACACACCAGCTTAACTCACCAGTGTCTGGAATCACCCACGACACCTGCCAAGCAAAACTCTAAGTGGGGAGGCTACAACCTCGAGTAGCATGGGATCACAAAATTTATACCGCGCGCAAACTAGGGGAGCAACCCCCCTCGGCTCCAACCGGAAACACCCATGCCCCCGGACCGAATGACAGGCTTTAATCCGTGGCCACGGGACCTTCATCACGGCCTCTCTGTACGGTGTGTGCTTTGGAAAGGGGTTGACAACCTACTGAACCATACCCTGTCCCCTGCAGGAACAAGTGGTGGTACCAACAAAAAGGAAGCTATTGATCCATACTCGGTCTACAACCGACTCAGGCGGTCCAAGCATCCACCAACAAAATTATCACTAGTGCAATAAAGCACCACTCCTCGAGCCTCACCAAGCTATGCCGGGCATACTCGTCTCGACGAGGGATTAGGGACGAGCTTGTGTCTACCCAAGACCACGACTCTCCCGGCTTCCTACCAGTGTGCAAGAGAAGCTCACGAGGATGACCCAAATCACTAGTGTATCCACCTGCTGACCACAAAACAACTCCAAAGTGCCCTTATGCACGAGACTATACCGGTACATAAACTAACACACACTCCAAGTCAAAAGGTGTTGTGATCACATCCAAACACCACAACAGAATATTATGCCAGAGTTAAGAAATGCTTGCCTTCAAAAGTATGCAAAGGATGCACTTATTGGAAGCTTTCCTTTCCTTCCAAAAGTCCTATTTTGCAAAAAACACAAATACAAATATTTCAAACACAGTACCAAAACTTGTCTCAAATATTTTTGAAATAAATCCTAACATAAACTAGATGAAATTTGAGAGAGGTAGGAAAAGGAATCAACTCATTTGGAGTTTTATTTAAAAAGTTATAGCCAGTCAAAGTTTGGTCAACTCTGTTTTTAAAATAAAACCAGAAAAAGGAAAACGCTTCGAGGGAAATACGCTTACGCAGCAGGGAAAACGCATTCGGGGTTTTGCGCCTTCACTTAAGCAGAGAGAGGGCGGACGCGCGGGTCGCTGACAGTGGGTCTAGAGGGCCCACTAGTCAGGTTTGACTGGTCTCCCTCTCCCTCCCTTTTCTGTGCCCGAACGGTGGCGAGGCTCCGGCGATCGCCGGCGATGAACGGCGGCTCCTCGAGGGCACCCAAGGGCGGGGATGGGACGGCAAGACCGAGGCGGTCCCCAGGGTGGTTGCTGGGTCGGCGGAGGTGGCAGGAATCGCCGGCGGCGAGCTTCGCGGCGGAGAAAGGCTACAGTGGTGAAGTGACTTTCGTGCTCTGGTGGTCTCCGATCGAGCTTGGGCAGCTGGGCAGCTCCGCAAGGCTTCGGGGAGGATCTTGGTGGCGCTGGATTGGCGAATGGGTGGCCGGTTGCGACAAATCGCGCCGGGGCTTAGCGGCGGCCGAGCTGGCCGGAGTTGGGGAGGGCGGTCCTCTCCGGTCAATCTACGGCTAGGGGAGCTCTACGCGGTGGTTCTGAGGTCGCGTGAGTGCTCGGAGGGGCTCGGGGACCCTTTATATAGCATGGCGAGGCTGGACCGAGGCGGTAGAAGATAGGATCGCCGGCGACAGCCGTTGCTGTAGCTGCAGGGCATCTTGGCGGCGACGAACGCGTTCCGACGAGTGGGAGGATAAGCACGGCCTGTGCTCTGAGGCAGCTGTCGTGCGCTGGTGGCTTGGGCGGCGCCGTCCGCGGCGGAATCCGCTGCCGACGCCGGCATGCCGCCAAGGGCGCGGCCAGCGGTGCAGCAGGACGCCAGAGGGATCGTGGAGCAGGGGGCGGCTAGTGCGCGGCTCAGCGATGCAGAGGGAGCCAGGGTCGGGTCGCGTCGAGCGCGGTAGTGCGGCGTGTCGGCGTAGTGCGCGCGCGTGCAAAACGTGCGCTCTGGGCGCGCCCAGAGCACGCACGACACCTGTTCGACGAAATGCCAGCGCGCTCTAGAGCTCGAGGGTGGAGCTGGCATTGCACAGGATGACGGTAGGGGAAGCAAGACACAAAGTGGACAAGGTGGATAGGTCAGGAGTCCAAGTCCACAATGCCAACCAGAGAGTTTGCCAACAATGACTGTGCACACCAGGTGTTCGACAGAATGCCAGATGCACTTAGGCAACTCTTGGAGTGGCCAAAATCTCTAGATTAGTGTCTCTCTAGATGCAGGAGATGATGGCAAGGTTAGTTTGGCAAAGACAGAAAGTTGAAAGTGCAAGTTTTGCAAAACACTAGTTTTGGACAGAAAGAAAAAGGGTTTAGAACATGCACTTCAAAACCTCCAATGAGCCCAATCTCCTGGACTTAAGAGTTTGGTAGGAAGGGCTACAACTAGGAGAAAGCTCAGGGTTATTAGGGCAAAAAAAAACATGGTTGCAGTACAAATCACCAAATTGGACCAGAATGCAAAAGAGGCTGATCCACTCAAATTTTCCAAAGCACATCATTGGGTTTTTACTTGAAGGTGAATTGTATGTATCCACTGGCATCTCCAAACACTTGGAAGAATTTTCAGAAAAATATTTAAAAGAGTTGCAGTGTAAAAGGGCCTACTGGACCAGATTGGAAAAATTGGTAAAGGGCTCAAAATTTCCAATAGCCAGCAGGTATTTTTACATAAAAGTGATGTGGAACCCTCACATGACATCCCCAATTTTTGGTGGCATTTTTAGAAGCATCTGTCAAATGGTTGTAGTGCAAAACAGGCTCCAAATGCAAAAGAAATCATTTTCAAGAAATATAGCCCAGATGAAATAAATCTTGCAAATTTAAATCCACTGTTAAATAATTGTTTTATTGTAGGGAGAAATCAAGTCCAACAATACTTTTGGAGAGTTTCACCACTAGAGGCAGAAATCCAAAAATTACAAAAGTTAAAACTTGACAAATTGGAAAAGTTTTATTTCCTGGCAACATTTTAATAAATAAAACAAGGCCAAAATTTTGGGGTGTCACAACACTACCCCCCTTAAGAAAAATCTCGTCCTCAAGATTTGTTAAAAGTTGTTTTTAACAAGAATTGTTTTGAAACAAATTCATTTTTAACAAAGAAATCCTTCAAATGCACAAAAACAAACGGCTACAGTGAGAGGCCAATAATTGGTGTAAAACCACAGTGTGGCACACTGGTGTAGTGTGGAAAAATCCACGGTTAAGGAAAAACGAGACGTTTCTACGGGGATACAGTAATTTAGAATAAATTCTAAATCACTAAAATACGCTGGTCGCACCCGAGAGTACAGTGCTCTCTCTGGCTGACAGGTGGGCCCAGGGCCCACTGTCGGCCTCTTCTCCTTCCTCTGCCCTCTCTTCTCTCTCGCGCGTCCTCCCGCGCTTCCTCCACCGGCGATGCCTAGCTCGTAGGGCATCGAGGCCGTACCGTGGTAGTGCGCGGCGTGCTAGCTGCTGGTGCAGCGTGCACTCACCTCGCGGGCCAGGGCGCTGTCGGCACTGCTCGCGGGCTCGCCTCCGAACACCGGCGGCCGAGCGACGGGTGGCGCTGGTGGACCTCGCCCACCGTACACCGATCTTGGGCTATAAAACGCTCGCGGTGCTCCTCTCTTCTCCCTCACACCCGGCCTCGCTCCTACTCCTCCTTCCTTCTTCTCCATAGCTGCTGGCAGGAGCTCGAGCCGAAGCTCTAATGGCGGAGGCAATGCCGGACTGGTATGTGGTCCTGGTGTGTTGGGGCTTGGCGGTGCTGCTGGGGTTCTCCGTGCTCCTGTGCGCGATGATCCTGGACGATCGTCGTGATGCTGTTGCTCGAGTGTTAGCTCTTCGCGGTGGCGGCGATCACGTGGATTAGACGCGGCATCGGGGCTGACTGCTGTCGGAGTGCTGGGGCAGCTTGCGCTCGAATGAACACTCACAAGTCTCTCTCACTGAGACTGTGGTGTCCTCGAGTGTGGTTAGATAGGTGCAAAAAGGTGCTCAGAGATTTGTAACAGTGCTCATGGTCGAGTGGTGGCTGAGAGTTTGCTGTAACGATGATGCGCGAATAATAATCTATGTTGAGAAGATGCGTATATATGCAGCAATAACTCGGGGAACAGAGATCTCCTCGAAAAACATGTTGCGAGAGAAGAAATAATTAAAACAAAACTAATAGCAGTAACACCGCTCACAAAACAGGAATTAAAGAAAATCGGATCCGTTGCATAAAGGTTTTTACGAACATGCTGCAACACATAAATACAAGTACTGGGACAATAAATACATCGGAGGCGTTTACATGGAAAACGGTAAAGCGACAGGGTCCTGAGAAAACGCTTCTGGCACCGGGGCACACTCCTCTTCTATCGGGGGAAGCGGGTTAACCAGCCGATGAATGCGCCCTTCTTGGTCAGGCCTCAGTGGTCTGCCAATAGCGATCCGAGGATTTAAATCAGCGAGGCTCTGGAGATAACCCATTACTCGCTGAGTTAAACGCTCCTGGGCAATGACGTACTAGGCAAGGTTGGCCAGTACTGGATCTCTCTCGATGCGCCCACCGGGAAAAGATGCAACTTCTCCGGGTGCTGCACGGCTCGGAAAATAATAGTAACCTCGCTCGCTGGCATAGGGCACTGCGAATCGAAGGCGAGTGAGCGCCTCGTACGCAGCAGCTTCTATGGCCATCTGCGGAGTCGGCATGGATTTCCCCACGAAGGAGACTTCCGTTGGATCTTGGTTTGGGTAGGCGGGAGGGATGTGCACCACTACCCAATATTTCGAGGTGGACGGAGTGATCCTCGATTTGAGCAACTCGTACTGGGGTGGACGGGTGGCGCTCATAGTACTGCAGGTAAAGTCCCATAATAATTTGACAAAGCTACCCGGGGTTGCGTCTGGGGTTCTCAGATAAATGCTGGGGGTCGACATGGCAAGGGGCGGCTGCGGGTGTTGCGCATGAAGGTGAGGGGTGCTCGGCAAGGTCACGAAGTGGCCTTTAAATAGCATTGGGGCTGGGATATCTACCGGGGTGAAAGGTAACTGGCTGACAATCCTGCACTCGGGTCAAAGCCACAGACATACATATCACATAAAGGTGACGCATTACTGTGGGCGTTGACGGGATTGGTCTAGGTAGCTGCGTCCGAAAAATGCAACTGTACGCCAACGTACACATGCATAGCTACTACTCCAAAAACAAGGGCGCTCGAACAGACAGCATGCAACACAGCGATACAAGGCCACACATTACAAAGCGTAGAAGACTAAGGCTCGATACAACTTTGAGCGACTTAGTCTACTTCGTTAATGTCTAAGTGGGCTGGCCTTGCGGACGCCGATGCTTCTCCACGGTTCTCACCGTCGGGATTTGCTGGTTGAGGCTGGGGTGCTGCAGGGTCGGGGAGATGGTGATGACCATCCCGGGGGTTGTTGGCCCAAATCCTGTTGGAATGGGTTTCCAAAAGGCGACGAAGCACTTCTGGGGTCACCAAAGTGCTCTGGTTGATGGCTGGCGCAGGCCTCAAGGGATCGATCGGGTGTCCAAACAGCATGACTGGGTTGTCGGTGTCGGGTTCCGCTCCTCTTCTTGCCGGGGCTCGACGAACCAGTTCTCCACGAGCTGCGATCAGATCGAGAGTGACCTGGTCGAACAGTTGTTCTAGTGCGCTTACATAGCGCACCAGATGCAACAGCGCAGGATCCGTCTCGTGGTCTCCGTTGGCAACTTGAGGCGGCCTACCATACCCATCGCGACTGGGGTAGTAGTAGAATGAGCGACAGTTAACTCTGGGCGACAAGTGCCGGAGTTGAACTATAGCTTCGCGGGCTGCCAGTTGGATGGCTTGAGGCTCGAAGGGAGTTGTCCTTCCAGTGAACCTGTAGGGGCGTTCTGGCGACAGACCCCTGCCGTAGATGTGCACAGTGGCCCAGTACTGACGGCTCTCACCGTACATGGGTCCCTGGTACACAACATACTCAGGAGGCTCTTCTAACGCATAGGCACGGCGGGTGAGGTTTGCGAGCATGGTCACAAAACCTCCAAGGTTGGTTGCTGTGGTCTCATTGTGAACAATGGGGCCAGGCATCGTGGCTGGGTTTGGGGGAAAGAGGATGTGCTGTGCCGAGGCTAGCGTGCCCTTCTTATAGGAAAAGGGGACGGAGTCTTCCTCCGCACGCTGGCGATAGAGACGGGTTGGGTGTCGGTCACTGGCACGTGAGCAACGGGCTAGGCTGATAGGTTGGGCACCGTCCGCCGAAAAGGGCGTCGGGTCACTGTGGGGCTACCTTACGCGGGAAGCTTGACCGGGGTTAGGCTAAGGTCTGATGGTTTGGTTAACCTAAGTTTATTGACCTGGCTAAGATAGGATTAGCCAATGGTCAGCCTTGCTCTGATACCAAGTCTGTCACGACCGGATTTCGGGACATAAATTTCCAGAAAACGGCCTATGTGCTCACCAGCCCCAGGATTACTGTTAGCTGATGAGGCACCAACTTAATACAAGAATATCCAAGCAAGCAATAGAAGATGTAGTACAAGACCATCCAGGCCTAGGAGTACAACATTTGGTTTCTAATGGTTGAGGGCGGGAGCGGTTGGGTACATCTGCGTCTATGGGACTCCATTTCCCACAAGAACAGCTGACCAGGATAACGCCTATCTTCGCGAGGTTGCAAACGTCAACACGTAGGCTCCGAGGTTGTCACCGCGTGGCTCGTCTCCGAGCGAGAAATCTGGCCAAGACAATAGCCAGGGACAAGCCAGTGAGTACGTTTGAATGTACTCGCAAACATTAGGAACACGGGTATAACATAACAAACATGCTCCGAGTTAAACCAGATAAAACACACACCTGCCATGAAATATATGAAAGGTCATGATGCACACATATGGTTAAAATACACCAAAATAAAATACTGGGTGCCAAGCGAGTGTCTGAATGACTCCTCGAGCGGAAAATGTAGGAATAATAATACTGGTGCCAAACGAGTGTCTGAATGACTCCTCGAGCGGAAAATGCAGAAATAAAAATAATGCCGCAGTCGGGCGTCTGAGCGACACCACATAAAGGGCTTATAAAAGATGAATGAATAACACGCATGCCGCAGTCGGGCGTCTGAGCGACACCACATAAAGGGCTTATAAAAGATAAATGAATAACACGCATGCCGCAGTCGGGCGTCTGAGCGACACCACATAAAGGGCTTATAAGAAAAAATAATTACAGTGAATATCCAGGAGGTAGGACCATCCCAGGGATACTCAATAATATACATGATATAAATGGTTAGTCCAAAATAATAAACGTCATAATCCATAGGGGCCACAATCACAAATAATATTCAGCACAGTCGTTACTCGAACCGAAAACCGATAATATAGTCAAGCCGTAACTCCATCCGAATACCGTTACAGAGTTCTAGTTTAATCGTCCTCCATCCGAATACCGTTACTGAGATTCACTCAGACTGGGGTCTTTACTCAAGAACAAGACTATCCAACAGGATAAATCCTCTGCAGAGGGAGTACCATTTTCCACGAGTAACGGGTTTACTTAGTCCCTCTGGACTAATTCCGTCTACGGTCTTTTGATCGAAAACACGCCTGACCTGCACATACCAGCTTAACTCACCAGTGTCTGGAATCACCCACGACACCTGCCAAGCAAAACTCTAAGTGGGGAGGCTACAACCTCGAGTAGCATGGGATCACAAAATTTATACCGCGCGCAAACTAGGGGAGCAACCCCCCTCGGCTCCAACCAGAAACACCCATGCCCCCGGACCGAATGACAGGCTTTAATCCGTGGCCACGGGACCTTCATCACGGCCTCTCTGTACGGTGTGTGCTTTGGAAAGGGGTTGACAACCTACTGAACCATACCCTGTCCCCTGCAGGAACAAGTGGTGGTACCAACAAAAAGGAAGCTATTGATCCATACTCGGTCTACAACCGACTCAGGCGGTCCAAGCATCCACCAACAAAATTATCACTAGTGCAATAAAGCACCACTCCTCGAGCCTCACCAAGCTATGCCGGGCATACTCGTCTCGACGAGGGATTAGGGACGAGCTCGTGTCTACCCAAGACCACGACTCTCCCGGCTTCCTACCGGTGTGCAAGAGAAGCTCACGAGGATGACCCAAATCACTAGTGTATCCACCTGCTGACCACAAAACAACTCCAAAGTGCCCTTATGCACGAGACTATACCGGTACATAAACTAACACACACTCCAAGTCAAAAGGTGTTGTGATCACATCCAAACACCACAACAGAATATTATGCCAGAGTTAAGAAATGCTTGCCTTCAAAAGTATGCAAAGTATGCACTTATTGGAAGCTTTCCTTTCCTTCCAAAAGTCCTATTTTGCAAAAAACACAAATACAAATATTTCAAACACAGTACCAAAACTTGTCTCAAATATTTTTGAAATAAATCCTAACATAAACTAGATGAAATTTGAGAGAGGTAGGAAAAGGAATCAACTCATTTGGAGTTTTATTTAAAAAGTTATAGCCAGTCAAAGTTTGGTCAACTCTGTTTTTAAAATAAAACCAGAAAAAGGAAAACGCTTCGAGGGAAATACGCTTACGCAGCAGGGAAAACGCATTCGGGGTTTTGCGCCTTCACTTAAGCAGAGAGAGGGCGGACGCGCGGGTCGCTGACAGTGGGTCTAGAGGGCCCACTAGTCAGGTTTGACTGGTCTCCCTCTCCCTCCCTTTTCTGTGCCCGAACGGTGGCGAGGCTCCGGCGATCGCCGGCGATGAACGGCGGCTCCTCGAGGGCACCCAAGGGCGGGGATGGGACGGCAAGACCGAGGCGGTCCCCAGGGTGGTTGCTGGGTCGGCGGAGGTGGCAGGAATCGCCGGCGGCGAGCTTCGCGGCGGAGAAAGGCTACAGTGGTGAAGTGACTTTCGTGCTCTGGTGGTCTCCGATCGAGCTTGGGCAGCTGGGCAGCTCCGCAAGGCTTCGGGGAGGATCTTGGTGGCGCTGGATTGGCGAATGGGTGGCCGGTTGCGACAAATCGCGCCGGGGCTTAGCGGCGGCCGAGCTGGCCGGAGTTGGGGAGGGCGGTCCTCTCCGGTCAATCTACGGCTAGGGGAGCTCTACGCGGTGGTTCTGAGGTCGTGTGAGTGCTCGGAGGGGCTCGGGGACCCTTTATATAGCATGGCGAGGCTGGACCGAGGCGGTAGAAGATAGGATCACCGGCGACAGCCGTTGCTGTAGCTGCAGGGCATCTTGGCGGCGACGAACGCGTTCCGACGAGTGGGAGGATAAGCACGGCCTGTGCTCTGAGGCAGCTGTCGTGCGCTGGTGGCTTGGGCGGCGCCGTCCGCGGCGGAATCCGCTGCCGACGCCGGCGTGCCGCCAAGGGCGCGGCCAGCGGTGCAGCAGGACGCCAGAGGGATCGTGGAGCAGGGGGGCGGCTAGTGCGCGGCTCAGCGATGCAGAGGGAGCCAAGGTCGGGTCGCGTCGAGCGCGGCGTGTCGGCGTAGTGCGCGCGCGTGCAAAACGTGCGCTCTGGGCGCGCCCAGAGCACGCACGGCACCTGTTCGACGAAATGCCAGCGCGCTCTAGAGCTCGAGGGTGGAGCTGGCATTGCACAGGATGACGGTAGGGGAAGCAAGACACAAAGTGGACAAGGTGGATAGGTCAGGAGTCCAAGTCCACAATGCCAACCAGAGAGTTTGCCAAAAATGACTGTGCACACCAGGTGTTCGACAGAATGCCAGATGCACTTAGGAAACTCTTGGAGTGGCCAAAATCTCTAGATCAGTGTCTCTCTAGATGCAGGAGATGATGGCAAGGTTAGTTTGGCAAAGACAGAAAGTTGAAAGTGCAAGTTTTGCAAAACACTAGTTTTGGACAGAAAGAAAAAGGGTTTAGAACATGCACTTCAAAACCTCCAATGAGCCCAATCTCCTGGACTTAAGAGTTTGGTAGAAAGGGCTACAAGTAGGAGAAAGCTCAGGGTTATTAGGGCAAAGAAAAACATGGTTGCAGTACAAATCACCAAATTGGACCAGAATGCAAAAGAGGCTGATCCACTCAAATTTTCCAAAGCACATCATTGGGTTTTTGCTTGAAGGTGAATTGTATGTATCCACTGGCATCTCCAAACACTTGGAAGAATTTTCAGAAAAATATTTAAAAGAGTTGCTGTGTAAAAGGGCCTACTGGAGCAGATTGGAAAAATTGGTAAAGGGCTCAAAATTTCCAATAGCCAGCAGGTATTTTTGCATAAAAGTGATGTGGAACCCTCACATGACATCCCCAATTTTTGGTGGCATTTTTAGAAGCATCTGTCAAATGGTTGTAGTGCAAAACAGGCTCCAAATGCAAAAGAAATCATTTTCAAGAAATATAGCCCAGATGAAATAAATCTTGCAAATTTAAATCCACTGTTAAATAATTGTTTTATTGTAGGGAGAAATCAAGTCCAACAATACTTTTGGAGAGTTTCACCACTAGAGGCAGAAATCCAAAAATTACAAAAGTTAAAACTTGACAAATTGGAAAAGTTTTATTTCCTGGCAACATTTTAATAAATAAAACAAGGCCAATATTTTGGGGTGTCACACAATGTCATTGGGACCAAATGTATCTTCAAGAACAAGCAAGATGCGAACGGTGTGGTTGTTCGAAACAAGGCGAGATTGGTGGCACAAGGCTACTCCCAAGTCGAGGGTATCGACTACGGTGAAACCTTTGCCCCCGTTGCACGTCTTGAATCTATTCGCATGTTGTTGCACATGCATCTCATCATGATTTTAAGTTGCAACAAATGGATGTGAAAAGTGCATTTCTAAATGGTCCTTTGAATGAGTCGGTGTATGTCAAACAACCTCCGGGATTCGAGGATCCCAAGCTCCCCACTCATGTATACAAACTCAAAAAGGCGCTCTATGGCCTTAAACGAGCCCCGGGTGCGTGGTATGAGCACCTTACTGAGTTGTTGCAAGATTGTGGGTTTCAAATTGGGAAAATAGATCCCACTCTTTTTACTAAGAGGGTCAAAGGGGATTTGTTCATATGCCAACTATATGTTGATGATATTATTTTTGGTTCTCCTAACAAATCTTTCAATGATGAGTTTGCCGCACTAATGACCCAGAAGTTTGAGATGTCTATGATGGGAGAGTTGAAGTTCTTTTTGGGTTCGAAGTCAAGAAAAGAAGAGAAGGAACGTTCATCAACCAAGCCAAGTATACCCAAGACATGCTCAAGAGATTCAAGATAGATGATGTCAAGCCGGTCAAGTTTCCCATGCCCACTAAATGCAAGCTTGACAGTGATCCCAATGGTAAATCGGTGGATCAAAAGGTATATCGCTCCATGATTGGTTCCTTGATTTACCTTTGTGCATCTAGACCAGGTATCAAGCTGAGTGTAGGAATTTGTGCATGGTTTCAAGCCGCACCGAAGGAAAGCCACTATGTGGTAGTCAAGCGAATCTTTCGGTATTTGGCTCATACCCAAAACTTTGGCTTATGGTACCCCAAAGGAGCAAGCATCGACCTCATGGGTTACTCGGACTCGGATTGGGCGGGAGATCGTGTGGAGAGCAAGTCAACTTTTGGAGGGTGCCAATTCCTTGGCCACTCTTTGGTGAGTTGTTCTTCAAAGAAGCAAAATTGTGTGTCTCTCTCGTCCACCGAGTCCAAATATGTAGCCACCGCAAGTTGTTGTGCACAATTGCTATGGATGAGGCAAAATTTAAAGGATTACAGTGTCACTTGTGACAAGTGCCTCTTCTATGTGACAATGAAAGTGCTATCAAGATCTCCCACAATCCGGTGCAACATAGCAAGACGAAGCATATTGAGATTCGTCATCATTTCATTCGGGATCATGTCAAGCATGGAGACATTAATATCATCTACATCAACACTCAAGAGCAACTTGTTAAGGCATGAGCTAAATATCATTGATTCGAGCAATGTGGCTTGAATCTAGGCACACCCCACCGCATTCATCATTTTATCTTGTTCTAGATGCAGGCATGGACATAGGGGGAGTGTTGTTCTCTCAACGAACTCTTCCTCCCTCCATTATGCATAAATTGATCAAATCCTTCACATTAGCCATTTTTGATGGTACTTGTGCTTCAAAGATGAGTTTTGGTCATGGGCCCAATGTTAAAATATTCGCAGTGCCATACCATTTGACTCAAACATAGGTGTCTCCAGCCACTGCCCTTTCTCTTGAAAGGGTTGTTTACCTTGGATCTTGTTCGCTCGTGCTTGTTTTGTTTAGCTACTTTGTGCATGTGACCTCCAAGTTGTGGTTTTTCTTGCTTGGTTTTTGCACTCTTGGAGGTGAACTCACCCTATTCCAGTGTCGTGTCTCCATCCCAAGCCTTTCTCTATGTCTTAACCATCTCTTCCAATTGCACACAAGTTGGTCATGGTGTGGGTGCTGTTGACTGGGCGGTACAACCGATGCTCCTCGCGGTTCAACCGCTAGGACATTCGGTTGTATCGACCCAAGGGTTCCACCAGGGTAGTCTATGTGGTTCCACCGCTGGCTCCCCAGGTTGAGCTCCTTGCCGGTACTACCGCTCAATTTTAGGCGGTACTAGCACTGCCTCCTAGGCATCGGAAGTACCGCCCGCAATTGTTGGTATGTCCCAGGGAGTGGTACAACCGCTCTTCAGAGTGGTACAACCGCTTTGTGGTCTGTGGGTATATAGAGGGGTCGGGCCGAAGGGGTATCTTCTTCCTCCCTTCGTGCCCGTTCCCCTCGCCTGCCCTAGCCTCCAGTCGTCGTCGCCCTCGCCCCGGAGTGCTCTCCGGCGCTCCGGATCCATGGGCCCTCTTTGGATCTGCTCCGTGGAGGCCCACTCCCCCCTGATCTCTTCCCATGGATACCGGTAATGCTTCTCTTCTCTTTTCTAGGGTTCTTTCCTTGAATCCTTCTCCTTAAGGCATTACTTGATATCCCGCGTTTGTTGTCCAAACTATTGGGTGGAAGAGATCTATATTTTTTCTCCTGCTAGTGTGTGTGAGTCCTTAGAACATAGAATATTGCTAGTTTGATTCAAATCCTGTAGGCACTCGTTCCCCCATGGGTGGTACTACTTGCTTCCAGCGGTTCTACTGGGCGGTTCCGCCAGTTGGAGAACCAGTACAACCGCGTTTCCTGAACCAAGTGGCACCATTTTACTTTCTCTGACTCACAAGCAATATATTCTTTTGATCTTGTGTGCAATATCCTCTCATCTATGCTGGGTTTCTTGTGTGCTTTCCGTGTGTGTGTGTGTGTGTGTGTGTGCAGGTGGCTCTAGTTCTCACTCTGCCCCTCATTCCAAGACCAAGAAGCGAGCTCGTACAAGCAAGCGTCCGGCCGAGTCTCATGGGGAGGAGGAGGTTGTGGTTCCCACCAAGCCAACCCGCCGTGAAAAGTCTGCCGCTACCAAGCAACGTGTGGTCATGCCTCTGCACAAGTGGAAACCCAAGGAGTGGGAAGCCTTCCGGAAAAGGAATCCGTACACGCTTCGCATTGAGCCTAGATGGACCAATGTTCAGTTCCAGAATGAGATGCAAGTGAGGATTGTTCATGAGCTATTCGAGCATAACAACAATTGGTACACCAAGCAGTGGGCCATTGACCTTGACCATTGGAGGAGAGACATGGAGTACTTTCGAGAGGCTTTGGATCTCTGTGAGGAGTTTGATTTGGTCAAACTCATGTCTGTTAACTGTGACTTCAATGTTCACCTTATTCATCAGTTTTATGCAACCGTTCATTTTGTGGAAGATGATGCTCGCACTCTCTCATTCATGTGCCGTGATGAGTTCTTTCAACTGCCCCGGAGAGCTTTCTGCAATGTTCTTGGCTATGAGGATACCGGTCTCGAAGGGAATGGTGGCATTCGTCCTCACGACCGTCCCCACTCTATGCCTAAGGAGAAACTAGCTCCTGTGTACATTTGTGGGCGAGGCATTATTGGTGAGTCCATGGATCTTGAGAAGGTGTCTGATATCATGCATCGTGTGTTTTGCAATGTGCTTCTGCCCAAGGTTGGAAATAAGGATGAGATTTATGGGTATGTAGTTGACTTGCTGGTTGCTATGAAGACTCTTGATAACCCACAAGTATAGGGGATCACAACAATTTTCGAGGGTAGAGTATTCAACCCAAATTTATTGATTCGAAACAAGGGGAGCCAAAGAATATTCTCAAGTATTAGCAGCTGAGTTGTCAATTCAAACACACCTGAAAGACTTAATATCTGTTGGGGATATTACCACTTGGTGTAAACCGGCCAGGAGAGGCCGGGTTAACCCCATAAGTAGTTCATTGTATCTGAAGCCCATGAAGACAGACGGTGACACTTTATGAAGGCCCAGGGCCCAAAGCCGGTTTAAGGCCTGTAGAGATAAACCAGCATTGATATGTAAACTTGTGTTGTAAGATAGAAATAGCAGAGACCGAGCCGAACACGTTTATGAGCCGGCCTCGGGATTCTGTAAACCGACGGGCGTCAACCCATGTATATAAGGGGGCGACCCGGCGGCGCTTCAAGGACAATAGACAACAACTCGAGACCCAGACAAAGCGTATTTGCTCCTTGGTCATCGAAACCCAAGCAATTCCATCACAACTAGACGTAGGATTTTACCTTCATCGTAAGGGGCCGAACTAGTATAAAACTCTCTTGCATCCCGTGTCCGCTTTAACCCCTTTGAGTTAACCCGTAGCGATGGCTCCACGACTAAGTCCTTTCTCTAGGACATCTGCCGTGACAAAACCACGACAATATCTGTAGCAAAGTTTTTAGTAGCAAAGTAGTATGGAAGTAACGGTAACAGTGGCAAAAGTAACAGTAGCAGTTTTGTAGCAATCGTAACAGTGGCAACGGAAAAGTAATGAAGCAAAGATCAATATGAAACGAGCTCATAGGCAATGGATCAATGATGGATAATTATGTCGGATGGCATTCATCATCACTAAAAAAAATACACTTCCATGATGATACGTGTTTGTCACAGTAGGTCGCATTTTCTGTCATGCATGTACATCCATGAAAAATTTATGACAGAATCAAGATAGTCATACCTGTGCTATCGTAGAAGTGTTCCATGACATTGCCAAAATTATCATCACGGAAGTGTCCACTTCCATGACGATAAATCGCGCGTCACAGAAGTGCTTTCGTCAAGGGTGACCAACACGTGGCATCCACCGTAACGGAACGCCGTTAAGCTATCGGGTCGGATTTTGGATCCGATAACCCGTTAACAGCCACGACCAATGCCGATTTTCCATGTGTAAAATTCTCATTGGCTGACGGATCCACGCGTCAGCTCCGCGTTGGCACAGGTGTCACTCATCCAACGGTCGAGATGGGCCTATGATATGTTGACACGTGGACCGGCCCAAAAGTGGCCCACAAAGTTTAAATGGGCCGGCCCAACCGAAGGCCCATAAGATTTAGCGGACCATAATGGGCCGGCCCAGCTAAAGGCCCACACGATTTTGCAGACCATAATGGGCCGGCCCAGCTAAAGGCCCACAAGATTTTGCGGACCACAATGGGCCGGCCCAGCTAAAGGCCCACAAGATTCTGCAGACCATAATGGGCCGGCCCAGCTAAAGGCCCAACATTCTCTATCAAATCGGCCCATCAACGGCCTGTCCTAAACTTGTCATCAACGTGGCCCATGGTCACTTCTGGCCCGTTAACAGTCCGCTAAGTAATTGGGCCGAATTACGGCCCGGTGTATTTCCGGCCTGTTAAAGGTCCGGCTTCATTTGGGCCCATTTACAGGCCATCAAAAATTTCGGCCCATAAACGACCGTGAAGGATTTGGGTCATATTCGGCCATGTCTGACATTCGGCCTGTTAGAGGCCCACTATAGCTTTGGGCCACTTTCGGCCTGTTGTCATTTTCGGCCTGTTAACACCATACGTAAACCATGGGCCATATGTGGCCCAACGTCATATCGGGCCCATTAACGGCCCATATAAAAATGACGATAATCTAGCCCGACCGAAGTTCCGGCCTATTAAAGGCCCGTGTATTAGGTCGGCGCATTTACGGCCCGTCCGAATTTCGGCCTGTCAAAGATCCGCATCGTAAATGGGCCCAATCTCACTTTCGGTCTATTAAAGGCCCATGTTTTTTATGGGCTTGAGATATTTACACCTGTAAACGGCCTATTTTTACTGAGGGCCCAAATTATGTTTAGGCTTGTTAAAGGCCCACTGTGGGCACAGGCCTACCAGAAAAATATGAAAGCTTATGCTGATTTAGGCCCAGATATTTTTAGTGGGCTACATCCCAATTTCGGCCCGTAATCGTTTTCAGCCCAATTGGAATGGGCCCGACGAATGTTGGCATGTTGGGCTCTGTGACACCCAAATTTTTTTATTTGGCTTTATCAAAATCTTTATTTGATTTGAAGGAGGTTATTTAAATTTCTCTTCTAAAAGGACTCTCCTTCTCAAATTTTTTTATGACAAGTATTTCATTTGGTTTCATCCAAGACTTGATCTTTAGTCTTGGAAGCTTTTCACCTTGTGATTTACTCAAACACAAATATTTTTCATTGGGAAAGTTTTTGAAAATCTTTTCTTTTTAAAATAGCCCTATGGCAAATGGAGTGATCCTTTCCCTTTCAAAATTTTCCTCTTGCCATGACCTAAGTGGAGATCCCCCTCCCAAAAGCCATCTCCCCACTTTGTTTCAAGATAAGCTTCAAATCCAGCAAGTTAAACTTCCCCAAGATCTTATCTCCTTTTATTTTTAATCAAAAACTTTTATGTCCTCTATTTTTGACCCTTGGAGATTTACAAAGGAACTACTAGTTCTCCTTTGAGTTTTGCCTCCAAACAAATTTCCCTGGCTAGTCCTTAGAACCCTCAACCAGGATCCATGAAGATCCACTGGTCTCCAGTTCAAATTTTTCAAAATGTACTTGCTGCAAGTTTGGGCCATATTTGTCAAATTTGATGAAATTCATTTGTTTCCTCCTCCTGAAAATCTGAGAAAATTCAGGCAGCCTCTGGATGCATCGAGAGGTCACCTCACCAAGTCCCAGCTCCAGAAATTTTTTCCTCATGCCAAATCATTTCGTCGAACACCTGAAGGGCACTGTTACTGTCGAAATTCAGGGTTTCAGAGAGAACAGTTTCAGAAGACGCTGTCGTTTTCTTCAGAACCTCTCCTCGATCTCGCCAGTAGCTGCAATGGCGCCTTGCGCCCTATTCCTCCTTCTTATCCCTGCGCCGCACGATTGCCTGGAAGCTTGCGGGCGTCGGCGACGAGCTGGCAAAGGTGCGCCTCCCCGTGAGTGCCGGCGGCAGCGCCCTTTGCGGCTGCCAGAGAGGCGCAGCGTTGGACAGCGCCGTCCAGCACCGCCCAAGCCACCAGAGACCGCCGCGTGGCCGTCCACTCACATGTGCACGCTGCAGGGCCGTCGTCGTGAACTGGAAGGCGCGGAGCGCGCTCCCTGCCGCCGTCGTGCCCGTACGGCCATTCCGTCGAGGACCAGAGCATTACCCCAATCCGGCCAAGGTATTAACAGAGAAACGGTGCCAGTGGACCACCACGAAGATGCCAAGTTGCCTAAACCTCCTGCCCGACCGCTGCCTCGCCGTAATTGCTCGCCGGCGTTATCCCGTTCACGGCCACCTCCTCGGATCGCCTATAAAAGGAGGTCCCGAGCTCGAACTCGAACCCGCACCATCTCTACACACCACAAGTACCACGCCAAGCCATTGGGAGAGCCTCGAGGAAGTCTTCTTCCCCAACTCCGGCCGCCTCGACCCGCTTCGGGATCCGGCTTGATTCACTCCAGTGCGTGCACCCCTGCCTCTCAGCTCATGCCAGTAGTCTCCTAATGCATCCACATCTCTGACCCGCACACCAATTTGAAGTTTGCAGCATCCACCGGAGAGCTCCACCCTCGCCCGAACCACCGTCCCCCGGAGATAAGGTCGCCGCCGACATGGTGCTGGCCGACGGTCAAGTCCACCACCCACCGACGCGGATGAACACCCTGAACCTGTAGGTAGCCTTCAATCACCCTGCCTCGCCGTGGATCAACGCCGGCGACCACCGCAGCCTTCGGGCGCCGGCGAGCTCTGTTGGAGTTTTGAACCTGATGGGTGGGACCCCCCCGTCAGCCTCTCTTTCTTTTCCCTTCGAACCGTTTTCTGAACGCGCCTTCGGGCAAGGTGTGTTTTCTCTCTGGGCTGGCGTATTTCTTACCGAAGCGTTTTCTGCTTTTTCAAACAAGTCCCTGGATCTTTTCTGTTTCATCACAGATTAGTCATTGGACTAAAACCTTTATATCTTTTAAACAGAAGATGCTTTTTGATTGATTCTTTTTTCTCTCAGTCTTATATTTTTGTCTAGTTTTTTATAGTATTTATTTGGAAAATTTTTGGAACAATTTTTATTCAGGCAACGGTATTCACGTTAGTATACGGTTTCTTTATACCGTAGATTCCGGAGGAGGTGACGGAGCCGCGAACTTCGCCGAGCTAGACTCCGACTTCTCCGAACCAGGCAAGCATGTTTGAACCTTTGATATGATGGGTGTTTTGCATGTTTGCTTGATTAGTTTGTGCATGCAATATGGGCATCGGTAAGTGTTTCATTGCAAGCAAGGCAACTAACCGTGTGCTTCGAAGTTTACTGTGATCTCTTGATGAGAGATGACCTGATCATGTGGTGACATGAGAGGTAGTAAGATGGTATTGTTGTAGCATGCCAGTTTTATGTCAACCATTAAATTCCGACGTTAACGTGGACCGAGCCACGTTACCGTTCGTCCCCTTTTCGTACTGCCACCTGTTTTCTGCAGAGAATACGGTTTAGTAAGTTGCTAACCTCTTTCCTTGTACACACCAAATAGAGGGGCCGGGATGAGGGTTCCATGGCCCTGGATTAAAACCAGTCATCCGGTCAGGGGGCATGGGTGTTTCCGGTTGGGACCGAGAGGGGGGCAGCCCTTAGAGCGCGTGGTATAAATTTGATCCCATGCTACGCGAGGTTGTAGCCTCCCCGTCTCAAGGTTTCTCTTGAACGTTGCTTGGGGTGATTCCTGGCAACGGAATGTTGAATGGGTGTGTACTGGTTAGATGTGTTTCTCCTAAAATACCGTAAACGGAACTAGTCCCTTGTGACTACTGAAATCCGTTGGCTGTGGTTAAATAGTACAAGCTCTGCAGAGTCAAATCCTTCCGAGTCATCGCGTCCATGGTCAAGGACCGTGGCCAATATATCCATATTCATGTCAGTCCCCGTGTCAGTTTCCGTGGGATTCTCGGTGAACAAGCTTGAGTGGTAAACTCTGTTGAATGTTATTCCTGTGGATGGACTAACCAGTTTATTATTTCATACCTGAGTATATCCTTGAGGTGATTTAAATTCAGGAGTTACTGGAATATCAAGTTATGTGATATAAGCCCTTTATGTGATGTCGCCTAGACGTCCGACTGTGGCACTCTCGTCATTTACTTTTGATATATGCCCTTTATGCGATGTCGCTCAGACGTCCGACTGTGCCACTCTTGTTATTTACTTTTGATATAAGCCCTTTATGTGATGTCGCTCAGACGTCCGACTGTGGCATTGTTAATTTATTCGTACCCTTTTGAGGAGTCATTTCAGACACTCGATTGGCTTTCAGTATTACCTTGGGATTTCGAGAGGACTACCGGCCGACTTCCTTTTTATTTCCCATGCATTGCTATTTTATTATCTGAGTGCGCATTATTAATCTGCTCATGTGTATCATGTTTACATTTGTTATATCTTATGTCCAAACTGTCTTGCGAGTACTTTCATAGTACTCACCTAGCTTGTTGATTTGGCCAGATGTTGACGAAGGCGATCTCATGGATGATGAGTTTGATAGCGAGTCCGACACCTAGAGGAGTCCCAGTCAGTCCCGTGCGATCCTGGATTTGGTCACTTGTATTATATACGCTTCCGCTACCCACTATAATAATCATCGAGCCTCACCCGACGCTCGATGTGCTGTAAGATTTAGGAGTCCTGTCACCCACTTCGCTATGACATATCCACCACCACTTTTATTACAAGTCAGTAGTATGCCACCATACCCCCTTGTGTCATTTCCGCATTTATGTATAATATCGGCGTGCTTGTAATAAATTGTTGAGCAGCCTCCGCTCAACCTTGTATTATATTTAGTACTCCTGGATTTTTTCTGTAATCAAGAAATTGTCTACCAGTAAGAAATATTTTTCCCTACTGGTCCATTAAAGGGATCGGTTTCTCAATAAATATTTTTATTGGAAAACCGGTCGTGACAGGCTCCTACGAAGCTTTCGGCCGAATACATTACTAAGATAAACCTACACTATACAAAATAGCGTCGTAATTACTGCAGCCTGAGGTAGCATCATAAATGTTGTATCACAACAAAATAAATTCCAACCATACAACAAAAGGCCTATTGGCATAAAGTTTACAGTCCTTCCAGATAAAAGCACCATCAGATGTATAGAAGCACAGATCATTTGACCTGAGTGCTAATGTTTCAGGCTGTAGAATCTGATGGAGCAGCACGATCTCCACCTTTTTTCCGCCATTGCTCTTGAACAACGAAGCGAATGTCTGATAGTCTGGTTTCAAAACCATTCATATCTTGGCGACATTTCTCAACCACTATTCTTGTTTCCGAAACAACGTCCATTAGGGATTGGACTTGTGTCTGGAGCGCAGACATATCACTCTGTCTAGCAGGAAGATTATGTTCAGTAGGCGATTTGGACGAGGTTACCTTGACAACCAACCCAGAATTACGCAGGAAAGTGCTTTTTGCACTGTTAGTGGAGAGATACTGACGCACTGCAGCAAGAGGTGACATTGTGCCTGTAGTAGCCTCGTCACCTTCAGGTGGTTGTGGCTGTTCAATCATTTGTTCCATAGCTTCCTGAAAGTTTGAACTTGTAGATTAGTGTACCAGATAAGTTACTAATGAGACAAAAACAAACAAAGTAGGTTAAACGTTTATACATAACTTATTTTGGTGAACTACTGTAATACATTAGCATGTATTGTAGTGCCAACTACATAATAAAATCACTTTCGGAACATATGTCCATGTAGCATGCCTACTGTATTGTCTATTTCCTCACATTCGTTGACATCTAAGGATAAAGAGACATGGTCAAAGTAGGATGAACATAGTATGACATCATTCATATCATGGGCAAACAGATATAAAACAAACAGGCTATTTTATCATTGTGTGCGCACGTGAACATAACAACTAGATTACAGATCAAGACCAAAAGAATATCCTTCATCTCTTTTATGATTTGACTATTCAGAATTTTTGCCTACTTTTGCAGATGGTTGGCAACGACTGCGAGTCCCGGGTGTTCACTAATGTGCCTGAGGGGTTTGTCAAACTTCTCGTCTCCATCACCAAGCTCGCGATCGGGCCGTCAACTCGTGCAGAGTTCACTCTTTACCAGCATAAGCTCAGCGACGACGTGTCTATGCACCAGGCCGTGGTGCAATTCAAGGGAGGACGTTCTGCGTCTCGCCACTTCCGTTTTGTGGGAAGGGCCATGCCTTCGGAGAGGCATGCCATGCAGATGGCCACCCGTGAGGCAATAGCTCGTCTTCGGGATGTTCTTCCTACGATGAAGACTCGTCGCTACCGCTACCTCCCATGCCATGTGCCATATACTTGTCACTATGCATTCGCCTGCCATAGGGGAGAGAGAGATGAAGCTATCGAGATGCTTGTTGAATATCACAGATCTCTGGAGGCAGCTTTCGACAACCTCGTGGACGACCTTGTGGCTGCCTGTATGGACTTAGTTCAGGGCTGTTCCGCCAACAGGAGGGAGCTTCTCCACATGGCACTGCCACTGACTTTCGTCTCGTCCTCAACATCCTATTCACCTGCCGTTTTGGCCACCGCTCGCCGTCTGCCTACCACTGAGGAGTTCGACCAGGTCATTGCTCCCACTCCAGTCAGAGCTGCACCGCCTGTCGCACCCGCGCCATCTCCTTAGCGTAGTGCTTCGCGCCTGGAGCCTATTAGGGAGGAGGTGGAGGTTGAGTCCCCTGCACCGCTGGGTCTTACCCTCGGCAGGCAGAAGGACATCTTTACCATCTCCGACTGAGTGCGCCTAGTAGCCGCGCAATGTGCCTGCATGTATGATATGTTCTATATGTACATAGGTTTGTAGTAGTTTGTGTGCGCATCATGTAGGATCCCGGAGGAGTGCACTAGCCTAAATAACATGTCAGGAATGTGTACGCACATCCTGAGTGATGTATCGTATGTTTGCGTATCACGTGTAAAGTATGTACTGAGCAGTCCTTCTCCATGCGCAATCGAGTATGTTTCTTGAAAAATCTTGAGGTCTTTTAAATTTTCGCCTTTGCAAAATTTTACTTGTGCCACACAGTTCTTCTCATGAGTTTTGCAAATAATACCCCAGAGTGGAAAATGTCTCGTCCCTGGACTCGTTCCATGCCAAACCCACCGGAAGAAGTTTATGGAACACAGACAAGCAACAACTTCACACAGGGGCAGTCTAGTCAGCAGGACAGCGAGGCAGCATTATCTCAAGTATGCCGCCTTTTCGAACAAAGCCAGCAGCAGCACCAAGAAATGATGAATCACGTTATCAATATGGGAATTCACCGTGAGCCATACCAACCGCATTCCAAGTTGTCTGAACTACAGAAGACACGTCCTCCAACGTTCGCTCACACTGATAGGCCGCTTGAGGCCGGACATCGAAAGGAAGTTGATTATCGCACAATGCTCAAATCGTGAGAAGGTGCTTTATGCACCTCACTACCTCACTGGGGCAGCTGCAGCATGGTGGGAGAATTTTCTACACATGCACCCCAATGAATATAACATCACCTGAGAAGAGTTTAAGGAGGGTTTTCGTGGGGCGCACATCCCCAGGAGCATTATAAAGATCAATAAGAGGGAGTTTGATGACCTCAAGCAGAGAGGCATGACAGTGACTGAGTACAACAGTCAATTTACTCAATTATCTCGCTATGCCCACGATGAACATATGACTAAGAATAAGAAGATGGAAAAATTTCTAGACGGCCTGGCGCCATCACTAAAATGCCAACTAGTCGTACACACTTTCCCAGATTTCAAAACACTGGTTGACAAGGCCATTACATTGGAGAATGAGCGCCGCAGTCTGGAGGATATTCGCAAGCGAAAAAGGGACAAGACGACCCTTGCTCGCAACAACCGGAGCAAGACTGATGTTCAGAGGAATGAAGCGAGAAAATCCACGACTACTGCTCTAAGGCCAACCAGACAGTTTCATTCAAGGGACAAGGACGTTATGTACCGCCCAGGTGTCACTTGCTATGCTTGTGGAGAGGAAGGGCACTATGCCAAGAAGTGCCCAAAGCCGAGGAACTCGGCCCCCAAGCCGAACAATGGTGGGAATAATCCAGCCCCCAGGCGTAACAATTTCAACCCCAACAACAATCACAAGAAAGGTCACTTGAACCATGTGACCAGGGAGGAAGCACAGAATTCCCCAAACATCGTACTCGGTACGTTCCCTGTCAACACAATACCTGCCACGGTTTTGTTTGATTCTGGAGCTTCTCACTCGTTCATTTCGAAGAGTTTTGTTTTGCAACATGGTTTTCCGATACTTCCTTTGGAAAAATCCATGATCATCAAGTCCCCCGGAAATAAGCAGATCACTCAGAGTTACTGCCAAGGAGTGATTATTGAATTTGAAAGACTAAAGTTTCAGGCGAATCTCATCGTGTTGGAAAATAAAGGACTGGATGTTATCTTAGGAATGGACTGGTTAACCACCAACAAGGGATTTATCGATTGTTTCAATCGGACTATGATTCTCACTCATCATCATGGCAAGACAATAAAAGTTGCAGCTCAAGAGAGACCACGGTCACAGCAACCAAAGTTGAACAAAGTGGACATTCCAGAATTGAGAAAAGTTCCAGTGGTTTGTGAGTTTCCCGACGTATTTCCCGAAGAACTACCAGGCATGCCACCGGACCGAGAGATAGAATTCAGCATTGAACTAGCACCTAGCACCACCCCCATTTACAAGAAACCTTATAGAATGGCACCCTCCGAGTTGGTAGAATTAAAGAAGCAAATAAAGGAATTACTGGACAAAGGATTTATTCGAGCCAGCTCCTCACCTTGGGGTTCACCAGTATTATTTGCCAAGAAAAAGGATGGGACACTGAGATTGTGTATAGACTATCGAGCTCTCAACATGGTCACCATCAAAAACAAATATCCGATGCCACGGATAAATGATTTATTTGACCAGCTCGCACAAGCCAAGGTGTTCTCAAAAATTGATTTAAGATCGGGCTATCACCAATTAAAAGTACGGACAGAAGATATCCCTATGACCGCATTCACCTCCAGATACGGATTATATGAGTTCACAGTAATGCCATTTGGACTGACGAACGCCCCCGCATATTTCGTCCACCTCATGAACAAAGTGTTTATGAAATTTATGGACAAATTTGTTGTGGTGTTCATTGATGATATTCTGGTATACTCAAGGACACCAGAAGAACATGCTGCACATCTTAGAATTGTATTGGGAGAATTAAGGAAACATGAATTGTACGCCAAATTTAGCAAATGTGAATTTTGGCTAAGGCAAGTTGGTTTTCTAGGCCATATATTGACCCAAGAAGGCGTGGCCGTAGACCCAGAAAAAGTCAAAGCCATACTTGACTGGAAACCACCAGCCAACGTAACAGATGTATGGAGTTTCCTAGGAATGGCTGGATATTACCGAAGGTTTATTGAAGGATTCTCCACCGTGGCAAAACCAATGACACAGTTGCTCAAGAAAGACAAGAAATTTGTATGGACTGAAGCGTGCGAGAAAAGCTTCCAAGAACTCAAAAGGAGGGTAACAACAGCACCGGTTTTGGTTGTGCCGGACATACACAAAAGTTTTGAAGTATACTGTGACGCATCCCGGAAGGGCCTCGGGTGCGTATTGATGCAGGACGGCAAAGTTGTCGCTTATGCTTCCAGGCAACTACGGAAGCATGAAGAAAATTATCCTACTCATGACTTGGAGCTAGCAGCAGTCATCCATGCACTCAAAGAGTGGAGGCACTTTTTGCTGGCAAATCGTTGTGAGATATATACGGATCATAAAAGCCTTAAATATATTTTCACACAACCAGAACTCAACTTGCGACAACGACGCTGGTTGGAATTGGTCAAGGACTATGATGTCGGCATTCACTACCATCCAGGGAAAGCAAATGTAGTGGCAGACGCCCT
The DNA here is from genome assembly GCF_002575655.3 of Aegilops tauschii subsp. strangulata. Taxonomy (NCBI): domain Eukaryota; kingdom Viridiplantae; phylum Streptophyta; class Magnoliopsida; order Poales; family Poaceae; genus Aegilops; species Aegilops tauschii. Next base: position 500,211,630 of record NC_053041.3, on the reverse strand, counting down.
TAGTCGGAACCCCAGCTCGGGCAACGACAGTCTACAGAACTTGAGGCCTGAAATTCAGCAGGAGTTCGCCAAACTCAACATGGTGATAGTCGCTGAGGGCAGGGTATCAAATCTGGAGATACAGCCCACCCTAATAGAACAGATTAAGAAGGCTCAGCATGGACATCCCAGCATCGAAGGTATAAATAGAAAAGTGAGCCTTGGCAAGGCTTCAGAGTTTGTCGTAGACGAGGAGGGAGTATTATGGTACGGGGACAAACTTTGCGTACCAAACATTGAGGAACTCAAACAGCAAATCCTAACCGAAGGCCACACCGCCTCATATTCAATCCACCCTGGAGGAACCAAAATGTACAAAGACATTCAGGAAAGATTTTGGTGGCATGGTATGAAAAGGGATATAGCCACATTCATTGCTTGTTGTGATTCGTGTCAGCGCATTAAAGCTGAGCACCAAAAACCCACAGGGCTGCTACAGCCAAACAGGATACCTGAGTGGAAATGGGACGAAATTGGAATGGACTTCATCGTCGGACTACCTCGATCACAATGCGGAAATGATGCCATATGGGTCATCACAGATAGGCTAACCAGGGTAGCACATTTCATTCCCGTGAAGACGACCTACTCCACTAAAAGGCTTGCTAAGCTTTATCTCTCCCGTATAGTTTGTTTGCATGGAGTCCCAAAGACCATAATATCCGACCGGGGCACTCAATTTGTCTCTAAATTTTGGGATCATTTACAACAAGCTCTGGGGACGCAACTAGCATTCAGTACAGCGTACCACCCCCAGACTGATGGACAAACGGAACGCGTGAACCAAATCCTAGAAGACATGCTGAGAGCCTGTGTTCTCACCTATGGAACCAGTTGGGAGGAAAGCTTGCCATATGCCGAATTCGCGTACAACAACAGTTACCAGGCCAACCTACAAATGGCACCTTTTGAAGCATTGTACGGACGGAGATGTCGTACCCCATTAAATTGGTCGGAAACAGGTGACAGTCGTATCTTCGGCCCAGACATGCTCAAAGAAGCCGAGGAGAAAGTTAAACAGATCAGGGACAGACTCAAGACAGCTCAAAGCCGACAAAAGAGCTATTACGATCGAAAATATCGTGAGGTCAGCTTTGAACCCGGTGAATATGTATACCTACGAGTGTCTCCTAGAGGGGCCTGCAACGGTTCAAAATTAAAGGGAAGCTGGCCCCAAGATTTATTGGACCTTTCTGTATAGTTGCACGAAGAGGCACAGTAGCCTACCAGCTAGACCTACCCCAAGAGCTGTCAGACATCCATGACGTATTCCACGTCTCACAGTTGAGGAAGTGTGTGAGCAACCCGGAAAAGCATGTATCTCATGAAAGCATTTCCATGCAACCAGACCTCACCTACAGAGAGCGGCCAGTAAAAATATTGGACGAGTCTGAAAGGAGAACCCGCCAGAAAACAATTAAATTTTTCAAGGTTCAGTGGAGCAATCACACCGAGGATGAAGCGACATGGGAAAGAGAGGATTTTCTTCAGGCAGAGTTCCCACATCTATTTGAGGATCAGCTGAAATCTCGGGGACGAGATTTTTCCTACGGGGGTAGGTGTTGTGACACCCAAAATTTTTTATTTGGCTTTATCAAAAACTTTATTTGATTTGAAGGAGGTTATTTAAATTTCTCTTCTAAAAGGACTCTCCTTCTCAATTTTTTTTATGACAAGTATTTCATTTGGTTTCATCCAAGACTTGATCTTTAGTCTTGGAAGCTTTTCACCTTGTGATTTACTCAAACACAAATATTTTTCATTGGGAAAGTTTTTGAAAATCTTTTCTTTTTAAAATAGCCCTATGGCATATGGAGTGATCCTTTCCCTTTCAAAGTTTTCCTCTTGCCATGACCTAAGTGGAGATCCCCCTCCCAAAAGCCATCTCCCCACTTTGTTTCAAGATAAGCTTCAAATCGAGCAAGTTAAACTTCCCCAAGATCTTATCTCCTTTTATTTTTAATCAAAAACTTTCCTGTCCTCTATTTTTGATCCTTGGAGATTTACAAAGGAACTACTAGTTCTCCTTTGAGTTTTGCCTCCAAACAAATTTCCCTGGCTAGTCCTTAGAACCCTCAACCAGGATCCATGAAGATCCACTGGCCTCCAGTTCAAATTTTTCAAAATGTACTTGCTGCAAGTTTGGGCCATATTTGTCAAATTTGATGAAATTCATTTGTTTCCTCCTCCTAAAAATCTAAGAAAATTCAGGCAGCCTCTGGATGCATCTAGAGGTCACCTCACCAAGTCCCAGCTCCAGAAATTTTTTCCTCATGCCAAATCATTTCGTCGAACACTTGAAGGGCACTGTTACTGTCGAAATTCAGGGTTTCAGAGAGAACAGTTTCAGAAGACGCTGTCGTTTTCTTCAGAACCTCTCCTCGATCTCGCCAGTAGCTGCAGTGGCGCCTTGCGCCTTGTTCCTCCTTCTTATCCCTGCGCCGCACGATCACCTGGAAGCTTGCGGGCATCGGCGACGAGCTGGCAGAGGTGCGCCTCCCCGTGAGTGGCGGCGGCAGCGCCCTTTGCGGCTGCAAGAGAGGCGCAGCATTGGGCGGCGCCGTCCAGCACCGCCCAAGCCACCAGAGACCACCGCGTGGCCGTCCACTCACCTGTGCACGCTGCAGGGCCGTCGTCGTGAACTGGAAGGCGCGGAGTGCGCTCCCTGCCGCCGTCGTGCCCGTACAGCCATTCCGTCGAGGACCAGAGCATTACCCCAATCCGGCCGAGGTATTAACGGAGAAACGGTGCCAGTGGACCACCACGAAGATGCCAAGTCGCCTAAACATCCTGCCCGACCTATGCCTCGCCGTAATTGCTCGCCGGCGTTATCCCGTTCACGGCCACCTCCTCAGATCGCCTATAAAAGGAGGTCCCGAGCTCGAAATCGAACCCGCACCATCTCTACACACCACAAGTACCACGCCAAGCCACTGGGAGAGCCTCGAGGAAGTCTTCTTCCCCAACTCCGGCCGCCTCGACCCGCTTCGGGATCCGGCTTGATTCACTCCAGTGCGTGCACCCCTGCCTCTCAGCTCATGCCAGTAGTCTCCTAATGCATCCACATCTCTGACCCGGACACCAATTTGAAGTTTGCAGCATCCACCGGAGAGCTCCACCCTCGCCCGAACCACCGTCCGCCGGAGATAAGGTCGCCGCCGACGTGGTGCTCGCCGACGGTCAAGTCCACCAACCACCGAAGCGGAAGAACACCCTTAACTCGTAGGTACCCTCCAATCACCCTGCCTCACCGTGGATCAACGTCGGCGACCACCGCAGCCTTCGGGCGCCGGCGAGCTCTGTTGGAGTTTTGAACCTGACGGGTGGGACCCCCCCATCAGCCTCTCTTTCTTTTCCCTTCGAACCGTTTTCTGAAGGCGCCTTCGGGCAAGGTGTGTTTTCTCTCTGGGCTGGCGTATTTCTTAACGTAGCGTTTTCTGCTTTTTCAAACAAGTCCCTGGATCTTTTCTGTTTCATCACAGATTAGTCCTTGGACTAAAACCTTTATATATTTTAAACAGAAGGTGCTTTTTGATTGATTCTTTTTTCTCTCGGTCTTGTATTTTGTCTTGTTTTTTATAGTATTTATTTGGAAAATTTTTGGAAAATTTTTTATTCACGCAACGGTATTCATGTTAGTGTACGGTTTCTTTATACCGTAGATTCCGGAGGAGGTGACGGAGCCGCGAACTTCGCCGAGCTAGACTCCGACTTCTCCGAACCAGGCAAGCATGTTTGAACCTTTGATATGATGGGTGTTTTGCATGTTTGCTTTATTAGTTTGTGCATGCAATATGGGCATCGGTAAGTGTTTCGTTGCAAGCAAGGCAACTAACCATGTGCTTCGAAGTTTACCGTGATCTCTTGATGAGAGATGACCTGATCATGTGGTGACATGAGAGGTAGTAAGATGGTATTGTTGTAGCATGCCAGTCTTATGTCAACCGTTAAATTCCAACGTTAACGTGGACCGAGCCACGTTACCGTTCGTCCCCTTTTCGTACTGCCACATGTTTTCTGCAGAGAATACGGTTTAGTAAGTTGCTAACCTCTTTCCTTGTACACACCAAATAGAGGGGCCGGGATGAGGGTTCCATGGCCCTGGATTAAAACCAGTCATCCGGTCAGGGGGCATGGGTGTTTCCGGTTGGGACCGAGAGGGGGGCACCCCTTAGAGCGCGCGGTATAAATTTGATCCCATGCTACGCGAGGTTGTAGCCTCCCCGTCTCAAGGTTTTTCTTGAACGTTGCTTGGGGTGATTCCTAGCAACGGAATGTTGAATGGGTGTGTACTGGTTAGATGTGTTTCTCCTAAAATACCGTAAACGGAACTAGTCCCTTGTGACTACTGAAATCCGTTAGCTGTGGTTAAATAGTACAAGCTCTGCAGAGTCAAATCCTTCCGAGTCATCGCGTCCATGGTCAAGGACCGTGGCCAACATATCCATATTCATGTCAGTCCCCGTGTCAATTTCCGTGGGATTCTCGGTGAACAAGCTTGAGTGGTAAACTCTGTTGAATGTTATTCCTGTGGATGGACTAACCAGTTTATTATTTCATACCTGAGTATATCCTTGAGGTGATTTAAATTCAGGAGTTACTGGAATATCAAGTTATGTGATATAAGCCCTTTATGTGATGTCGCCCAGACGTCCGACTGTGGCACTCTCGTCATTTACTTTTGATATAAGCCCTTTATGCGATGTCGCTCAGACGTCTGACTGTGCCACTCTTGTTATTTACTTTTGATATAAGCCCTTTATGTGATGTCGCTCAGACGTCCGACTGTGGCATTGTTAATTTATTCGTACCCTTTTGAGGAGTCATTTCAGACACTCGATTGGCTTTCAGTATTACCTTGGGATTTCGGGAGGACTACCGCCCGACTTCCTTTTTATTTCCCATGCATTGCTATTTTATTATCTGAGTGCGCATTATTAATCTGCTCATGTGTATCATGTTTACATTTGTTATATCTTATGTCCAAACTTTCTTGCGAGTACTTTCATAGTACTCACCTGGCTTGTTGATTTGGCCAGATGTTGACGAAGGCGATCTCATGGATGATGAGTTTGATAGCGAGTCCGACACCTAGAGGAGTCCCAGTCAGTCCCGTGCGATCCTGGATTTGGTCACTTGTATTATATACGATTCCGCTACCCACTATAATAATCATCGAGCCTCACCCGACGCTCGATGTGCTGTAAGATTTAGGAGTCCTGTCACCCACTTCGCTGTGACATATCCACCACCACTTTTATTACAAGTCAGTAGTATGCCACCATACCCCCTTGTGTCATTTCCGCCTTTATGTATAATATCGGCGTGCTTGTAATAAATTGTTGAGCAGCCTCCGCTCAACCTTGTATTATATTTAGTACTCCTGGATTTTTTCTGTAATCAAGAAATTGTCTACCAGTAAGAAAGATTTTTCCCTACTGGTCCATTAAAGGGATCGGTTTCTCAATAAATATTTTTGTTGGAAAACCGGTCGTGACAGGCTCCTACGAAGCTTTCGGCCGAATACATTACTAAGATAAACCTACACTATACCAAATAGCGTCGTAATTACTGCAGCCTGAGGCAGCATCATAAATGTTGTATCACAACAAAATAAATTCCAACCATACAACAAAAGGCCTATTGGCATAAAGTTTACAGTCCTTCCAGATAAAAGCACCATCAGATGTATAGAAGCACAGATCATTTGACCTGAGTGCTAATGTTTCAGGCTGTAGAATCTGATGGAGCAGCACGATCTCCACCTTTTTTCCGCCATTGCTCTTGAACAACGAAGCAAATGTCTGATAGTCTGGTTTCAAAACCATTCATATCTTGGCGACATTTCTCAACCACTATTCTTGTTTCCGAAACAACGTCCATTAGGGATTGGACTTGTGTCTGGAGCGCAGACATATCACTCTGTCTAGCAGGAAGATTATGTTCAGTTGGAGATTTGGATGAGGTTACCTTGACAACCAACCCAGAATTACGCAGGAAGGTGCTTTTTGCACTGTTAGTTGAGAGATACTGATGCACTGCAGCAAGAGGTGACATTGTGCCTGTAGTAGCCTCGTCACCTTCAGGTGGTTGTGGCTGTTCAATCATTTGTTCCATAGCTTCCTGAAAGTTTGAACTTGTAGATTAGTGTACCAGATAAGTTACTAATGAGACAAAAACAAACAAAGTAGGTTAAACGTTTATACATAACTTATTTTGGTGAACTACTGTAATACATTAGCATGTATTGTAGTGCCAACTACATAATAAAATCACTTTCGGAACATATGTCCATGTAGCATGCCTACTGTATTGTCTATTTCCTCACATTCGTTGACATCTAAGGATAAAGAGACATGGTTTAAAGTAGGATGAACATACTAGACATCATTCATATCATGGGCAAACAGATATAAAACAAACAGGCTATTTTATCATTTTGTGCGCACGTGAACATAACAACTAGATTACAGATCAAGACCAAAAGAATATCCTTCATCTCTTTTAAACCATGTAAGGTGAAATGATACATTAAGACAATTGTTTATAAAAGTGAACAGGGTAACTGACATTGGCTGCAAACCAAGTACTTAAATGAACACATCACAGTACCAATCAGTTCAAGGCAGGAGGAGTAAGGACTTACAACAGCGGCTTGAACTGGTGTGCTCATGCCCTTCATCTTGCTGGTGTGGCAATCATTGAAGATTTGCCCTGCATTCGGTTCAGGTTCTTTTTGGTCCGCACGGGCTTTCCTTTGTATTCGGAATAAGTCAATATAGATACGATAATATGGCACAAAAAAAGAAGGAAGTAGCAGCTATTTACAAGAGCCTCGCAGTGTGCAATATAGCTACGAGATCCTGTTGTCTGTTGGAATTTCACTTTAGAACGGTTGGTTTTGTTCTTCAAACAGTTAGCCTAGAAGAAGATACACTTGTAAGGCACATACATAAATACAAGTTCAATATGTGGTCTGATCAAATACATATAGCCTACCTGATACTTTGGATCAGACCAGTGTTTAACGAGGGCTGTCCAGTCTTCATCTGTAATATATTCCACTGGAGATGTTCGGGCGATTTCATTGTTAGCCTTGCCTTCAAAGTGAGATTTTCTAAGGTGGTACCGATACTGTCGCAGAGCAGACTGAAAAACATGAGTGCATGCTTGTTTAGTTGCATCATCTTTCGGATCCAACTTGAACCTCATCTGTTGAAAAAAGAATGTGAGTCTTATTAGGAGGAAGTTAGAAAGTATGGGACGGAGCAAGACAATATTACTAATTGCGATGAATAACATTACTTACGGATAAATGGTCAAGGAAGGTGTTAAACTGGGTATTGTCTTTCTCATTCCTGTACTGGATCCACGTTGGGAGGATACGTGCATGACACCTAACGGCAACGGCTGCCTCTGATACTAACTTGGCAGACTCTGTAGCATCACGTGGCCTTTCTAAACCTGCCTCAAAATGGATCTCCATTCTTCCTCCTTTAGATTTTGTTAATCTGTCAAGCATTATCCTTGATGTCTGTTTCCGCTTGCGCCGTGGTGCTAGTTCAACAACGAATATGGAAAGTGTTAGTGTACATCAAACTGTGAGAGTACATATAAAGGAGCATGCAACTGCAACTTGACTCGGTCAGGTACCGTCTTGGTGTTGATGCTCATGAGGTTCATATGATCTTGCCAAGTCCTGTTGTGTCAGCAGTGCTTCGGAAGTAGTGTTAGGTATGAAGGCAGCTTGGGAACTGGCCAGTTCCGGAGCAAATGAACGAGTAACTGGTTGAGATGCTGGTATAGTTGAAGTGGATGCTGCAGCTGGTGGAGCAGGTGATACTGTGTTTGTAGATTTAGCCGGTGGACTTGGACCTTCTACTGCACTATAAGTACCAGCAGAATCTCGACGGCAGAACCATTTCCGTTTCACCCGACGAGTAACAACACTCCCTACTATATTATTTTCCTTGCTCTTTTTTGACTTTGCCATGTCAAGCTGTACCCACAACACAAAAGAATAAAATCACTCTTCAGAACTCATTGATGCATGACACAGACAAGCAATACTTGGATGTAAGACAACTGTATGAGGATGGAATATGTAAGAAAAATAGGACGGCATGACATATTCACAGCTACGATGTGCAAACTAAGCAGAAGGATTTTCAAGAATATAGAAGTAATGCAAGCTAGACACCATATGAAAGATGCAACCAATATTACTCTGCCAAGTTAAAAGTGTCTTGTCATAAGTGGCAATTCGAAAAATTAGAATCAGTACAACGTAGAAATCAGTGCAAGATGCAACCAGTATCAAACTGCCATGTTAAAAGCGTCCAATCATGAGTGACTGATGCGGGATACACAACAGCAGTACTTTGATGTAAGAACATGGTATGATAGATAGATGCAGTGTATTCTAGACACAGAAAGCCATGTCATATGCACATGTATAACGTATGAACTCAAACACGTGCAACTTAATCAAAATAGAAGAAATACAGGCTAGACAACATATGCAACATGAAACCAATTATCACACTGTCAACTTAGAGCAAGCACCTGCGATGGTGGAGTATGGGAGATGAACTCATCATGTAGACTTGGGACTTCAACTTCATTAGCAGTAGCAGTGGCAAATCTAGAGAGTCTCTGTTTGCGTCAGTCCGGAGGACCACCAACATCCCCTAACTTACTCTTTTCCTTCCTATTTTCTGATATTTCCTTATGAAGTCAAAACCACAAGAAGATGAATAAAATTAGCTCTGCATAACTGGTTGATGCATGATACAGACAAACACTACTTTGATGTAAGGCAAGCGCAGGATAGGAGGATGGAATATATACAAAAAAAGACAGCGTTTCATATTCACACGTACGATAGGAGGATGGAATATGTATGAAAAAATAGTAAGCGGAAGGCATTTCAACAAAATTAGAAGAAATGAAAGCTAGGCACCATATGAACATGTAACCAATATCACTCTATCAGGTAAAAAGTGTCTCGTCATAAGTGCCATTTCAAGAAATTAGAAGCAGTACAAGCTAGAAGACAATGCAAGATGCAACCTACATCACAGTCCCAAGTTAAATGTGTCTTATGGGTAAGTGATCGTTGCAGGTATAAGTTGTAAGCTACGCAGATGCAATTCAACATAATCAGAAGCAATACAAACTAGACATCATACGGAAAACGCAACCACGTATAACAGTTCCAAGTAAGAGAAAGCACCTGTGATGGTGGAGTAGGGGAGATGTGCTCATCATGTACACGTATGTTCTAGAAACAGGAACACGTGTCATATTCACAGGCATTATGTGTAAAGTAAGCAGATGCAATTCAAGTTAGAAGCAATACAAGCTAGACATCATACGCAACATGCAACCACATATAATAGTGTCAAGTTAGAGCAAGCACCTGTGATGGTGGAGTAGGGGAGATGTGCTCATCATCTACACAGCTACGTTGACTGTCCAACCTTGTGTTGTCTTGCGAATCTTGTTGGGAGGCTGGCGGAGTAGAATCTGTAGAGATCCCCTGTTTGAGTTGCTCTGAAGGACCACCATCATCCACTGCCGGACTAATTTCCTTCAGCTGTAATGATTTTGCATTGTGAAGTCAAACCGATAAGAAAAAGGAATAAAATTTGCTCTTCAGAACTCATTCATGCATGATACCGACGAACACTACTCGGATGAAAGGCAAACACATGATGCGAGGATGGAATATGTATGAAAAACAGGATGGTGTGACATATTCACACCTATGATGTGGTAACTAAGCAGAAGGCATTTCAACAAATTAGAAGCACTGCAAGCTAGACACCATATGAAAGATGCAACCAATATCACTCTGCCAAGTTCAAACTGTATGGCGTTTCAACAAATTAGAAGCAGTAGATGCTAGAAATCATATGCAAGACACAACCAATATCACAGTGGCGACTTAAAGGTGCCTTATCATAAGTGACTGATGCGGGATATGCAAGAATAGTAGTCTGATGTAGAAGCAGGAACACATGTCATATTCACAGGCATTATGTGTAAAGTAAGCAGATGCAATTCAACAAAGTTAGAAGCAATACAAGCTAGAAATCATACGCAACATGCAACCACATATAATAGTGCCAAGTTAGAGCAAGCACCTGTGATGGTGGAGTAGGGGAGATGTGCTCATCATCTACACAGCTACGTTGACTGCCTAGCCTTGCGTTGTCTTGCGAATCTTGTTGGGAGGATGGCGGAGTAGAATCTGTGGAGAACCTCCGTTTCAGTTGCTCGGAAGGACCACCATCATCCAATGCCTTGTCAATTTCCTTCAGCTTTATTGATTTTGCATTGTGAGGTCATACCGACAAGAAAAAGGAATATTCACAGGTATAGTGTGTACCAAAAATAGGAAGGCATGGCATATTCACAGGTATAGTGTGTAAACTAAGCAGATGCAATTTACCCTAATTAGATGCATTACAAGCTAGACACCGTATGCAACATGCAACCACATATCACACTGCGAAGTTAGAGCAAGCACCTGTGATGGTGGTGTAGGGGAAGTGCGGTCTTCAGGTACAGAGCTACGTTCAATATCTTCATTTAGGCTTGCTGTTTCTTGAGAATCATGTGGAGAGGATGAAATTGCAATCTTTATAAGAGTATTGCGTCTCATATTAACCCACGCGCGTGACTGTCTCATCATAAGCGATAGACGCAGGATACACAAGAACAGTAGTTTGATGTAAGAACATGGTGTGATAGGCAGATGTAGTATGTACCAAAAACAGGAAGGCGTGTCATATTCACATGTATAATGTGTAAGCTAATTAAGGAGATGCAATTTAACAAATTAGGAGCATTGATGAGGGATACACAAGAAAAGTAGTTTGATGTAAGAACATGGTTAATAGAAAGACATAGTATGTACCAAAAACAGGAAGGCATGTCATATTCACAGGTATAATGTGTTAACTAAGCAGATGCAATTTACCCTAATTAGAAGCATTACAAGGTAGACACCATATGCAACATGCAACCACATATCACGCTGCCAAGTAAGAGCAAGCACCTGCGATGGTGGTGTGGGGGAATTGCGGTGATCAACTAGAGAGCTATGTTGACTATCTTCATTTAGTCTTGCTGTTTCTTGAGAATCATGTGGGGAGGATGACACTGCACTCTTTAAACGAGTAGGGCGTCTCACAGTAACCCACTCGGGTGACTGTCTCATCATAAGTGATTGACGAGGGATACAAAAGAGCATTAGTTTGATGTACGAACATGGTTAATAGACATATGTAGTATGTATCAAAAACAGAAAGGCATGTCATTATCAAAGGTATAATGTGTAAAGTAAGCAGATGCAATTTAACCAAACTGGAAGCAATACAAGCTAGACACCATATGCAACATGCAACCACATTTGACAGCGCGAAGTTAAAGCAAGCACCTGGGATGGTTGTGTGTGGCAATTGAGATCATCAACTGCAGAGCTACGTTTACTGTCTCCAACTACTGACACTGCAACCATTAGAGCGCTGAAACGCTTAGTGCTTACCTTCGAATTACACTGGAGCGACTTCTGTCTTTTCTTTTCTGCATTCATCCACACTGCGTCAGAGTCTGAAATACCCATGCATAAAAAACAATAGTGTGAGTATGGGTGAAGTGTGTGCATAATTAGTACAGTGTAAAGGTAGCAGATAGCAGGTCGGTGAGAAATAAATGACAGGAGACATATGATAGCTCTACAACATGCATGGCACACTAAATTACTACAGGATTCTATGAAAATAACAGTCGACTGAAAGCAAATAGGTCAGTCCATTTTTTCTGCACCGTCCGATGTACAAAGAACGGGCAAATCGCCTTCATCTACCTCCAGCCAGTCAGTGTTGACGATCTTCCTCGAAACGCCAGCGACCACCGGCCCAGTATTCCTCCCCTGCCTGCGCCCTCCCCTCGACCTCACCGCACCGCCGTGCTTGGCACCGCCCCCCCGAACATCCATTCAAGCCCCGCCGACCTCTAGATCGGGCGCAAGCAGCTCCTGCGCCCCACACCCCTATGATAGACACCGATGCGCCGCTTCCCCGGGGAACAGGCGGACTAGGTGCTCCGCGCGCCTAAGCGGGTGCTGCTTGTTTTAATTGCGGTTCGACTGACCCTGAATTGAAATCTAGGCGGGCTACTGACCTCTAGCAAAGGTGAAATAGTAAAAGGGAGGAAACCTTGTGCATTTAGTATCACGAAGAAGATGCAGTAAGAAGCGCTCAACTAGTTTCTTTCGTGGGATGAATACGGTGTGAGCGGAGACGTAAGATTTGCACGGATAAGGGAAGAGGAGTACCTCTTTCTGCTGGCAGTGCTGTGTCCTCCTTCTGTTTTTCCGACGATCTTCTTGTTGTTCGCCGGAAACCAGAAGTTGTGGAGAACGGTGCAGCCTTGGACGAACCCATGGCCAAGTTGTTGAATGTGGTGCGGTGGCCGTCTGTCGGCGGCGGGGAAGCAGATACGAGGTGGCGAACGATGGCGTAGCGGGAACAGCTCTGGTGCGGTGGACGGTTGCGACAGTGAAGCCGCAGCAGTGAGGCGCAGGACGGCGTGGTCGGAGTGGTTCTGGTACGGCGCACGTCGGCGTCGGCGTCGTGGAGACAGCTCTGCCTCGGCTTCAGCTGCTAAGTCCTTGAGGGCATTGCAGTTGCGGTTGCGTTGGATGACGACGTCGGGGTACCGGCTCCGGCGTGATGGAGGAGGGCGGCGGTGGATTGGCCGCTATGGGGTGGAGGACGGAGGAGGCTGGGGTTTTGCGGCTGGTGGAGAGGGCGTTTTCGCGCCCACGGAGTATGAATGGGGAAACGGAGGGAGGCGGGGAACTAAGGGGGAACAATGTTTCGGTTTGAGACGCGCTTGTTTGAAATTTGGGGAAAGTTACAAACTTTGCCCCATCTAAAATTTCAGACATATTGCGGGTTGGGGGTAGGACAGTCATGTCAGGTGTCCCAAATGTGTGCGGGATATATTTCGGCCGAGCGCATGGGTAGGCGCCCACGGCGTATGAATGCTTCTCGGAGGCGGTTGAGACTGGCGTCTTGGTGAAGTTACAAACCTACCCCGGTTTAGACCTTTGGACATCGGGCCGATAGGCTACAAGGGCCAGAGTCAGCACAGTAATTTCCTACCACCAAAACATTAGTCTCGCGCGGTTTCGGGTGACCAGAGGCCTATTTGGCGCTTCGTTCAATATTTGGGAGCAGAAGCATTAACGTTTTTGGTTCTCTTGAATTGAACTTTCAAGATTTGTCAAACTTCACAAATATTTACTCTTGAAAATCCTAAAGCTACGATTATTTTGGAATGGAGGGGGTACATTTGAATATACATTGTACACGAGTATATATTAAAAAGTATGCAACTTACCTCAGTTCATGCATGGTTCCAGATATAATCTCCTTGGTTGCAAAAAAAGTTAGATATGCGTATGAATATATATAGCATGTTCAAACTCACAACAAAGATTGATGCCCCCTTTTACATCTGATTTACAAATGCCATTATCTCGGGTTCAAATAGATGAATGCACTTCCTATGAATTCGAATCTTCGAAACCCCCTTTATGTTGAATTCGACATGTATTCTATTTCGTAGCTAGCAATTTGGAATGTATCCATGCAAGTGACAAATGTATAAAGTGCTTCACACTAACACATGGAGTGCACTAATTAATGTTTATATATGAATTGCAAAAGCATCCATTGCCTGTATTTCAAACCGTTCTCACTTCATGGATCGATAATATGAAATAAACACATGCACATGCTAGAATTCAATAGAGTATGGGTGTCTGATAGACCGATTTTCGTCCATACGCAATTTGCAAAATTCACGATCTCATCCAAAAATAATAATGCCATTTATATTTTAATTTAGTGCGTAGAACCGCCTTTTACACGTAGATGCACTATGCCTCGCCCCATTCTCACAAACGCCTTATATATCTCTCTATCTAACGCATAAGTGCACACACTTTATATGCATCGGCATTTCTCTTTCACACATGCTCACAATCTCTCTCAGGGTGTCGAGGTGTCTCACGCACATGCTCTCTCTGTTTCTCTCTCTCTTTCTGACTACTATGTACCACTCTTTTCACTAATCTCAGTTGGAAAACACTATTTCTCTCACATGCATATATACACATGCACGGTCTCTACTAGCCCTCTATACGCACATATATATGCCTACGTGTCTCCCGCACGCACATTATCTTTAGGCCTCTCTCGCACACATTGCCCCCCCGACACACCTCTCTCTTAGTAGTTGGCAGATATGATTTCATCATATCATTCGGTAGGATACCCCTGGCTGTTAGGCTGGATGGTAATACGAGGCAAAGTTTTACCCTAGTTCGGATCGGACCCTTGCAGTTGAAGAAAGAGCCTACTCCTGGTACTGTATATTAGTGATAGGGGTGTGTACAAAGTACACGTGAATACCAGGCATTGTGCGTGTGTGTATACTATCGACGAACTAGCCCCCAAGCTTGTATAACATACTAAGGGCCTAGGGTTACAAATCATATATAGTCGGCTTATCACCAGTGGGGATAGAGTCCTCCGCGACTCTGGTAGCTTCGTGTTGTACGCCGAGTCCTCCACATGGGTCTTCGTATAACACGTCTCGGTCCAACCTATATGTGGCGCAGGATGGAACCGACCCATGAGTCTTCATGTTGACCCACCACAACTAGAAATGATGTGCCCACCACACCACACACGCAATCGTCCACTAAGAAAATAAGCATATACAATTGTACAACGGTATCTAGCTCACGATACGTCTCCATATTTTGTTGATGACACTGACGGACTTTGCATTTGATGCGTGCTCCGTATTTTGTTGACGACACTTACGGTCATTGTATTTGAAGCGAAAGCACGATATGGTCACTGGACTTCAGAATAAGCTCATCACGGTCACCACATAAATTTTGTCGTACTAACCAACATGTGGTTGGATGGTTAGAGGATAGTGGTTTCTCGAGCCCACCAAGGCTAAAGTCCCGGTGCTCGCATTTATCTTGTGTTAATTTCAGTATATTCCGGCGATGTACGTTCAGTGGGAGGAGACGTTCCACTTGACTACGAGGCACCTATGGTGACTTCGTAAAATCTCAAGATCATATATGCTGGCCCACTCTCTCGAAGGTGCTCATAGGGGTAGGGTTCGCGTGTGTGCGCTTATAGCGGTGAGTGCTTGCGCGTATATATGAGCCCTTGCGTCTGTACCGTGTTAAACAAATACTCCCTCCGTCCCATAATATAAGAACGTTTTTGACACTAGTGTAGTGTTAAAAACGTTCTTATATTTTGGGAAAGAGGGAGTACATATCATGATTATACGGTCACTGGCTGTAATACCCACGATGCGGCTATATCTCCCACGTGTCGAGGCACGACTTAGAGGCATAACCACATAGTGGTTTTTGTCGCAAGAAGGGTCATCTTCACACAATCCCATGTAATGAACAAGAATGGGATAAAGAGTTGGCTTACAATCGCCACTTCACACAATACATAAATATAATCATACATCATCCAAAATACACACATAAACCGTCTACGGTCAAGATCCAAATGAAAATAAGATAACCCCAAATGCTAGATCCCCGATCGTCCCAACTGGGCTCCACTACTGATCATCAGGAAAAGACACATAGTAACGACCACGTTCCTCATCGAACTCCCACTTGAGATCGACCCCATCATCTGCACTGGCATCGGCGGCACCTGCAACTGTTTTGGTATAATCTGTGAGTCACGAGGACTCAGCAATCTCACACCCGCGAGATCAAGACTATTTAAGCTTAATGGAAAGGATGGTGTAAAGAGGTGGAGCTGCAGCAGGCAATAAGCACATATGGTGGCTAACTTGCGCAAATGAGAGCGAGAAGAGAAGCAACGGAACGGTCGTCATCTAGAAATGACCAAGAAGTGATCCTGAACTCTTACTTACGTCATTCATAACTCAAACCGTGTTCACTTCCCGGACTCCGCCGAGAAGAGACCATCACGGCTACACACACAGTTGATGTATTTTAATTGGGTCCAGTGACAAGTGCTCTACAACCGGACATTAACAAATTCCCATCTGCCTCATAACCGCGGGCACGGCTTTCGAAAGATAATACCCTGTAGGGGTGTCCCAACTTAGCCCATCATAAGCTCTCACGGTCAACGAAGGATAAACCTTCTCCCAGAAAGACCCGATCAGTCTCGGAATCCCGGTCTACAAGACATTTCGACAATGGTAAAACAAGACCAGCAAAGCCACCCGAATGTGCCTACAAATCCCGATAGGAGCTGCACATATCTCGTTCTCAGGGCACACCGGATGAGACATCCTACGAGTAAAACTAGACCTCGAGTTTCCAAGAGGGGGCCCCGCAGTCTACTCAGTTTGGACCAACACTCGAAGGAGCACTGGCCCAGGGGGGGGGGGGGTTAAAATAAGTTGACCCTCGGGCTCGCGAAAACCCGGGGGAAAGGCTTAGGTGGCAAATGGTAAAACCAAAGTTGGGCCTTGCTGGAGGAGTTTTATTCAAGGCGAACTGTCAAGGGGGTCCCATAAATCACGCAACCGCGTAAGGAACACAAACTCAAGGAACATAATACCGGTATGACAGAAACTAGGGCGGCAAGAGTGGAACAAACCACCAGGCATAAGGCCGAGCCTTCCACCCTTTACCAAATATATATATATGCATTAATTAAATAAAAGATATTGTGATATCCCAACATATCCATGTTCCAACATGGAACAAACTTTAACTTCACCTGCCACTAGCAACGCTATAAGAAGGGCTGAGCAAAAGCGGTAACATAGGCAAACAACGGTTTGCTAGGAAAGGATGGTTAGAGGCTGACATGGCAATATGGGAGGCATGATATAGCAAGTGGTAGGTAGCGCAGCATGGCGATAGAACGAACAACTAGCAAAGCAAAGATAGAGTGATTTCGAGGGGTGGTCATCTTGCCTGCAAGGTTCTCAGAGATGTCGAAAGCTTGATCCTCGTAAGCGTACTGAACAGGTTCCTCGTTCATGAACTCGTCTCCCGGCTGTACCCAAAACAAGAACACAAGCAACGGAACCACAATTAATCACGAGAAATGCATGAGCAACATGATACAACACATGTATGATATGCAAGATATGATATGCGGTGCGTATGCATGCTCCGGGAGGAAAATGATGAACAAGGCAGTAACTTGGCAAACCAAGCATGCCACTGGAAAGATGAGATGATTTCGGTCGAAAACGATATAAAAATCACCTGAAACGGATGCACGGTTTGCAAATGACAAGCAAAACAAGAATAATGACACGAATCTGCGATTAACAGCATGATAGCACTTAAAATGTAACAAGCCATAATGCTACAGCACTCCAACATAGCAACAAAGCATATGACAGCAATCTACAGGAGGTGCTTGACAAAAGATGAACACTAGCTACGGCTAGATCACAACATATCGAGCTCAAACAAGCATGGCAAAAGTGCAAAAGATAACAGGTTCACAGACTTAGTGAAATTACTGGACATGGCTGAAATAGCATCAGGTAGCAATGTTCAGAGCACGAAATCAACATGCTACAGGAACTTAACATGACAAAACAAGGCATGGCAGTGTTTTACTAAATGCATATGACAAAAGTCCCTTAATGACCATAAGCCAAAAAGGACGAGAAGATATGATGGCAACCATGTAAACATAGCAAGTTTCTTTAACAGGTTTCAGACTTGGCAGAAAAACAGAGCACGGCACAAACAATAATATGAGGGCATCTTGGTGAGCTTGATGCACTCACCCCAAATCAATGCATGACAAAACAAGCATACCTAAAGCAAGATGGCATGTTTATAAAGCTATCCATGGCAAGAACAAAAGCATAGAATGTATGAAACAACTACAACAAGCTTGGCAAAATTGCATATCATGTTAAGAATCTGCCAGAAATATTTTATAGCAAAGGTAGAGCAAGATTGAGTCAAGCTATGGCACTCCATAATTGCAAACAAGGGCAGGAATTGATCAATTACAACAATATCTACAAAACATCCTTACTGAAGATCACCAAAATATGCATGGATCTCTCTGTAGCATCAAGTTTACATGGCAACAAAATAACAGCACACAAAGACAGAAATCACCAAGTCCCTGAAATCAGAAACATTACGGGGCCTAGTTTGCATGCTTGTGCTAGTCACCACAGAGATCACAAAAATACATGGCATACACCCTTGAAAATATGGCATGGCATACAACAAAACACATGTAGAGCTCATGTCAAAAAGATGCACAGATTAAATGATACAAAAATGACAAATCTCCAACTTCTGCTAAGAACCAGCAGATAACAGCAACTTGCACTCTTGCACGAGAGATTTGGGCATCAAGATGGCCTCTAATGAACATGGTGCAATTAAACAAAATGTAGAGTATCACGAGACGAACAATTTGACATATTACACGCGCGAAACGGAGCTATATGCAGAGAGTTATGCTACGATGAACAGGTGCACATATGGTGAAATCATCGAGACTTGGTGAAACTTCGGGGGGGGGGGGGGTCTCGGGTCAACCTCGTGCGTTGACTGGATCGGATCGAGGGAAGCTCGGGCTCCAGACGGTGGCGCGACTCGCCGGAGTTGCAGGGCAGCCGGGGCTCGGCCGGAGGGGGAGACGGGGAGGCGGCGCCGGCCGGAGGGGGGAGGGCGAGCTCGTCGGCGCGGCGGCGCGGCGACGATGGCGGCGAGGCCGTGGGCGGCGAACGGCGGCGTCATCCGGCGGAGAGGCCGTGGCGGCGCGGGCGAGGTGCGGCGGCGCTGGAGGCGGAGAGCGCGGGCGGCGAGCGGCTGGATCTGGGCCGGGAGGGCCCCGTACGGGCTCTCTGGGCCGGCGGCGCGGCGAAGGCGGCGGTGACACGTGGCGCGCCGCGAGTGGACGGGGGCGGCGGCGCAGCTGTGTCCGGCCCCGGGCGGACACGTCCGGCGGCGCGGAGGAGCGGGTTAGGGTTTTTGGACTGCGGAAATTTCGGGGGTCTCACATATTTATAGGTAGAGGGAGCTAGGAGGCTCCAAATGAGGTGCGGTTTTCGCCCACACGATCGTGATCGAACGACCTAGAGCATGGAAGAGAGTTTGGTGGGTTTTGGGCTGTTTATAGAGGGGTTTTTGCTGCAACACACAAATGGACATTGCAGATGCCCGGTTAACCGTTGGAGTACCAAACGACCTCCAAATGGAACGAAACTAGACCTGTGGTCTACCGGTGGTATACCAAGGCCACTTGACAAGCCTCGGTCCATTCCGAGAATGTTTGACACCCTCTCACGAAAGAAAACAAGAGGGGTGCACCAGAGGAGATGGGAGCGCCGGATTGCAAAACGGAGAACGGGGAAAATGCTCGGATGCAAGAGACGAACACGTATGCAAATGCAATGCACATGATGACATGATATGAAATGCATGACATGGACAAAATGTAAAACGAAAGACAAAACCCGACCACGAAGGGAATATCATACACATAGCCGAAAATGGCAAGAGTTGGAGTTACAAATATGGAAAGTTACATGCGGGGTGTTACAACACTCCACCACTACGAGAGGATCTCGTCCTGAGATCTAGGACTGAAAGAACTCCGGATATTCGAAACGGAGATGGTCCTCGCGTTCCTAGGTGGCTTCCCGGTCAGAATGGTGCGACCACTTCACTTTCAGGAATTTGATTGACTTGTTGCGAGTCTTGCGCTCAGTTTCTTCAAGAATAGCAACGGGGTGATCATGATAAGACAAAACTTCTTGGAGGTCAATCTCTTTGAAGTTGATGGTGCGCTCGGGCGTCTTGAAGCACTTGCGAAGCTGTGACACGTGGAACACATCGTGCACGTCCGCGAAGTTGGAAGGAAGCTCAAGTTGACAGGCGAGGTCGCCTCTTTTGCCAATGATCTTTAAAGGACCCACGTATCTAGGGGTAAGCTTCCCTTTGATACCGAAGCGACGAGTGCCTTTCATTGGAGAGACGCGGAGGTAGACATGGTCTCCGATCTCGAAAGCCAAATCACAGTGCTTACTATCATAGTAACTCTTCTGGCGCGATTGCGCGGCTTTGAGATTATCACGGATGACTTTACACATTTCTTCAGCTTCTGTGATTAAGTCATTGCCAAGAAGTTGGCGTTCACCAGTCTCTGACCAATTGAGAGGAGTACGACACTTTCTGCCATAGAGAATCTCGAATGGGGCCTTGCCCGAACTTGCTTGGAAGCTGTTGTTGTAGGAGAATTCGGCATATGGAAGACAATCTTCCCATTTCATGCCAAAGGAAATGACACAAGCCCTGAGCATATCTTCAAGAATTTGATTGACTCGCTCGACTTGGCCACTAGTTTGAGGATGGAAAGCTGTGCTGAAGCGAATGTTTGTGCCCATGGCCTTCTGGAAGGAGTCCCAGAACTTAGAGGTGAAGATGCTTCCACGATCTGAAGAAATCAATTGTGGAATGCCGTGCAAGGAGACAATTCTGGAGGTGTATAGCTCTGCCAACTGAGCTGCTGTGATGGATTCTTTGATTGGAAGGAAATGAGCCACTTTAGAAAGCTTGTCGATGACAACGAAGATAGCATCATTTCCACGCTTGGACTTTGGAAAACCAGTCACGAAGTCCATTTCGATATGATCAAACTTCCATTCTGGGATAGCAAGAGGTTGGAGGAGACCAGCTGGTTGTTGGTGTTCTGCTTTCACTCTTCGATAGACATCACATTCATTCACGAATTGAGCAATTTCTCGCTTCATTCGAGTCCACCAATACGACTGCTTGAGATCATGGTACATCTTCGTACTTCCAGGATGAATGGAAAGAAGAGAATTGTGCGCCTCGTTCATAATGACTTTCCTTAGATCACCTTTAGGAACCACAATCCGGTCCTCGAAGAATAAAGTGTCTCTGTCATCAATGCGATAGCACTTGTATTTGGAAAGACCCTTGTCGATACCACGTTTCACCTTCTTCACCATGGTATCCAGGAGTTGTGCCTCACGAATTTGATCTTCCAAAGTAGGAGAGACTATGAGGTTGGCAAGAAAGCCTTGAGGAACAACTTGGAGATTCAGCTTGCGGAAAGCTTCACAAAGATCTGGTTGGAATGGCTTGAGGATTAGGCTGTTGCAATAAGCCTTCATGCTTAAAGCATCTGCAATGACATTGGCCTTGCCTGGAGTATATTCAATACTCGGATTATACTCTTGAATCATTTTGACCCATCGAGTCTGCCTGAGGTTGAGGTTGGGCTGAGTGAAGATGTACTTGAGACTCTTGTGATCGGTGAAAATGTCCACTTGTCTTCCCAACAAGATATGCCTCCACGTTATCAATGCATGGACAACTGCCGCCAACTCAAGATCGTGAGTGGGGTAGTTCTTCTCATTGGGCTTCAACTGACGAGAGGTATAGGCCACAACTTTCTTCTCTTGCATTAACACAGCACCGAGACCTTGGAGAGAAGCATCACAGAAAACTTCGAATGGCTTGGATTCGTCAGGAGGAGTCAAGACAGGAGCTGTGACTAGTTTCTCTTTGAGAGTGTTGAAAGCAACGTCACACTCAGGAGACCAGACATACTTCACATGCTTCTGGAGGAGGTTGGAAAGAGGTTTTGCAATCTTTGAGAATTCTCAACGAATCTTCGGCAATAGCTTGCAAGACCAAGAAAACTGCGGAGCTTCTTGACATTCTGAGGAGGTTCCCAATTCACAATTGCGGACACCTTCTCGGGGTTAACAGCGATGCCCTTGGCAGAGATGATGTGACCAAGGAAAAGAACTTTATCAAACCAAAACTCACATTTGGAGAACTTCGCATAGAATTGATACTCTCTGAGCTTGTCAAGCACCAATCGCAAATGTTTGGCATGGTCCTTCTTATTCTTGGAGAAGACCAAGATATCATCGAGATACACCAGGACGAATTCATTGGTATAGGGGTTGAAGATGAAATTCATCATCCGAGAGAATACTGGAGGAGCATTGACAAGGCCGAAAGACACGACAGTATATTCATAAGAACCAAAGCTTGTTCTGAATGCTGTCTTGGGAATATCTTCTTCACGAATGCGAATCTGATGATAACCCATACGAAGGTCAAGCTTGGAGAATAATTTAGCACCCTTGCGTTGCTCGAATAGCTCATTGATGTTGGGAAGTGGATACTTGTTCTTGATTGTCTTCTTGTTCAATGGACGGTAGTCGACACAAAGTCGGTCCGTGCCATCCTTCTTCTTTACGAAAAGAACACCACAACCCCATGGAGATGAACTCGGTCTGATCAAACCCAGACGCTCTTGTTCATCGAGCTGTTTCTTCAATTCCTTCAGCTCGTTGGGTCCAAGGTTGTATGGACGCTTGCAAACGGGTTCAGTGCCTGGCTCAAGTTCGATAACGAACTCAACTGGCCGGTGAGGAGGCATACCCGGAAGCTCTTCTAGAAAGACATCTTGATACTCACAAACGACTGGAATTTGAGAGATGGCATTCAATTCGCCCTTCTCATTGAGAGAAAAAAACGAATGGTTTCATCACGAGCGGCATAAATGATAACATCCTCAGAAGAGTGTGTCAATTGAATTTCCCTGGCAGCACAATCAAGTTGAGCCTTGTGCTTAGAAAGCCAGTCCATCCCGAGAATAAGATCAATATCCGAGTCACCAAGAACAACTGGAGAAGACAGAAATTTATAACTGCCCATCTTGATGGAAACATCGGGAGCAACCAAACTAGAAGTCAAAAGCTTTCCCGGAGAAACAACTTCCATAACTTTGGATAAAATCTCTGTGTCAACATTGTGCTTCGATGCAAATGGGTATGACAAGAAAGAATGCGATGCACCAGTATCAAATAAGACTTTTGCAGGAATATCATTAAAAGGAAGATTAACCATTATCACAACAGTAGATTCCTCCGCTTGAGCTGCATTCATCATGTTCACCTTAGCAGACTTTGGATTTTGCTTGACCACTGCATTGCTGGAAGATCTGACAGGAGGAGGAGGCGGAAGACGCCTTTGGTTGAAGCATTTGTTAGCATAGTGGCCGTTCTGCCGACACTTGTTGCAAGTCACCGCTGAGAGTGGACGATGATAAGGAGCATTGGACTTTGGAGCTTGATTCTGAGACTTGTTCTGATAGCCCGAGTTGGAAGAGTTGGAAGAACCATGGCCACCTTTGTTCTTCTGCTGGTAAGGCTGACGAAATGGAGGAGGAGGAGGCAACTAGAACTTCTGTTGCTTAGCAGCCACAAGTGAGGAAGAAGAAGACTGAACTGCGTCTCTGACTCTCTTCTTAGAAGCCTCACACTTGAGCTGAGCAGCCTCTTGCTTCAGTGCCATATTATAGAATTGATCAAACTGAGTAGGCTCAACAAGAACGAGAGCTAACTGCAGATCATCTCTAAGGCCACCTCTGAAGTGATAGATCTTGCTCTTTTCATCAGGAACGTCTTGTTTAGCGAAGCGAGCAAGTTTCTGAAACTGAATGTTGAATTGATACACAGACATGTTGCCTTGCTTGAGATTGCGGAACTCCTCACGCTTGCTCTCAACAACACTTTGTGGAATGTGGTGCGCTTTGAAGTCCCGACAGAAGTCAGTCCAAGTGATCACACGACCTCCTCTGGAATCTTTGTATTGCTGAAACCAATCAGCAGCTTGGTCCTTGAGCTGAAAAGAAGCGAACTTGACATAGTCCTCAGGCCTGACATTGCTACATTCAAAATGCTTGTTGATGTCCACGAGCCAATCATCGGCATCCGTGGCCTCGGCACAGTAGCTGAAAGACTTGGGCTGATTTACGAGAAACTGGTTGAGTGTAGCGAAGTGAGGCTTATTGTTGCCTTGACCTTGATTGCCTTGATTGCCTTGCCCTTGGGTGCGTTCTTGCCAGAGTTGCAGAATCATCTGAGCATTGGCGTTCGTGGCTGCCATGATAGCTTGCCATGCCTCCGGAGGCGGAGGTGGTGGCGGAGGGTTTGCCTGACTGCCTTCATTGCGATCGGGATTATGACGCGTTGGCGGAGCCATCCTGAAGAGGGTGACATCCGTTAGCATCTTGATAGACAAATAGACAAGTAGAATCAACGGATAGAAATTGCAACATATAGTCTTCACAATAAACATTCGAACGAAGATGAACGAATGAATTCCATAGTGAATCATCACACTTCCATAGGTTGAGAAGCCACTTGAAAAAGATATGGAATCAACATATGACTTCGAAGCAACTCGAATACCACAATTCAAAACAAAACAAAGTATTGGCTTGCAGAATAAGCCAGGACAAACATATGATAGAGATTTCGTCCGAAGTTTTCGTGGTGGGGCCCACACGGGCTCGATCGTACAGCACCATCATGTACAAGGCTGTGCACATGACATACGAAGCGTCCCCGAGTCGGCATAGCCAAGGACTCTTTAAGACACTACGAGACCACTGTAAAACCAACCGTGTACAGGCGGACCACTAGACGTCGAACCCCAATCTCATATCATGCGTCTGTCGAAAAGATATCCTAAGGCTACTTGAATTCCCACTTATAAACTCCCGAAACTTTCTGGTTATGCAATCTGGTGTTGGGGATACAGGGGACACAAAATATATCTCCCAAACTAGCAATCCCTAAATCCAGCTGTATCCATCCGTCAACACATAACCAAGAAACCTTCGGAAATCGTTTACCTCAACCTTCGAAAAACATCCGTTATACAAGTTATGGCAATACTCCCGAACTCCCGCCCCAGTACTGGGTGGCGTCGAGGTGATCTCACCAACAACTGCATAAAAGAGATTTCGATGTCGGCGAAACTCAGGTATTCCAGAACTGCAACGATAAAATTGTGACGACAACACCTCGGAGCTCAACTCCCTGGGACACTGCCACAACCCCTAAATGTCAGGAGGCACCAAGAACAATGTTCTCGTCACAAAACCATCGGAACGATTCCAAGATACCCGCGTGATCCTAAATTTTTTTTAGTGAAATTTGAGGAGAGAGAGTCAAAACTTCTACGTCAGGAGACCTCACCAGAGCGACGAAGGGACTGAGGAGTAAAAAGAATCCTACTCTCCGATATATATGATCCTAAGAATCAAAACATTTTTGTTCTAGACTCAACAACGCCAGCGATTCGATCAAGCAGGGGGCTCCTAAGTCGGGGATGGCTCTGATTACCAACTTGTAACGCCCACGATGCGGCTATATCTCCCACATGTCGAGGCACGACTTAGAGGCATAACCGCATAGTGGTTTTGTCGCAAGAAGGGTCATCTTCACACAATCCCATGTAATGAACAAGAATGGGATAAAGAGTTGGCTTACAATCGCCACTTCACACAATACATAAATATAATCCATACATCATCCAAAATACACACATAGACCGTCTACGGTCAAGATCCAAATGAAAATAAGATAACCCCAAATGCTAGATCCCCGATCATCCCAACTGGGCTCCACTACTGATCATCGGGAAAAGACACATAGTAACGACCACGTTCCTCATCGAACTCCCACTTGAGATCGATCCCATCATCTGCAATGGCATCGTCGGCACCTGCAACTATTTTGGTAGAATCTGTGAGTCACGAGGACTCAGCAATATCACACCCGTGAGATCAAGACTATTTAAGCTTAAAGGAAAGGATGGTGTAAAGAGGTGGAGCTGCAGCAGGCAATAAGCATATATGGTGGCTAACTTGCGCAAATGAGAGCAAGAAGAGAAGCAACGGAACGGTCGTCATCCAGAAATGACCAAGAAGTGATCCTGAACTCCTACTTACATCATTCATAACTCAAACCATGTTCACTTCCCGGACTCCGCCGAGAAGAGACCATCACGGCTACACACACAGTTGATATATTTTAATTGGGTCCAGTGACAAGTGCTCTACAACCGGACATTAACAAATTCCCATCTGCCTCATAACCGCGGGCACGGCTTTCGAAAGATAATACCCTGCAGGGGCGTCCCAACTTAGCCCATCATAAGCTTTCACGGTCAACGAAGGATAAACCTTCTCCCGGAAAGACCCGATCAGTCTCGGAATCCCGGTCTACAAGACATTTCGACAATGGTAAAAAAAGACCAGCAAAGCCACCCGAATGTGCCGACAAATCCTGATAGGAGCTGCACATATCTCGTTCTCAGGACACACCGGATGAGACATCCTACGAGTAAAACCAGACCTCGAGTTTCCAAGAGGGGGCCCCACAGTCTACTCAGTTCGGACCAACACTCGAAGGAGCACTGGCCCGGGGGGGGGGGAGGGGGTTAAAATAAGATGACCCTCGGGCTCACGAAAACCCGGGGGAAAGGCTTAGGTGGCAAATGGTAAAACCAAAGTTGTGCCTTGCTGGAGGAGTTTTATTCAAGGCGAATTGTCAAGGGGGTCCCATAAATCACCCAACCGCGTAAGGAACGCAAACTCAAGGAACATAATACCGGTATGACAGAAACTAGGGCGGCAAGAGTGGAACAAAACACCAGGCATAAGGCCGAGCTTTCCACCCTTTACCAAATATATATAGATGCATTAATTAAATAAGAGATATTGTGATATCCCAACATATCCATGTTCCAACATGGAACAAACTTCAACTTCACCTGCAACTAGCAACGCTATAAGAAGGGCTGAGCAAAAGCGGTAACATAGGCAAACAACGGTTTGCTAGGAAAGGATGGTTAGAGGCTAACATGGCAATATGGGAGGCATGATATAGCAAGTGTTAGGTAGCGCAGCATGGCAATAGAACGAACAACTAGCAAAGCAAAGATAGAAGTGATTTCGAGGGGTGGTCATCTTGCCTGCAAGGTTCTCAGAGATGTCGAAAGCTTGATCCTCGTAAGCGTACTCAACAGGTTCCTCATTCACGAACTCGTCTCTCGGCTCTACCCAAAACAAGAACACAAGCAACGGAACCACAATCAATCACGAGAAATGCACGAGGAACATGATGCAACACATGTATGATATGCAAGATATGATATGCGGTGCGTATGCATGCTCTGGGAGGAAAATGATGAACAAGGGATTAACTTGGCAAACCAAGCATGCCACTGGAAATATGAGATGATTTCGGTCGAAAACGATATAAAGATCACCTGAAACGGATGCACGGTTTGCAAATGGCAAGCAAAACAAGAATGACACGAATCTGCGATTAACAGCATGATAGCACTTAAAATGCAACAAGCAACAATGCTACAGCACTCCAACATAGCAACAAAGCATATGACGGTAATCTACAGGAGGTGCTTGACAATAGATGAACATTGAGTTACGGCTAGATCACAACATATCAAGCTCAAACAAGCATGGCAAAAGTGCAAAAGATAACAGGTTCACTGACTTGGTGAAATTACTGGACATGGCTGAAACAGCATCAGGTAGCAATGTTCAGAGCATGAAATCAACATGGTACAGGAACTTAACATGGCAAAACAAGGCATGGAAGTGTTCTACTAAATGCATATGACAAAATTCCCTTTCTGACTATAGGCCAAAAAGGACCAGAAGATATGATGGCAACCATGTAAACATAGCAAGTTTCTTTAACAGGTTTCAGACTTGGCAGAAAAACAGAGCATCGCAGAAACAATAATATGAGGGCATCTTGGTGAGCTTGATGCACTCACCACAAAGCAATGCATGACCAAAAAAGCATACCTACAGCAAGATGGCATGTTTATGAAGCTAGCCATCGCAAGAACAAAAGCATAGCATGCTTGAAACAACTACAACAAGCTAGGCAAAATTGCATATCATGTTAAGAATCTGCCGGAAATATTTTATAGCAAAAGTAGAGCAAAATTGAGTCATGCTATGGCACTCCATAATTGCAAAAAAGGGAAGGAATGGATCAATTACAACAATAGATACAAAAAATTCTTTCTGAACATCTCCAAAATATGCATGGATCTCTCCGTAGCATCAAGTTTACATGGCAACAAAATAACAGCAGACAATGACTTAGAGAAATCACCAAGTCCCTGAAATCAGAAACATTACGGGGCCTAGTTTGCATGCTTGTGCTAGTCACCACAGAGATCACAAAAATACATGGAATACACCTTTGGAAATATGGCATGACATACAACAAAACACATGTAGAGCTCATGTCCAAAAGATGCACAGATTAAATGATACAAAAATGACAAATCTCCAAGTTCTGCTAAGAACCAGCAGATAACAGCAACTTGCACTCTTGCACGAGAGATTTGGGCATTAAGATGGCCTCTAATGAACATGGTGCCATCGAAAAAAATGTAGAGCATCACGAGACGAAAAATTTGACATATTACACGCGCGAAACGGAGCTATATGCAGGGAGTTATGCTATGATGAACAGGTGCACATATGGTGAAATCATCGAGACTTGGTGAAATTTCCGGGGGGGGGGGGTATCGGGTCAACCTCATGCGTTGACTGGATCGGATCGAGGGAAGCTCGGGCTCCGGACGGTGGCGCGACTCGCCGGAGTTGCAGGGCAGACGGGGCTCGGCCGGAGGGGGAGACGGGGAGGCGGCGCCGGCCGGAGGGGGGGGGCGAGCTCGCCGGCGCGGCGGCGCGGCGACGATGGCGGCGAGGCCGTGGGCGGCGAACGGCGGCGTCGGCCGGCAGAGAGGCCGCGGCGGCGCGGGCGAGGTGCGGCGGCGCTGGAGGCGGAGAGCGCGGGCGGCGAGCGGCTGGATCTGGGCCGGGAGGGCCCCGTACAGGCTCTCTGGGCCGGCGGCGCGGTGAAGGCGGCGGTGACACGTGGCGCGCCGCGAGTGGACGGGGCGGCGGCGCAGCTGTGTCCGGCCCCGGGCGGACACGTCCGGCGGCGCGGAGGAGCGGGTTAGGGTTTTTGGACTGCGGAAATTTCGGGGGTCTCACATATTTATAGGTAGAGGGAGCTAGGAGGCTCCAAATGAGGTGCGGTTTTCGCCCACACGATCGTGATCGAACGACCTAGAGCATGGAAGAGAGTTTGGTGGGTTTTGGGCTGTTTATAGAGGGGGTTTTGTTGCAACACACAAATGGACATTGCGGATGCCCGGTTAACCGTTGGAGTACCAAACGACCTCCAAATGGAACGAAACTAGACCGGTGGTCTACCGGTGGTATACCAAGGCCACTTGACAAGCCTCGGTCCATTCCGAGAAAGTTTGACACCCGCTCACGAAAGAAAACAAGAGGGGTGCACCGGAGGAGATGAGAGCGACGGATTGCAAAACGGACAACGGGGAAAATGCTCGGATGCAAGAGACGAACACGTATGCAAATGCAATGCACATGATGACATGATATGAAATGCATGACATGGACAAAATGTAAAACGAAAGACAAAACCCGACCACGAAGGGAATATCATACACATAGCCGAAAATGGCAAGAGTTGGAGTTACAAATATGGAAAGTTACATGCGGGGTGTTACACTGGCTCACCCGTACAACTCCGTATTTTGTTGATGACACAATAAATTGACCAGTCAAACGTTCCACGCGGCGCAACTAGTGTTGCATCATCGGGGCGCGTAACCATGGGGCCCACCTATCAGCCCATATATGAAAGAAAGAAATGGTAGTTTGAGTCTGTACTGTGTTAATAAAATAGGAGTACATTTTAGGGTGATCATACGGTCACTGGCTCACCATACAGCTCCGTAATTTGTTGATAACACGATCAATTGACCAGTCAAATGGTCCACATTCAGCAGCGCACATTACCATAGGGCCCACCCGTCAGCGCGTATATGAAGGACAAAAATGGTAATAAATTAGTGGTCGGTGGGTATTCGAAGTGAGACCTCTGGTTGGCAGTCCACCGGCGGGTGGGGGGGGGGCGTTCATTGGGCGGTGGGGTGGGGATCCCCGAAGAAAAAGCTCGGCGGGGGGGGGGGGGGCTAGAGGGATGGCCGGTGTGGCGGCGGACCGGCGGTGGGGAGTGGTTTCAGGGAGGGCGGGCCGGCCGCAGGCGGCGGGGGCTGGCGGTTCGGCCGGTGGTGGCTGGCGGCTCAGGGGAGTGGAGATTGATGATAAACTGGAGGCCCTTGATTTCGTATCCAACGGCTGGAAAATCTAATCAACAGAGATGAAAAAGTCAGTCGACTGACGTGTAGCCTCACCCCTCACATACACACGCACGCACGCAAGACACGCACGCATGTAGGCATGCAACATTGACACGTACACACGCACGCATGCTGGCGTGCAACACAGACACGTACACATGCACTCACGAACACACGCACGTACGCACCCATGCATGCAACACTGAAACGTACCCTTGCACGCACGCAACACTCACATGCCTGCATGCACACAGCACACGACTCAAGACACACGCTCAACCTATACGTGCATGCACCCTTTGTTAAGGACATGGATTGTTACGGGTATTAATCAATCTTATCTGTGATAAGCAGAACATTGATGTTTGCAGCGGTCTTTATGAATCACAACGTATCGAACGGGCTATCAACATAGTAGGCTTATCTACATGAAAAAGGTGACGTCACACTCAATGAACAATCATCGGTTTATGAAATGCCCGCTTCTGACCGCCCTGGCCCACCAAAGGTTCCTCTGCTGTGCGCTGCCTGCATTGGGTCACTCACATGCATGCCATGCACCCAAAGAGCCCACACGTCAGTGGAAGAATGGCACGGTGTCCTAGGTCAGAGTCGAGGGCGCCACTCGCGGCACGCCCGACTGAACACGCCTCCGTGCCGCATTCAAATGCCTCCATGAAACCCGCCCGTGTGGAAGCCGAGAAACCCACTCTGGACACACGTCCATTCATGACCGGGCCGGCGTTAAACGCAACGCCGGCTGAGCTCCTCCCGTCCGCCATCTATTTAATCTCCTATTTAAACGAGGCCAAAATGCCGGCCAAGAATCGCACACCTCCGCCGCTCCCCTATCTCCTCCACCATTTTGTCCACTCTTACAATGGCTTACGAAGAGTAGTTATTCCGCATCCAAGCCGGCTGGGTAGCCCGCCGGATACGAGCTATGCAGCTCGCTGATCCACCTCCCTCCCCTCGCCCGACGGAGCCAGTTGCCGCCCCAAGCCGGCGTGCGGTTCAGGAACTCGCCGCTCCAGGCTAGCTCGACGAGGAGCAGTGCACGGGCGTCGTTGCTGCCGTCCACGCCACCGCCTCGTACCGTGTCTCCCGTTTCTGTGGCCGAGACTCCCATGCCGGCGGCCGCGCCATGCAAGCAGCGACAGAAGCCGAGTGCGTGGAGAGCGACGAGTCGGTGGCCAGCGCCTCCGCGTCCGCCGCCATCATCGAGGAGAAGTAGAACACGGGAGGCCGCCGCCGCTTGGGTCCCATGAAGGCCACCGCGGAGGCGACGCCGGCGTACACAGCAGGTGTCTTACCAGATCCTTTTGTTGCGAGGACCTTCATCGACCCCGCATGGGCTCCATGGAAGAGGGGAATGTTAGGATGAACTCGAGCCGGTGCCGGCCATGGCGAAGTAGTGGCCGGTGATGAACTCGAACCGGTGCCGGGCACCATCATCTTCGGCACCAGCCAATGATATCAGTTGGGAAGTGGGGAAGCGAGCCGTCCTTTGCGCTGAAGCATATACCTCCGGGGCTCCCGGCAGTCCGGTGATCGTGCTGCCGGACATGAGGAACACAAATTGATCGGTGGGCGACCATTTAGGCCAGGTATTATATACCAGTACTGTCCAGAACTAGCACGGCGTAGTTCATTTGAATGTAATGAAATCCGTCATGTTTATATGAAAATCCGGTATTTTATATGATTTCCGTCATTGTTTATATGAAATATCAGTTTGTCTATGTGTTTGCGTGACTTTCGTCCGGTTGGTTGAGTTGCTGTCATAATGTGTGCGGCTACGGTTGGATGGCGTAATTTGCGGGTCGCCGGTCGGTCTGCGGGCGGCTCAGGCGGCGGTGTGGGACAAAAAAAACACAGCTCGTGCGAGCTCATCTCCAACGTGCGCGCTGGAGGATGCATGACAGCATGAGCACCCGAGCCATTCGTCGTTCATCGGTGGCAAAGGCACTGGTGGACAAAAGGGTCGCCAATATTTTGGCTACCCCGGGCAAGATCCAAACAACCCCTCCCAACAGATTCAAATCCCTCGTTCGCCGTGGAATTTTGCCATGTGTTGTTTTCATGGACTAGCAAGATGCCCGTGCATTGCACGGAACATCAAGATGCATTTTTTACAAACTCCCGCATGCATGCAAGGGATAATTACTGTCCTCCTTTGCTAGTACCACGAGGCAAACACCATTAATATTGCATCGATTAGTGTCAGTGGCCTTGTATATCTGCAAATTGTAATTTTGATAGTGGCCCCTTGTATATAAAAATGGAGGGAGAAAGATGAGAGATAAGGTGAGGAGGAGTGGGGCGTGGTGGTGACTGGTGGTCGGACTGGGCGGAGGCATGGGGATGGACGGCGCATTATGTCTAGGTTTGTATGTCTCTCTCACACACCCACGTAGGTGGGGGACGTGCACGATGAGAAGAGGTGCATGCACGGCGCACGTACTCCCGCCTCTTTCCCAACCACAACCGCACAGGTACACGGTGGAGCTCATTTCTGTACGAAAAAGGCAGCCCACGTGGTAATTTGGCACGTGTACTGGTTGTCCACTTGGTGGAGGGAGGATCGTCTACCACGGGTGAACAAACAAATTGCGACTTGACGCGTTATGTTAAATTAAAAAAAGAGGCAAACCATGTGGGGCCTACCTTAGAGGCAAGGCTCTATACACTGGAGTACTTTTGACGTGTCCTGTCAACTCGCAGAACGAGGAGAAGCTTCCTTAGTACACCGTCTCCCCCGCCCACGGGCGCGGTGGCTCGCAGGATGAGGTGAAGCTTGCTTACGAGTAGTAGTAGTAGTACTACTATACGCCTTTACGTCCGCTCCCTCGCCCACGCGCGCGGTGGCTCGCAGCACGAAGAGAAAATTTTACTACTCCCTCTGTTTACTCCTCGTCCCTACTACGTACTTTGGTTAGTACTCCCTCCATTTACTTATACAAGGCCACTATAAAAAAATACATTTTGCATCTATACAAGGCCACAAATAGTAATCGAGACAAAAGTTACTACTCCCTCCTTTCCAGTTTATGGCTCAATTTCAAAATCTCTCCAACCAAGGTAGACGGTGAGTGGTCGAATTAATTTCGTAATTTGCACAAGTAATCAGTACACTCGTTTTTCTCAAGAAGTTATGTTTACCGAAGCATTAATTAGAACGAATGCATGAATGACCACTAAATTTCCATGAACTTGTACATGCATTGGTTAGTTTCCTCTTGACACTGCTTGCGTCGGGTGATCTAACGCACCTCGAAATCCAACATGTAATGGTACTACTACTAGTGTAGTAGAATTAAGACTTATCAAACGGAACAATGAATGTTTTTTAGATGAGCCCTATAAACCCTAGTGGGTACGTACTCCGTAAAAACAGATTTTTCCAAAACTAAGTCGCTCCTTTTCATGAATTCTGTAGTATACTCCTCCGTCGACGCTCCCTTTCATGAATTCTGTACTTCCTGTCGCCGACATGTGGGACATATAGCAACCGGGTCGACGTGTCAAGCACCAAATAACAGTGCAGAACAGCAGGGGGGACGCACCCCACTCGTACCGGCCCACTAGTAGTAATGAGCAATGAGACGTCAAATCACAATGCCGCACCTTCCCAGACGGACGAAGCAACCATTATTTCACACTTCGGTTTGCCATCATCTCAAACCACGTAGTATTGCTTCTGCCTCAAGAGGGACACGCGCATCGCCTTGGTACATCATGACACGTGGGACCGCATGACAGGCCATGCTCCCCCGCCGATCGCTCGGTAAAATCACCTCATTTTTACTATACTTCCTCCGTATCGGTTTACTACATGGCATGCACGTCGTTCTAGGTTGAGAATTTAACTGGCTATATATGTGATGAACAGTACTCTAGCCTTTTAAAAAATGTATACTTTTGTACAGTAGTACTATCGATGGATTGCGCCATGGAGCAAAAATTGAAATTAAAAAAAGGTGGTACTTATAGAGAGCGCTCGTCGCCAAATTATGCATATAGTACTATTAAAAAAGCTAGTACGTGCTTAATTGGGGTGCTAAATTCTATTAAAGAAATACTAGTAGTATGTACATACTGAAGAGTTAAAGTAACGAGAAGAAACATCACATAGTTCTGCTGGGGGCTCAGCACAACACACCCCTCAAATTAAACTAAGCACACCTGAAATTAAACTATGCAACTAATCCGGTAGACACTGCATTAGAAGTTTAGAACCACCATGAGCAACGACACTGCCACCTTACTCGGAGTCCTCGTCCACGTCCTCGACTTCGTCCTTGTCCCTCTTCCTCTTGGCCGATACTTCTTTGCTTGAACCGCACACTTGGCTGTTGCTCTTCATCCAACCCTTGTAGATATTGAAACAAAGGTAGCCATCCATTGCAGCGTAGTGGATGTGGTCTATATCTAGTACATTCCGCTGCCATGCATGACGATGAAACATGTATGGAGGTTTCTCCAGTTTACGGTACGAAGGATGAACCATGGCTCCTGCCAGGGTCAGCACTGAAGGCTGACGAGAGGGCACCAGCCGATTTTTCTGGAGGTCGAGGGGGTTGCCTACAACGAGGCCTATCCGACCCATGACTTCTTTGTCGTTCTTAAAGCCTACAGTAACGAATTTCACTGTTTTGTCCTTGAGGAAGTTCTTAAAATCCTGGCACTCAATGTCGGCATGGCATATGTGGCAGACCAAGCAAATGTTATGTACGCAAACCTGGATCACGGCGGGCTTCTTCCTCTCTTCGTCCTTTAGATCCTTCTCTCGTCCTAGGACTGTGGTGTACTCAACATCTAGCCCAGCGACCCACTCATCATCTGAGTTTTCGAACATGCGTCTGAAGCGAGAAAGGCATCCTTTCACCGTCGCGGAAGAACGGGTGTAGATGACGTCGAACTCATCGCCGGTGATGGTTCTAACCTTGTACTCACCGCCGATCGTGGAGATTTGGGACACCATGGATTTGGGAGGAGGGTTAGGATTAGTGGAACTGCCGTAATGTGAATGGACGGGACGACTAGGAGCGAACCGCCGTAGTATTGAAGGACGTGCGGGGACGAGTAGGAGCGAACTACCAGCGTGCGAACGGTAGGGTAGTGGCTTTCCATTCTCTTTCCATTCTCCCATGATACGGGCTTCCGAGAGCCCTTGGATCTGGGATCGAACGGTTGCATGGCGTGATTCTAGACCTATTGGTGAATATCCTATCCTGGAGGGTTATTCTGCTAATTTTCAGCAACTTAGCATGTGACCATTTGATCTCAGATCCAAGGGCTGCCAGAAGCCCGTATCATGGTCGCGCCTACCACGACCGTCGCGTCGCTCGCGCCTTGGAGATTTAACACGGTGCGTTAGGCTATCTGATGTTGGCATGTCATACATAGTCATCACTTAGTCACTCATACTACAACAAGGTTGGCTATAAGTGTATTTTTTTACTCCTCTCTATCTCTTTCTTCGTACTCCCCGTGTCCCATAATATAAGAACGTTTTTGACACTAGTGTAGTGCCAAAAACATTCTTATATTATGGGACACATGGAGTACTAGTATTTATTGCATTTTCCAAGGAGTGACCTCTTCCAATGAAATGGTGTTGCTAAGTTTGCTTCATTTAATTAGCTATAGACTCAAAATTGTCTTTTCACCTAGGTGCACGCGCTTAGCACCGTTTCTTCCTTGGGTCACCAAACTAGTCTCTCTCTTCTTGATTAACTTGCCACATTAGACTTTATGCCTATGTGGCAAGCTTAAGCACCTGTAGGAGCAAGTTAAGTACAATAGTGCGCTTTACATGGCATTTTTGCATATGTGGAGGAAAGAGAGGCAAGGAAAAAGTGGAGAAGTGGGCTCTCATGCAAGAGCCAGCCTCTACTACATGGTGGAGCATTGGGAGAGGCACCTGTATGGAGGTGGTCAGGAATCGGGAGACTCACGCCAGTCGTAGCGCCGTAGTTGAAATGATAATGGCAAGTCAAATCACGGGGCCCCACCTGTCCAGCAGTAACTCGCTGTCAAATCACACAGCCCTACCTTTGCAGCAGCCTACTCCCTCGTCTTCTCGCGTCTCTGTCGAACCCACTAGGCGGAACTGCCCCGCCTACCACGCAGGAAAAGCCCCGCCCTCGACTTTTAAATACAACTACATCCGCTTAAGAATCCAATGATATACTTTTTGTGACATAGTAAATCATATTTAGTTAGTCAAATGGATGACCTAGAACTACGTGCAGGCCCTATAAACCGAGACGCCTAAAAAGAAAAAAACCGAGACGGAGAGGGTAGTTCAGCACGAAGCTTTTTAGATCAATATAGTCGGGATTCACCAAGGAGCAAAACCAAGTGGCAGGCTGGTCCTGTCGTGTTGGCGTAGCAACTCAAGCAGGGTCAGTCCGCACACGAAATGGCGACACACTTAACAGGACCCCTTTGGCCGACATGTGGCTCATCCACCATCTTGTTCCACGTGCGATGCACCAAATTACAGTTCGGAGCAGCGGTTGGAATTGGAGGCACCCCGGTCGTAGCGCCGCAGTAGTAGAAAATGAGTGATGAGGGGTCAAATCACAAAGCCCCACCTTTCCCGCATTAAGCTGGACGAACGAAGCAACGATCATTTCACTCTAGGGCGCAAGAGCATAAAGAAAACAGAAAACAATGATGCGTGCGGCAGCTACCTAGGGCACCCTAGGGTAGGGGTCTCCACTACAGATCCTTTTTTTGAAAGCGCCTGCACTACAAATCGGCTTCTCCCTCGTCCTCTTGAAGAAAACCGATGATGAGTGCGGCGGTAGGGTTTGTAGGAGTACTACAGCGTGCGGGGCCACGTCGTAGTAAACGGGTTCGAGTCGACGCCTTAAATATGTGTGGGCCGCTTGGTTTTATGGGAACGAGGCATCATTTTGGGTTCAGGGACCAGTGGAGACATAGTACGTACAAAAAATTGTGGACATAGGTTCGACCGAAAGGCAATGATGCATGGGCCCTACATTTTGATATACCCGGGGTCGCGTGAAATTTGCTACTCTACTCAAAACTAGTAAGGTACACATGTATTGAACACATGAGATTTCGAAACCAAATTACAAATAAATACACACTATAGCATGTAAAGCTTTGAGTCATCTATGCATGATGTAGATGTTCGTTTAGTTCTTATAGTTCATCTCATTCAAAATCAATTAGTTTTATAAAAATGTTAAGATTCATGGGGTTGTGCATTGTAAATCATAAAGTAAAAAACAAATAATGGCAATTGATTTGAAAAAAAATCAATTATGATACAGAAGATTCTAGAACAAAGGAGAAGTGCTTGTGTTTTGAGGTTTGTGCATTATGCTTAAGTTCAACCATGGAGTCATCTAAATTGTACATGTGGTAGATCTGGTGGAATGTTGATGATATCCAACGGCCAGTAGTGCTCGGATTTGCCTATCTCTGCACTGTCGGGTTAGCTTCATCCAGCGACCATCTTTCAAAATTATTGGCACACTATATAGTTCTTGTGCCATAGTTGCATGTTTTGGAAAAAAGCTACTAGTGGGTTGTACTATCTATTTAGGAATAGAAGATGTATACATGGAAGTTTTAGGGAAAGAGATGACATGGAGCATCTCAATTCCTATGAGTAGGGATTGGAAAAGAGATGTCATTTGGTTCACATCATAGGAACTTTTCTATTGAATCTAGAGATGACATGTATCTCAATTCCTATGAGGAGGGATTAGAAAAGAGATGTAATTTGGTTCATATCATAGGAACTTTTCTATTGAATATACGCTAATGTTTATTTTCCATTGAAATTAAGAGTATAGGAATCCATTCATATGAACCAAGTGGCTCTAAAGCTATAGAAATGATACCATGTTTATTTCCTTTGAAATGTGGAGTATATGAATCTATTCCTCTGAACCGATTGGCTCTAAAGGAAAAATCCTATAAAAATCATATCCTATAGAGTTCCTATGATATTCCTCGACACTAAAGGATGCTTGAAATTGCTGCGGGTGATACGATGGTCTTTCTTTGTAGACTCCTCACCCATCTTTATAGTTACCTCTCGAAGATGAATGAAATGATATATACATGGTATTCTACATGTGCAATTTGGTACACGAAAACTCGGTAAAAGTTTGCGAGGTTCGAATTTTCAATAAAGCTATATGCACTGCATTTCGGAACAGAGGGAGCATACGGCAGTTGCTAACACTCACGTGGAAGATTTGTGTGCAGGAGGAGTGGCTGTTCTGTTAAATGACATGGCAAAACTGACACTGTCGGATGCCGATCTAACGGTTCTTACGGTGTTCGTCAGGAAAAGGCTTGTGGCGAACGTTTGTCGGATAATGATTTACGGACACATGCATTGCATTGATACGTGCCCCCCTCTCTCTCACGCACACGCACCCTCACGAGTCATGACTCTCCCGAGTCCTCTCGCAGACTCGCACGTCGCACGCACCGTCTATCTGCAGGTAGACGTCACGCACATATGTGCTCTTCACACTCTACCCTCAGAACTTCTAAAAAACAAAAGATGGCGCGCACATTTTATTTTAGCTCACACGTCACACACTTATACTATTACTCTTGCGGCGAACGTTCTTTGGGCATAGTATATTGTACTCTCACTAAGAGAAGCGGTGCACGCACGCACTAGTTCTCTCACACCCACTCGCGGGTACACGTAGGAGCGCATTTTTTTGAAGCTGGTACAACAAAATCACTATACTATATATAAAAGCAGGAGCCTTAGCGCTTGCTTTACTAGGGTTCCTCTCGTTCACTCTCTCATGCTCTCCAGATCTAAGCAACACATAGGCGGCCACACACTCTCTCAGCTCACGGCTGGTCACAAATCCGGCCGGACAACCTCGACTGGGGCAGGGGTGTAGGTGCATCGTTCACGCTTTCGTCGGCGGCGAGGGAGGAGACCAACGGCTGCCCGCGCGTCCCGATCGGCGGCCATGCCGTTCTCTCCGAGAGAGCGCCGGCACGGGAGGGCCTCCGACCCCTTCTTCCTCCCTGCAGTATTGTGGCCAAGATGCGGCCTCCCGATGCCGTCTTTGCCACATGCCGACGACCCTCAGGTATATATTCCTTCGAAACCTGCCTTGCTCTACTGCCCCAGCTCCCTTCATGTGGATCCTTTTCTACTTCCGTCCGCTGTTCCAAAGCCACCTAGACTTCTACTATTATTAGAAGTAAAGCTAGTTCATACAGTCGACTCAAAGCATTGGTTCAAACAGGGAAGAAAGTGGGAAAGCTGTAGCATGAATCTAGGACTTGGTTCTAAGAGGAAACGGGGGAAAGTAGTAATATCTGTCACTGTTTAAATAACCGTATTTCGTATTTGCGCAAACATGGATGTCTGTCTCCATATCGTTGTGGGATGTCTGTCTCCGTATCGTTTCTATCCGCGCAATCAAAAGCACACACCTCAGTTTTAGTACAACTGCGCAAAATGAGATGGCTATCCCTCGTTGCCGTCGTTTAACCTCCCTTCTTCAAGGTATCCCAACATTGGTACTAGTAACTAATGTAGAATGACCAATGCAATCTAAAAGAAGCTGATTCGTACGTTTTAGTTCCTGATTGCAGTGCAGGGACGAGCGAAAACAACTGCATCCTAGTCCGGAATGCATTTTCTTCCAGTTCATCTATGGACCGAGGACTAGCTGGCACGGCTGCACCGCGGTTTTTTGGACAGGTGCGCGGACAAGAGGCATTGTGGTCTGCTTATTTCTGCAAATAGCGGTGCTTAAATTTAGTGGAATGCACAAGCATTTCAGCTGATCAGTACACTGCATGGTTCAGTTCAGCATTCCAGCTGAGACCACAATTATAATTGGTTATTCTGGAATGAGAGAACCTAACCCTGAATGGTGGCAACAAGAAAAAACCAGAGTGAACTCCAGGAAATTTAAGCCTTCCTGGAGGCCCTTTGCTCAGAGAAGCCTTGCTTGTTTTTTCCTGATTTGTAAACCTTCTCACAACTTTGTCTTTTGCTGTGAACTAGTATATGTTTGTTATGTTCTATGAATCGTTGAGATGTATAAAATTTCTTAACTTATGCTTTTCAAGTTTTTTATGAAGACGAGTTTAATGTGAGTGTTCCACATGAGCGCTGGACTAGCGTGTGAACGTTTGGAATTTATTACATTGTGGCCTCAATTAACTGCATGAACCACTGTAACAAGATACATAGTTGATTATATGTCAGACAACAGAATGTTGATTGTTAGCTGGTCGATAGCCTAGTGTTGAAGCGAGCTGAGCAAATGTGCCGTGTTTTGCACAACTGCTTACAAGTGGGGTAGCACCAACAGTGTTTACAAGTAATTATGTATATGTCGGCGCACGGTTCTCAAACGAGTGCCCTATTTCATCAAAACACACACTGCTCGTATGATAAACCGTGACAACTTATTTCTTACCATGCCATATTCATGAAAAAACTAGTGAGGACGCATCTGTTTCGGCAACAATTACTATGGTTCTCACATGATTCACGGGCACACAAAAGTAGCAGCAGTTCCCATAGACGGATTCAAACAGAGTACTATCCCCAGTGGGGTCGATAATAGGCAAGGTTCGGATAATTAGACACAATCCAAACTACTATTAAACACTAGCTGGGGCAACTATTTCATGCCTCGATCTAATTTGGGCTGGACACAAGACGGACCTTGCCATGAACATCATTGAGGACGTCCCGCAGTAGCTCAATCCTGTGAACCTTCATGAAGACAACCTTGTGGCCTTGCCACTGATAAACTTGTTTGTGGAGGCATGCCACGTCATCTTCCTGCGTAAGCTTGACAAGAACAGTATGCCTCACAAACGAAGGAGTAGCTTTGAACTTCTTGTGCTTCAGTACACCCTGGACAACACGCCTGACAATAGTGAGGCTGGAATACAACTCTTCATTGGTATAATCGCAAATGGCTTCCAGGATCCAACAGCCTAAGAACTCTGTTTTCGCAGTGCGTATATTCAGGTCGTCCGCCTCATAGCGAGTAACATGTACAACCACACAATCCTTGTCTACATCAGGGCTCTAATTGAAACAGAAACAAATTCTGAATTACTTTTCAGTATAAGAAACACAAGTTATTTAAACCACTATGTATAGCATGGCATCGAAGCTAATAAAATTTTGCATTATTAATCACCACATACTTCCTTTTCTAAAAAAAATCACCACATACTTAGATGAAAAACCACAATCGAGATCGGCAAAGAAGGAAATCACCTTGGGCAGCTCAGCGGGGGGGGGGGGGGACACATCCTCGAAGGGGGAAAACAGCTCTTGCAGTGCCACGGGGGCTGTAGCCTCAAACGGGGCGTTGACCATCTCAGTAGTGGCCATGAGCGTATCTGGGGTCAGCTCGGTGGTTGCCTCCATCTTCTTGGAGCTCTCTGTCTCGTGGGGATCAGCCTCCCGCGTCTGCTCCAATATCGGCAGATCTTTGCCTGGTTCTCCTTGGTCCATCATGAAACTGACGAATACTAGGAGACCACTGAAAGGAAAATACAATCGCAATGACAATGAAACAAAAAAGAGAGTGAGGATCGGTTACTGCTTTGCAAAAGTTTTTTTCTCTGAACGAAAATATACCAACATCACGGATCCGCTTACCTTCCCTTCGTTCGGAGAGAAGAACATTGGCAGATGCGAGTGCCTTTCTTGAAGACGGTGAAGGAGAAGGGGATTCAGTGAAGAGTGAAATGATGGTTGCTTCGTCCGTCAAACTTAGACTGCGGGGAGGTGGGGTTTTGTGATACGACGGCTCGTTACTGCCGCGCTACGACCAGGGTGACTCTCCGCCTGCATATTGCCTTCTAATTTGGTGGATGGCATTTGGGCCCGCGCGCTGCATGGCCCGCATGTCGGTGAACAAAAGTATAACGACATTCAGTAGAGGGAGACATTTCAATGACCTAGGAGGAGCCAGAAGCGGTAGAGTGTCTCCACTATACTAGTAGTAATTGTTTTTCTGGGTAGCTGTAGAGTGTCTCCACTGTACTAGTAGTAATTGTTTCTCTGGGCCCAAGACAAAACAGCCCATCCACACTAGTAAATAGTAAAATCAATTCAAAAGCCCATCCACACTGGGTGCTCTTCTTCCTCCTCGCTCCCACCGACCTCACGTCAGCTCGCTCCACTCGTACCCCCAAATTCCTCACCTCACTCCTATAGAAAACCCCAGCTCCCCTTCTTCCTCACTCCTACAGAAAACCCCCAGCTCCCCTTCTTCTTCGCTCGCACTACAACTAGCATCGTCATTCGTTACTCTGCTCAAATCCGTGAGCGCGACACGACGCCCTCGAGGAAAATGGAGTCGGCTGACCCCAGCGCCAAGAAGATGAGGCTCCCACCAGCGGCGACGCCTGTTGTAGATCTCGCACCCGGCAGCACGGGGAGAAGCGGCGACCCCGCCCCCACCGGATCCCAGGAACCCGTAGAATCTCGGGTGGACCGCATCAGCGATCTCCCGGACGCCGTCCTTGGGGAGATCATCTCGCTTCTCCCCACCAAGGATTGCTGCCGCACCCAAGTCCTCTCAATTCGGTGGCGCCCTCTATGGCGCGCCGTGCCCCTTAATCTCGACTGTCGTCAGCTATCTCTCTTCAATGATTTTGAAATCCCCAGAGCCATCATCTCCTCCCACCAGGGCTCCGTTCAAAGCCTCTGCATCCCGTCATGCTACCTGAGCAAGCATACCATGCCCTGCACGGTGGACGCCTGGCTGAAATCCCCTGAATTCACAGAACTACAGCTTCTTGAGTTCTACTATTCCCCTGGAAATCACATACCACATACCGAACGCCATGAACTTGTGCCCTCAGCACCGATGTCCATCTCGCGGTTTTCGTCCTCTCTCCACACCGCCACCTTTGCGCTGTGCTACCTACCAGACAATCTGGTACTAAACCTTCGACTCCCATTTCTCAAGAAACTTTCACTTGTGCGGGTTCGTATATCGGAGGCCTCATTGCACAACATCATCCACTCCAGTTGCCCTGCGCTGGAGTGCTTGGTGCTTGTTTTCACAGTTAGAATCGGTTGTCTCCAAATAAAGTCGCCTAACCTTGTAAGAATTGGAATTTCTTTTGACGGAAGGCGGCTCATCATCCAAGATGCCCCTTCACTTCAAAGGTTGATCCTTGATTCTAGTTATTCACCATTGCAAATAACCGTCCTCTCTGCGCCTAAACTGGAGACCTTGGGTGTAATACATGATCTCTGTGCTCATTTCAATATGGTGTTTGGCTCCACGGTTCTTCAGGTACTTTATATTATCATCTACACTTGTAACCATAAGCTGCATTTTAAATTTCTGCGCATAATTTATATATCATCTTGGAGTACACATTTTGTACTAATATTATGTTCTATGCTCAATGAAGAGTTTCTCCATGGATGGCCTATCAATGGTGCTGGATTCTGTCAAGATCTTATATATCCAAATGAATAGTTTTGATCTGAACAAGATTATTGGCTTGCTGCAATGCTTTCCATGTCTGGAGAAGTTGTATATAAAGGTGATAATTTCACGCACATTGGAAGCCCGCATATAGTGTACTAGAATTAACCGTTCAGCTGTTACTCTTTCGACACTCTTCTTTTAGAACTTAACTGTTCTCAATCTTCATGTCTATTTAGGCAACAGGACAGGGTAAGAAAGTTATAACCAATCGGTGGATTCGTAAGCATCGGGATTTTCTCACTTCTCATGAGATTCAATTGAAGACAATAACGCTAGAACGATATGTAGCCAACCGTTCAAACACAAGATTTGTCACATTGTTCCTGTTGAATGCGAGGTTACTATTGTCCATCAGGCTTAAGTTTATCAACAGCATGGTTTTGACGGATGGGTATGTCGAAGAGCAAAAAAAGGAGTTTCAGGTGGGCAAAAGAGCTTCTGAACGTGCCGGGCTTCTATTTACAACATGTTGTGGTCATAATCCAGTAAATTTTACGACCCAGGATGTTCATTCTATGGACCTGACCGATCCATTTGACTGTGACTGCCGAAAACAGTGCTGGAGTTAGATGTTGTTGCCCTTTTCAATCTGGTTTTTTTGTAAACCTGATGA
Organism: Aegilops tauschii subsp. strangulata; assembly: GCF_002575655.3. Lineage (NCBI taxonomy): Eukaryota > Viridiplantae > Streptophyta > Magnoliopsida > Poales > Poaceae > Aegilops > Aegilops tauschii. The sequence continues at coordinate 500,167,298 of NC_053041.3, read as the reverse complement.
ACAATTAACCCTCGTGCTTTTGTGCAGTTTGTAAGCTGGAGTTAGATGTTCCTGCCCTTTTCAACTCGGCTGTGACTGTCATATTTTCTTTGAAACAAGGCAAATGGCTTGCCATTCGTTTAATTTAGAGTGAAATATTGTAACAAATCCCAACCAAGGGAAATAACATCACTCTCGCCGGCTGCTTGAGCTCACTGTGCATTACAGAAGCCAAGTGATTAGTCCCCACCAGCACCCACAAACTTATTTCGAACTAGCACATGAAATGGGCTGTAAATTTTCATAGGAAAAGCTGCATGACCGTGACAGATTTGGATTCTGACATTTGGGACCCGCGAGGAAATAGCCCATCCAAGGTGGTGTCGACTTACTAGCCAGTCAACAAACGATTCCCCGTCGGCTCCGCCTGCTCCCGCCTCCCATGGTTGGCTGTGCCTCCGCCGCCCTACCGTACGTACCCTCCAACGTTGGCCAGTCCCTCCCTCTATTCCCCTACACGTCCTGTTATTCTCCGGCGACGTTAGCCCCAACATGCACCCGCGCCCGAACCAATCAACCCTCGTACTCCCCTCCGCCTGCGACTGGACCGGCGCATCTTCAACGGCCCCTGTTCGTTCCGTCCGAGGCCTCGCCGTCATCCTCCGCCTTGCGGCCTTGGTTCGCTCGCCGTGCGCGGTGCGCCGCCCTCTTGCGTTGTCAATGTCGTCAACAACCGAGAGGAACAAGGAGATGACTGTACGTGGAGAGGATGACAGTAGGGACCCACCAGCGTCATGGCAGTACGCAAGCAAGTGCCTCTATAGTACAAGCCCAAAAATATGGTTCCTCCTAATGGTTGGACATCTGGGGCTCACGCCATTGTCAACGTAGTGAATAAATGAGAGAATTACACTACGAGCGGCTGACACCAGGGACCCAGCAAGTCGCACAGTTTTTTTTTAGGAACAAGCAGTTGTTATTTATACTAGTTTTAGCAACGGATCAGGGTAACAACGGGGCTGTGCGGGGGCTGTGGCCCGTCTAGCCAGGGTTTTATTTATGTTTACCACATCATGAGCCCAGTTGTGTTTTTTTCTTGCTGAAAATGGCTAGCCCAGTTCTATTTTTTTAAAGAAATACCCAAACAAGGCCTACTTTCTTTATCGGCCCCGCTGGGCTGCAAATCTTTCAAGACGAGGAGAGTTTCATTCGGTTTGCCCAGAAATGGGCTGTACATTATTAAAACACATCAAACCGGGAATTAGTTTCATTTTTTCATTAGAAGATCTTAAATTCCATTGATTTTTATGCGTGGACAATTATTTGGATTTTATATTTATATAAATTATTTTTCAAAATAGTTTGAATGTGAATCGATATTTCTGGATTAAAAACAGTTGACCGCACCGAAATATGCAAAATTTCGTATAATTTTTAACCGTGGCCACAATATGGGGTGTAATGCTAACAAAAAGAAGATGGGCTCCAAAAAAATTCTTAAGAATTAGCAAATGGGCCGTACATTATTAGAAATAATGGCAGATGGGCTGTATGCTGTTTTCCACAGATTTAAGGCTGACTTGTGCGCCTACTACAGGTTGATGCGTATGCTTTCATAATTAAAAAGGTTGACGCACACGGAACACCCTGCAACTTAGTCAACACACGAGAGCAGTGACTGTTGGATGTCCATCCAACGGCTGTCGTGCTTCTTCAATCTCTGCTCTTCATGCTCCAGCCGCTCAAACAAGCGCCGGTGGGACTGCCTGCTCCCTCCTCCCGCGGCCGGCTATGCTGCCTCGCAGGCCTCACGGCCCCATCGTACTCCCATCGCTGACCTAGCCATCCTTCTACTCACCCACACATACTGTTATTCTCCGGCGACGGCAGACGAACCAGTAAACCCTCGTACTCCTCCGCGTGGGAAACAACTGCCGAGTATTCCTTGGCTTCGTGTCGTTCCCTTCCTAGGCCTCGCCGTCGTCCACCACCCTGGTGCTCTCGGCGCGGCCTGGCCAACATGGTCAATGAATGACATCCATCGGCAGTGGACTGTACGTGGAGAGGCTGACAGCTGGGTCCACGGCCGCACGTAAGGAAATGCCTCCTTATTACGCGCAAAATAATGATTCCTCCACCTTACAGCTAGGACCCATAGGAAGGGCCTCTGTATTTCGCGAAAAAAATGTTCCCCCGCTAACAGGTCGGACCCACCAGCTATATCTTCGCACGCAAGGAAGTGCCTCCTTATTACGCCCAAAAAAATGAATACCCCCTGCTAGCTGGGACCCACCATATTGTTGGGCTGACTTGTGGGCCTACTTAGTTGACGGGGACGGAGGGCTGTGTCAACTTAGTCAATACTCTAGTGACCGTATGATGTCCATCCAACGGCCATAGTGTTTCTTCAACCTCTGGTCTTCTTGCTCCAGCCGCCCAAAGCAGCGCCGGCCGTGCCGCCTGCTCCTGCCTCCTGTGGCCGGCTGTGCTACCGCGGAGGCCTCACCGCCCCCATACTACTCCCACCACTGGCCAGGCCATCCCTCCACTCACCCACACCCCCTGTTATTCTGCGGCGACGGCAGCCTCACACCGCAGCCGAACCAGCGAACGCTCGTACTCCTCTCCGCGTGGGCATCCACTGCCACGTCTTGCCCGGCTCCACATCGTCCCCTTCCTAGGCCTTGCCGTCGTCCACCGCCGTGGTGCTCTCGGCGCGGCGTGGTCAATGTGGTCAACGACCGACTTCCATCGAAAGAGTACTGTACGTGGAGAGGCTGACAGCTGGGTCCACGGCAGCCGCAAGGAAGTGCCTCCTTATTACGCGGAAAATAATTATTCCTCCACCTGACAGCGGGGACCCACCGGACGGGCCACCAGTATTTTGCGAAAAAAATCGTTTCCCCCTGACTGCTGGGACCCACCGGACGGGCCAACGTATTTCGCGAAAAAACGTTCCCCCCGCTGTCAGCTCGGACCCACCGGAAGTGCCTCCTTATTACGCACAACAAAATGAATACTCCCCCGGCTAGCTGGGACCCACCTTCGTGGGAGGCTGACTTGTGGGCCTACTAAGTTGACGGGGATGAAGGGCTTTGTCAACTTAGTCAATATGAACGATTCTAGCTCTAGTGACCGTACGATGTCCATCCAACGGCCGTAGTGCTTCTTCAACCTCTCGTCTTCTTGCTCCAGCCGCCCAAAGCAGCGCCGGTCGTGCCGCATGCTCCTGCCTCCCATGGCCGGCTGTGCTGCCGCAGAGGCCTCACTGCCCCCTACTATTCCCACCACTGGCCAGGCCCTACGGCGACGGCAGCCTCACACCGCAGCCGAACCAGTGAACCCTCGTACTCCTCTCCGCGCGGGCTTCCACTACCGCGTCTTCCCCGGCTCCGCGTAGTCCCCTTCCGAGGCCTCGCCGTCGTCCACCGCCGTGGTGCTCTCCGCGTGGGGTGGTCAACGTGGTCAAGGAACGACTTCCATCGGAAGAGTACTGTACGTGGAGAGGCTGACAGCTGGGTCCACGGCCACAACCCAGTTTTTTGTGATTTGCCAAGTAAGTCGCTTTGTCAGGCCTGTTGGGCTGCAAATCTTTCAAGACGAGGAGAGCTTTCATTCGGCTGGCCGAGAAAATGGCCCATCAGTAATGAGAAATGGGTTGTACATTTTTAAAACACATCAAACCGGAATTAGTTTCAAATATCTTTTTTTCATTTCAAGATTTTAAATTACATTAATTTTTATGTGTGGAGAATTTGTTGGATTTTATATTGATATACATTTATTTTTTAAATCAGTTTGAATGTGAGTCGAAATTTCGGGATTAAAAACAGTTCGGACCGCACCGAAATATGCAAAATTTCATATAATTTTTTAACCGTGGCCACAATATGGGCTGTAATGCTAACAAAAAGAATATGGGCTCCAAAAAAACCCTTAAGAATTAGCAAATGGGCTGTAAATTATTAGAAATAATGGCAGATGGGCTGTATGCTGTTTTCCACAGATTTGAGGCTTTCCTAAAAAAAGGTTGACGCACAAGCACTGAATGTTGGATGTCCATCCAACGACCGTCGTGCTTCTTCAATCTCTGCTCTTCCTGCTCCAGCCGCTCAAACAAGCGCCGGCGGGACTGCCTGCTCCCTCCTCCCCGCGGCCGGCTGTGCGGCCGCGCAGGCCTCACCGCCCCACCGTACTCCCATCGCTGGCCTAGCCATCCCTCTACTCACCCAAACCTGCTGTTATTCTCTGGCGACGGCAGATGAACCAGTAAACCCTCGTACAGTCGTACTCCCCTCTGCGTGGGAAACAACTGCCGAGTCTTCCCTGCCTCTGTGTCGTTCCCTTCCTGGGCGTCGCCGTCGTCCACCGCCCTGGTGCTCTCGGCGCGGCCTGGTCAACGTGGTCAACGATCGACATGCATCTGAAGTGGACTGTACGTGGAGAGGCCGACTGGGTCCACGGCCGCACGCAAGGAAATGCCTCCTTATTACGCGCAAAATAATGATTCCTCCACCTGACATCAGGGACCCACCAAAAGGGCCTCTGTATTTCGTGAAAAAAACATTACCGCCGCTGACAGCTCGGACCCACCAGCTATATCTTCGCACGCAAGGAAGTGCCTCCTTATTACGCACAAAAAAATGAATACTCCCCCTGCTAGCTGGGACCCACCATGGTGGGAGGCTGACTTGTGGGCCTACTAAGTTGACTGGGACGAGGGCCTTTGTCAACTTTAGTCAATATGAACGATTCTAGCTCCAGTGACCGTACGATGTCCATCCAACGGCCGTAGTGCTTCTTCAACCTCTGGTCTTCTTGCTCCAGCCGCCCAAAGCAGCGCGGTCGTGCCGCATGCTCCTGCCTCCCGTGGCCGGCTGTGCTGCCGCGAAGGCCTCACCGCCCCCTACTATTCCCACCGCTGGTCAGGCCCTGCGGGGATGGCAGCCTCACACCGCAGCCGAACCAGTGAACCCTCGTACTCTTCTCCGCGCGGGCTTCCACTGCCGCGTGTTCCCCGGCTCCCCGTCGTCCCCTTCCTAGGCCTCGCCGTCATCCACCGCCCTGGTGCTCTTGACGTGGCGTGGTCAACGTGGTCAAGGAACGACTTCCATCGAACATGGACTGTATGTGGAGAGGCTGACAGCTGGGTCCACGGCCGCAGCAAGGAAGTGCCTCCTTATTACGCGGAAAATAATGATTCCTCCACCTGACAGCTGGGACCCACCGGACGGGCCATTGTATTTCGAGAAAAAAACATTCCCCCCTGACTGCTGGGACCCACCAGCTACATCTTCGCACGCAAGGAAGTGCGTCCGGGCAAAAAAAAACGATTCGCCCCCCTGACTGCTGGGACCCACCAGCTACATCTTCGCAGGCAAGGAAGTGCCTGACAGTCGGGACCCACCTGGTCGAAGCGTACGTAGCATTGTCATTCTGGTCGTGAACGTGTACGTACATACTGGTCGATGTAGAGGCGCGCACGTGTCGTAGTAGAAGCGCGCACGTAGCATGTACACGTACGTACAACGGCCAGTGTGCAAGAAAGAAAATACGGCCACGTACGTACATACGGGCAGGGTCTCGAACGCCTACTCACGCATACGTACGGCCAGGGCTCGTGTTCATGGCTGGGTCGGAACGGAGAAACAATGTCGTCGTCGTGTTCATGGGGAGCCAACCGGCTGGGTCGGAACGGAATGCGTCGTCGTGTTCATCGGGAGGGCTTGGACGGAGCAGCCGACGGTAATGAGGCCTGGCGTACCGCAGAACGGAGGAAACGGTCTTGTGTTCGACCGGCCACGTTTGAAACGGGATCCTGTTCATCGGGAGGGGTCTGGCGTACCGCAAAACGGAGGAAACGGACCTCCTACGGTCGAAACGGGGGTCCTATTGATCGGGAGGGGTGTGGCGTACCGCAAAACGGACGAAACGGACCTCCTACGGTCGAAACGGGGGTCCTGTTCATCAGGAGGGTTGTGGCGTACCGCAAAACAGGATTCCACGGGACACTGTTCATCTCCACCATCGACCCCCTCCAGCCTCCATGGGCTACTGTTCATCCACCGTCGACCTTCTCCAGCCTCCACCTGCGACTGTTCATCCACGGGCTCCTGTTCATCCAGCCTCCACCACGCGCTACTCCACCGGCTACTGTTCAACCAGCCCTCTCCACGGGCTCCTGTTCAACCACCCCTCCACGGGCTCCTGTTCAACCACCCCTCCATGGGCTACTGTTCATCCGGACCTCCACTATCTACTGTTCATCCTGCCCTCCACGGGGTGGTCCTATTCATCCTGCCCTCCACGGGGTCCTGTTCATCCAGCCCCAACCGACTCGATCGATCGGGGTCCTGTTCATCCAGAGGCAACACCACGGGGTCCTGTTCATCTACCCCCACCGGGAACTGTTCATCCAAACCCCCCCAGCAACGCTCACTGTTCATCCAGAGGCAGCATCCATCGGCTTCAGTTAGCAGCAGTAGCGAAGGAATCGCTCGATCGGGTTCAGTTAACAGCCATCGATCGATCGCTCGGGTTCAGTAACGCGTAGCCTGCAGTGCAATCGCTCGGGTTTAGTTAGAGCCCAATGCCTCGCTCGGGTTCAGTTAGAGCCAACGCCTCGCACACACGTGCATACGTGTACGAGAGAAACACGCATCACTCGGCCCCTGACCTCCCACCGTAACCGGGAACTCCCTGAAATTTTCCTCGCCCTCGCTTCTACCACGGTTTTTTCCGTCATGGACGGCCCAAAGAATGTCATGCAGCGGCGTCTCCGGCCCGCCCAGGACGAAAAGCCCATTTTCTGTCATGATTTTTGTAATAGAAGTAGGAGGCCACCACATCTATGATGATACCGGGTTTTGTCACAATTATCGTCATAGAAGTGTCATATGTATGATAGAAAAAAAATTTGTTCGACCCAAAATGTCACGGATGTGTCTTTTTTTGTAGTGCATGCAACAGTTATAACATAGGGTGACACTGAACTAGCTCCAATTCTTCAATATAATGTAGGCATGTATTCCGAATATAGTCATACGTGCTTATGGAAAAGAACTTGCATGACATCTTTTGTCCTACCCTCCCGTGGGAGCAGGGTCCTATCGGAAACTAAGGGATATTAAGGCCTCCTTTTAATAGAGTACCGGACCAAAGCATTAGCACTTAGTGAATACATGAACTCCTCAAACTACGGTCATTACCGGGAAGTGTCCCGACTATTGTCACTCCAGGGTTGCCGGATCATAACACGTAGTAAGTGACTATAACTTGCAAGATAGGATCAAGAACACAAATATATTCATGAAAACATAATAGGTTCAGATCTGAAATCATGGCACTCGGGCCCTAGTGACAAGCATTAGGCACAACAAAGTCATAGCAACATCAATCTTAGAACATAGTGGATATTAGGGATCAAACCCTAACAAAACTAACTCGATTACATGGTAAATCTCATCCAACCCATCACCATCCAGCAGGCCTACGATGGGATTACTCGCGCGCGGTGGCGAGCATCATGAAATTGGTGATGGAGGATGATTCATGATGACGATGGCGATGATTTCCCCTCTCCGGAGCCCAAAACGGGCTCCAGATCTGCCCACCCGAGGATGAACAGGGCTTGGCGGCGGCTCCGTATCGTAAAACACGATGAATCCTTCTCTCTGGTTTTTTTCTCCCCGAATGTGAATATATGGAGTTGGAGTTGAGGTCAGTGGAGCTCTGTGGGCCCCACAAGGACAGAGGGCACGTCCCAGGGGGTGGGGGCGCCCTCCACCCTTGTGGACAGGGTGTGGGATCCTCTTCGGTTGATTCTTTTGCCAATATTTTTTATTTATTCCAAAACTAATCTCCGTGAAGTTTCAGGACATTCCGAGAACTTTTATTTCTGAACAAAAATAACACCATGGCAATTCTGCTGAAAACAACGTCAGTCCGGGTTAGTTCTGTTCAAATCATGCAAATTAGAGTCCAAAACATGGGCAAAAGAGTTTGTAAAAGTAGATACGATGGAGACGTATCAACTCCCCCAACCTTAACCCATTGCTTGTCCTCAAGCAATTCAGTTGACAAACTAAAAGTGATAAAGAAAAACTTTTGCAAACTCTGTTTGATCTTGTTGTCACAAATATGTAAAGCTAGCATTCAAGTTTTCATCAAAGATTACTAACTAACCATATTCACAATAACATTTAGGTCTCACATTTACTCACATCAATGGCATAATCAACTAGCGAGCAATAATAATAAATCTCGGATGACAACACTTTTGCAAAACAATCATGATATGATATAACAAGATGGTATCTTGCTAGCCCTTTCTGAGACCGCAAAACGTAAATGCAGAGCACCCCTGAAGATCAAGGATCGACTAGACATTGTAATTCATGGTAAAAGAGATCCAGTCACAGTCATACTCCATATAAATTAATTGCAATGCATACAAATGACAGTGGTGCTCTCTAACTAGTGCTTTTTATAGGAGGATGATGACTCAGCAATAAAAGTAAATAGATAGGCCCATCGCAGAGGGAAGCAGGGATTTGCAGAGGTGCCAGAACTCGAGTTTTGAAACAGAGATAAATAATATTTTGAGCGGTATCCTTTCATTGTGAACATAACAACCAAGAGATCTCGGTATCTTCCATCCTAGATACATTATAGACGGTTCCCAAACAGAATGGTAAAGTTCATACTCCCCCACCACCAACAAACACATTCCACGGCTGGTCCGAAACAACTGGTACCGTCCAACTAACAACAGTCCTGGGGGAGTTTTGTTTGCAATTATGTTTTGATTTGATTTGAGCATGGGACAGGGCATCCTGGTTACCAGCCATTTTCTCGTGAATGATGAGTGGAGTCCACTCATCGTGAGAATAACCCACCTAGCATGGAAGATATTGACAACCCTAGTTGCTACTTGAGTGATTCGAGCATACAAAACATATTATCATTTGAAGGTTTAGAGTTTTGCACATGCAAATTTACTTGGAACGCCAGGTAAATACTGCATATAGGAAGGTATGGTGGACTAATATGGAACAACTTTGGGTTTATGGAAGTGGATGCACAAGCATTATTCCCGCTTAGTACAAGTGAAGGCTAGAAAAATACTGGGGAGCGACCAACTAGAGAGCGACAACAATCCTAAACATGCATTGAGATTAACCAACATTGAATGCAAGCATGAGTAGGATATAAATCACCATGAACATAAATACCGTGGAGGCTATGTTGATTTTGTTTCAACTACATGCGTGAACATGTGCCAAGTCAAGCCACTCGAATCATTCAAAGGAGGAAACCATCCTATCATACTACATCACAACCCTTTTAAAAGCATGTTGGCACGCAAGGTAAACCATTATAAACTCCTAGCTAATTAATCATTTCATCAAATATCGTCATTATTGCCTTTCACTTGCACGACCGAACGGTGTGGATAATAATAATAGTGCATGTACATTGGACTAAGATGGAAGCTGCAAACATTTATTCAAAGGAGAAGACAAGGTAATATGGGCTCTTTGTTAGATAAACAATAATGCATATGAGAGCCACTCAACATTTTCATCGTGGTCTTCTCCTCTCAACCCCCAAAGAAAAGAATTTCAAAGAAACACACTGAAATGTTTTTGAAGTTTTTGTTTTTCTGGAGAAAGTAAAACAAGAACGAGAAAAACTATTTACACGGGAAAGCTCCCAATAACGAAAAGAAGAACGCGAAATCTTTTTTGGGTTTTCGTTTAAAACTACAAGTAAGCAAACAAGCCTGGAAAGTAAACTAAGCTACAACTAATTTTTTTTGGTTTTTCTCAAGGTTTTTTCAAACACACAAGAAGAAAGCTGAGAAAAAGAAATAAACTAACATGGATATACAATGAAAAAGTATGAACACCGACAAATGAAATGAGTGTGTGAGCATGAATGTATTGTCGGTGAGAAATACGTACTCCCCCAAGCTTAGGATTTTGGCCTAAGTTGGTTAATCCCAAGGGTCAAAGTAGCCCTCTTCGGGGTACAGAGGAGGATTCTGGGTGTTCCGCTGGTTAGCAAGCTTCTGTGGCTCCCACTGATAAACAGACTCCTGATATGGATCAGGTGATGGCTCTGGCTCTGGAGCTGGGGATCGCGTCCCCTCCCAGTATGCATGAATGTCCGCGGGCAAAACGAAGTACCTGCCTGAATGAATATCGAACAAAGTAGGTGCAGGCAAGGTAATAATCTGAAAAGTATCCTCGCTAAATATCAGGTTATAAATGAGTCTCTTCTCCTCATCATAGCGAATAAACTTATGTGCTACCATGCTTTCATAATCTAAGTATATGGTGGGTAGCAGTTTCTCCTCTTTCTCAAAATTCCTAATGGGTATCTCGAAGCATCTAGCAAGCCGGGAGGCAAAGATACCCCCGAAAATAGGACCCATAGTACAGTTTAAACTCAACCGTCTAGCAACTATAGCGCCTAAGCTGAAAGTTTTATCAAGAAGTAAAGCATGGCGAAAAATGGCAAGGTCAGGAGCACTAAGGCCTCCACTCTCCCCACGACCAATTAAACATCTCCCAGCAAATAATGAGTAGTAGCACAAAACAGGAAAAATGTAAACTAGCAACTCTCGCTTCCGACACCCTTCTCCTTTCCCCTACGGTAACTTCATTAATAAAATCGTCCACATCTCTAGGACGTGGTTCCTCGACGCTACATTTCTAAGGTAATTTACAAACTTCACATAATTCATAAAGCATCATCTCCTTATGCTCATCATATAAGTGAAACTCTATCGTGGGTGGTGATCTCCTAGCATGAAAATGAAAAGTTTGCATGAAAGTATTAGTGAGTAGGAGGTATCACACTGGTCGTGGAGGTAGTTGGTGATGCCTGCATTCTCAGCCAAATAAAAGAAATCCTCATGAATTTCGGCCGCCTCCAAGAATGCATCACATGGCCATTCACACGGCCGAATCTCCGCAGCACGAGGAAGATTGTACTTGGGCTTCTCCTTCTCCTCATTTTCTTTTACCTTTGAACCCCGGCGCGAGGAGCCTCTCAACAATCTCCTCATCATTTTCTTTCTCTGAAAATTTCTGAAATTTTTAGTGACTCAAAATAAAAGTGAACCAAACTCAACAAAATTGATAGTAGCTGCTCCTACAAGTGCCTAGAGGCTATACCATGCATTAAAACTACTTTGGACCATATAAATTTGACATGCAAGCTCAAGAACAAGGTCACCATAGCAGCAAAAATTCGCAATAAATAAAGAACTAGAAAAAAACTAATTGGACCATTGGAGGAGTCACATACTAAAGAACAATCCCCCAAAGCAGTTTTGTGAATGGGGCTTTGAGCAAGGAGATCAAAAATGGCAGAAAAATGAGCAAGAAAACGGGTTTGAGCTATGGGGTGATTTTTTCTGGAGGAAGGCGAAGTGGATGGGTGCTGGAATAAATGGAGGGGTCCACATGGGACCCACAAGGTAGGGGGCGTGCCTAGGGGGTGGGGCGCGCCCTCCACCCTTCTGGCCCGCTGGTGAGCTCCCCTGGTGTGTTCTCAGTACCAGAAATTCTCGAATAATCTATAAAAATCATAATAAATTTTCAGGGCATTTGGAGAACTTCTTTTTTGGGGACATTTTTTATTGCATGGATAATTTAGAAAACAGACAGAGAATACTATTTTTGCTTTATTTAATCTAAATAACAGAAAGTAAAAGGTGGGTACAGAGAGTTGTGCCTTCTAAATTCATCCATCTCATGCTCATCAAAAGGAAACCATTAATAAGATTGATCAAGTCTTATTAACAAACTTCTTCCGAATGACATGAAACCGGAGAATTTTCGAGTAACACTAGGTTACCTCAACGGGGATATGCATGTCCCCAACAATAAGAATATCATATTTCTTTTTGGCAGTAGGAAGAGGAAATTCAAAACCTCCAATAGTAATAGTTGATTTTTTTCCAATAGAGTTGATACCATGAACTTGAGGTTGTTTCTTCGGAAAGTGTACCGTATGCTCATTACCATTAACATGCAAAGTGACATTTCCTTTGTTGCAATCAATAACATGCTGGGGAACATAGTATTTCAATTTTTTTGCCTACGGTCACACAAGATCTATCTAGGAGAAGCATAGCAACGAGCGGGGAGAGTGTGCCCACGTACCCTCGTAGACCGAAAGTGGAAGCATTAAGTAACGCGGTTGATGTAGTCGAACGTCTTTGCAATCCAACCGATCAAGTACCGAACGCACGGCACCTCCAAGATCTGCACACGTTTAGCTCGATGATGTCCCTTGAACTCTAGATCCAGCTGAGGCCGAGGGAGAATTTCGTTAGCACGACGGCGTGTTGACGGTGATGAAGTTACCGACACAGGGCTTCGCCTAAGCACTATGACAATATGACCGAGGTGGAAATCTATGGAGGGGGCACCGCACACGGCTAAGAAACAACTTGTGTCTCTATGGGGTGCCCCCTCCCCCGTATATAAAGGAGTGGAGGAGGGGGCCGGCCGGCCTCATGGGGCGCGCCCCAAGGGGGGAATCCAACTCCTACTAGGAGTAGGTTCCCCCTTTCCTAGTCCAACTAGGAGGGGAAGGAAGGGGAAGAGGGAGAGAAGGAAAGGGGGGCCGGCCCCCTCCCCAATTCGGATTGGGCTTGGGGGCGCGCCCCTCCACTTGGCCGCCTCCTCCTCTCTTCCACTATGGACCATGAAGGCCCATTACACTCCCTGGGGGGTTCCGGTAACCCCCTGGAACTCCGGTATTTGTCCGAACCTATCCGAAACCTTTCTGGTGTCCAAACATAGTCATCCAATATATTGATCTATATGTCTCGACCATTTTGAGACTCCTCATCATGTCCGTGATCACATCCGGGAGTCCGAACTTCCTTCGGTACATCAAAACACATAAACTCATAATACCGATCGTCACCGAACGTTAAGCGTGCGGACCCTATGGGTTCGAGAACTATGTAGACATGACCGAGACTCATCTCCGGTCAATAACGAATAGCGGAACCTGGATGCTCATATTGGCTCCTACATATTCTACGAAGATCTTTGTCGGTCAAACCGCATAACAACATACATTGTTCCCTTTGTCATCGGTATGTTACTTGCCCGAGTTTCGATTGTCGGTATCTCAATACCTAGTTCAATCTCGTTACCGGCAAGTCTCTTTACTCATTCTGTAATGCATCATTCCGCAACTAACTTATTAGTTGCATTGCTTGCAAGGCTTATAGTGATGTGCATTACCGAGAGGGCCCAGAGATACCTCTCCGACAATCGGAGTGACAAATCCTAATCTTGATCTATGCCAACTCAACAAGTACCATCGGAGACACCTGTAGAGCACCTTTATAATGACCCAGTTACGTTGTGACATTTGGTAGCACACAAAGTGTTCCTCCGGTATTCGGGAGTTGCATAATCTCATAGTTATAGGAACATGTATAAGTCATGAAGAAAGCAATAGCAATATACTAAACGATCAAATGCTAAGCTAACGGAATGGGTCAAGTCAATCACATCATTTTCTAATGATGTGATCCCGTTAATAAAATGACAACTCATGTCTATGGCTAGGAAACTTAACCATCTTTGATTCAACGAGCTAGTCAAGTAGAGGCATACTAGTGACACTTTGTTTGTCTATGTATTCACACATGTACTAAGTTTCCGGTTAATACAATTCTAGCATGAATAATAAACATTTATCATGATATAAGGAAATATAAATAACAACTTTATTATTTCCTCTAGGGCATATTTACTTCAGTCTCCCACTTGCACTAGAGTCAATAATCTAGATTACACAGTAATGATTCTAACACCCATGGGGTCTTGGTGCTGATCATGTTTTGCTTGTGAGAGAGGTTTAGTCAACGGGTCTGCAACTTTCAGATCCGTATGTATGTTGCAAATATCTATGTCTCCCTCCTTGACTTGATCGCGGATGGAGTTGAAGCGTCTCTTGATGTGCTTGGTTCTCTTGTGAAATCTGGATTCCTTTGCCAAGGCAATTGCACCAGTATTGTCACAAAAGATTTTCATTGGACCCGATGCACTAGGTATGACACCTAGATCGGATACGAACTTCTTCATCCAGACTCCTTCATTTGCTTCTTCCGAAGAAGTTATGTACTCCGCTTCACACGTAGATCCCGCCACGACGCTTTGCTTAGAACTGCACCAACTGACAGCTCCACCGTTCAATATAAATACGTATCCGGTTTGTGACTTAGAGTCATCCGGATCAGTGTCAAAGCTTGCATCGACGTAACCATTTAGGATGAGCTCTTTGTCACCTCCATAAACGAGAAATATACCCTTAGTCCTTTTCAGGTATTTCAGGATGTTCTTGACCGCTGTCCAGTGATCCACTCCTGGATTACTGTGGTACCTCCCTAGTAAACTAATAGCAAGGCACACATCAGGTCTTGTACACAGCATTGCATACATGATAGAACCTATGGCTGAATCATAGGAAACATCTTTCATTTTCTCTCTATCTTCTGCAGTGGTCGGGTGTCGGTGTCAAAACCGGCGGATCTCGGGTAGGGGGTCCCGAACTGTGCATCTAAGAATGATGGTAACAGGAGACGGGGGACACAATGTTTACCCAGGTTTGGGCCCTCTCTATGGAGGTAATACCCTACTTCCTGCTCGATTGATCTTGGTGAATATGAGTATTACAAGAGTTGATCTACCACGAGATCGTAATGGCTAAACCCTAGAAGTCTAGCCTGTATGACTATGGTAATGATTCTCCCGCCTCGGACTAAGTCCTCCGGTTTATATAGACACCGGGAGGATCTAGGGTTAGACAAGGTCGGTTACAGAGAAAGGAATCTACATATTTGATCACCAAGCTTGCCTTCCACACCAAGGAGAGTCCCATCCAGACACGGGTGCAGTCTTCGGTCTTCGTATCTTTGCAGCCCGTCAGTCTGGCCCATGGCTAACAGGCCGGACGCCCGAGGACCCCTTAGTCTAGGACTCCCTCATTAGCCCCTGAACCTGGCTTCAATGACAAGGTATCCGACGCATAGATCTGTCTTCGGCATTGCAAGGCGGGTTCCTCCTTCCGAACTCCGATAGTCTTCGGACATAATGATCGTGTCCGGACCTGTAACACACACACCACACACAACCGCAGAGAATATAATAATCCATGAGTCCAATCCGCTGACAAATTTTTGCAACATGACATCACGCCCGCCCGGTCATAATTTCGAACCGTTTTTCGTCTGCCGCTCCATGTTTCGAGACGCGGTTGCCATTGGGACGTCTTGTCGAAGCAGAGGTCGTGTCCCCTTATTGCGGGATTTTCATCAATACGGGCGTGGGTAACCCATCCGTGCCGTTTACACAACCCTTGGGAGTAGACAAGTTTTAAGGCGAGCGGGGAGGCGTTCGATATTTACTGCCTTTATAAGGAGATAAAGATTCCCTTTCTTCACCCACGCCTTCTCTTCCTCTCTGTCCTTCCATTCTCGAGCTCCAGCGCCCAAGTTCCCATCTTCTCCACCTCAAGGAAGCACTCAATCATGTCCGGATCCGGAGGCCAAGGCAAGTGGATGGTTTCCTCCATCAAGGAAAAGGACATTACCCAGCTCCGGGCGGCCGGGTACCTGGTCATCCCCACGCCGAAGCCTATAGAGATGGTAGTTTTCCTCCCTCACTTCGTCCGCGGATTGGGGTTTCCACTTCACCCTTTCGTCCGCGGACTGATGTACTATTACGGGCTGATGCTCTTCAGAACTACTCACGAAGATGCCTGGAAGTTGCTCTTCAAGGGCAACAAGAAGCCGCCGGTCATAGATTCGGACCATGGGCACGATCACACCCATCCCGCCAATGCGGTAAGTTCTCCTTTTCTCAAGGCGTACCTTATACTTGTCTGTTCAAGTAGGATGCCTAATCTTTTGCTCTATTGTTTCAGGTGTGAACGGAGAGAGCGGAGCGGATCCAGAGTTCGGCTCCGCTGCCCGAAGAGCCAGTCATCCCGCTCCTGGCGAAGATGCTGGTACCGGCGCCCTATCAGCCGCCGGAAAAGAAGGCCAAGAAGAAGGCCAAGGTGGCCAAAGGTGGCCCCCGTCGCAAGGGTGCTTCGGACATGACGTCCAAAGACGAAGAGACCCTTTCCTCCGCCGCTGGGGACGACGAAAACGAAGAGGAGGAGGAGAACAAACCTCCCCCTGATGAGGGAAAGAAGAAGAGGGCGGCCTCCATGAATCTGGAGGCGGAGGCGTCCAAGAAGGGGAAGGGCTCCCTTGCGGATAACTCCCTGTGGGATGTCGACAGCAGTCCGGAGCGACGCCCCCGACCCAAGCCCCCGGCTGCATCGTAAGTGTGAAAACTCCTATATGTCCATATATCCGGCCTCCCCTCTTCATTGTATTGATATGGTTAATTATGCCATTGTAGTCTGGCCCATGACAGCTCCCAGCGATCCTCATCAAGGGGTTCGCTAGACTCGACGGCAATGGCCAGCGATTCACTGCCGGCCGCTTATTCTCCCAAGGCCAAGGGCGACACCGAGGTGCTGTCCTGAAGGAGCTTCCCAGGCCAGGGGGAGCTTCAGGAGGCGCCGAAAGGCAAAACCTCCGTCGCCGGTGTAACACCCACGATGCGGCTATATCTCCCACGTGTCGAGGCACGACTTAGAGGCATAACCGCATTGTGGTTTTGTCGCAAGAAGGGTCATCTTCACACAATCCCATGTAATGAACAAGAATGGGATAAATAGTTGGCTTACAATCGCCACTTCACACAATACATAAATAAATCATACATCAATCAGAGTACACACATAGGTCCGACTACGGAACCAAAAGAAGACAACCCAACTGCTAGATCCCTGATCGTCCTAACTGGGCTCCACTACTGATTAACAAGAAAAGAAACAACACAACGGACAAGATCTTCATCGAGCTCCCATTTGAGCTCAGTTGCGTCACCTGCACTAGTATCCTCGGCACCTGCAACTGTTTGGAAGTATCTGTGAGTCACGAGGACTCAGAAATCTCAGACCCGCGAGATCAAGACTATTTAAGCTTATAGGAAAGGATGGTGTAATGAGGTGGAGCTGCAGCAGGTAATAAGCATATATGGTGGCTAACATACGCAAAAGAGAGCGAGGAGAGAAGCAACGGAACGGTCGTCAACTAGCAATGACCAAGAAGTGATCCTGAACTCCTACTTACATCATACATAACACAAGAACCGTATTCACTTCCCGGACTCCACCGAGAAGAGACCATCACGACTACACACGTGGTTGATGTATTTTAATTAAGGTCAAGTGTCAAATTCTCTAAAACCGGATATTAACAAATTCCCATCTGCCACATAACCGCGGGCACAGTTCTCGAAAGTTTATACCCTGCAGGGGTGTCCCAGCTTAGCCCATTATAAGCTCTCACGGTCAACGAAGGATATTCCTTCTCCCGGAAAGACCCGATCAGTCTCGGAATCCCGGTTTACAAGACATTTCGACAATGGTAAAACAAGACCATTAAAGGCGCCCGATGTGCCGACAAATCCCGATAGGAGCTGCACATATCTCATTCTCAGGGCACACCAGATAAGTCAAGCTACGAGTAAAACCAGACCTCGAGTTTCCCCGAGGTGGCCCCGCAGGCTGCTCGGTTCGGACCAACACTCGAAGGAGCGCTGGCCCGGGGGGGGGGTCTAAAATAAAGATGACCCTTGAGTCTGAAGAACCCAAGGGAAAAGAGGATAGGTAGTAGCAAATGGTAAAACCAAGGTTGGGCCTTGCTGGAGGAGTTTTATTCAAAGCGAACTGTCAAGGGGGTCCCATAAATCACCCAACCGCGTAAGGAACGCAAAATCAAGGAACATAACACCGGTATGACGGAAACTAGGGGCGGCAAGGGTGGAACAAAACACCAGGCATAAGGCCGAGCCTTCCACCCTTTACCAAGTATATAGATGCATTAATTAAATAAGAGATATTGTGATATCCCAACATATCCATGTTCCAACATGGAACAAACTTCATCTTCACCTGCAACTAGCAACGCTATAAGAGGGGCTGAGCAAAAGCGGTAACATAGCCAAACAACAATTGCTTGGAAGGGTGACAAAGGTTAGAGGTTCATGGCAATTTGCTAGGGGGAATATTTATAATAGCTCCATAAATATTAGGAGGATATGTTATAAAGAGAAATCACCATGTGAATTCCCTCGATTTAAATGGATTGAAGATCCATGCAATTTACTTAGTTGAGTTATTTTGAAAAAAAATAATGACATGATGGCATGATGACATGATGCAATGCAAAAATAAAAGAGCAAGCACCACAAGAAACACGCGGTGATCACGAAAATAAGGAAGTCTTCCGAAGCGTCGGTCTCGGGGCGTTACAGCCGGACACCAGGGCGAGCAAATCCCCATGGATACAGGTCATGAGGGCCGTATTGTCGGTGTACAAAAAGAGGGGTGCTTTTTTGTACCCCTATACCTGTGCACGGGCAGTCGGAGCCGCGCCTACAGTCACGCCAAGCAGAACAGGGGAGGTGAGCCAAGGTAAGACCAAAGCCCAAGATAATAAGAGCAACGCCAAGGCTGAGGCCACAAAGAGCAGAGGACGAAGCAGGTTCCCCCGGCAAGACCCTTGCCGGGGCAGCTCGCCCCACACCAACAGAGCGAGCCACCCTTGAGCCCACGGTCCCCAACGCCACCATCGACGTGGGGCCAGGGCTCGGGAAGGCACCTCTGTGGTGGCATGCAGATCTTTGTGAAGACATATTCAAGATCAGATGAGGATTAGAAGACGATGATTCTCGGCAAGATCCTTGCCGAGGAATGCCACCAGAACCCCGGGAAGGCTGTTGCCGGGGACGACAGCGCGCCATGGCAAGACCCTTGCCGGGCCACCCGGCAAGGCTCTCGCCAAGGATGCCAGCGGGGCCACCACCAGGCCCACGCCAACCAAGCTTCCACTACCGTTCACATGCAGCTGCTAGCCCAACCAGCTTGGCGGGCACCTGCGTGGGAACATGCAGCTCCCAGGCCAACTCATCAAGCGCCTCCGTGGCGGCATGCAGATCTTCATGAAGGCTCGGCCACTGCGCCACCTCAGCTGCCTGCCTGCGTACATGGCACCATGAACCTCACTGGCCAGGGCGCGTGTCAAGGCGAGGAGGAGCGGCGATGGACGGGACGAGCCTCGCCCCCGTCCCCAATAAAGCAAGGGGACACCTAAGCTACACATTAAATGCGTCTTGTCCTGTAATACAAGCGATAAGCTCAGGGCACTGTACGCCTTTGCACCTCCTGTGTGCCACTGTGGCAGCCCCTTCCAACTATAAAAGGAGGCCCATGGCATACTGGAGAAGGATTCGGCTCTTTCGAACCACGCACTCACTACAGCTAGTTCGAGAGCTCAAGAACTCTCTGAAATACACCCAGCAAAGCAGGACTAGGGTTTTACGCATCCTCGTGGCCCGAACCTGGGGTAAACGATCCTTGTGCTGTCTACTAGCCCTGCTCTTCTCGCAACCCCGCGCCCCGGCAACCGTAGTAGGGATTCTTGTGATCCCATAGGTGTCGTTCCACACCGACAACTTTGGCGCGCCAGGTAGGGGGCGCAATTGTGAGAATCTGGTCTAGTAGTTAGCCTAGCAGTTCTTCGTCGCCATGGCTCCTAAGAAGAAGACGGCCACGGCGATCGGCTCGTTGGGAGCCGAACAGCCCGTGCCGGTGCGGACGAGCAGTGGACCGGTCGCGGACAGGACCCGGGCCGCGGCCCGCGAGCACCAGCATCGCCCAGGCAGTCGGAGCCTGGCGAGCGGCGTCGTTCGCGCGCTAGACGACCGGCTACACGTCGCCGGATCCAAAGATGGAGCTGCCCCCCCCCCCCGCGGGTGGCGCCGGGCCCTCCAGGGGTGTCGTTGTACCACCTTCGGGCGGCGCAGCGACCTCTAGGACGCCCACACCGGCGACCACCGCGTGCTCATCCCATGGTGTGCGCGCCGAGCAGCGTCACCACGTTGGTGACCCTGGGCACCGCCGTGGGAAGAGCCCTGTGCATCATCCGCAAGATGAAGGGGTTCAGCACGCTCGCCGAAGCGCTGGCGAAAATGACACGCAGCCGCTGGGTCGTAACGGAGCTCCTTCTAACGTAGTTAGAAGTCGAAGCGCGCCGCGATCCACGCAGCTGTCGCCGCCGCCCATGCCAGCGAAAGCTTTGGCGCGCGCGCGCAGCTGCTCCTCGACTTGCCTCCTGCTGTGGAGAAGCTCGACGCGTGGAGGGCCACCATCCAGAGCCTCGCCGCCGTCGCCAACAAAGACGACCCGCGACCGGCGGGGCCCTCGGGTCGGCGCTCCACCGAGCCACCACATGCTCGCGCTGGGAGGACCGGGGAGCTGCGGCCACGGTGCACTCTCCTCCTTCTCGCCAGCCCCTGCGGGCGTCGGCCCGTCGTGACGACGCCTGTGATAATATCTTCATAGCGTCGTCCGACCCGCGGACCCTCCACGACCAGCGCCAGGTCCTTCGGGAGCGAGCTCATGAAGACGCTCGAACCACCGTCGAACGCCGGCGCGAAACGCGCTGCCAGTCGAACAAGCGAGCGGGACCCGCTATGGACCACCCGGCACCGGGGGGCTCCGGCGGCCTACCTTACGAGGTGGGCTGCCCGGCCTTTACCCGTGAGCTGCGGCAGTTCCAGTGGCCGTCCCACCGCACGTTCAAGCCCGACGTCGGAGAGATGTACACTGGCAAGACCCATCCGTCCGAGTTCCTCAACATCTACACCATCGCGATGCAGGCTGCTGGGGCTCGCGACGACAAGGTGCTTGCCAGCTACTTCCCGCTGGCGCTCAAGCCCAATGTGATGTCTTGGTTGATGCAGTTGCCGGTGGATTCCATTTCTTCTTGGTCGGATCTGTGCCATGAGTTCGTTGGCGCTTTCACCAGAGGTCACCAAGCTCATGGCCAGGCCAGTGATCTGCATATCATCCCCTAGAAGGAAGGGGAGACCCTGCGCAAGTACATCCAGAGATTCAGCCGGGTGCAGTACAACATCCCCGACGTTCATCCCGCCGCTGTGATTAGCGCGTTCCACCAGAACGTGCGCAATCACAAGATGCGCGAGGAGCTGGCGATGACCAAAGTTAAGGATGTGGCCGAGCTCTACGTTTTGGCCGATAGATACGCCCGGGCTAAAGAGGGAAGGAAGTACGCTGGCGAAGACGCCGGCGCGGAAACCGATTCTACCGATGAGGACGCCGCTACCCCGACGAAGAAGAGCCGGCGTCGCAATAGGAAACGCAAGGGCAAGGCCGTGCTTGCCGTTGAGGGATCTAACGACACCGGTGCCGGCAAGAAGGTCAAGGCAGATGACCCCGACAAGGAGATTGCCGGGTGCGCCGCCTGCCGGGCCTTGGCGGCTACCGACAAGCCAGGGAGCTCCGGCGAGCAATACTACAAGATCCACCGCACCAAGGGCCACGACCTCCAGAACTGCCGACAAGTCAAGCTGCTTGCTGAGAAGCAAAAGGCTGAGTACGAGAGGCAGGACAAGGAGAAGGACCAGGATGGTGCCGAGGGATCCGCCAAGAAGCGTGGCGGCCGAGGAGGCCGCCCCGGCAAGGACAACCAGCAAGAGAGGCCCGCCCGGGGCCGCGAGAAGACGATGATCACAACGAGGATGACGAGTCTGGTGAGAAAGGGTTCCAGAAGGCTACGGAGGCCATGTGCGTCGATGGCGGCGCCTCGCTGCATACCTCTCACCGCTAGCTCAAGCAGTGGGCGCGTGAGATTACCGCAGCAGAGCCGTCGTTCGACGCACAGAAGCCGCTGAAGTGGTCCAGCACGCCCCTCATCTTTGACGCCGAGGACCACCCTGACCGCACTACCGCGGTCGGGTGTTTGCCATTGTTGGTCTCACCAACCATACGCAGCCTCCGGGTGAACAAGATGTTGGTTGACGGCGGGGCCGGCCTGAACCTGATCTCGCCTGTCGTGACAAAAAATTTGCAAATCCCTGATGGAGACCTCAAGGAAATGGGCACGTTTCAAGGGGTCAATCCGGGGAGGAGCCAGCCGAAGGGAAAGGTCACACTACCCGTGACATTTGGAGGAGAGTTGAACTACAGGACGGAGAGGATCGTCTTCGACGTGGCCGAGATCCCCTTACCCGACAACGGGATCCTCGGCCGCCCGGCACTAGCGGCCGCCCGGCAGTAGACAAGTTCATGGCGGCGTCACACTACGCCTACAACATGCTAAAGATGCCCGGGCCGTTGACCATCATCTCTGTCCCCTACGACAAGAAGGACGCGCTGATCTGCGCCGACCAACTCTACCGGGAAGCAGTTGCAGCAGCTGCCGTCAAGGCACCTGCTCCTGCCGCTGAAGGCCCGGGAGAGAAGAAGAAGCCCGGGAAGACCTCTCGCACCCACTCCGGCAAGCGCACCTCTTCGGAGTGTTGTGCTGCCGTCGAGGACGTGCCAGAGAGCTCTACCGACAAGAGCAAGAGATCCAGAGCCGAGCCATCACAAACCAAGAAGGTGTCCGCCAGGGAGGATGGCGCGGGAGGGGCCTTCACCATAGGCTCCACCCTCGACAGCAAATAGGAAGGCGCGCTCGTCACCTTCCTATGGGCGAATGTCGACGTGTTTGCATGGCGAGCATCTGACATCCCCGGCGTTCCCAGGGAGGTGATTGAGCACCACCTAGCTGTCTGCCCCCATGTGCGGCCCGTCAAGTAGAAGGTCAGAAAGCAGGCTCTGGAGAGGCAGGAGTTCATCACAGAGGAGATTAGGGAGTTGGAAGCGGCAAGTTTGGTGAGAGGAGTGCTCCACCCGACGTGGTTGGCCAATCCGGTGGTGGTGCGCAAGGCGAATGGGAAGTGGAGACTGTGTATTGATTACACAGATATCAATAAGGCTTGTCCTAAGGACCCCTTCCTGTTGCCGCGCATCGACCAGATTGTTGACTCCACAGCCGGGTGTGATCTGCTATCGTACCTCGACACCTACTCGGGCTACCACCAGATCTTCATGACAAGAGAGGATGAAGAAAAGACAGCATTCATCACCCCATGTGGTACGTATTGCTTTTTACGGATGCCTTTCGGGTTGAAGAGTGCTGGCTCGACGTTCGCGAGGGCAGTCCAAATTGGTTTTGAACCTCAGCTCCATAGAAATATGGAGGCATACATGGACGACATAGTGGTCAAAACCAACGACGGGCCAACTCTTGTGCAAGATCTGGAAGAGACATTTGCCAACCTGCGCAAGATCAACCTCAAGCTGAACCCTGAGAAGTGTGTCTTCGGCGTTTCGTCCGGCAAACTTCTCGGGTTCTTTGTGTCGCAGCGCGGGATCGAGGAAAACCTAGACAAGATCAAGGCTATTGAGCAGATTGAGGCACCCAAGCGGATCAAAGATGTTCGTCGGCTCACCGGCTGCGTTGCCGCCATGAGCCGATTCATTTCCAAGTCCGCCGAGCGCGCCCTTCCTTTCTTCAAAATCTTGAAAAAGCCAGGCCCAATGGAGTGGACCCCAGAAGCCGAGGCAGCATTGCAGGATCTGAAGAAATACCTTTCCTCCATGCCAATACTGGTTGCGCCTAAACCACAAGAGCCGTTGCTGCTGTATCTGGCGGCGACGAATCAAGTGGTCAGCGCCGCGCTAGTGGCACAGAGGGAGGTCGACGAGGAGGCAGTGACGGCGGCAGAACCAGCGGATGGCAAGCCCAATATTCCCCCGGTAGGGCCTGGTGCCGGCAATGCGAGGCCCCCAGCAGAGTCTGATGCCACCGAGGCAGTGCCCGCGCAGTCGAGTGAGGTGGTGCAGAAGAAGAAGATGATGCAGCACCCGGTTTACTTTGTCAGCTTCCTCTTGCAGGGAGCTAGATCAAGGTACTCCGGTGTGCAGAAATTGCTCTTCGGCCTCCTTATGGCCTCGAGGAAGGTGCATCATTACTTCCAAACCCACGAGATCACTGTCGTCACCCGCCTCCCAATTTAACAGATACTGCACAACCTAGATGCAACCAGAAGGATTGTGGAATGGGCCTTGGAGCTATTTTTCGGTTTGAAGTTTGAAAGTACCTCGACAATTCAGAGCAGAGTCTTGGCGGAGTTCATTGCAGAATGGACCTCGACGCCTGATAAAGAAATCCAGGAGACCACTCTCCCCGGCAAGGAAGCAGACCGTGACTGGATCATGTACTTTGATGTGGCTTTCTCGCTGCAAGGCACCGGTGCCGGTGCGCTGCTCGTCGCACCCACCGGAGAGCACCTCAAGTACGTGATCCAGATGCACTTCCCTAGGGAGATGTCCACCAACAACACTGCTGAGTACGAGGGAATGCTTGCCGGTCTCAGGATCGCGGCAGACCTCGGGGTTAAGAAGCTCATCGTCAGGGGTGACTCGCAGCTCGTTGTCAGACAGGTCAACAAGGATTATCAGAGCCCGTTGATGGATGCTTACGTAGATGAGGTGAGGAAGCTGGAGGAACGCTTTGACGGTATCCAGGCGGAGCACGTCCCCCGAGCGGAGAACGACATCGCCGATTACCTGTCAAAGCGTGCCGCATTCAAGCTACCTGTGGAACCAGGTACCTTTTTGCTCAGGTTAACTCAACCATCTGTCGAACCATCAGTGGGGCAGAACAAGCGGAGGAAATCAGGTCCCGGCAAGTACTTTCCTACCGAGCCCCCTGGGGCTGCCGGCAAGGGTGCTGCCGCGGACGCTGAGCCTGCCCAAGAGCAACTGGCTCCGGCAGGGCGTCAAGCCCTGGCCGTAGAGACAGCCGCTCCCATGGTGGAAGAGATGCCTTTGGTCCTTGCCGTCGAGCCCCAGGCTCCGGCATGGGCGCAACATACCGTCCAATTCCTCCAAACAGGGGAGCTTCCTGAGGAGCAGGAAGAAGCGGAGAAAGTAGCCCGTCGGTCCGCCCTGTACCAGTTCGTCGGTGACGCCCTGTACAGGAGAAAGCAGAACAATGTGAAACTAAAGTGCATCCCCCGGGAGGAAGGACTGGAGCTGTTGGCGGAGATACATGGAGGCATATGTGGCTCCCACATAGGGTCGAGGGCCCATGCCGGAAAGGCGTTCCGGCAAGGTTTCTTCTGGCCCACCGCCCTCGAGGATGCGACGGCACTAGTAACCAATTGTGAAGCGTGCCAGTTCCATTCAAAGAAGCTTCATCAACTAGCTCAAGCCCTTCAAACAATCCCTCTCTCCTGGCCATTCTTGATCTAGGGGCTTGATATACTGGGCCCTTTCCCCCGCGCTGTCGGGGGCTTTGAGTACTTGTACGTTGTAATCGACAAGTTCACAAAGTGGCCGGAAGTGGAAGCAGTGAGAAAGGTGACTGCTCAGTCAGCCGTCAAGTTCATCGACAACGGCATGCAGTTCACAAGCCACACCTTCATGCAATACATTCAAGACCTCGGTAGCAAGGTCTGTTTTGCTTCAGTGGCACACCCACGGAGCAACGACCAAGCGGAGAGGGCAAATGCTGAAGTGTTGCGAGGCCTGAGAATGAAGACCTTTGACAAGCTGCACAAGAGTGGAAGGCACTGGATTGATGAGTTGCCGACGGTTCTTTGGTCGATCAGGACGACGCCAAATCGAGCCACCGGCTAGACACCTTTTGCCCTGGTATCCGGGGCAGAAGCATTTCTCCCCACGGAACTCATATACGGGTCACCTCGAGTGCTCGCTTATGATGAGCTTGAGCAAGAGCCGTTGCGCCAAGATGACGCGACGCTCCTTGAGGAAGATCGTCTTCGGGGGGCTGTGGGAGCGGCACGCTACCAGCAAGCCTTGCGCCGCTACCATAGCCGTAAGGTTCATGCCCGAAGCTTTGAGGAAGGCGACCTTGTTCTTTGGCGCGTTCAGTCGGACAAGAATTCCAACAAGTTGACGCCGAAGTGGGAAGGCCCTTATCGGGTAATACGAGTCACCAGTCCCGGCGCAGTCCGCCTGGAGACCGAGGATGCTGTCCCAGTGAGCAACTCCTGGAACATCGAGCATCTTCGTAAGTTTTACCCTTAAGGCGCGGCTTGCTGGGCCTGCCGGCAAGCCACCTTTTGTACAAGCTTTGCCGGCAAGGCATGTGACCCTTTGTACAAAGCCAGGCGCAGACCCTGAGCATAAATAAATGAAGCGCTGGCGCCCTAAGTCATAGCATGCATGCTAGGTCGAGTCTCTTCCTTGGTTAGGGTTGATAGTGCTCAGCAGCGACTAACCACTAGCTTAGAGGTCGAGTGCACGTCTATCTGTTTCTCTTCTGTCCTCTTTTGGTTCGCAAGGCACATGAGCACTTCTGCTGAGCTTCTTGGAAGAAAGAAATCGGACCGGTGTCCCGACCCCGGCAAACCAGAGTTGCCGGGGGCTGCAAGCATGGGGATCCAACCGCGGCAAGACAAGATTGCCGGGGGCTGCAGATCCAGATAAGTCTTTTATCCTCTGTCATGCATTTCGGAACGGGACTGGGGCATGTGAAACCTCGTTTTTATCTCGAGGCTGCCATGCTCCCCCTTTTCCTATACCTAAGGATTATTTCCTGGGTCCGGATTTGGTTGTAGCCGCGGCGGCAAGGAGATAGAGCGAGGGGCCTAAAGCCCACTTCATCCCTGCCTCCGCCAAGAGCGCGAGAGCGGTCGAGTGGAGTGGGGAGACGGCAAGGCCTGTTGCCGAGCGAAAAACGTTTATCTAAAACAATAACAAGGATTCGCTCCATGTCGCGGGACATACCCACGAACGAAAAACCCGGCAAGCATCCCTTTTTCATTAAAAACATCCCATACAGGTACAGTTCGTACGAAATGAAAAACATGAACGAAGGGGATTACAAGATTTAAATTTAACAAGGCCCGTAGGCTTACAGATTAAAAAAGAGATAAGGTGCCCGTAATCCCTTTCTTGTCCCTCTCCTCAGGAGGCAGGTCAAGGAGGCGAGAGGGCAAAAGGGGCGCCTAGGTGAGCTACGAGCAGCAGAAAGCACCAAGAGAACACCTCGGTGGCCGCCCACGGGCGAGCCGGTGATGACGGTGCCGGGAAAGGAGCTGGAAGACGAGGCGGCAGGACCAGCAATACACGATGAAGGCGTCGGTGCCCGCGTACTCCGAGTTGATGGCCTTGCCGCCCGCCCTCTTCCTCTTCCGTAGCCTCCCGACGCCAGCCGCCCAAGGAGACGGCCCCGAGAAGTTCAAGGAGCTGGCCCCACCCCCGGCAAAACCCTGCCGGAGGAGCGGCCAGGTGCAGATGCTGCTGCTGCCGCACCCGCCCAGGCGCGGGGCGTCCGACGCCTAGTCAGACTCGTCCTCGTCATCTGCCCTGCTGTCCTCCTCGTCACTTTCGGAATCTGCATCAGAGGAGCTCTCCACGCAGCACTTCAGGCGAGTTCCAAATTCTCCGATGACCTTGACGGAGAGCAGGCCGTCCTCCATTAATTTGAAGTAGAGGACGAGCCCCGCCGTCAGGCTGTGGATGCGGGCGAACGTCTTCCATGCACGGCAGAGGTACATAACCCGAGGAGCCGGGAAGTCGACGTCGACCCGCGTGCCCCCGTTCCCACAGACCCTCATGTGCAACCTGAGGGTCTGGGGTGGGTCACGCTCCATCACCCGAGCAAACGGGGTGGGGAGACGAAGACAATGACGCGGAGGCCGGCGTAGCCTGATGAAGAACTCGCAAGGCTGGTCTTCAACGTGGCCCTCCATCGGGAAGGGCATCATTGGCGGGGGCAAGGCCGGCGCGCCACCCCGTCCTCCTCTTCCCCGAGCGCTACGGCCTCTGCCCCGGCCTCGCCCACGGCCTCGCCCCCTCTCCCTTCCCCTCGCGGCCGGTTCCGCCACCGCGGGCTCAAGAGGAGGACGGACGCGCTGTCGAGCGGTGACTCTTGCCGCCACCGTCGAGGGACCAGGATTCCCCTTCTCCATGGCGGGTGAGGGGAAGAAGCAGAAGCAGGAGGAGATAGAAGATGGAAGAATGCGGGATGCCATCCCCCTTCCCCCTCTTTATAAAGGAGCGGGGTTGGGGCTCGGCCGCCCCACTCGACCAATCCAGACACCGGAGGCGCAGGGAATCAGGACCGACCCGCTGCTCCAACCGCTTCCACCTCTTGCCACCCCAAGCGCATGAAGGACGCGTGGCGAACATGCAGAACTGAGGGGACGGGTGAAGCGACCTCTCCCCACCGCGTGATCGTGGGGAGTGGACACCTTGAAGACCGCGCCCCGGCCCCGCTCAGTAAATGAGCCACGCCTCCACGCCTTCCTCTTTTACGGGGAAGGCGCGAGCCGCCTCTTTACTGTGATGTGACGTATGCGTGTGGAAACCGCCCCACGCATGCCGCCCACGTCACGCACACCCCTCCACGATGCGCCGCGCACGCGGGTCATGGGAAGCGCAGCGCGCGAAAAGTCTTACCACGGTAAAAACCGCCCCGCCTACCCGCGCACCGTTTTGGGCCTGGCCCAACAACGTGTCGCCCTTATGTGTGGCCAGGCCCGGGGGCTCCTATCGGTGTACAAAAAGAGGGGTGCGTTTTTGTACCCCTATACCTGTGCACGGGCAGTCGGAGCCGCGCCTACGGTCACGCCAAGCAGAACAGGGGAGGTGAGCCAAGGTAAGACCAAAGCCCAAGATAATAAGAGCAACGCCAAGGCCAAGGCCACAAAGAGCAGAGGGACGAAGCAGGTTCGCCCGGAAGACCCTTGCCGGGGCAGCCTCAGCAGCCCCGGCAAGACCCTTGCCGGGGCAGCCTCAGCAGCCCCGGCAAGTGAAGGAAATATGCCCTAGAGGCAATAATAAAGTATTATATATTTCCTT
This sequence comes from Aegilops tauschii subsp. strangulata, assembly GCF_002575655.3. NCBI lineage: Eukaryota > Viridiplantae > Streptophyta > Magnoliopsida > Poales > Poaceae > Aegilops > Aegilops tauschii. The sequence goes on along the minus strand of NC_053041.3, from coordinate 500,138,474 downwards.
ATATCATGATAAATGTTTATTATTCATGCTAGAATTGTATTAACCGGAAAAATAATACATGTGTGAATACATAGACAAACAGAGTGTCACTAGTATGCCTCTACTTGACTAGCTCGTTAATCAAAGATGGTTATGTTTCCTAGCCATAGACATGAGTTGTCATTTGATTAACGGGATCACCTCATTAGGAGAATGACGTGATTGACATGACCCATTACGTTAGCTTAGCACCCGATCGTTTAGTATGTTGCTATTGCTTTCTTCATGACTTATACATGTTCCTATGACTATGAGGTTATGCAACTCCCGTTTACCGGAGGAACACTTTGTGTGCTACCAAACGTCACAACGTAACTGGGTGATTATAAAGGTGCTCTACAGGTGTCTCCAAAGGTACTTGTTGGGTTGGCGTATTTCGAGAATAGGATTTGTCACTCCGATTGTCGGAGAGGTATCTCTGGGCCCACTCGGTAATGCACATCACTATAAGCCTTGCAAGCATTGTGACTAATAAGTTAGTTGCGGGATGATGTATTACGGAACGAGTAAAGAGACTTGCCGGTAACGAGATTGAACTAGGTATCGAGATACCGACGATCGAATCTCGGGCAAGTAACATACCGATGACAAAGGGAACAACGTATGTTGTTATGCGGTCTGACCGATAAAGATCTTCGTAGAATATGTGGGAGCCAATATGGGCATCCAGGTCCCGCTATTGGTTATTGACCGGAGAGGTGTCTCGGTCATGTCTACATTGTTCTCGAACCCAAAGGGTCCGCACGCTTAAAGTTACGATGACAGTTATATTATGAGTTTATGTGATTTGATGTACCGAAGGTTGTTCGGAGTCCCGGATGTGATCACGGACATGACGAGGAGTCTCGAAATGGTCGAGACGTAAAGATTGATATATTGGACGACTATATTCGGACACCGGAAGTGTTCCGGAGAAGTTTTGGATTAAACCGGAGTGCCGGAGGGTTACCGGAACCCCCCGGGGAAGTATTGGGCCTTAGTGGGCCTTGAGGGGAGAAAGAGGGCAGCAGCCATGAGGTGGTGCGCCCCCTCCCAGAGGAGTCCTAGTTGGACTAGGAGAGGGGGGCGCAGCCCCCTTTCCCTCTCCCTCTCCCTCTCTTTCCTTCCCCCCTTCTTTTCCTAGTAGGACTAGGAAAGGGGAGTCCTACTCCTACTAGGAGGAGGACTCCCCCCCTCTCCTTGGCGCGCCCCATAGGCAGCCGGCCTCCCCTTGCTCCTTTATATACGGGGGCAGGGGGGCACCTAAGAACACACTTGATATACGATATTTTAGCCGTGTGCGGGGCCCCCCTCCACCAGATTACACCTCGATAATACCGTCGCGAAGCTTAGGCGAAGCCCTGCGTCGGTGGCACATCATCATCGTCACCACGCCGTCGTGCTGACGAAACTCTCCCTCAACACTCGGCTGGATCGGAGTTCGAGGGACGTCATCGAGCTGAACGTGTGTAGAACTTCGGAGGTGCCGTACGTTCGGTACTTGATCGGTCGGATCGTGAAGACGTTCGACTACATCAACCGCGTTGTGATAACGCTTCCGCTGTCGGTCTACGAGGGTACGTGGACAACACTCTCCCCTCTCGTTGCTATGCATCACCATGATCTTGCGTGTGCGTAGGAAAATTTTGAAATTACTACGTTTCCCAACAGTGGCATCCGAGCCTGGTTTTATGCGTTGATGCTTTGCACGAGTAGAACACAAGTGAGTTGTGGGCGATATAAGTCATACTGCTTACCAGCATGTCATACTTTGGTTCAGCGGTATTGTGAGATGAAGCGGCCCGGACCGACATTACGCGTACGCTTACGCGAGACTGGTTTCACCGTTCGGAGCACTCGTTGCTTAAAGGTGACTGGCGGGTGTCTGTCTCTCTCATTTTAGTTGAACCGAGTGTGGCTACGCCCGGTCCTTGCGAAGGTTAAAACAGCACCAACTTGACAAACTATCGTTGTGGTTTTGATGCGTAGGTAAGAACGGTTCTTGCTAAGCCCGTAGCAGCCACGTAAAACTTGCAACAACAAAGTAGAGGACGTCTAACTTGTTTTTGCAGGGCATGTTGTGATGTGATATGGTCAAGACATGATGTGATATAATGTGTTGTATGAGATGATCATGTTTTGTAACCGAGTTATCGGCAACTGGCAGGAGCCATATGGTTGTCGCTTTATTGTATGAGATGCAATCGCCATGTAATAGTTTTACTTTATCACTAAGCGGTAGCGATAGTCGTAAAAGCAATAAGTTGGCGAGACGACAACGATGCTACGATGGAGATCAAGGTGTCGCGCCGGTGACGATGGTGATCATGACGGTGCTTCGGAGATGGAGATCACAAGCACGGTGCTTCGGAGATGGAGATCACAAGCATAAGATGATGATGGCCATATCATATCACTTATATTGATTGCATGTGATGTTAATCCTTTATGCATCTTATCTTGCTTTGATTGACGGTAGCATTATAAGATGATCTCTCACTAAAATTTCAAGATAAAAGTGTTCTCCCTGAGTATGCACCGTTGCAAAAGTTCTTCGTGCTGAGACACCACGTGTTAATCGGGTGTGATAGGCTCTACGTTCAAATACAACAGGTGCAAAACAGTTGCACACGCGGAATACTCGGGTTAAACTTGACGAGCCTAGCATATACAGATATGGCCTCGGAACACAGAGACCGAAAGGTCGAGCGTGAATCATATAGTAGATATGATCAACATAGCGATGTTCACCATTGAAACTACTCCATCTCACGTGTTAATCGGACATGGTTTAGTTGCTTTGGATCACGTAATCACTTAGATGATTAGAGAGATGTCTATCTAAGTGGGAGTTCTTAAGTAATATGATTAATTGAACTTAAATTTATCATGAACTTAGTCCTGATAGTATTTTGCAAATTATGTTGTAGATCAATAGCTCGCGTTGTTGCTTCCCTGTTTATTTCTAATATGTTCCTAGAGAAAAATTATGTTGAAAGATGTTAGTAGCAAAGATGCGGATTGGATCCGTGATCTGAGGATTATCCTCATTGCTGCACAGAAAAAATTATGTCCTTGATGCACCGCTAGGTGACAGACCTATTGCAGGAGCAGATGCAGACGTTATGAACGTTTGGCTAGCTCAATATGATGACTACTTGATAGTTTAGTGCACCATGCTTAACGGCTTAGAATCGGGACTTCAAAAACGTTTTGAACGTCATGGACCATATGAGATGTTCCAGGAGTTGAAGTTAATATTTCAAGCAAATACCCGAGTTGAGAGATATGAAGTCTCCAACAAGTTCTATAGCTAAAAGATGGAGGAGAATCGCTCAACTAGTGAGCATGTGCTCAGATTGTCTGGGTACTACAATCGCTTGAATCAAGTGGGAGTTAATCTTCCAGATAAAATAGTGATTGACAGAATTCTCTAGTCACCATCACCAAGTTAGTAGAACTTCGTGATGAACTATAGTATGCAAGGGATGACGAAAGTAATTCCCAAGCTCTTCGTGATGCTGAAATCGACGAAGGTAGAAATCAAGAAAAACATCAAGTGTTGATGGTTAACAAGACCACTAGTTTCAAGAAAAGGGCAAAGGGATAGAAGGGGAACTTCAAGTAGAACGGCAAGCAAGTTGCTGCTCAAGTGAAGAAGCCTAAGTCTGGTCCTAAGCCTGAGACTAAGTGCTTCTACTGCAAAGGAACTGGTCACTGGAGGCGGAACTGCCCCAAGTATTTGGTGGATAAGAAGGATGGCAAAGTGAACAAAGGTATATTGGATATACATGTTATTGATGTGTACTTACTAGTGTTTATAGCAACCCCTCAGTATTTGATACTGGTTCAGTTGCTAAAGAGTAGTAACTCGAAAACGGAGTTGCAGAATAAACAGAGACTAGTAAAAGGCGAGGTGACGATGTGTGTTGGAAGTAGTTCCAAGATTGATATGATCATCATCGCACACTCCCTATACTTTCGGGATTAGTGTTGAAACTAAATAAGTGTTATTTGGTGTTTGCGTTGAGCATGAATATGATTTGATCATGTTTATTGCAATACGGTTATTCATTTAAGTTAGAGAACAATTGTTGTTCTGTTTACATGAATAAAACCCTTTTATGGTCATACACACCAACGAAAATGGTTTGTTGGATCTCAGTGATACACATATTCATAATATTGAAGCCAAAAGATGCAAAGTTAATAATGATAGTGCAAGTTATTTGTGGAGAGAGCAACAGATTTGTTGGAAATCATACATACAGATGTATGTGGTTCGATGAATATTGAGGCTCGCAGCAGGTATCATTATTTTCTGATCTTCACACATGATTTGAGCAGATATAGGTATATCTACTTGATGAAACACAAGTCTGAAACATTTGAAAAGTTCATAGAATTTCAGAGTGAAGTGGAGAATCATCGTAACAAGAAAATAAAAGTTTCTACGATATGATCGCAGAGGTAAAATATTTGAGTTACGAGTTTGGCCTTCAGTCAAAACAAAGTGAAATAGTTTCACTACTCACGCCACCTGGAACACCACAGCATAATGGTGTGTCGGAACGTCATAACCGTACTTTATTGGATATAGTGTAATCTATGATGTCTCTTACCAATTTACCACTATCGTTTTGGGGTTATGCATTAGAGACAGCTACATTCACGTTAAATAGGGCACCATCAAAATCCGTTGAGACGACGCCTCATGAACTGTGGTTTGGGAAGAAACCAAAGTTGTCGTTTCTTAAAGTTTGGGGTTGTGATGCTTATGTGAAAAAGTTTCATCCTGATAAGCTCAAACCCAAATCGGAGAAATATATCTTCATAGGATACCCAAAGGAGACAGTTGGGTACACCTTCTATCACAGATCCGAAGGCAAGACATTCGTTGCTTAGTATGGATCCTTTCTAGAGAAGGAGTTTCTCTCGAACGATGTGAGTGGGAGGAAAGTAGAACTTGATGAGGTAACTGTACCTGCTCCCTTATTGGAAAGTAGTTCATCACAGAAATCTGTTCCTGTGACTCCTACACCAATTAGTGAGGAAGTTAATGATAATGATCATGAAACTTCAGATCAAGTTATTACTGAACTTCGTAGGTCAACTAGATCAAGAACCGCACCAGAGTGGTACGGTAATCCTGTTCTGGAGGTCATGTTACTAGACCATGGCGAACCTACGAACTATGAAGAAGCGATGGTGAGCCCAGATTCCGCAAAATGGCTTGAGGCCATGAAATCTGAGATAAGATCCATATATGAGAACAAAGTATGGACTTTGATTGACTTGCCCAATGATCGGCGAGTCATTGAGATTAAATGGATCTTCAAGAGGAAGACGGACGCTGATAGTAATGTTACTATCTACAAAGCTAGAATTGTCGAAAAAAGGTTTTCGACAAGTTCAAAGTGTTGACTACGATGAGAGTTTCTCACTCGTATCTATGCTTAAGTCTGTCAGAATCATGTTAGCAATTGCCGCATTTTATGAAATATGGCCAAGGGATAAACAAAACTGCATTCCTTAATGGATTTATTAAAGAAGAGTTGTATATGATGCAACCGGGAGGTTTTGTCAATCCTAAAGGTGCTAACAAAATATGCAAGCTCCACCGATCCATCTATGGACTGGTGCAAGCATCTCGGAGTTGGAATATACGCTTTGATAAGTTGATCAAAGGAAATAGTGTTATACAGACTTGCGGTGAAGCCTGTATTTACAAGAAAGTGAGTGGGAGCACTACAGCATTTCTGATAAGTATATATTGTTGATCGGAAATAAAGTAGAATTATTCCGCAAAGCATAAAGGAGTGTTTGAAATGAGTTTTTCAAAAGAAAGACCTCGGTGAAGCTGCTTACATATTGAGCATCAAGATCTATAGAGATAGATCAAAATGCTTGATAAGTTTTTCAATGAGTACATACCTTAACAAGATTTTGAAGTAGTTCAAAATAGAACAGTCAAAGAAAGAGTTCTTGCCTGTGTTACAAGGTGTAAAATTGAGTAAGACTCAAAGCCTGACCACGGCAGAAGATAGAAAGAGAATGAAAGTCATTCCCTATGCCTTGGCCATAGGTTCTATAAAGTATGCCATGCTGTGTACCAGATCTATTGTATACCCTACACTGATTTTGGCAAGGGAGTACAATAGTGATCTAGGAGTAGATCACTGGACAGCGGTCAAAATTATCCTTAGTGGAATAAGGATATGTTTCTCGATTATGGAAGTGACAAAAGGTTCATCGTAAAGGGTTACGTCGATGCAATTTTTGACACTAAATCTAGATGACTCTAAGTCTCGGTCTAGATACATATTGAAAGTGGGAGCAATTAGCTAGAGTGGCTCCGTGCAGAGCATTGTAGACATAGAAATTTGCAAAATACTTACGGATCTGGATGTGACAGACCCGTTGACTAAAATTATCTCACAATCAAAACATGATCACACCTTAGTACTCTTTGGGTGTTAATCACATAGCGATGTGAACTAGATAATTGACTCTAGTAAACCCTTTGAGTGTTGGTCACATAGAGATGTGAACTATGGGTGTTAATCACATGGTGATGTGAATTATTGATGTTAAATCACATGGCGATGTGAACTAGATTATTGACTCTAGTGCAAGTGGGAGACTGAAGGAAATATGCCCTAGAGGCAATAATAAAGTATTATATATTTCCTTATATCATGATAAATGTTTATTATTCATGCTAGAATTGTATTAACCGGAAAAATAATACATGTGTGAATACATAGACAAACAGAGTGTCACTAGTATGCCTCTACTTGACTAGCTCGTTAATCAAAGATGGTTATGTTTCCTAGCCATAGACATGAGTTGTCATTTGATTAACGGGATCACCTCATTAGGAGAATGACGTGATTGAGATGACCCATTACGTTAGCTTAGCACCCGATCGTTTAGTATATTGCTATTGCTTTCTTCATGACTTATACATGTTCCTATGACTATGAGGTTATGCAACTCCCGTTTACCGGAGGAACACTTTGTGTGCTACCAAACGTCACAACGTAACTGGGTGATTATAAAGGTGCTCTACAGGTGTCTCCAAAGGTACTTGTTGGGTTGGCGTATTTCGAGAATAGGATTTGTCACTCCGATTGTCGGAGAGGTATCTCTGGGCCCACTCGGTAATGCACATCACTATAAGCCTTGCAAGCATTGTGACTAATAAGTTAGTTGCGGGATGATGTATTACGGAACGAGTAAAGAGACTTGCCGGTAACGAGATTGAACTAGGTATCGAGATACCGACGATCGAATCTCGGGCAAGTAACATACCGATGACAAAGGGAACAACGTATGTTGTTATGCGGTCTGACCGATAAAGATCTTCGTAGAATATGTGGGAGCCAATATGGGCATCCAGGTCCCGCTATTGGTTATTGACCGGAGAGGTGTCTCGGTCATGTCTACATTGTTCTCGAACCCAAAGGGTCCGCACGCTTAAAGTTACGATGACAGTTATATTATGAGTTTATGTGATTTGATGTACCGAAGGTTGTTCGGAGTCCCGGATGTGATCACGGACATGACGAGGAGTCTCGAAATGGTCGAGACGTAAAGATTGATATATTGGACGACTATATTCGGACACCGGAAGTGTTCCGGAGATGTTTCGGATTAAACCGGAGTGCCGGAGGGTTACCGGAACCCCCCGGGGAAGTATTGGGCCTTAGTGGGCCTTGAGGGGAGAAAGAGGGCAGCAGCCATGAGGTGGTGCGCCCCCTCCCAGAGGAGTCCTAGTTGGACTAGGAGAGGGGGCGCAGCCCCCTTTCCCTCTCCCTCTCCCTCTCTTTCCTTCCCCCCTTCTTTTCCTAGTAGGACTACGAAAGGGGAGTCCTACTCCTACTAGGAGGAGGACTCCCCCCCTCTCCTTGGCGCGCCCCATAGGCAGCCGGCCTCCCCTTGCTCCTTTATATACGGGGGCAGGGGGGCACCTAAGAACACACTTGATATACGATATTTTAGCCGTGTGCGGGGCCCCCCTCCACCAGATTACACCTCGATAATACCGTCGCGAAGCTTAGGCGAAGCCCTGCGTCGGTGGAACATCATCATCGTCACCACGCCGTCGTGCTGACGAAACTCTCCCTCAACACTTGGCTGGATCGGAGTTCGAGGGACGTCATCGAGCTGAACGTGTGTAGAACTTCGGAGGTGCCGTACGTTTGGTACTTGATCGGTCGGATCGTGAAGACGTTCGACTACATCAACCGCGTTGTGATAACGCTTCCGCTGTCGGTCTACGAGGGTACGTGGACAACACTCTCCCCTCTCGTTGCTATGCATCACCATGATCTTGCGTGTGCGTAGGAAAATTTTGAAATTACTACGTTTCCCAACAGCAAGACCCTTGCCGGGGCAGCTCGCCCCACACCAACAGAGCGAGCCACCCTTGAGCCCACGGTCCCCAACGCCACCATTGATGTGGGGCCAGGGCTCGGGAAGGCACCTCTGTGGTGGCATGCAGATCTTTGTGAAGACATATTCAAGATCAGATGAGGATAACACGACAACGATTCTCGGCAAGATCCTTGCCGAAGAAGGCCACCAGACCCCCGGCAAGGCCCTTGCCGGGGACGGCAGCGCACCAGGGCAAGACCCTTGCCAGGCCACACGGCAAGACCCTTGCCGGGCCACCCGGCAAGACTCTCACCAAGGACACCAGCGGGGCCACCGCCAGGCCCGCGCCAACCAAGCTTCCACCACAATTCACATGCAGCTGCCAGCCCAACCAGCTGGGCGGGCAACTGCGTGGCGTCATGCAGCTCCCAGGCCAACTCATCAAGCGCCTGCGTGGCGGCATGCTGATCTTCGTGAAGGCTCCGCCACTGCACCACCTCAGCTGCCTGCCTGCCTACATGGCACCACGCACCTCACTAGCCAGGGCGCGTGTCAAGGCGAGGAGGAGCGGCGACGGACGGGACGGGCCTCGCCCCCGTCCCCAATAAAGCAAGGGGACACCTAAGCTACGCATTAAATGCACCTTGTCCTGTAATACGAGCGATAAGCTCAGGGCACTATACGCCTTTCCACCTCTTGTGCGCCACTGTGGCAGCCCCTTCCAACTATAAAAGGAGGCCCATGGCATACTGGAGAAGGATTCGGCTCTTTCGAACCACGCACTCACTATAGCTAGTTCGAGAGCTCAAGAACTCTCTGAAATACACCCACCAAAGTAGGACTAGAGTTTTACGCATCCTCGCGGCCTGAACCTGGGTAAACGATCCTTGTGTTGTCTACTAGCCCTGCTCTTCTCGCAACCCCGTGCCCCGGCAACCGCAGTAGGGATTCTTGTGATCCCATAGGTGTCATTCCACACTGACACGTATTCAGTTCGGCCCTCAGCCGAATACGATTCCGGAGACCAATATGGCTTCGGAATCCAGCGTGCAACTTCCTTCGAAAGAGGGGGGTATGCCTATCCCGCTGGTGACCCCTGTCCAACCAGGGGCACCGGATAATCTGCTGGAAGCGCTGCGAGGCGCTTCCATTGTGGATGAGCACCATGTTCTAATGGGCACGGTAATTGAAAGGGTTCAGTCCGGCAAGAGCGGACTAACAGAAGCCGGCAGCAGCCTGCTGACAGGTTTTGAGGTAAGCGACGCAAAAAGAGAAAAGTCCCAATATAGACAGTAGCCCCTAAGACACTGTCCGATGTTCGGGAAGAAAAGCCGGACAATGGATCAATTATCTTTTGCAGGGAACTAACTAAAATGTGTCTCATATGAATGAGCAGGCGTCGTTGATAGCTACGACCTCACACACTGCCGAAGTCTCCGGACTAAAGTAGAGGCTGGAGCGGGCTGAGGGAGAGCTCGGCCAAGCGAGGAAGCAGCTGGAAGAGCAGTAAGGTATGCAATGACTCGCTATGTATTCGGAAAGAATAAATGATGTGTATTGACTATAATGTCATGATTTGTGTAGGGGCGACAACCTAGGTCGAGGCCCTTAAAAAGGCCTTGGCCGAGGTCGAGGAGAAAGCTGCCAAGGAGCAAGCCGCCCGCAAAAAGCTCAACGCCAGGCTGAACGAGGTTCAGCAAGAGCTCCAAGACGCGGTGAAAAAGTGCGATGCCCTGGAGGGCGATGTTTCGGTTTGAGAGACCGAACTTGCCAAGGCTCGCCAAAATGCGGAAGAGGCCCGGGTTGAAGCCCAAGGCGCTCTCCAAGAGATCCAGGAGGCCAAGAGGATCACGGCGGGTAAGGCGTTTAGTATGCAAAGCAAGTATGTGAAGAAGAAGTATTTCTTACCAACCCAAATTCGGAGTTCCCCAGGGGCGTTCGCGGACCTGCCGTGCAGCGTGTCAGACGCCGTGGAGTTCTTCCGAGCGGAAGAAGGGAGCTTGACGGAGAAGCTGTTCTGGTCGCAGTACCTTGCGCCAGAACATCTAGTGCCCTTCACCGATCAGCTGAAATAGCTGGTCGAGCTGCATAGGGTGCCCGAACTGGCCATGAAGGATTTGATAATCCAGCTGGGGCCTGCCGAAGCTATACCCAGCAGCTACTTCGGCCTCGTGAAGTGACTGGTGAGTGCCTGTCCTCGGCTGGACGTCGTCAATCGGTCGGTCTGCATCAAGGGCGCGCGCCTGGCCTTCGCCTATGTCAAGGTGTGGTGGGCGAAGATGGACGCCGTCAAGCTAGCGACCGAGGGGCCACCTATGGGCAAGGAGCACCGCACACCCGAGCTATACTTTGGAGACGTCCTGGAGGGGTCTCGCATTGTGGCGACGCAATGTGCAAAAGACATTATTTTTGAATGAATACATTCATATTGTCTCGGCCTTGTATGATCAAACAAAGTTGTTATGTAATATAACGTTTCGTTTTTTTATAAAAAAAAAATTTACCTCCTGTGCGGCCGTGTTGTATGTAATCTGAGGGTTGGCCAGTTGTCGGCTTCTGCCCCCACATAGGTAGTACGGAGGTGTTCGAGATGTAATCTAAACACTCTTGATCCAATTATATGGTCCTTGAAGGAGTTGTTTAGCGCAATGAACCAGGCAATCAGACTATGCGGCTTTAACACCCTCACTTAGCCATAGGAGTTTGACAATAAAAATGTTGGCGCAACCCCTAGTATCCGAACTAGAGTGCAATAAGCGCCTGATCGGGTAAGTACCGATCCCTCACGTAATGCGGGAAAAATCTCCAACGATTTGAGACCTCCGAAGAGCTGACCGGCTCTCGCCGCATCATGACAGTCAGTTTTTGGCTTTCTCTACTGAGGTGCTCCATCGGGTGAACCAGGGCACAATCACAGTAGTTCTCCCTTTACTACCTTAAACGATATAGCGGAACATAAGGTAGCAAGCACAGGAGCCGGGCAACCCAACTATTGACCAAAGACATGATTCGGAGCCAATGCATATAATGCTAAATTCGGGGTGCCGAACCGTACTGCAAAAAGTGTTGGGACTTTGTTGCCGTAGTGCGGGGCGCTATGAAGCCCCTGGCAAATGGAAACGTACCAAAGTGTACGGGTGCTACTTGATAAGGTTATTAATAGAAAATAAAGGAAAACCGAAAAGTAGCAAAGGTAAAGATCTAGGGCCGCAGAATTTGGGTGGCACACTGTTCTCATTGCAATTTTATTAATACGTCAAAGCGCATTGATACAAATAGTGCGATAAGCAACGGGCAATTTGACATACCACAACCAAGGGAGAGCTACGTGTGGGTCCTCAAAACAGGTAAAGTGATCGTTAGAGAAAACACCTAGACATTCCCCTGTACGCTTGTGCTTCTTGTCATCTTGGTGTGTTTATCCTTTGACAGGACCGGTGATCAGGCCATCGGGGAAAGCCTGTGGAAAAGAGGCCTGAAAAGGGGAAAGAGAAACATCGAAAGTATGTGTGTCCGGGAGCGGTCAAGCCGTATTGCGGATCACAAGCTAGTTATGCCTCCATCTATGCCCATGGTATTTTGAGTGCGTAGTTATGTAGGCGCGATACAAATGCCACCACTTCAGTGGGACTGGGACGGAGGCCAAATTGCTAATGAAGCTCTTGACGAGCCGAGCTGTCATGCTGCAGAATAGTCCGAACCTTCTTGATAGTGTCCGGGAGCTTGGTCGCCGAATTGAGGTTCTTCTTGAAAAGGCCGCTCTGTACTTCTGCTGCTAAGGCAGCGGTGTGCTCCTCGGTACGGAGGGAGCATTCCGTGTTTCCATTGACTGTTATGACGCCGCGTGGCCCGGGCATCTTGAGCTTGAGGTAAGCATAATGAGGCACTGCATTGAATCGAAGAAATGCGGTTCGTCCGAGTAGTGCGTGATAGCCGCTGCGAAAAGGAACGATATCGAAGATTAACTCTTTGCTTCAGAAGTTGTTCGGAGATCCGAAGACAACCTCTAGCGTAATTGAATCCGTGCAGCGGGCCTCTACACCTGGTATGACTCCTTTGAAGGTAGTTTTTGTGGGCTTGATCCGGGATGGGTTAATGCCCATTTTGCGCACCGTATCCTGATAGAGCAGGTTCAGGCTGCTGCCGCCATCCATAAGGACTCGCGTCAGGTGGAATCCATCAATTATTGGGTCAGGGACCAATGCGGCTGAACCGCCATGACAGATACTGGTCGGATGATCCCGTCGATCAAAAGTGATCGGGCATGACGACCATGGATTAAATTTTGGGGTGACTGGCTCTATTGCATAGACGTCCCTGAGCGCGCGCTTGCGCTCCCTCTTGGGGATGTGAGTAGCATATATCATGTTCACCGTTTTGACCTGGGGGGGACTTCTTTTGTCCCCCCATGTTCGGTTGCCGGGGCTCCTTGTCATCGTCCTCGCTTTGCGATCCCTTTTCTTTGTTCTCATCATTTAATTTGCCAGCCTGTTTGAAAACCCAACAATCTCTGTTGGTATGATTGGCTAGTTTATCATGGATGCCATGGATTTGGCACGAACGATCGAGCATGCAGTCCAAGCTGGATGGTCCCTAATTGTCTCTTTTATATGGCTTCTTCCGCTGACAGGACTTGGAACCACTGAATCCGGCATTGACTGTCGTGTCCTCGGTGTTGTCACCATTACTTCGGCGTTTGTGTCTTCTGCGTCGGAGCTTGCCGTTGCTATTTTTGGCCTCGGGGGTGCCCGTGTCACTTGCTGTATTTTTGCTACAGGCCAACCAACTATCCTCCCCCGCACAAAAGCGGGTCATGAGTGCTATGAGGGCTGCCATGGATTTTTGCTTTTCCTGGCCGAGGTGGCGGGCGAGCCATTCGTCACGGATGCTATGTTTAAATGCTGCTATGGCTTCAGCATCCAGACATTCGATGATCTGGTTCTTTTTAGTTAAGAACCTAGTCCAGAATTTCCTGGCTGACTCTCCAGGTTGTTGGACTATGTGACTTTAGTCATCGGCATCTGGTGGCCGGACATATGTACCTTGGAAGTTGTCAAGGAAAGCTTCTTCCAAGTCCTCCCAGCTGCCAATAGAATTTTCAGGCAGACTGTTAGCCAGTGCCGAGCTGGCCCTTTGAGTTAAAGTGGGAGGTATTTGATGGTGTGAAGATCATCCCCGCGGGCCATGTGGATATGGAGAATAAAATCCCCGATCCATACCGCGGGATCGGTTGTTCCATCGTATGATTTGATGTTTACGGGTTTGAACCCTTCTGGGAATTCATGATCCATTACTTCGTCAGTGAAGCAAAGAGGGTGTGCGACACCTCTATATCGGGCCGCATCGCGACGTAGCTCTGATGGAGTCCGTCTGCGGTTTTCGGCCCAGGCATGACTAGGTTTGTCGCGTCCGAATAGATAGCCGTCCTCCCATGTCAGGGCACGTCCTCGCGATTCGTAGATCGATCTTGTATGTCCTGCTCTACTATCCAGGTCTTGACGAAGGTCATATGTATAACCCCGAGCTGTCTTATCCCTGCCTTTTCGGCGAGGTGGGACAGTCTGGTTTTCGGCTCGAGTTGCTGTTTTATCCTGACCGCGCGGTGGTCGGTCTGCTGCATTACGCGATTCTGGTGCGGGTGCTACCGCCTCGTCATCGAACTGAGGTAGCAATTTGCGCTTCGGGTAACTTTTGGCTGGGTGCTTAAGGCTGTATTCCTCGGCTGCCAGGACGTCGGTCCATCTGTCATTGAGCTGGTCTTGATCAGCTTGAAGCTGCTGCTGCTTCTTTTTCAGTCTCCTCGCAGTAGCTTAAAGGACTCCTACTCGAGAGGTTCCTCAGGCACGATAAAATCCTCATTGCCGAGGCTCACCTCCTCCTCGGAGAGCGGATGATAACTACCATCCTCCGAGTCATTGTCTATGGCCTGTTCATTGGGGCTAACTTGCCCATCTTCCTGATTGTCTTGTTCGGCCGTTTGTTCGTCGGGTTCTTCTTTGTCTTCGGCACCATCCGGAGTGTTGTCGTCTCCTGTGCCGGTGTTGCTGTCTCTGCTGCGGCACGATTTAGAGCGGCACCGCTGACGCCGGCGCTTTGGTTGTGTCTTAGGAGGGTCCTCTTTCGCTTGGTTTTCCTTGTCATCGCCGCTATTATTTTTTGGCGCATCTACCATGTATACGTCATATGAGGAAGTGGCCGTCCATCGTCCAGTGAATGGCGGGTTTTGGGCCTCCTCGTCTCCGGCATAGTCATCCATACCGTCGATGTCTTCGGAGTCGTAATCGAGCGTGTCGGTTAGGTCTTTGACAGTGGCTATGAAATGGGCGGTGGGTGGGAAACGAAATTCTCCATCATCCGCCTCTAGCTCAAACCGGATATAATTCGGCTGGGAGTCCTCCGGTAGAGATAGATTCTTTAACGATTCAAACCGGAAGATGTCCGCGGCGCTGAATTCGGTGATCGAATATGCGGACGCACATGGCTCGGAACTTATAGCCGGAAACGAGTCTGAGGTTCCGATAACACAGGCCTCACCCGAGGTTAGGTCTGTGTGCAGCTCCAGCGCCGCAGAGTCTGCGGCCTCCGAGGCGGGGTTGAACTTCCCATCCTTGGATGGCGCGATCTGCTCCGGATCTAAGGCTAGAGCGGTTACAGGTGCGATTTCCTGAGTGTAGTCCGATGACATATTTAAGTCATGTTCATCGTGGCGACGGGGAGCAACTGCCGCGGTCCCGAATCCGTCGAAGATCAAGTCTCCGCGGATGTTCGCGACGTAGTTCAAGCTCCCGAATCTGACCTGATGGCCAGGGGCGTAGCTGACGATCTGCTCCAGCTGGCCAAGCGAGTTGGCCCGCAGTGTGAAGCCGCCAAACACGAAGATTTGTCCAGGGAGGAAGGTTTCCCCTTGGACGGCATCATTGTCGATGATTGAAGGGGCCATCAAACCTTTTTGGGGACGACACAGTGGAACTCTCAAACAAAGCACCAATATCAGTGTTAAAACCGGCGGATCTCGGGTAGGGGGTCCCAAACTGTGCATCTAAGGATGATAGTAACAGGAGACGGGGGACACAATGTTTACCTAGGTTCGGGCCCTCTCTATGGAGGTAATACCCTACTTCCTGCTTGATTGATCTTGGTGAATATGAGTATTACAAGAGTTGATCTACCACGAGATCGTAATGGCTATACCCTAGAAGTCTAGCATGTATGACTATGGTAATGAGTCTCCCGCCTCCGGACTAAGTCCTCCGGTTTATATAGACACCGGGAGGATCTAGGGTTACACAAGGTCAGTTACAGAGGAAGGAATCTACATATTTGATCACCAAGCTTGCCTTCCACGCCAAGGAGAGTCCCATCCGGACACGGGTGCAGTCTTCGTTCTTCGTATCTTCGCAGCCCGTCAGTCCGGACGCCCGAGGACCCCTTAGTCCAGGACACCCTCATCGGGCATTGAGTCTGACTCAACTTCACACCTTGTAACACAGGCAAGAACCCTTTATTTGCTTGATCCATTTCGAACTTCTTCAAAACTTTATCAAGGTATGTGCTTTGTGAAAGTCCAATTAAGCGTCTTGATCTATCTCTATAGATCTTGATGCCCAATATATAAGCAGCTTCACCGAGGTCTTTCATTGAAAAAATCTTATTCAAGTATCCTTTTATGCTATCCAGAAATTCTATATCATTTCCAATCAATAATATGTCATCCACATATAATCTTAGAAATGCTACAGAGCTCCCACTCACTTTCATGTAAATACAGGCTTCTCCAAAAGTTTGTATAAAATCATATGCTTTGATCACACTATCAAAACATTTATTCCAACACCGAGATGCTTGCACCAGTCCATAGATGGATCTCTAGAGCTTACGCACTTTGTTAGCACCCTTTGGATCAATAAAACCTTCAGGTTGCATCATATACAACTCTTCTTCCAGAAATCCATTCAGGAATGCAGTTTTTACATCCATTTGCCAAATTTCATAATCATAAAATGCGGCAATTGCTAACATGATTCGGAGGGACTTAAGCATCGCTACGGGTGAGAAAGTCTTATTGTAGTTAACTCCTTGAACTTGTCGAAAACCTTTCGCAACAAGTCGAGCTTTGTAGACAGTAACATTACCGTCAGCATCAGTCTTCTTCTTGAAGATCCATTTATTCTCTATGGCTTGCCGATCATCGGGCAAGTCAACCAAATTCCACACCTTGTTCTGATACATGGATCACATCTCAGATTTCATGGCCTCGAGCCATTTTCCGGAATCTGGGCTCATCATCGCTTGCTCATATTTCGTAGGTTCGTCATGGTCAAGTAACATGACCTCCAGAATAGGATTACCGTACCACTCTGGTGCGGATCTTACTCTAGTTGACCTACGAGGTTCGGTAGTAACTTAGTCTGAAATTACATGATCATCATCATTAGCTTCCTCACAAATTGGTGTAGGAGTCATAGGAACAAATTTCTGTGATGAACTACTTTCCAATGAGGGAGTAGGTACAGTTACCTCATCAAGTTCTACTTTTCTCCCACTCAGTTCTTTCGAGAGAAACTCCTTCTCTAGAAAGGATCCATTCTTAGCAACATATATCTCGCCTTCGGATCTGTGATAGAAGGTGTACCCAACAGTCTCCTTTGGGTATCCTATGAAGACACATTTCTCTGATTTGGGTTCGAGCTTATCAGGTTGAAGCTTTTTCACATAACCATCGCAGCCCCAAACTTTAAGAAACGATAACTTTGGTTTCTTGCCAAACCACAGTTCATAAGGCGTCGTCTCAACGGATCTAGATGGTGCCCTATTTAACGTGAATGCAGCCGTCTCTAAAGCATAACCCCAAAACGATAGAGGTAAATCAGTAAGAGACATCATAGATCGCGCCATATCTAGTAAAGTACGATTACGACGTTCGGACACACCATTACGATGTGGTGTTCCGGGTGGCGTGAGTTGCGAAACTTTTCCGCATTGTTTCAAATGAAGACCAAACTCGTAACTCAAATATTCTCCTCCACGATCAGATCGTAGAAACTTTATTTTCTAGTTACGATGATTTTCCACTTCACTCTGAAATTCTTTGAACTTTTCAAATGTTTCAGACTTATGTTTCATTAAGTAGACATACCCATATCTGCTTAAATCATCTGTGAAGGTGAGAAAATAACGATACCCGCCGCGAGCCTCAATATTCATTGGACCACATACATCAGTATGTATGATTTCCAATAAATCTGTTGCTCGCTCCATTGTTCAGGAGAATGGCGTTTTAGTCATCTTGCCCATGAGGCATGGTTCGCAAGTACCAAGTGATTTATAATCAAGTGATTCCAAAAGTCCATCAGAATGGAGTTTGTTCATGTGCTTTACACCAATATGACCTAAACGGCAGTGCCACAAATAAGTTGCACTATCATTATCAACTCTGCATCTTTTGGCTTCAATATTATGAATATGTGTATCACTACTATCGAGATTCAAAAAGAATAGACCACTCTTCAAGGGTGCATGACCATAAAAGATATTACTCATATAAATAGAACAACCATTATTCTCTGATTTAAATGAATAACTGTCTCGCATCAAACAAGATCTAGATATAATGTTCATGCTTAACGCTGGCACCAAATAACAATTATTCAGGTCTAAAACTAATCCCGAAGGTAGATGTAGAGGTAGCGTGCCGACCGAGATCACATCGGCTTTGGAACCATTTCCCACGCGCATCGTCACCTCGTCCTTAGCCAGTCTTTGCTTAATCCATAGTCCTTGTTTCGAGTTGCAAATATTAGCAACAGAACCAGTATCAAATACCCAGGCACTACTGAGAGCATTAGTAAGGTACACATCAATAACATGTATATGACATATACCTTTGTTCACCTTGCCATCCGTCTTATCCGCCAAATACTTGTGGCAGTTCCACTTCCAGGGACCAGTCCCTTTGCAGTAGAAGCACTCAGTCTCAGGCTTAGGTCCAGACTTGGGCTTCTTCACTTGAGCAGAAACTTGCTTGTTGTCCTTCTTGAAGTTCCCCTTCTTCCCTTTACCCTTTTTCTTGAAACTGGTGGTCTTGTTGACCATCAACACTTGATGCCCCTTCTTGATTTCTACCCCCGCAGCCTTTAGCATCGCGAAGAGCTCGGGAATTGTCTTATCCATCCCTTGCATATTATAGTTCATCACGAAGCTCGTGTAGCTTGGTGGCAGTGATTGAAGAATTCTAGCAATGACACTATCATCCGGAAGATTAACTCCCAGTTGAATCAAGTGATTGTTATACCCAGACATTTTGAGTATATGCTCACTCACAGAACTATTCTCCTCCATCTTGCAGCTATAGAACTTATTGGAGACTTCATATCTCTCAATCCGGGCATTTGCTTGAAAATATTAACTTCAACTCCTAGAACATCTGATATGCTCCATGACGTTGAAAACGTCAATGAAGTGCCGGTTCTAATCTGTAAAGCATGGCACACTGAATTATCGTGTAGTCATCAGCTTTTCTCTGCCAGACATTCATAACATCTGGCGTTGCTCCTGCAGCGGGTTTGGCACCTAGCGGTGCTTCCAGGACGTAATTCTTCTGTCCAGCAATGAGGATAATCCTCAAGTTACAAACCCAGTCCGTGTAATTGCTACCATCATCTTTCAACTTTGTTTCCTCAAGGAATGCATTAAAATTCAACGGAACAACAGCACGGGCCATCTATCTACAACAACATAGACATGCAAACTACTATCAGGTACTAAGTTCGTGATAAATTAAAGTTCAATTAATCAAATTACTTAAGAACTACCACTTAGATAGACATCCCTCTAATCATCTAAGTGATCACGTGATCCATATCAACTAAACCATGTCCAATCATCACGTGAGATGCAGTAGTTTTCAGTGGTGAACATCACTATGTTGATCATATCTACTATATGATTCACGCTTGACCTTTCGGTCTCAGTGTTCCGAGGCCATATCTGCATATGCTAGGCTCGTCAAGTTTAACCCGAGTATTCTGCGTGTGCAAAACTGTCTTGCACCCATTGTATGTGAACGTAGAGCTTATCACACCCGATCATCACCTGGTGTCTCGGCACGATGAACTTTCGCAACGGTGCATACTCAGGGAGAACACTTATACCATGAAATTCAGTGAGAGATCATCTAAAAATGCTACCGTCAATCTAAGCAAAATAAGATAATAAAAGATAAACATCACATGCAATCAATATAAGTTATATGATATGCCCATCATCATCTTGTGCCTTTGATCTCCATCTCCAAAGCACCGTCATGATCACCATCGTCACCGGCGCGACACCTTCATCTCCATCATAGCATTGTTGTCATCTCGCCAACTATTGCTTCTACGACTACCGCTACTGCTTTGTGATAAAGTAAAGCAATTACATGGCGATTGCATTTCATACAATAAAGCGACAACCATATGGCTCCTGCCAGTTGCCGATAACTTTGTTACAAAACATGATCATCTCATACAATAAAATTTAGCATCATGTCTTGAGCATATCACATCACAACATGCCCTTCAAAAACAAGTTAGACGTCCTCTAGTTTGTTGTTGCAAGTTTTACGTGGTTGCTACGGGCCGAGCAAGAACCGTTCTTACCTATGCATCAAAACCACAACGATATTTCGTCAAGTATGTGTTGTTTTAACCTTCACAAGGACCGGGTGTAGCGACACTCGATTCAACTAAAGTTGTAGAAACTGACACCCGCCAGCACTATAAAAAAAGACACATCCGTGACATTTTGGGCCGAACGAAATTTTTTCTGTCATACTTATGACACTTCTATGACGATAATTGTGACAAAACCTGGTATCATCATAGATGTGGCTGGGTCCTACTTCTATGTAGCTGCATGACATTCTTTGGGCTGTCCATGATGGATAAATCCGTGGTAGAAGTGAGGGAGAGGAAAATATAGGGGTGTTCCCGGTTACGGTGGGTGGTCGGGGCCGAGCGATGCGCGTTTCTTTCGTACACGCACGCCCGTGGGTGCGAGGCATTGGGCTCTAACTGCACCCGAGCGAGGCGTTGGGCTCTAACTAAACCCGGGCGATTGCACTATAGGCTACATGTTACTGAACCCGAGTGATCGATCGATGGCTGTTAACTGAACCCGATCGAGCGATTCCTTCGCTACTGCTGCTAACAGAAGTCGATCGATGTTGCCTCTGGATGAACAGCGAGTGTTGCTGGGGGGGGGGGGTTGGATGAACAGTTCCCAGTGGGGGTGGATAAACAGGACCCCATGGTGTTGCCTCTCGATGAACAGTGAGCGTTGCTGGGGGGTTTGGATGAATAGTTCCCGGTGGGGGTGGATTAACAGGACCCCGTGGTGTTGCCTCCGGATGAACAGGACCCCGATCGATCGAGCCAGTTGGGGCTGGATGAACAGGACCCCGTGGAGGGCAGGATGAACAGGACTACCCCGTGGAGGGCAGGATGAACAGTAGACGGTGGAGGGCTGGATGAACAGTAGCCCGTGGAGGGGTGGTTGAATAGGAGACCGTGGAGAGGGCTGGTTGAATAGTAGCCGATGGAGTAGCGCGCGGTGGAGGCGGGATGAACCGGAGCCCGTGGATGAACAGTCGCAGGTGGAGGCTGGAGGAGGTTGACGGTGGATGAACAGTAGTCCGTGGAGGCTGGAGGGGGTCGACGGTGGAGATGAACAGTATCCCGTGGAGTCCCGTTTTACGGTACGCCACACCCCTCCTGATGAACAGGACCCCTGTTTCGACCGTAGCACTCCAACACAAGTCCGTTTCCTCCGTTTTGCGGTACGCCACACCCCTCCCGATCAAGAGGAACCCTGTTTCGACCGTGGGAGGTCCGTTTCCTCCGTTTTGAGGTACGCCAGACCCCTCCCGATGAACAGGATCCCGTTTCGGACGTGGCCGGTCGAACACAAGGCCGTTTCCTCCGTTCTGTGGTACGCCAGGCCTCGTTTCCATCGGCTATTCCGTCCAAGCCGGTTGGCTCCCACGCGTTCCGTTGCCTCCGGATGAACACGACGCATTCCGTTTCCTCCCCATGAACACGACGACGACACAGTTTCTTCGTTCTGACGAAGCCATGTACACAAGCCCTGGCCGTACGTACGCGTGAGTAGGCGTTCGAGACCCCGCCCGTATGTACGTACGTGGCTGTATTTACTCTCTTGCACCCTGGCCACTGTACGTACATGTACATGCTACGTGCGCACCTCTACTACGACACGTGCGCGCCTCTACATCGACCAGTATGTACGTACACGTTCGCAACCAGAATGACAACGCTACGTACGCTTCGACCAGGTGGGTCCCGACTGTCTGGCACTTCCTTGCGTGCGAAGATGTAGCTGGTGGGTCCCAGCAGTCAGGGGGGCGAATCGTTTTTTTTGCCCGGACGCACTTCCTTGCGTGCGAAGATGTAGCTGGTGGGTCCCAGCAGTCAAGGGGAAATGTTTTTTTTCACAAAATACAGTGGCCCATGCGGTGGGTCCCCGCTGTCACGTGGAGGAATAATTATTTTCCGCGTAATATGGAGGCACTTCCTTGCTGCGGCCGTGGACCCAGCTGTCAGCCTCTCCACGTACAGTACTCTTCCGATGGAAGTCGTTCCTTGACCATGTTGACCACGCTGCGCCGAGAGCACCAGGGTGGTGGACAACGACGAGGCCTAGGAAGGGCACGACTCAGAGCCGGGGAAGACGCGGCAGTGGAAGCCCGCGCGGAGAGGAGTACGAGGGTTCACTGGTTCGTCTGCGGTGTGAGGCTACCGTCACCGCAGGGCCTAGCCAGCGGTGGGAATAGTAGGGGCCGGTGAGGCCTCCGCGGCAGCACAGGCAGGCACGGGAGGCAGGAGCATGCGGCACGTCCGACGCTGCTTTGGGCGGCAGGAGCAAGAAGACCAGAGGTTGAAGAAGCACTACGGCCGTTGGATGGACATCGTACGGTCAGTGGAGCTAGAATCATTCATATTGACTAAGTTGACAAAGCACTCCGTCCCCGTCAACTTAGTAGGCCCACAAGTCAGCCACCCACCAAGTTGGGTCCCAACTAGCAGGGGAGTATTCATTTTTGTGTGCGTAATAAGGCGGCATTTCCGATGGGTCCGAGCTGACAGCGGGGGGGGGGGGGGGGCATTTTTTCGCGAAATACGGTGGCCCGTTCGGTGGATCCCAGCAGTCAAGGGGGAAACATTTTTTTTTGCCAAATATGGTGGCGCGTCCGGTGGGTCCCTGCTGTTAGGTGCAGGAATAAATATTTTCCGCATAATAAGGAGGCACTTCCTTGCGGCTACCGCAGACCCAGTTGTTAGCCTCTCCACGTACAGTAATCTTCCGATGGAAGTCGTTCCTTGACAATGTTGACCACGCCGCGCCGGGAGCACCAGGGCGGTGGACGACGGCGAGGCCTAGGAAGGGGACGACGCGGAGCCGGGGAAGACGCGGAAGTGGATGCCTACGCGTAGAGGAGTACGAGGGTTCACTGGTTCGCTGCGGTGTGAGGCTGCTGTCGCCGCAGAATAACAGGGGGTGTGGGTGAGTAGAGGGATGGCCTGGCCACCGGTGGGAGTAGTAGGGGCGGTGAGGCCTCCGCCGCATTGCAGCCGGCCATGGGAGGCAGGAGCACGAGGCACGACCGACGCTGGTTTGGGTGGCTGGAGCAAGAAGACCAGATGTTGAAGAAGCACTACGGCCGTTGGATGGAAATCGTACGGTCACTGGAGCTAGAATCGTGCATATTGACTAAGTTGACAAAGCCCTCCACCCCTGTCAACTTAGTAGGCCCACAAGTCAGCCTGCCACTATACTGGGTCCTAGCTAGCAGGGGGAGTATTCATTTTTTTGTGCGTAATAAGGAGGCACTTCCTTGCGTGCGAAGATATAGCTGGTGGGTCCAAGCTATCAGCGGCGGTAACATTTTTTTCACGAAATACAGAGGCCCTTTCGGTGGGTCCGAGATGTCAGGTGGAGGAATCATTATTTTGCGCATAATAAGAAGGTATTTCCTTGCGTGCGGCCATGGACCCAGCTGTCAGCCTCTCCACGTACAGTGCACTTGAGATGCATGTCGGTCATTGACCATGTTGACCAGGCCGCGCCGAGAGCACCAGGGCGGTGGACGACGGCGAGGCCTAGGAAGGCAACGACACGGAGGCAGGGAAGACTCGGCAGTTGTTTCCCACACGGAGGGGAGTACGACTGTACGAGGGTTTACTGGTTCGTCTGCCGTCGCCGGAGAATAACAACAGGTGTGGGTGAGTAGAGGGATGGCTAGGCCAGCGATGGGAGTACGGTGGGGCGGTGGGCCTGCACGGTAGCACAGCCGGCCGCAGGGAGGAGGGAGCAGGCAGTCCTGCCGGCGTTTGTTTGAGCGGCTGGAGCAGGAAGAGCAGAGATTGAAGAAGCACGACGGCCGTTAGAGGGACATCCAACAGTCACTTCTTGTGCGTTAACCTTTTTTTAGGAAAGCCTCTAATCTGTGGAAAACAGCATACAGCCCATCTGCCATTATTTCTAATAATTTACAGCCCATTTGCTAATTCTTAAGGTTTTTTTTGGAGCCCATATTCTTTTTGTTAGCATTACAGCCCATATTGTGGCCACGGTTAAAAAATTATACGAAATTTTGCATATTTCGGTGCGGTCCGAACTGTTTTTAATCCCGAAATTTCGAGTCACATTCAAACTGATTTTAAAAATAAATGTATATCAATATAAAATCCAACAAATTGTCCACGCATAAAAATTAATGCAATTTAAAATCTCGAAATGAAAAAAAATAAATTTGAAACTAATTGCCACTTTGATGTGTTTTAAAAATGTACAACCCATTTCTCATTACTGATAGGCCATTTTCTCGTCCAGCCGAGTGAAGCTCTCCTCATCTTGAAAGATTTGCAGCCTGACAGGCCTGACAAAGCGACTTGGTAAATCACAAAAAAACTGGGCTAGCCATTTTCAGAAAGAAAAAAAACTACTAGGCTGGTCTGTGGTAAACATAAAAGAGAAGGCTGTCTAGAGAGGCCAGAGTGCCCCGCGCAGCCCAGTTGACACCCTGCTTCCGTCTGAAAAACAAATTAGATAAATGCCACTCCAATTATGGCGATTCATAAAAATGCCACTGCAATTTCCAAACTTTGAAAAATGCCACTACAATTTTTGCAAACTTTGGAAAACGCCACTGCAATTTGCAAATTTTGAAAAATGCCACTCCAGACTTCGAAAAATGCCACTGGAAATGGCATGAAATGGCATTATTCAAAGTTTGGAAATTGCAGTGGCATTTCTCAGAAACACCAGATTTGGAGTGGCATTTATCAAATTAACCCAAAACAAAAATAACTGGGCGAGCTGCTGGGTCCCCGGTGTCAGCCGCTCGTTGTGCAATTCTCTCGTTTATTGACTATGTTGACAATGGCATGGGACCCAGATGTCAGAAATCCATTAGGAGGAGCCATTTTTTATTTGGCTTGAAATAAGGAGGCACTTGCTTGCGTACTGCCATGACCTTGGTGGGTCCCTGCTGTCATCCTCTCCACGTACAATCATCTCCTGATTGTGTACGCATCAACTTGGTAGGCCCACATGTCAGCCTCTAAACCCCGTGGAGGACAAATACAACCCATTTAAAAAAATAACAACCCATTCCATACGTTCAAACGGAAAGTTCAACATTGAGAGCAAAGTAACAGGTCTGAAGCACATATAGAGTACTGAACTTCCACGTTGACAACCATCATAGCCAAGTTAACTATCTACTCCCACTAATACTCTAGTAGCGTACAAGTACTAACTTACTCTTAGCTAACTAGACGATGCCGGCCGCCATCTGCGGTACACGCTAAACGCCGGCACTGGCATCCTCCGTCTCGCCTCGGACTTGCCAGAGGTGCGATAGGGCGCGTTGCTCGCGCGCGTTGGCCCTTTTCATGCCGGCGTGGTCCACCGAAGCTTCGGCTTCTAAGCGGGAAACCCACTTGACGAGCTGGTAGTAAAAATCGGCGCCGCGAATGCGTGCGTGCCCAACAGCCTCTAGGGCTATTTGCCGGGCGCCGGCCTCCACGTAGTCGGGCCAGTTGCGGGTGCTCTGCTCGTGACTCAGAGCGTCGGTGCGCTGCTGCTCCATGTCCCGCTGGCGGTGCAAATCGGCGATACGCTGCTCCTCCGCCAAGCGATCGCGCTCCAACAACTCCTGCTCCTCCGCTAGGCAGTCGCGCTCCAACAAGTCCTCGATCTCCGCATTGCCATCTAAAGACCGATAGAATGCCTCCTCCCTCCGTCTGCCTTCCGGTGAAAAAACGAACACTAGTTCCGGCGGTGACCGCCTCCGGCCTCACCTATCGCGGACGGGCGGGCGCATGGCGGACGTGGCGAGAGCGAGGATAAGTGGCGAGCGACATCCGGCCGGTAGGGGCTTATGAGGATAGGGCGAGTTGGGTCACGGTGCCACCATAGAAGGCCGGGAAACAGTACTTATAGGCGGAAGGTAGCGCAACGGTCATCGGAATTCAATGCATAATTAAGCAGGCATAGCTTAGCACGCCAGCTTGCCGTGGAAAACTAGAGTAATTGAAATTCTGACTGTGCCGTCCTGTCCTGTCAGTGCTGGGTCGCACGCCGGCATGACGGTCAAACGAGTGCACTCGAATCATCTCCCTCCTTGTCAATTATGATTCCACGGATTTAAAAGGCCCGCAACAATTAAAGCGCATCTTTTTTCGCATCAGTTAGCTGCCTTAATTACGGTCAGCTGCATGCAGGCACTCAAAATCGCTCCAGCCAGTACATGGAGCAGCATGCAACGAGTCGCAGCCGAGGGCATTAGTTGATGAACTTTAGCTGGGAGATAAGGCATTTGCAAACGTTTTCGCTGGCAATTTCTTCAGATTCGCATGGCATTTTCTTCAGAGTAGCTTTTCAGTTTCTTCAGAGGTAGGCATTTTTGTTCAAAAAACTGCCACTTCGGATCTTGCGTCGCAACTAAAACTGCCAGGAGCGCATTAGTAGGCTAGCTAGTGATCGATCAGTAACTTGTAAACACTGAGCGAACAGATATAAGGAACTGTTAATGCATCTCAATGATTCACAGATCATATACAAATATGTAGCTCCAAAAGCAAAGATCAGCCACAACTAAAACCAACTAGTATGATTCCCATACATAAGATCAACATGTTATGCATTTCAATGATTCACAGATCATATACAAATATGTAGCTCCAAAAGCAAAGATCTAGAAAAAGACATATGTTCTTCCTACTAACGTGGATGCTTCTCTTGGCCAACATTCAATACAGACTAAAAGACAAATTTGTTTGTGAAGTCTACAATTCCTCTTGCAAACGTAAGTGGTTTCACCAACAGCTGGAACCATGAGAATGAACCACACATGATGGAGGAACATCCACTTCAATATGATTTGGTCTTCTCTCGATCACACGGCGAGACTATTTTTGGAATACAAACTTTAACTTAGGCAAAATGATGCCCATTGTATAATCATACCAAAGCAATGAAGCACCTAGTGTTGGCCAATAAATAGTACAGTACTACTTTTCTGCAGTCCATGAAGTGACTATTCAATCTTTCTGTGTCCATTTTCAAATGACACTGCATGCAGTGACTATACTATTCTCTTGTGCAGTTCAACCAAAATTGCGGTCACTTTGTGTCTTTGCCAAATAGCAACGGGCAGACATCTCTGTCTGCACAACTATCAAGCAGCTAGTAAACATATACCCCACCTTGTATTTTCGGGTTAAACATGTCTCTTCCGCTTAGCATCTGTCATGTTTTGCACTTGACAATTTGATACAGTCATGTTTTGCCCCGGACAATTTCATACTGAATTGATTTGCTTGTTCAGAGCTGAAATATAGCGCCTATTCTTCATCAGACCAAGGATATCCATGTTCGCAGTGATGGAAGAGGTGAAATCGATACAACCGAAATTGAGCATCCAATCATTGAATCCTATCCTGCACCTCCAATGTAGGTCCACCCTGCCCAAAAATTCACATGCAAACCACTAGTATTACTATCTAATGACAGTACAAAAAGAGTAGCAAGATAGTAGCAAACCATGTACCTTCTTAATGAACAGCTCATAGTGCCACCAATTGGATATAAAGGTTTGGAAGAAAACATGCTCCTGATGTTGAACTAGTTGGACTTTTTGTGCAATTCCACTAAAATCGAGCATCCCTGTTTGCATAGATATTGAAAGTGTGATTACTATAAAAGTGGCACTAGTTGAAGCATAGACTCACAAATATAAGCATTCCAATTTCTTAATGGGAAAAGGTAGCAAGACTGTTTCTAACCACCTATTTGAAGGAATAAATATGGCAACATCGGCTGATGTCAGAAATGCATATATAGTTCTTTCTGAAAAAATGATCGATTCCTAACCTTTCCTCTTCTTTTAAGCATATTTTGTGCAGTTCAACTAAAATAAAATGCCATCACCGCCTTGACAATTCAGTGACACTGTACAAAAGGAAATGACTTAACATTACATCATGATGTCAGGTATGTAGTCGACAGGCATTAGAGACAAACTTACAGACCTCCTCCGATAACATAATGAACATTAATTTTAACAAAGGTGTGACTAGGATTACCGGGATAATTTGCTGAACTCTACACCCTTTGTTCCTTAATATAAGACGTTTTTGCGGTTCAGTTTAAAGTACCCAAACGTCTAGTATTTAGAAAAACAGGTAGTAGTTTTCTTGAGCACATATCTAGGAAAGCTTGCCACACTTTATTTATGTCCATACGCTAATGCAACACCATTCGACATTTCGAATACTACAAATATACACTAATCCAGTGGATAGTGCAACAGTAGAGTAGTTATTTTATTACAGGGTATAGTACAATGGTGTTACTGAACAAATTTCAATAAACTCTGGCACTGGAAGATTTCTATAAGAATTAATAATACAAAATGTAAAGGTAACACGTTTCAGCATTGGTATACTAGCTGTGCATGAGCATTAAAGCAAATACAAAAGTTTGAAGGTAACTAGCATTATTAACTAATGACAGTATAAAAAAATTGCAAACCATGTACCTCCAAGGTAAATATCATTTCGAACTCGGGGGGACCTTAAAAATTGCTATCCCAATCTTGATAATCGATCAAACATAAAAACTTGATCGAACGAATCAAGAGAATAGCCGGAGGAGGAGGTGCCCACTTTTGACCTTTCCTCTTGTCTTCATAATTTTTTGTGCAGTTTAACCAAAATAAAATGACATCAGCGCCTTGGCATTTTGGTGACACTGTACAAAAAATTAACTTATCTCATGAAAGTGAGGTATGTAATCTATTAGCATTAACAGTGCAAAAATCTGAAGGTAGTAACAAGTTTCATCGTTGGTATATTGGCTGTGCAACAGCATTAGAATGCCTTAGCTGAAAAATCTTTAATACATCCACAATCAACAACTAACCCTGAAATATTCCAGTGACATTAAATGGCATTGCTTAAATTTATCGGTGGCATTAGACTGAGTGCGGCATTAGTTAAATGTGGCATCACTTTAGTAGTAGCATTGCTTGACTTGACTGCTGGCGTTATACTAAAAGCAAAAAAGTGACAATAAGAGCATGGGAGGCCCATTCGGACAGTGGGCGCACCAGTACGATGTACCTCCACGGACGCATAGAGTGGTGAGGGAGGTATGGTTGCCCAGAGCAACAAATATCCAGTAAGCATATGTGGATTACGTCCCATTTTTGTTATGTTTAGCCACCTTTTTCCTATGTGAGCACAACAAACCGATCGACCTGGTCATTATCTATTGCGTTGTCATGCCTTTCTACCCTTCTTCAACCAAGAGACACGAGACTCGTTCCTTAGCTACCGATTTTCCCCTTTTCCACCTAGATGCGGGTTCGATGCCTACTCTCTTGGACAGTATAGTCTCCCTTCCTTTCCTTATTCAACCCAAACATGGATTAGTCTACATGAAGTAGGTTTGACTTTAATAGTATTTTCGTCTGCGTGACCAGCAGAGCAGAGGATAGCAAATTGGGAAGATGGTGGAGTGGAAAAAGATCCACATGCAGCGACATGGCAGATGGGGCAATAGAAGAAGGGTATGGTTCGAAAAGAGGTAGCATACCTGAGGGTCGGCGGGAAGTGGCTTCGCTCGTGGCCGTCGTCCTCCGCACGCAGTACGGCAGCGAGCTTGGGGATGGAGGCCATCCTGCACGGGCGCTAGGTCTGAGAGGACGACCTTGTCGTCAGTGTGTGACCTCGCTCACCGACAACGAGTGCGTCATGCTGCACGTCCATTTCTTCCCCGGCGGATCTGTGACCACCGGTGAGGAGGGAGAGAGAGGCCATCTTTTTAGATCTGGAGAGAGGGTGATAGTGTGAGAAGCAAGTGGGCAGCCCTTAGCAAGAAAGCTCTGAAGCTCCAGCATATATATCTTTTTTATACTACTAGTACTAGAGGTGGAGTAGTGGTAGAGTAGTTTATATTTTCTCTGCAAACAGTACCAGTTAGTCGTGCTTCAAAACTGAACGGCACGCCATTAAAAAAATAAAGTCGAGAAACAATACGGCACTTCGGGCCAACGCGGCCAGATCGCATTTTGCACGAGAAATTGCACACCATGTTTCGTTGACATGTGGTCCCGTTCCAACATGTCAGTGAGACGACGGCGAGTCCTTGTGTACAATTTCCAAAAGGACGTGTAGGCCGGGGCGCCTCTTCGTGTACCGTGGCAAACTGGCAACCGTCCACCGACTCTTCGCCTTTCCCTCTTGATTTGGAACTGCTGTCGCACGCTCTTCCTCCCTCCTCCATTTGCCTTCACCCTTCCTTCTGCCATTGTTCGATCGTCTTCTCCATGGAGGGAACAAGCCGGAAACGACCCTATTATTCTTGCCCCGATCTGAAAGATGACGTGGTGGGGGAACTCATTGATCGGTGCGACGTCATCACCTCGGCTAGCATGGCAGGTTCGTTCAAGAACATTCTCGACTCAACTAATAACATCATTACAAGGAACCCAAGGGTCCAGGAGCGGTTTGATCTCCCTTATCTTCTTTGCTATAAGCCTGTTTGCATGGGCGCGGATGACGGAGGCCTCGCCTTGTGCAAGTTGATGCCGCTTGATAATGATACGTGTGATGTCAAGATGCCATCGCTTAAGGGTAAGGCCTGGGCTGGCGCAAATGGAGAATGGGTTGTTTATATTGGGTACAATTGCGAGTGGGAACTTGTGAATCTGTACACTCGTCAGCGGATTCCACTTCCAAAAATCTCAGAGTGCCCTGAGGTTGAGCACACAGATGATCTACGTATGTTCAAATATGATCATGGTGGCTGTCGTCTACGAAAGATAGCAATTTGTCGAGTTCCCAACCGCTCTTGGAATTACGAGAACTATGAAGTTGCTGCTATATTCGACAAGCTTGTTGCCGTCATTACTGATTCCACGGTTCGTCCATGGATATTGCTCAAAAATCAGTTTCTGTACACAGATGATGCGTACTATGATGCAATTAAATACGAGGATCTTGTGTTTGCTTCCACCACTCGTGGCATTGTTTTTGCATGGGATCCTCGTTGTTTCGGTACGTTTGTCTTCCCTCGTAATTATAATTGTTTCATCCACATGCATGCAGGATAGCAAGTTTCCCTTTATTAATTAACCTTCTTCTTGTGTTTCCAACGTCCTGTGAACATTCCACCACCTATACTTGAGATATTTTATAACCAAGGGGGAGATGACGATGGTGATGATCACGATCATGAGGACGAGCAGGACTTATATACTCAGTGGCAGCTGGCAACTAATTCCGATGGATCACCTCTTCTTGTCTGTATACAGTGCACTGAGACTGTTACTACTGAGGGAGCACGTGTTGTCTCCCATGGTCGCCCTCTCCGGACCTATTCCAACACCCGTTGTAGGGTACTCGGGATGGATACTGGTGTGCTAGTGCCAACACCTTCTCCCTGGTACAGTATTGATAGTCTTGGAGCAAACTCGCTCTTCCTTGGACGAAACTATCCAATGATGGTTAAAGGCGATCTAGCTGCTGTTGACACAACGTTACTACCATTTATGAGAAGCAACTGTATCTATACCTCGGACATTGTGGTGGTTCCCTACCCTGCTCCTGATACATGCCGCTTCAGCCTAGATGATCAGTCCTGCGTTGCTCTCGATATTGACAATAGCTAGCCCTTCCCAAAGCACCTATGGTTTAAAGCAAGCGTTTCCAACGCCAAGGATTGGTTGAGTTGAAGTTCATTTCATTGGTTGTTATTTGTTGTGTGATGAAAACTTCATTATTTACTAGAATGTTTTGTTGGAAATAATCTATAATCCAACATGTATAATCGTTGTCGTTATGTGTTGATGACTTGTTGTATGTAATGAATGGTACATTTGCAAATGCGTGTCATAGACTCAATTTATGAATGGTTTTCGAGTCACTTCTTGGAGTGTGAGTACCGTAGTAGTATAGCCAGCATCTGGTTAGTATATGAAGTTGCCACATCACATAGAGCCAACCTAATATTGGAGTACCAGATCTGAGAAGACACGTGTACCAGATGAATGACTCCTAGTTTGACCACCGTGATGCTAGGTGCGAGCCGAGGAACACTGTTGGAGAGAACCCCCTCATAATTTTCCTACATTGGTCGTTTGATTCATAGGATAGAATGCTATAGGATTTTTTTCCTATGTAATCATGTTTTAATTGGCAATCTAGCATCCACTCCAACTTTTGTTTCACTTCCTTTGATCCTACGAAGAGAGTACTTGCTCTAAATGATGTGCCGCTGCAAGAGCCGCCTATATTAATTAACCATGCTCTAAAAAGGTGGACCAACTTTGGCTATAGTAGTACTGTACTAGGTTAGTAGGTGACCTTGCGCTTGGCTCTTCTCCTCTTCCGGAAGTTGAACAATAATGATGGTACTACTTTTGGCAATCTGACACCAAATGAACTACTGCACGTCCACCGCTTGTAAGCAAAAGTTTCTCCTCATCCTGCGAGCCACCACGCACACGTTGGCGAGGGAGAAGGCGTAGTAAGCAAGCTTCTCGTCGTTCTGCGAGTTGACGGGACACATCAAAGTTACGTATTTATTAGTACTCTCTTCAAAAAGGGCCGACCATGTCCATGGCTACCAACCCGTGCTCTGTCATTGAGTATGTGCACTATTCATGTGCCATCGAGGAGAAAAAAATATTGCGTAGTACTAGGTGCCATCGAAGTGCACGACTCACTTACGCACTTCATATCTCCATTTTCTTGCATGACACGCCACCTTGATGCTAGATGTCCCGCGTGTCATGGAGGCATATAGTATGATTTTGTAAAATGGAGGCATATAGATGTCCCGCGTGCCGGCAACAGGATGAACAAAGCTCATGTCTTAAACGAAAGAGTGGAAGAACATAGATTCCCGACGATCGAGAAGGAGCTACAAACCTCGGGGTGGAGCGTCTGCACTCATAATATTTTATATTATTCAGCGATATAAAATCAACCAAATCTCTCCACTTCCTATACCATTCTATAGTACTATGAGAATAACTTTCAACGTAAGCCATTGATTCACTCTATCCAATGGTCATAGTTGGAAAATCCAAACAAAACCAAGCATTGGATCAACTCTTTTTTCAAGATCAACTCTTTTAGCACTTAGATTGTTGCCGCCTGCCCACCTAGCCCACCTATATATCCGCTCACGTGTGATGACCACATGAGCTATCCACTCAGATTGTATGTTAAAAAAATAAAGATCGATAACTAATGCGGCACCTCGGGCCAACGCGGCCAGATCGCATTTTGCACGAGAAATTACACACCATGTTTCGTTGACATGTGGTCCCGTTCCAACATGTCAGTGAGACGATGGCGAGTCCTTTTGTACAATTTCCGAAAGGACGTCTAGGCCGGGGTGCCTCTTCGTGTACCGTGGCAAACTGGCAACCGTCCACCGACTCTTTGCCTTTCCCTCTCGATTTGGAACTGTTGTCGCACGCTCTTCCTCCCTCCTCCATTTGCCTTCACCCTTCCTTCTGCCATGTTCGATCGTCTTCTCCATGGAGGGAAAAAGCCGGAAACGACCCCATTATTCTTGCCCCGATCTGAAAGATGACGTGGTGGGGGAACTCATTGATCTGTGCGACGTCATCACCTCGGCTAGCATGGCAGGTTCGTTCAAGAACATTCTCAACTCAACTTATAACATCATTACAAGGAACCCAAGGGTATAGGAGCGGTTTGATCTCCCCTATCTTCTTCGCCGTGACCCTGCTGACTGGCCCGGGGATAAGGGAAGCCTCGCCTTGTGCAAGTTGATGACGCTTGATAATGATACGTATGATGTTAAGATGCCATCGCTTGAGGGCAAGGCTTGGGCAGGCGCAAATGGAGATTGGGTTGTTTATATTGGGTACAATTGCGAGTGGGAACTTGTGAATGTGTACACTCGTCAGCGGATTCCACTTCCAAAAATCTCCGAGTGCCCTGAGGTTGAGCACACAGATGATCTACGTACGTTCAAATATGATCATGGTGACTGTCGTCTACGGAAGATAGCAATTTCTCGAGTTCCCAACCGCTCTTGGAATTACAAGAACTATCAAGTTGTTGCTATCTTCGACAAGTTTGTTGCCGTCCTTCGTGGTCTTGCTCAAAAATCAGTTTCTATACACGGATGTGTACTGTGATGCAATTGAATACAAGGTTCTTGTGTTTGCTGCCACCACTCGTGGCACTGTTTTTGCATGGGATCCTCGTAGTTTCGGTACGTCTGTCTTCCACCGTAATTATAATTGTTTCATCCACATGCATGCGAGTTAGCA
This sequence comes from Aegilops tauschii subsp. strangulata, assembly GCF_002575655.3. Taxonomy (NCBI): domain Eukaryota; kingdom Viridiplantae; phylum Streptophyta; class Magnoliopsida; order Poales; family Poaceae; genus Aegilops; species Aegilops tauschii. Next base: position 500,104,195 of record NC_053041.3, on the reverse strand, counting down.
AGTTTCCCTTCTCTACTAATTAACCTTCTTCTTGTGTTTCCAAGGTCCTGTGAACATTCCACCACCTATACTTGAAAATTTTTATAACCAAGGGGGAGATGACGATGGTGATGATCACGAGCATGAGGACGAGGAGGGCCCATATACTCAATGGCGCCTGGCAACTTCCGATGGATCACCCCTTCTCGGATGTATACAGCCCACTGCTGATGTTACTACTAAGGAAGCAGGTGTTGTCTCCCATGGTCGCACTCTCCGGACCTATTCCAACACACGTTGCATGGTATTCGGGATGGATACTACTGTGCTAGCGCCAACACCTTCTCCCTGGTATAGTATTGATAGTCTTGGAGAAAACACGCTCTTCCTTGGACAAAACTATCCAATGATGGTGAAAGGCGATCCAACTGCTGTTGGCACAATGTTACTACCATTTATGAGAAGCAACTGTATCTATACGTCGGACATTGCGGTGGTTCCCTACCCTGGTCGTGATATAGTAGGTCGCTTCAGCCCGGATGATCAGTCCTGCGTTGGTCTCGAGATTGACAGCAGCTGGCCATTCCCAGAGAATCACTTGTGGTTCAAAGCAAGCGTTTCCAACGCCGAGGATTGGTTGAGTTGAAGTTCATTTCATTGCTTGTTATTTGTTGTGTGATGAAAACTTTAGTATTTAGAATGTATCCTCGTTGTCGTTGTGGGTTGATGACCTGTTGTGTGTAATAAAATGACATGCCTGTGATAAACTTACTAAATTTATGAATGGCTTTCGAGTCGCTTCTCTGAGTGGGTGCTGCGACGAGGCAAATTTTTTTTTTCCGAATACATAATTGTACCTGTATTGCAACAGGTTATCGGATGAGGCCAATCAACAATAATACACTATTTGTAGTAGCTTCACATGCTGCACTATCTCTACGTCTACGTACATAATACAACAAGTTTTAAACTTGAGACCAGCCACCCATCCTCACAAAGAACACTTTTTAACCTAGCACAGACTCCAGGAAATTTGGCTATAGTGTGAGGTGGGCCATATGTTAATGTGTTCGCTGTACATAACCAGCACCTCGAATCCTCGATACTACTACTATAAGTAGTAGGAGTAGTAGGGTGGCATGGGCCAGAATAAGCATTCGCGTCCAGGAGTACGGCACACGCCACCAGCAGGACTTCCATCTGAGACCATATATGTTGGAGTCCGTGCTACAACAATCTCTTCAACCTCGTCGTTTCTCTAACTCAGCCATCGCGCGACGGGCGAGGTGGGGGTTTGCCGATAGTCGGTTTCCTCAACTGTAGTCCCACTTGTAAGGCCAACTCCAACGCACGACCCCAAATGGACCTCCCTTTTGCCCGGATTCTGTCCGTTTGGGTAGAGCAATGGGGTCGTGTCCGGGCCATTTCTCGGATGCGGTGGCCGTGCGCCGAACGCCCGGAGGCATCCCGGCCGCGTACATTTTTCTTTGCAAACACATATATTTTTTTCATCATTGATTTTTTGGTACATGGAAATACATCACCAAAATTTTGACTAGAAAAACAAGAACCACAAGAATACATTTTAGAAGATATCCAACTTCCATAACTGCTCCTGTAAGTTGGATTAGTGCCTTCTCGATGCATTCATTGTTGATCTGCGAAGGCTCGATCCTGCGTGCTTCTTTCTTCTTCGAGTGTAAAGAAGTAGACGCGTCTAGCCTCTATTCTATCAACAAGTGCACTAGTCTCATCTCTAGCCTCTATGCTAGCTAAAAGTGCTAGAACATCTACTAAATTGCGCTCTATCAATATATCGTTGTACTCTTCTTCCCAATACCAAAACTTGCATCCATTCTACACAATAAAATTTTAAGTTAGCACAACTAGTCTAATCCGAGAGCACAACCGAAAATTTGGTCGAGTTCTTCCTCCTTTTGCCGACACGTGGGACATCCAACATCCAGGTCGTGTCATGCAAGAAAATAGTGGTAGTTGAAGCCACGTGATGTGCATCTTGGGTTAAACTGTAAATAGAATCTTACTACTCTTGAGTAACTCCAAAAGCGGCCACCGAAGATCTTTATTGGATTTGTTTTTCATCACCAGCTCGTTGAGGTGAAAGATGTGCAGGTTCAGTGGGTCCTCTTGCATTTTTGCTGACATGTGGGACCGCATATGAGCAAACAGACGATGGGCTCTGCGCGTCTGCTGGCTGGCTGAGAAGGGAGATAGAGGAGGGCTGAGCACGGACTACAGGAAATTTGTTCTACGTAACCAGCACCTCGATACAGTGGGGTGGCATGGGCCATAACTAGCATTCATGTCTAGCAGTACGACACACGCCACCAACACGAGTCCCATCCGACACCAATTTTCTTGGAGTCCGTGCTACATCTATCTCTTCTCCCTCTTGTTTTCTCAGCCATCGCGCGGTGGGCGGGGTGGGGGTTTACCGATAGTCGGTTTGCTCAACTGTGGTCCCACTTTTAAGTGAAAATGCAACACAGCACGCATCCCTCTTTGAGCGGCGTGTCGGACCAACCGTGTGGGGTTGCGACGCAAACACGGCAGGCTTTTCCTTTTGAACTTGTAACTTGTAAAATTTGGTTCTGCTCCATGGCGCGACCGATAGATAGAAATAACGATTTTCCCTAGAGTAATGAGAAGTTTGGTTCTGGCGCGGTTCATGCATGGAGTACGTAGGAAAATTATGAAGTTGATGCGAAAGGTAAGATAATTACTAGTAGTACCATATACTACTACAAGGATTTGACGGAAAGATAAAGATACATACGGATCCATCAATGGCATCCTCACGCCCTAGTGCACCGGGTCACCAACCGACGTGTGAGGAGCAGCGGTGTTGGCGGCAAGCTCAACGTGCTTCTGAACAATGCCGTCCAAGGTTGCCCTGCGGTCCAAGAAGGCCAGCGTCCTATCGTCCTCCTCTTACATGTAGTAGTCCTTGTGGATGATTTGCGCGTAGACGTGGGTGATTATGTCGATGGTGTCTTGCTGCGCCAGGCGCTGCGAGCGCGACCTCGAGGTGGACATTCTCCGGCGCGACGGTGGGCAGTCGTAGGGCCACCAGTGCGTCGAAGAGGTTGTCACCATAGAGGCCATTGAGGGTGGCAGGCATCATAGAGACTGGGCGCGTGGGCTGGAGGCATAGGTCAAGGTCGTCCGCGAGCTTCTTGACGATAGTGAACTTGTCGAGGAAGCCGACGAGGACCTTGTCGAACAAGGAGACGAAGCTGTCGTCCAAGCGGCCCCTCGCCCTGGCGGCCTCAAGCACTACCTGGAGACGTTACTCGGTGCCGGGCCGCAGGCCGGTGTCGTGGACCATCTGGCACAGCCGGCTGATGCTCGCGCTCATCGCCTCCATGGGTCTAGCTTCTAGTCAACTGATCTTGCGATTGGAGTGATCACTCTTGCCCTTGGGTGCGTAGGTGCGTAGGATTTCGTAGATTGGACTGGCGGGAGCCTTTATATGAGAAGTGCAGACTGCGTTGAATTCACGTGCGTGTTGGCCATCTACTCCTCGCCCCTCTACTTCACCTGCCTTTGGCTGTATGACAGGTTGGCCAGCCACCCGTTGGGCCCACGTGTCATACACCCAAAGGCAGGTGCAGTAAGTCAATGAAGCTGCATCCCCCTCCGTGCCCATGCATGCTTTCAATGACTTGAGACTACCAAACATCACATGCAGTGGTTAGTTCATTGCATGTAATCCTATTAAGTAGCAAAAAGACATTAAGTTACATCGCCGATAGAAATAAAACAATACACCATGTATTTATTTACAGAGGGAGTAGTAAATTTTTTGTGACATGCATTACTAGATATTGCTAGTCAAATACTAAATCCAGATGGATGTGGTAGTACTACTAAATCCAGACGGTGATGCTAGTACTACTAGTAGTAGTACTACCAATGTAGTAGCACTGTACTACCCGTTGGTGAAATTATTACGTGCTCCTCCTCACAGTGAAGTGACAAGACCCTACGCCGGAGATGACACCTGAGTATAGGCGCCGTGTTCGGCATACCATAGTCAGCCTCACCGTCTGCAGTCACTATCATCATGGCTGTAGACCTGTCCTGCTTACAACTAGCCATGTTCGACATAATTTCCCATGCGTAGATGCCCGTGCATTGCACGGAACACCAAGATTGGGGGGTGGACGGCGTCGGCAGCGGCGATCGCGCCAAATTTTTCCATGGCCTTCTAGATGTGGTGGGGAGGAGATAAGGCTGATTGTGAGAGACAAGGAGTTGTTTTAAATAGGGAACAAGTGCGGGCATCTTTTTGCAAAACTGGAGAAGTTTGGTTTGTATGCGTCAGATCTAGATCCGACGGCTATTGGTGAAAGATGGCAGGCACAACATCATCACCAACGCAGGACCTGTTTGATTCACGGGATTTTGAAAACGCAGGAATAGGACAAGGCAATATTACAAGTTTCAAACTGATATTACAAAGGTTAGGAGTAATGCTGCACCTACGAAGAGGGAATTACTAGGAAGTTTACGTAAGAACTTCCGTTACTTTAGGTGGATGCAGCATTATCGTACAAACTAAAATCCACCGCCCTGACAAGTCACTAATGGGCAAATAAGTTTTCGAGTCTCTGGCCACTTGATGTTTCAAAAACAAATTCAGCTTCTGCGGAGACTTTGTCATTTAGGCTTAGACGCTTGCGGTGATCAACACGCCATTCATTGTTGCGCCAGAGAAAGCCAAACCTCATTACCTTGAGCACACTTGCCTCCAGAACAAAGAACCTGGCCAATTTAATCTTAGATGTGCTGCCTCGGTAGTCGATCAAATCAATTTATGTAAGATGGAGATCAAGGCATTCGATGAGATTGTTATAGTGCAACACATTTTTCACTTTCGGGTCTTTTTTTATCTGCAAAAGAAGAGAACATATTAGAGCAGCTGGCTGTATAAGATTGCCGTCTCATCAAGAGGTACCAATATCATTCGCTCATACGATAGGGTTGGCTGGCTAGTGATATTTTTTCACTCTCTCTCTCTCTCTCTCTCTCTCTCTTTCTCTTTCCTCTCATTTACCTAGGAGTATGTGAAGAGCTTGGGCATTTGTTGCCTTCCACTATGTGGCCGATGCCATATTTCGCAAAAGTATGCCATATAATACACATCGATGTCAAATCAAAAGATTTTGGCACCGCTCTCGCGATGTGAGAGAGTTGGCACCGCTGTGCACATAGACCCATATGTATAAACAAATCAATCAAACCAACTACACCAGCCTCTCACTCTCCCAAACAAGTGTTTTTATTGCCTCAGTCCTCTCTCTCTCCCACGCAAGTGTTTTTTCATTGCGTGAGTTAATTTGGCATCGGAGCAAAGTAGGTGATCCAGATTGGGGCACTAGGTGAGCAATGGAGGGGCATCGATGCCAAATGCATCACAAGTGAATTTGGCACATGTTTTGGCCTACATAGTGGAGGGCCATTATAGCCCACTTTTGTACTACCTCTTATTTAGTATAAAATTTTGACCATAGATTTACATAAGAAAATTCCAATGCATGTCACTAAAAATTACACCATTTGAAATTATGTTCAAATACGAATCCAACGATATAGTTCTTAGTGACATGCATTAACATTTTGTCAGTTAAATCTATGGTCAAATTTTGATACTACAAAATAGGAAGAGTAAACCATGACGGAGGTAGTACTTGCTCTTACGGTAACCATAGAGTTACTGGAGTAGTCTAAGTTACTTTGCACTATGACTAGCCTAGGCTACTGTAGTAGTACAAAAAAAAACGATGTAGGTGATCACGTGAGAAAAAATACTAAAAACATTTCTTTCGGTGCAGTGCTTAGATGCAGTTTTGAACACTACACTTCTCATCGTACTTTGGGAAAATTACGAAAAATTTGAGCTACGTTGTGATTACCGTTTACTAATAGGAAAGAAGTTTCACCTTGATGAGTAGCTTCTCTGTGCACGGAAAGCATGTAAGGAATCCAACAACTTGATCCAGATTGGGGCCGATAGATTTTATTGCCAAGATCTTCACTGTGCGCATAGACTGGGTCAAGCTTGTGGGAATCATTTTCTGGAAGACGGTCGTAAATACATCAAGAAGAAATTTAAAAATGTGAATTTCAAGAAGACGAAGAAGAAGATGAGTTCTATACCTGAACGATTATGAATCCAATAAAGAGTTCGAAGAATTTGGTAGACGAGTGCACCAACGCTGTCAATTTCGGCGCGTTAATGACCCTGGTTTTTGTTGGACCTTCTAGATCCGATACAAGCAATCTCTCAAGGAAAGGCGCATTCTCAATGACCATAACGTGGAACTGCTAGAGTGATCTCTTCCCAATTGATGTCTTGTTGCGGGGCCAGCGAGACACATAAATCCATCGGAGATTCGTCGAGGCGATGTGGAGACTAATGAACCCGTGGATCTGCTCAAGACGAAGGTACTCGAGCGTAGTATAGCTGCGGAGCAGGTGCTCCATAGCCCTCTTTGAGATGACAACGTCGAAGAGGTCGAGCTGCTTGAGTTGAGGGAGAAGGGTGGGCGCGACATTAATCTGGGGAAGATAGCAGGAGGTGAAGTTGGCACGGCGCAGCGTTGGCGCGAGGCAGAGCGCGGACGATGGCAGAGAGCGACATCGTCCAGCTTCAAAGCTGAGCTCCTCGAGCTGATCTAGGGCGGGGGATAAGAACCACTCGTCAAACTTGGGTTGGACCTTGTAGTTAGTACTGAACATGCGGATGTCAAGGCGTCTGGCTGGCCCAGGGTGCGATGAAAGGATCTTGGAGACTGCGGCCATGCGTTTGCAATCCCCATCGCAGAGGCAGCTGTCGATAGTGAGGTTGAGGGGGACGCGGCGCTAGAGGGGCGCCACCGCCGGGAGAGCAGGGCGGTCCGCACGGCAGATTTGGTGGGGAGGAGGCCGATGATGACGAGCAGCATGTCGTCGGGGAGGCTCCTGATGAAGTCCAGGCTCGCCGGATGCGGTTTTGGCTTGAGCCGCCTCCGCTTGTTGGCTGCCTTGCCGTCCATCTCAACTCGCGGCGACGCCGGTGTACACGTGTGCTAGTGTGTGTTGTGTGCTGCGTGGGCGCGAGTGCGTCCTTCTGTGCATGCCACCGCGTAGTGGTGAATTGTGCGCGAGTGCATCCTCCACGCGGAAGAAGTGTGTCCTCAATGCGCCCTCGATTTACTAGCGTGCGGGGGATGCTACCCCGAGTGGTTTCAACTTTGTTTACTTCACCGTGTGTCAGATGGACCTCTAGTTTACTTATTTTCACCCATTGCCACATGGGTCAGCAGACGAAGATACAGAACACGAGCGGACAAGGCAGCATGTGGACTGGTTGACCGGTCAACTAAACAATATACGGAGCTATACGCTGACACAGTGAGCGTATAATCCGTTGGTATAGAGTGTTCGTGTGAGAGGGGAGGCCCATGAGAGATAGTAGAGAGAGAGAGAAAGAGCTACTCCCTCCGTTCGATAATGTAGTTCCAACATTTTTTTTAAAAGTCAAACTTTTGAAACTTTGACCAAGTTTATAAAGAAATTACTTATATCTACAATACCAAAGATAAATGATAGTATGAAGTAAGTACATGTTGTGATGAATCTAATGATCTTTCTAGATGTAAATGTTTTTCTCCACATATACCTGGTCAAACTTTTCTGAGGTTTGACTTTTCAAAACATCCATATGCTTATGGACGTGAGGGAATCCCTAACTAGAGAGAGAGAGAGAGAGAGTGAGTGAAATAGAAAGAGTGAGTGAAAACAGTGTGTGTGCGTGTGTGAAAGAGACATGGACAACACTCGATAAAAGTCGAGAAAAAACGTGTTTGTCTTATGCAAACATATCACACATGCATCTTCGACAACGGAAGCAAGGTGAGGAGATAGTGTGTGGTTGTTTCCAACCGAGAGAGCAAGACCCCTAGCACATGGCCAAGAGGGGTCTGACAAACAAGGGAGAGAGGTCGAGAGAGACGTACGGAGAAAATGCAGACATGGGGAGGAGAGAGTGTATGTTTGTCATAGAGAGATCCCCTAGAGGTCGTGATGGGACTACATGGGTAGGAGATCGAGTGACAAGGTGTGTGCTCGATAGAAAATACCCCGAGAGATATCGAGCTAGACGTATGGATGGAAGGAGACAATACGTGTGTTCCTGATGGCTAGTGAGAGATAATCATACTTAGGGGGGGGAGTTCTTACGCCTATGATGGAGTAAGGGATTATGGTACTTATTAGGGGGGTGCGTGTCACATAGAGAGAGAACAAGGGCGGAGAATGTTGGATGGGTCTATATGTATAGCGCAAGCGGGACATGTGTATGTGTGAACTAGGGAGATATAAAGTTTGAGAGAGATTGAGGAGCCCCAATAAGGATGAGTGGTGCGTCAGATAGCTGAGAGGGGGAAAGAGATATTCCATCCGCTCGATAATGCAGTGCATGTAATTTTTTAGAAGTCAAACTTTGGAAACTTTGATCAGGTTTACACAAGTGTTATTTATATCTTCAATACCAAAGATACATCATACGAAACTACATCTCATGGTGAATCTAATGGTATATGTTTGCCGTTTTAGATGTAATTGTTTTTCTCCACGTACATGGTCAAACTTTGTGATGTTTGAATTTTCAATAAATCAATATGCTATGGACTAAGGAGAGTGCCTAAGTCGAGAGGGATGAAGTGCGTGTGAAGGAGAATGAGTAAGTGTGCAAAAAGAGTATGTGTGTGAAAGAGAAAGTGACAACAAATGATAAATTAGAGAGAGAGTGTGTTTTTTCGTTTCTTAGGCGAACATATCACGCATGCATCTCCGAGATACAAAAGTGAGGCGAGGAGATACACGAAGATAGCTAGTGTGTGGTTGTTTGCAACAGAGAGAGACACCCCTATAGCACATGTCCGATAGAGGTCTGGCCAACAAGGAGCAAAGGTCGAGAGGGACACATGGAGAACATGGACGCATGGGGAGGGCGAGAGGGTGTGTTCGTGATAGAGAGACCCCCTCGAGATCGTGAGGGGACTATATGGGTGGGAGATCGAGGGAGGTGCGTGCGCGATAGAAAGATGCCCCGAGAGAAATCAAGATAGACCATTCACATGTTTGTGATGGAGACTAAGATTAGCTCGTCATATACATATAGGGGGACTGCGTGTGCCTACAATTGAGTGAGAGACCATCATACTTGGCTAGCTAGGCATGAGATTGTGTGTGTGTGCGTGTGAGATGGAGAGAGAACGAGGGAGAGAGATAGAGTTTTAGATGGGCCTATAGAGTGCGAGTGAGATATGCATGTGTATGTGTGACCCAGGTAGATGGAGAGTTTGAGAGAGAGGGAAAAGAGCTCCGAGATGACAGAGTGGTGCGTGAGAGAGTTACGGGCAACGAGCCAACGAATTTGTGTGCGTACGATGAGTGCACCCAAGATATCTACCTTGGACTAGAGAATCATACATAGTGTGCGAGAGAGACCTATAGATGTAGTATATATGCATGCGAACTAGAAAGACCCCCCCCCCACGCACACACACAAAGAGAGAGAGAGATGGAGAGAAAGAGAGAGGACCAACAAGGTTTGTGTGTTGGATGCGTGCGGCAGAATTGAAGATTGTCGGCAAGAGAGAGAGAGAGAGAGAGAGAGAGAGAGAGAGAGAGAGAGAGAGAGAGTAGGAGTCCGGGAGAGGGGGAGGTCGCGTTTTATGCATCAAAGACTGATATAAACCATGTTTCGATATAAACTTGCATTCAAATATTTAAATTGGAGAACATGTTGTCTGCAATCCACACATGACCGGATATATGCGTATATCAAACAAGTTCATTAATTTGACTTTCAACATGTTCATGGAGTACTATAATACTGTACAACATGCTATTCGATTGAGGTGTTCAATTTTGGATTTAGTTCACTATTTTGACCTGGTGAACGAGCTATTTCATTGAATCGAGATATTTCATTTTGGGTTTGGTTCCCGTTTTTGAGTGGGTCAACTATTTGTCATATAGTAAATCGCTAGCAACGAGCATGTAAAAACACATTACTCCCGAGCATCATCTCTCCATCTAAAAAAGAAGTGGCAAGCTAATATTTCTAAATTTGATTCGAATCGACTTGGTAAGGTAGACGTGGATGCTCGTTCTCCCAAATTTTGAATGAACCGTTAAACATCCTCTGCTCGGTGGAATTCGCTCGAGCAAATAAATGGGAGACGCGAAATTACCATCCTATTTGGGAGACACATTAATTGGCCCGTTGTGCATTGAGGGTAGGTTCGTAGCTTCATCCAAGCGCGCCTTCTCCTCGGCCGAAATTACATGTGCCGAATAATTCATAAACCATGGTCGGCAAAACAGGCTCTCCTCGCCGGAAATAGCTCGCGCCCACTATTTCAAAACACACTCTCCTCGCCCGAAATCGCTCGCGCCCACTATATTTCAAAGCACGCCGTCCTCGCCCGAAATTGCTCCCGCCCACTATTTGGGGAGAAGCAAAGTTACTCTACTATCCCCGACCCTCAGTACACAGACCCAAGCCGAGAAGCCTAAAGGCAGGGGTAGAACTGTAACTCCCCCTCACATTTCAGACAAATGCGTCCGTAAAACATGGTTCCACTCCCCCCAATTCCCCCCCCATTCATACCTTGTGGGCGCCAAATCACCTTCTCCCCGGAAGCTCCCTTCTCCCAAGCCGCAAAACCTCAGCCCCTCCTCCATGGTGCCCCCACCGCACCAATTTCACAGCCGCCCTCCTCCCTAATGCCGGAGACGTTGTTCATTTGCCGTCGTGCACTGGGCCGTGTGCCTCTTACTCCATGCTCCTGGAGCCGCCTCGACGACGGCCGCGTGAACCGTACCGGAGCCGATTCACCCCCGCCGTTGTTCACGGCGCCGGACCGGCTCCAACTTCGGATCCGTCCAGAGTCCCGGCACTGCTTCCCCATAGCCGTCGACCGTCGCGACATCGCTGTTTCCCTACCGCCGGTGGCCACCGCAACCGCGCCGGCCTCACCGACTCGGCAGCTGGACCTGCCTACTTCACCATGCCGCCAAATAGGTCGCACCATCATCTCAAATCACTTTATTTAGGCGTCAGTTGTCCGAATTTTTATTCTGGGCCAATCGATTCCCAATGAGAAGCAGCACCCCTCGAGGCGGTGGAGCTCCTAGGCTGCCGGTTGGCTGGTGTCTAACGTAAGGGTGCGGGGTCGCAAGTTCGCCGTGGAAGCAACGCTTAGATGGCTATCTTAGAGTTGCGTGGGTTCAAGGTACTAGCGCCGCCGGATCTGGATGACGGGAAGTCTTTGTGGATTGGCCCGGGGGCGGCGCAACCACGGCAGTGTGGTGGGGCGGGGAGCGGGGTTTTGGCCGGGGCCACGGACGGCGGAGGCAAGCTGCTCTGTCGTTGGTCGCTGGCTCTTCGGGGAAGATTCCTAACAGTGTCAGCCGGGAGGCACAAGATGGCCATCAAGCCATCCGGCGTAGATCGGACAGTACCAAAATAAAATAAAATCGTGTGACCCCAATTTAGTCTCAGCCAACATACGTGTGACCACTCTCGTACCTTGCTGTTGATCTCTTAGTGTATTTCTTCAGATCAAAGAGATGTGTCGTTCTTAACATTATGCGTTATCTGCATCTTCAGCCACACCGTCTTCCGACTCACTGCAGTTGCTCCAACAAGGGAAGCACACACCAAAAGGGAGCTATAGTCCCCACTCAACAGTTCCCTGCATCGAATGCGCATGCCCGACATGGACAACCACAACAACTGCAGGGCCATCGACAAGTGAGCACATGATGCTCACTCCTATGGATGGCGGCCAGATAGGTTGTACCCTCATCTTACTTGTGAGCAACATTTATGGCTTTGTTATTCATCTAAGCATGGAAAATAGATTATCACATTTCACTGTATATTCATGCTGATCTCTTACGGGTCTTGTTCAGGAGTTAACGATGTTCCATAGTTCAGCTAAGATACTTGTTCTTTAGGTAACGTTGTTCCATAGTTATCATCCATCAGCCAATGCTATCCCACAGGCTGGTGATTATAGTATTATACCACTTCTAGTACTCCCTCCATTCCCTTATACAAGGCCACTATCAAAAATACATTTTGCATCAATACACCAACAATAATCGAGGCAAAAATTAATGATGTTTCCTCGTACTAGCAACTATTTAATACTTACATGCATGTAGTCATAATGACACTTAGCTACTTCCTTCCCATTCATTTGTTTCATGCTTATGGCGTATTAATGATCCCGATTAACGAAAAAAAAGTTGACTTGAAAAGCAAACATTAAGTTTTATCTTGATATCTGTAATATGAGTTTGTGGCCTTGTATAAGGGAATGGAGGGAGTATTACCTATGTTGTTCTTTAATACTTTTGTGTGCCATCTAGTTAATCTCGAGTACAAATGATACATATTCTGTAGCTTTCATCTGTGTTCTCCCTTTAGTTTTTGAGACTGTTGCTGCTAGTTAACCCCAATCCTACTATTTATGTCGTCTCCTACAGGCACTCATTACATAAATCTAACTACTAGTTGTCTTCCATGCATGTCAGATATAATTGCACACACTGATATATCCACAAGAACCTCACAGAGCAATGTAAAGGCCAATAAACTTGATGTCAATGATACCCAATATGATGGAACATGTAAAGGCAGTTCTTCAGAAGACTTGCAGAAAGATGTTGAATCCTCTTCACCCACAAGGTCCTTGCTCTAACTTGGCCCGTGATATGGGTACAACATGCATATAATGTCCTGGAGTGTATCTACTCTGTTGCAATGCCATGTGCTTAGCATGCTGATCATGCATGTAAATATGTCATGCCTTCCTGTTTTTCAGTAACTATTCCATTCATGATAACATGTTTTCAAATTCAAGTACTGTCATTCTACTCTATCGCAATGCCATCTGCTTAATTTGGACATCATGCTTCTGAATATCTTATGCATTGTTATTCATCACTATGTACTTCATCTGTCTACCATACCATGTTTTTTAACATTGAAGTGCTGTTCTAGTGCTCTATTGCAATGCCATCTTAGTTTCCCAATCATACACGTGTATGTTGCCTTAGTTTTTTTTGTACGTATTCCGCTAGCATACAGTTTTACATTCAACTAGTGTTTTTTTACTGTGTTGTCCTGTCGTATCCCTAGCTCTTACACCATACTCCCTCCGTCTGGATTACATGTTGCCGAAATGGATAAAAAAGGATGTATCTAGAACTGAAATACGCCTAGACCCATCCATTTTTTCTGGATGGAGGGAATACATGTCAATATGTCATGCCTTTCTATTCTTCGGTACCTATTCCATCTCTCTGCTGTAGCATGTTTTATAATTGAAGCACCATTCTTCTATACAAGGCATGCAAGGGGAAGACGACTATGTTAGAATCTAAAGGGTTAAAACAAGGTCTTTGCAAAAGATCCAAAAGCCAGGAGATAATAAACCAACTCCATTTTTTGTAGATACTACTCCAGCATAGAGAAACCCAACTCCTACTGATAATAAGCAGATTCCAGTGGCCAAAGAACTAGTTCGCTCCAGTCCAGCAAAAATATGTCAACTCCATTCTAAGAAGCGTGTGCGTATCCTTGTATCATGAAATTTTATAGCATGCTGATCATATTTTCTACATGTTTCTTACCCATCTCTCTTTTAGAAAATAAGCTTAACAGATAGAAGAATTTCTGAAGTGGTATCGTTTGTGAGGAAAGATTCTTGCAGGAATTCTCTATACTCCAATGCAGATGTAAGTACCTGTTGTATATCACTATATGTTTACATCAGCATGTATTTTGTTAATCGGCGTGAATCCAACCTTTATCTGATCTAAATTTAGTTGTAGGAAAATGTATGATTAAAGGCCAGAATGTTGATTTTTGTAAGGAAAACTGCCTGGTAGTTTTGCATCCTGAGCTGCATGAGTGTACTATCTCATATCAGTGGGTTTGATTACTTTGGTTCTGCAGTGGGATTTTAGTGTTTTTTTACTATGTTGTCCCGTCGTATCCCTAGCTCTTACATCATACTCCCTCCGTCCGGATTACATGTCGCAGAAATGGATAAAACTGGATGTATCTAGAACTGAAATACGCCTAGACCCATTTATTTATTTCCGGATGGAGGGAATACATGTCAATATGTTATGCCTTTCTATTCTTCAGTAGCTATTCCATCTCTGCTGTAGCATGTTTTATAATTGAAGCACCATTCTTCTATATAAGGCATGCAAGGGGATGACGGCTATGTTAGAATCTGAAGGGTTACAAACCAGGTCTTTGCAAAAGATCCAAATGCTAGGAGATAATAAACCAAATCCATTTTTCATAGATACTGCTCCAGCACAGAGAAACCAACTCCCACTGATAATAAGCAGATTCCAGTGGCCAAAGAACTAGTCCGCTCCAGTCCAGCAAAAGAATGTCAACTCCATTCTAAGAAGCGTGTGCGTATCCTCGCATCATGAAATTTTATAGCATTCTGGTCATATTTTCTACATGTTTCTTACCCATCTCTCTTTTAGAAAATAAGGTTAAATGATAGAAGATTTCCTTCATTGGTATTGTATTCGAGGAAAATATCTTGCGGGAATTCTCTGTGCTCCAATGCTGATGTAAGTACCTGTTGTATATCACTATATTTTTAGATCAGCATGTATTTTGTTAATCGGCGTGAATCCAACCTTTGTCTGATCTAAAATTAGTTGTAGCAAAATGTTAAAGGCGTCAATGTTGATTTTTGTAAAGAAAACTGCCTGGTAGTTTTGCATACTGAGCTGCATGAGTGTACTATCTCATATCATGCACATTACTGAGTTGTAGTGCTGCTCTGGTTGCCCATTCATTCATTGTGTTAATGTTGCCTTCGTATTACCTTACCTGGCTGATGATAGCTGTGCCATATTGTGTTAATTTGGTGTTGGCTAGTTGTCCAAACGTTCGTTGTGCCAATATTGCTTTCCTATTATCTGACTTGGCCAAAGATAGCAATGCTAGTGTCTTAATTTTGTGCAGGCTACTGAAGATAAGAAGACAAACTCTGAAAACAGCAAGGCAACCCCATTGTTTCTTTCCAATAAATCTGGGCCAGGTAATATGCCAATAACTGATGATTAATCTGTTTGGTTCCCCTCCTCATTTATGTTATGATGCAGTGGTCGAGACACTCTCCACTATCAATAATACAAGCCTGCCAAAATCGCCATCTGAATCTGTTCAGTATCCTCTGTCTCGAATGCAACGGAAAAAATGTATGTTTGTGAACCAATTAATGGCTGAAGGAATGATGGAAATGGTGGAGGAATCAGAGGTGCAGAGTCGTGCGACACAACAACTGATCAATGTTTTCAGAGACAGTGTAGCAAAGCAGCAAGAACTGGCCCACGTGCTTATGGGCGTCATCCGTGCTGAGGTTGCAGATTGTGATGTTGTAGATCGTTAGGTTCTGTTCATTTATTTGCACTGGCATCAATCTTTGATTGCCCAGTGGATGTAATTTCCTGTAATATATGTTGGATGTGCAATGTTTTTCTCTGTATGCCGTACCTTTGCTTGATCGGTTTTGGTCCTGTGCATAATTGCTCGTCGTAATGGGCTCAAATTATCTAATTTGGCCTAAAGACATGTACGAACTTTAGTGGGCCCATTAAGTTAATGGGCCCTTACCAGGCCAAAAGTTAATGGTCGGCCCTCTTAACTCCCGGGTCGTTAACAGGCTGACATCGAAGCGGGCAACAGGTGGGCCCAATTGATTTCACGGGCCGTTAACAGGCCGTTACTAAGTTCGGGCTACATATGGCCCAACTATACTGTGGGCCTTTAGCAGGCCGAAGGAGACAGCGGGCTTGTACTGGATCATGAAGAGCACGGGCCGCTAAGAGGCCGAAAGTCAGGTCGTATTGTAAATGGCCCAACTGTGTTGTGGGCCTTTAGCGGGCCGAAAGAGAAACCGGGCTGGTATTGGACCATGAAGGGCATGGGCCATTAAAAGGCCAAAACTTAGGTCCAACTACAAATGGCCCAACTCATTTATGGTCTGTTAACAGGCTGAAAGGCACACAAGGCCGGGAATTGGCCCAACACTTAAATGGGTCGCTAATAGGCCAAAACTCAGGGCCGACTACAAATGGCCCAACAGATATATGGGCCGTCACCAGGCTGAAAGACACACCGGGCCGGAAATTGGCCCAACACTTAAATGGGTCGTTAAAAGGCCGAAACTCAGGTCCGACTACAAATGGCCCAATTGATTTATGGGCCGTCAACAGGGTGAAAGACACACCAGGCCGGAAATTAGCCCAAGATTTAAATGGGTCGCTAAAAGGCCGAAAGATGTACATCGTGAAAATTGGCCCATCCACTGAATGGGCCGTTAACAGGCCGATATTGAGCCCAAATATATAGCGGGCTGTTAACGAGCTCGAACTGACGATGGGCTGCAATGGTGTCAAATCTTTAACGAGCCATTGATGGGCCGAATTGGCACATCTCGTATGGGCCGTGGGCTTAAATGGACCTGACACAAGTAGGCCTTATATGGGCCGGCCTGCTATTTTTTATTGGGCCGGCCTTTTTCACCGGAATGGGCCACAGTTGGGCAGTGCCACGTGTTGACCTATCATAAGCGCCTCCTGTCCAATGAGTGGATGACATCTGTCCCAACGGTGAGGCAACATGTGTTTCCTCCGGCCAATGATGATTTTACACGTGGAAAATCCCCATTGGTCTGGGCTGTTAACGGGTTATCGGATCCAAAACCGGACCCGATAGCTTAAAGGCGTTCCGTTACGGTGGATGCCACGTGTCGGTCACCCTTGACGAAAGCACTTCTGTGACGCGTGATTTATCGTCATGGAAGTGGACACTTCCGTGATGATAATTTTGGTAATGTCATGGAACACTTCTACGACAATACAGGTATGACTATCTTGATTCTGTCATAAATTTGTCATGGATGTACATGCATGACAGAAAACGTGACCTACTGTGACAAACACGTATCATCACGGAAGTGTATTTTTTTTTGTAGTGTAGCCACCTATGTGCGAAGCACGTCGGTAGAACCGGTCTCGCGTAAGCGTACGCGTAATGTCGGTCCGGGCCGCTTCATCCAACAATACCGCCGAATCAAAGTATGACATGCTGGTAAGCAGTATGACTTGTATCGCCCACAACTCACTTGTGTTCTACTCGTGCATATAACATCTACGCATAAATCTGGCTCTGATGCCACTGTTGGGGAACGTAGTAATTTCAAAAAAATTCCTACGCACACGCAAGATCATGGTGATGCATAGCAATGAGAGGGGAGAGTGTCGTCCGCGTACCATCATAGACCGTAAGCGGAAGCGTTATGAAAATGCGGTTAATGTAGTCGTATGTCTTCATGATCT
The DNA here is from genome assembly GCF_002575655.3 of Aegilops tauschii subsp. strangulata. Classification (NCBI taxonomy): domain Eukaryota; kingdom Viridiplantae; phylum Streptophyta; class Magnoliopsida; order Poales; family Poaceae; genus Aegilops; species Aegilops tauschii. The sequence continues at coordinate 500,086,747 of NC_053041.3, read as the reverse complement.
GACCGATCCAAGTACCGAACACACGACACCTCCGAGTTCAGCACACGTTCAGCTCGGTGACGTCCCACGAACTCACGATCCAGAGAGCTTCGAGGGAGAGTTCCGTCAGCACGACGGCGTGATGACGGTGATGATGATGCTACCGACACAGGGCTTCGCCTAAGCACCGCTACGATATGACCCAGGTGGATTATGGTGGAGGGGGGCACCGCACACGACTAAAATATCAACAGATCAACTTGTGTCTATGGGGTGCCCCCCTCCCCCGTATATAAAGGACTGGAGGAGGGGGAGGGGGCCGGCCTCCTAGGCGCGCCCCAAGGGGAGTCCTACTCCCACCGGGAGTAGGACTCCAATCCTTCCATGAGTAGGAGTAGGAAGGAAGGAAGGAGGTGAGTGGGGGAAGGAAAAAGGGGGGCGCCGCCCCCCTTCCTTGTCCAATTCGGACTAGAGGGGGAGCGGGCGCGCGGCCTGCCCTGGCCGCCCCTCCTCTTCTCCACTAAGGCCCAATAGGCCCATTACACTCCCCGGGGTGTTCCGGTAACCCCCCGGTACTCCGGTATTTGTCCGAACTTACACGGAACCCTTCCGAAGTCCAAACATAGTCATCCAATATATTGATCTTTATGTCTCGACTATTTCGAGACTCCTCGTCATGTCCGTGATCACATCCGGCACTCCAAACTACCTTCGGTACATCAAAACACATAAACTCATAATACCAATCGTCACCGAACGTTAAGTGTGCGGACCCTACGGGTTCAAGAACTATGTAGACATGACCGAGACTCATCTCCGGTCAATAACCAATAGCGGAACCTGGATGCTCATATTGGCTCCTACATATTCTACGAAGGTCTTTATCGGTCAAACCGCATAACAACATACGTTGTTCCCTTTGTCATCGGTATGTTACTTGCCCGAGATTCGATCGTCGGTATCTCAATACCTAGTTCAAGCTCGTTACCGGCAAGTCTCTTTACTCGTTTCGTAATACATCATTCCGCAACTAACTTATTAGTTGCATGGCTTGCAAGGCTTATAGTGATGTGCATTACCGAGAGGGCCCAGAGATACCTCTCCGACAATCGGAGTGACAAATCCTAATCTTGATCCATGCCAACTCAACAAGTACCATCGGAGACACCTGTAGAGCACCTTTATAATCACCCAGTTACGTTGTGACTTTTGGTAGCACACAAAGTGTTCCTCCGGTATTCGGGAGTTGCATAATCTCATAGTCATAGGAACATGTATAAGTCATGAAGAAAGCAATAGCAATATACTAAACAATCAAATGCTAAGCTAACGGATTGGGTCAAGTCAATCACATCATTCTCTAATGATGTGATTCCGTTAATCAAATGACAACTCATGTCTATGGCTAGGAAACTTAACCATCTTTGATTCAACGAGCTAGTCAAGTAGAGGCATACTAGTGACACTTTGTTTCTCTATGTATTCACACATGTACTAAGTTTCCGGTTAATACAATTCTAGCATGAATAATAAACATTTATCATGATATAAGGAAAAATAAATAACAACTTTATTATTGCCTCTAGGGCATATTTCCTTCACAAGGTAACCCCTAACATCAAAACCACCATCATTACTACTCCTTCATTGTTAGATTGTGTCGATGATAGTGATGTGGTGAAAGCTGATGAGAATGAGTTTACCAAGTTCATGAGTAAGCTCAAGGGAGAATCCAAGAAGCACTTTATTGCTCTCTTAGAACAACTTGATGAGGCCAATGATATAATTGAGTCACATGAGGATACTATCTCCAAGTTGGAGGGCCATAGTCGTGACTATGCCAATGAGATTGCGGATCTGTGCATTGCTCTAGAGGAAGAGCGAGGTATTCGTTTGACTCTTGAGGAGTCACACAACGTTGATGTTGCTAAATTAAAAAAAGATCTTAATCATGCTATTGTTCTTACTCATGTGCTCAAATCCGAGAAATATACACTTGGGGTTGCCCATGATAGACTTAAGGAAGAGTTTGATACACTTGACAAGGCTCAAAAGGTCTTGAAGGGTGCTCATGCCTCTCTCAAAGAGTCTCATAATCAACTCCAAGTGAAGCTAACCAAGGAGATTTCCATGTGTCCTCCCTTCGTTCTAATTCATAATGACCATGCTACTAACCCTTGTTGTGAGCATGTGCATCTTGTGGAGGAAAATGCCAAGTTGAAAGAGCAACTTGAGAAGGGCCTTGTAACTTGCATACACGCGAGAAGAACCTCAATGACCTTTTGAGCAATCAAAAGGAAGTTGTAGGAAAGGAAGGACTTGGGTTTGTACCCAAGTCAAAGAAGAAGAAGAAGAAGGCCAAGCAACCTCTCCCGCTCAAGGAAACCTTTGTTAAGGCGGATGAGGGTGCTCATGAGAAGAAGAAGAACAAGGAATTGGGTAGTAATGTCAAGAAGGGCAAAATCACCCCTACCAACAGAGCCGATGACTTTAATCCGTCTTATGTTTTGTGTCGTGCTAGTGATGGGCATTTTTATGCCAAATTTGTTGGTTCTTCTTATAAGTACATTGAATGGTCTATTTGGGTTCCTAAGACCCTTGTTACTAACATCAAATGACCCATTAAAAAATGGGTACCTAAATCGAAGCATTGATCTCTTGTAGGAGTTTGCTTCCAGTGGGGTGTCATGGTTGGTCGATAGTGGAGCAACAAATCATATGACCAGGAGCAAGGACTTGGTGGCAGACGTGCATCCAATTCCATCTATGCCCACTCATGTCCAATTCGGTGATGCTTCAACTTCTAAGGTATTGGGACTTGGCAAGGTGGTCATCTCTCAAGATTTATCTATTGAGAAGGTCATGCTTGTTGGGTCCCTTGCATACAATTTACTTTCCGTTTGTCAACTTGCACTTATGGGCTTTGCAACATTCTTTGATCTTGATATCATGGCCCTTTTGTGGAGAAAGACTCTTAAAGTAGCCTGTCGGGGAAACGACACCTATGGGATCACTGGAATCCCTTCTACGGTTGGTGGGCGCGGGGTTGTGAGAAGAGCAAGTTTAGGGGCTAGCACAAAGATCGTCTACCCAGGTTCGGGCAGCGAGGATGCGTAACACCCTAGTACTGCTTTGGTGTGTATTTCAGAGTGTTCTTGAGCTCTCGAACTAGCTACGGTGGTTGCGTAGTTCCAAAGAGCCGAATCCTTCTCCTGGTCGCCTCGGGCCTCCAGTTGAAAAGGGGTTGCCACAGTGGCACACAGGAGGTGGAAAGGTGTACAGTGCGCGAGCTTATCACCCAGCATTACGGGACAAAGCGCATTAAATGCGCTACTTAGGTGTCCATTAGCTTTATCGGGGACGGGGACGAGGCCCGTCCCGTCCGTCGCCGCTCTGCCTCGCTTCGACACATGCCCAGGCCAGCGATGTGTGCAGCGCCATGAAGGCAGGCAGGCTATTGAGGTGGCGCGGTGGTGGAGCCTTCACGAACGGTCGCATGCCACCACGCAGGTGCTTGCTGAGTCGGTGTAGAGGTCTCCCGTCACCACGCAGGTGCCTGCCAAGCTGGTTGAGCTAGCAGCTGCTTGGGGACGGCGGTGGAGTCTTGGCTGGTGCGGGCTTGGCTGTGCCCTGGTGATGCCCTCGGCAAGGGTCTTGCAGGGGGGCCCGGCAAGGGTCTTGCCGTGGCGCTGCGGTCGTCCTCGGCAAGGCGCTTGCCGGGGGTCTTGTGGATTTCCTTAGCTAGGATCCCGCCGAGGATCGCCGTCTTCTGGTCCTCATCTGATCCTGTGTATTTATGATCTTCACAAAGATCTGCATGCCACCACGGAGGTGCCTCCCGAGCCCTGGTTCCAATGTAGTTGTTGACGGCGTTTGGAACCCTTGGGCTCAAGGGTGGCTCGCTCTGCTGGTGTTGGGCAAGTTGCCCCGGCAAGGCTCTTGCCGAGGCCGTGAAGGCCATCCCAGCAAGGGTCTCGCCCGGGGGGTCCACCTCGCCCCTTTGCTCTTTGTGTTTCTGGTCTTGGCGTTGCTTCTGACCGCCTTGTGCCTTCGGCTTCCCTCCTCTGCCTTGCTTAGTGTGGTCGTGGGCGCGGCTCCGACTGTCCGTGCACAAGTGAAGGGGTAAAAAGGAGTGCTCCTACTTTTGTACACCGAGATAGCTTTTGTTGGGCATGTCGAGAACGGTCTCTATGTGGTAAACATTTCGGAGCGACCCACTAAGACCGCGACTTGCCTAATGGTTAAAGTTGATGTGGGTTGGCTTTGGCATCACTGACTAGCCCATGTCAATATGAGATCTTTGCAAAGTCTCCTCAAAGGGGATCACGTCCGTGGACTAACAAATGTGAGTTTTGCTAAAGACCATGCTTGCAGTGCTTGTATCGAAGGAAAGCTTCATGAAATGGCTCACCGACCCTCGATCTCTTTGGTCCTCCTTCCTTTGATTGTCTTGGTGGCCCGCGCCTTCCCCGTAAAAAGGAATAACCGCGGGTGCGCTGCTCATTTACCCCCTGCGCCTTCCCCAATCTCGGAACCGCCGTGCCCTTCTTCCTCCTTATCAAGCTCTTTCCTTCGCTCGCCGCAGACGCGCCTTCGCCATCCTCCATTCCTCGCCTCCCGCAGCCGCCATGGCACCCAAGACCAGCAGAGGCAAGGGAGTGACCATGGACACCGGGGAGAAGGAGCCGCCAGAGAGCAAGTTGGCAGTGCGGCGGACGCAGCACGCCTACTTCCCGTCGACGGTCGACGCGGTCGAACTCCGGGACTACTTCAAGGACCTGTGGGGGTGCAAGACAGGAAGCGAGACGACGGGGCATACGGCCACGCACATCATCCCCGCCGCCTTCGCCGAAGCAGGCCCGAATCGGTACCCATTCTTCGTCGATTACTTCTCCTGCGGGCTCTGTCCCCCTTTCTCCGATTTCTTCAACGATGTCATGCATATCTATGGCTTCCGCCTTCTGGATTTTACTCCAAATGATGTGGCATGCATGGCCCTTTTCGCTCATCTCTGTGAGGGCTTCGCCGGAGTGCATCCGAACACGGCGCTCTTCCGCCACTACTTCTTCCCTCGCATCCAAAAGGGGGGCGCCATTTCCGGTTGTGTTGCCTGGATCCCAAGGACCCAGGAGAAAAGGACATATCCGGACAGCGCCCAGAAGGAGAGGTGGGAGGAGTGGCGGGACCGGTGGTGCTAGATTGAAGAGAAGGATCCGCAGGACTTTTTCTGGGTCCGCCACACACCGCCGGTCCGCAGGAATGACCGGAGTGATGTCGACGTCAACGACAAGAAGCTCACGGTCGCCACCACCAGGATTCTATGTCTCACCGAGGCCGGGCTCACCCTTGAGACGATCGGGGCGGATTTCATCCGCCGCCGAATTGCTCCGCTGCACAACAAGGGGAGGCCGGCCTGGCTCTTCACGAACGCCGCCGACATCATGAGGCTCCGCCCCGGCTTGGACCACAACCTCACGGTGATGGGGCATGCCCACTTCTGCCAGCGGCTCTTCCAGCTCGACATGAACCGCGACGGCAAGGTCGAGCGGTCCGGCAAGGCCGCGAAGGCCGACAAGGTCGCCAAGGGGCCCTTGTTTGGGCTGCCGGCGGGTGTGGTCCCGCTAAGCAACAACTCACGCCGAAACGACATCATCGCCATGATGCCGGAGTTCAACCCGCACGGCCTCGTCCCAAATTGGGCCGATCCACCGGAGGATCAGGTGCAGGAGTTTTTTGACACCCTAGAGGAGAAGTACGTCCGCACCGAAGCACGGCTCGTCTAGGACACCACCCAGGCGGAGCTGGACTACATCGCCGACAGGGCGGCGGAGGCGGAGCTTGCCAAGGAGGCCGGCAGCGCTGGCTGCATGGAGGAGAAGGCCGCAGCGGCCGCGGAGGAGAAGGAGCTTGCCCAGTGGGCGAAGTCCGTTGGGGAAGCCAGCAGCGCCGGCACCGGGGCCCCTCTCGTCGAAGATGTGGTCAACGAGTCGTCGGAGGAGGAGGCCGAGGCTGTCGACCCTCCGGTCACAGGGAGAGGGCGAGTCCTGCGGCGGGCCACCTCTGGCAAGCCGGTCCGGCCCGGCAGGGCCGTACAACCGCGGCAAGCACAGAAGGGGTCCGCGCGCCAAATAAGGGCCGCGGCGGAGAAGAAGTTGGTGATGGCCGCGGTGGCAAAGAAGAAAGCAACTGCCTCTTCTTCGTCCAAGCGTCCTCGGACTCCATCAGCTTCCCCTCCTCCAGCAGATGTCGACGCGGGAGTCGTATTCGATTTCGGGTCCCTCAGCCCAAGGAGGAAGAGGAATGCGGCAGAGGAGCAGGTGGAGGGCCGAGTAAGTATCTCCTTTTTGTCATCTTCGTCTCCTCAATCTGTGCCGCTTGTCTTGATATGTTCGTCTTCTTTGTAGGGATGCGGAGACACTGGCCCAGAGGGTGAAGAGGGCCAGGACTTCGGCGAGCGGCCAGCCCCTGGCAGGTACTTCTGTTACACCGCTGGCGGTGTTGAGCAGCCCAGACAGCAGCCCCCGGCACAGCCCCCAGTGTAAGTTCATCACTCACCCCTCGTCGACGTGCGTTGGGGGTATGATCCCTTGGCGCTAACCTTGCCGTGGTTGCAGGAGGAGGACAACAACAGGAGGAGCCACTGGGGGCTATGCCCAACACGCCGCCCCCATCGACCACGCTGCCCCGAGGGGCGTCCCCGGCAAGTTCGCCAAGCACCGAGCCCATGCACATGGAGGAGGAGGAGGAGGCAAACTCGGGTGCTGGTGGCTTCGCCTCGACGCCAGGTGTTGGCGGGGAAGGGGCCTCTTCTTCCCAGCCCGGCACGGGTAAGTCACTCGCCTTCCGTCTCTGCTCTTTTTCTCTTTGAATCTTGGTCTTGGCTGCGTCTCATCCCCTTCTCGATATCCAGACCCTCCCTCGGCAGACCGGGAGGGCATAGACACCGTCATCAAGGATGTCGCCAAGGATGCCGCGGCGGAGGCCGAGAAGATCGCCACCGAGGAGGCCGCCAAGGATGCTGCTGGGGATGCCGCCAAGGGGTCTGCCGGGGAGCCCAGCAAAGCTACTGCTGAGGAGGCCGGCAAGGGGCCTGTCGGGGAGGCCGGCAAGGCCGCTGCCGAGGAGGAGGTGGTTGACGACCAACCTTCCTCCTCCGCTGCCTCTGGCTCAGGCGGGTACCTGAGGATGAGCGACGATCGGTTCGTCCACCTCCCAGGGACGGCGAGCACCGGGGCGCCCGTCGAGCGAGAGGTGTTCGATGATGAAGTGCTCGCTGCCACCGGGCTTGGGGTTGTTGACGAGCCAAGCACCGGTGGCGGCGGTTCCTAGGAAGAGTGGCTCCTCCAGGCCATGGGCGCCAATTTCTAGAAGCTCTGGGTGCTTCACCGCGCTCGCCTGGACAAGGCCAAGTCCAGGATGGCGGTGGTGGACAAGGCGGGGGCGGACCTCGAGGGGCATATTGCCGAGGCGCAGGCTTGGTTCAGCGAGGCCCACAAGGACTTAAAGGCCGCCCAGGACGCGCTGGCTGAGTGCGACCTGGCGCTCGTCATGAAGCAGGCCGACATCAAGAAGGCCCAGGAACTGGCGAAGCAGGAGGCCGCTCGGCACCAGCAGCAGGCGGCGCTAAACTCCCAGGAGGAGGAGCTTGCCGCGCGTGAGGAGAAGCTCGCGGCAACGCTCCACGGCAAGGACGAGGAGGTGGAGAAGCTCGTCATGCAGTGGACCCAAGAGCTGGAGCAGAGGCACAGGGAGGCACTCAATGCCCAGGTTCTGGTTCACGCCGGCAAGGTGAAGGAGCTGGAGGTGGAGCGGGACGGGCTGAAGGACCAGACCCTGAAGCTGGCCAAGGAGAAAGACACGCTCAACAGTGCCCTAGCGGAGGCGCAGGGCGCAGTCCTCGGCAAGCCCGAGCAGCTCTCCAAGGCCAACGACTCCATCAAAGACCTGAAGCGGAAGCTGGAGGGTCTTGAGGAGACGCTCTTGGAGGCCAAGGCCCAGGAGGAGAACCTGGCCAAGGATCTGGAGGCCGAGAAGCAGCAGCGAAAAAACGAAGCCACTAACCACAAGGATTTTGTGCAGGGCGAGACCCGCTGGACCGGCCGCCTCGAAGACATAACCGCAGGATCACCACGCAGCTGGCTACCATGGGGATGCCAAATGTGAGGTACACCTCGGAGCGCAATGTGAGCGCCAACGCCAAGCTGACCCTATTCTTCGAGGGTGTTCTTGGAGCCCTAGAGCATCTTCACTCCAATCGGGCGGCCTCTCTTGCCGATGAGGCCCGAAGGCTTTGCCGGGGTGCCATGACCAAGGTCCTCACCAAGGTGGCGCACTGGAATCCCAACCTCGACTTCGACGCCGCGATGGAGAGCTTGCCGGAGGATGCGTACCTCGCGGTGCTCAAGGAGCATATCGAGCCCATCATCAGCTGTATTGACGGAATCCAGAGGATAGAGAGCCAGCGCCGGGACTAGGCACCCCGTTTCTCACCGCCGTTGCAGGTTCATGACCAAGACAATTTTTATCTTTAGTTAGAACCACAGCAAAAATTGATGTAATATAACTCTGTAGTACTTTTGGAAACGATGCATGTTATTTCCTTGTTTGATCCCCCTTTGTATGTCCACCCTACATGGATCGGGTAGGCTTGCCGGCACATTACCCAGGCCACGGCGCCTTGAGGACGGATCCCCAATAGCTTGCCGGCTATGCTTGCTGCCAGGCGAACCACCTTACTGCCCTCAACGCGGCCGCTCGAACTGTGGAGCTTGACTCGAGTCAGAATCGAGAACGTTGTCAATTGCGGAAGGCTACCCTGCCGCTCTCGACGCGACCGCTTGAGCTATTGAGCGGACTCGAAACAGGGCAAGGGAGTTGCCAATAGCGGAAGGGCCCCTTTGCGTGAAGGTTTTCCATACATAGGGCAGGACCTCCGAGGACAATAACCATATATATAAAAAGGAAATATTTAAAGTTTGGCATGACTTAGCTTTCCTGTCGCCGCACTGGCGCCCTTCGCGCTTGCAGGCGGCACCGTTCTCTTGGCCGTCTTCTTCTTTAGAAGCCATGGCCACGAGGAACTGCTAGGCTGGCTACTAAACTAGATTATCACAACTGCGCCCCCTACCTGGCGCGCCAAAGATGTCGGGGAAACGACACAAAGATCGTTTACCCAGTTTCGGGCCGCGAGGATGCGTAATACCCGAGTCCTGCTTTGGTGTGTATTTAAGAGTGTTCTTGAGCTCTCGAACTAGCTACGGTGGCTGCATAGTTCCAAAGAGCCAAATCCTTCTCCTGGTCGCCTCGGGCCTCCTTTTATAGTTGAAAAGGGGTTGCCACAGCGGCACACAGGAGGTGGAAAGGTGTATAGTGCGCGAGCTTATCGCCCGGCATTACGGGACAAAGCGCATTAAATGTGCTACTTAGGTGACCATTAGCTTTATCGGGGATGGGAACGAGGCCCGTCCCGTCCGTCACCGCTTTGCCTCACTTCGACACGTGCCCAGGCCAGCGATGTGTGCATCCCCATGTAGGCAGGCAGGCTGCTGAGGTGGCGCGGTGGTGGAGCCTTCACGAAGGGTCGCATGCCACCACGCAGGTGCTTGCTGAGTCGGTGTAGAGGTTGTTGCGTAACGTAGCAATAATTCAAATTTTCCTATATGTCACCAAGATCAATCTAGGAGATGCTAGCAACGAGAGAGAGGGAGTGCATCTTCATACCCTTGAAGATCGCTAAGCGGAAGCGTTACTAGAACGCAGTTGATGGAGTCGTACTCGCGGCGATTCAAATCGCGGAAGATCCGATCTAGCGCCGAACGGACGGCGCCTCCGCATTCAACACACGTACAGCCTGGGGACGTCTCCTCCTTCTAGATCCAGCAAGGGGAGAGGAGAAGTTGAGGGAGAACTCCAGCAGCACGACGGCGTGGTGGAGATGTAGCTCGTGGTTCTCCGGCAGAGCTTCGCTAAGCACTACGGAGGAGGAGGAGGAGAGGGCTGCGCTAGGCCAGGGGTGCGGCTGCCCTCTCTCTCCCTCACTATATATAGGGGGAGGGGTGGAGGAGGTGCCCTAGGGTTCCCTAGGGGAGGGGCCGCGGCCATAGGGGAAACCCTAGATGGGTTTGGGCGCCCCCACCCTGGGAAACTTGCCCCCCAAGCCGGAAGGGGTGGCTACCCTAGGGGAGGCGCCCCCACCTCTCCAAGTTACGTGAGAGGGGTTGGGAGGGGCACACAGCCCCTTAGTGGGCTGGTGTGCCCCCTCCCCTTGGCCCATAAGGCCCCCGAACACTTACCGGGGCCTCCGAAACACCTTTCGGTCACGCTGGTCGTCACCCGGTACCCCCGGAACAATTCCGGACTCCAATACCCTTCATCCAATATATCGATCTTCACCTCCGGACCATTCTGGAGTCCTCGTCACGTCCGGGATCTCATCCGGGACTCCGAACAACCTTCAGTAACCACATACTATTTCCCATAACAACTCTAGCGTCACCGAACCTTAAGTGTGTAGACCCTACGGGTTCGGGAACCATGTAGACATGACCGAGACACCTCTCCGGCCAATAACCAATAGCGGGATCTGGATACCCATATTGGCTCCCACATGTTCCACGATGATCTCATCGGATGAACCACGATGTCGGGGATTCAATCAATCCCGTATTCAATTCCCTTTGTCTATCGGTATGTTACTTGCCCAAAGATTCGATCGTCGGTATCCCCATACCTCGTTCAATCTTTTTACCGGCAAGTCTCTTTAGTCGTTCCGTAACGCACGATCCCGTGGCTAACTCATTAGTCACATTGAGCTCATTATGATGATGCATTACCGAGTGGGCCCAGAGATACCTCTCCGTCATACGGAGTGACAAATCCCAGTCTCGATTCGTGCCAACCCCACAGACACTTTCGGAGATACCTGTAGTGCACCTTTATGGCCACCTAGTTACGTTTTGACGTTTGGTAGACCCAAATCATTCCTACGGTATCCGGGAGTTGCACAATCTCATGGTCTTAGGAAACGATACTTGACATTAGAAAAGCTCTTAGCAAACGAACTACACGATCTTGTGCTATGCTTAGGATTGGGTCTTGTCCATCACATCATTCTCCTAATGATGTGATCCCGTTATCAATGACATCCAATGTCCATGGTCAGGAAACCATAACCATCTATTGATCAAGGAGCTAGTGAACTAGAGGCTTACTAGGGACATGTTGTGGTCCATGTATTCACACATGTATTACGGTTTCCAGTTAATACAATTATAGCATGAACAATAGACAATTATCATGAACAAGGAAATACAATAATAACCATTTTATTATTGCCTCTAGGGCATATTTCCAACAGTCTCCCACTTGCACTAGAGTCAATAATCTAGTTCACATCACTATGTGATTGTAATGAATCCAACACCCATCGGGTTTGTTCATATCTCGCTTGTGAGAGAGGTTATTAGTCAACGGGTCTGAACCTTTCAGATCCGTGTGTGCTTTACAAATCTCTATGTCATCTTGTAGATGCATCTACCACACACTACTTGGAGCTATTCCAAATAACTGCTCTACTATACGAATCCGGTTTACTACTCAGAGTCATCCGGATTAGTGTCAAAGTTTGCATCGACGTAACCCTTTACGACGAACTCTTTTACCACCTCCATAATCGAGAAAATTCCTTAGTCCACTAGTTACTAAGGATAAGTTCGACCGCTGTCATATGATCCATTCTTGGATCATTATTGTACCCCTTGACTAACTCATGGCAAGGGACACTTCAGGTGCGGTACACAGCATAGCATACTGTAGAGCCTACGTCTAAAGCATAGGGGACGACCTTCGTCCTTTCTCTCTCTTCTGCTGTGGTCAGGTCTTGAGTCTTACTCAATACTCACACCTTGTAACACAGCCAAGAACTCCTTCTTTCTGATCTATTTTGACCTCCTTCAAAATCTTGTCACGGTATGTATTCATTTGAAAGTACTATTAAGAATTTTTTATCTATCCTTATAGATCCTGATGCTCAATGTTCAAGTAGCTTAATCCAGGTTTTCCATTGAAAAACACTTTTCAAATAACCCTGTATGCTTTCAAGAAATTCTACATCATTTCTGATCAATAATATGTTAACAACATATACTCATCAAAAATTCTATAGTGCTCCCACTCACTTCTTTGGAAATACAAGTTTCTCATAAACTTTGTAAAAACCCAAAATCTTTGATCATCTCACCAAAGCGTACATTCCAACTCCGAGATGCTTACTCCAGTCCTTAGAAGGATTGCTGGAGCTTTGCATACTTGTTAGCATCTTTCAGGATTGACAAAACCTTCTGGTTGTATCACATACAACCTTTCCTTAAGAAAATCGTCGAGGAAACAATGTTTGTGACATCCTATCTGCAAGATTTCATAAATAATGCAGTAACTGCAAATATAATTCCAACAGACTCTTAGCATCACTACGAGTGAGAAAATCTCATCGTAGTCAACTCCTTGAACTTGTCGGAAAACATCTTAACGACAAGTTGAGCTTTCTTAATGGTGACACTTACCATCATTGTCCGTCTTCCTTTTAAAATCCATCTGCACCCAACAGCCTTACGACCATCAAGTAGTTCTTCCAAAGTCTATACTTTATTTTTATACATGGATCCTCTCTCGTATTTTATGGCCTCGAGCCATTCGTCGGAATCTGGGCCCACCATCGCTTCTCCATAGCTCGTAGGTTCATTGTTGTCTAGCAACATGACTTCCAAGACAGGATTACGTACCACTCTGAAGTAGTACGCATCCTTGTCGTCCTACGAGGTTTGGTAGTGACTTGATCCGAAGTTTCATGATCACTATCATAAGCTTCCACTTCAATTGGTGTAGGTGCCCAGGAACAACTTCTTGTGCCCTGCTACACACTAGTTGAAATGACGGTTCAATAACCTCATCAAGTCTCCACCATCCTCCCACTCTATGAAGATGCATTTATCCGCTTTGGTTTCGAGCTTATCAGCCTGAAATTTTTTCACATAAGCGTCGCAGCCCCAAACTTTTAATAAACGACAGCTTAGGTTTCTCTAAACCATATTTCATACGCTGTCATCTCAACGGAATTACGTGGTGCCCTATTAAAGTGAATGCGGTTGTCTCTAATTCCTAACCCATAAACGATAGGTAATTCGATAAGAGACATCATGGTATGCACCATATCCAATAGGGTGCATTTATGATGTTCGGACACACCATCACACTACGGTGTTCCAGGCGGTATTAGTTGTGAAACAATTTCCACAATGTCTTAATTGTGTACCAAACTCGTAACTCAGATATTCATCTCTATGATCATATCATAGACATCTTATCCTCTTGTCACGACGATCTTCTACTTCACTGTGAAATTACTCCAGACTTGTATTTCATCAAGTAAATATACTTAGAATCTACTCAAATCATCTGTGAAGTAAGAGCATAATGATATTCACTGCGTGCCTCAGCACTCATTGGATTGCACACATCAAATGTATTACTTCCAACAAGTTGCTCTTTTGTTCCATCTCACTGAAAACGAGGCCTTTCAGTCATCTTGCCCATGTGGTATGATTTGCATGTCTCAAGTGAGTCCAAACAATCCATCTGCATGGAGTTTCTTCATGCATATATACTAATAGACATGGTTCGCATGTCTCAATCTTTTCGAAAACAAGTGAGTCCAAAGATCCATCTACATGGAGCTTCTTCATGCGTTTTATACCAATATGACTCAAATGGCGGTGCCACAAGTATGTGGTACTATCATTACTATCTTATATCTTTTGGCATGATCATGTGTATCACTACGATCGAGATTCAATAAACCATTCATTTTAGGTGCAAGACCATTGAAGGTATTATTCAAATAAACAGAGTAACCATTATTCTCCTTAAATGAATAACCATATTGCGATAAACATAATCCACTCATGTCTATGCTCAATGCAAACACCAAATAACAATTATTTAGGTTTAACACCAATCTCGATGGTAGAGGGAGCATGCGATGCTTGATCACATCAACCTTGGAAACACTTCCAACACATATCGTCATCTCACCTTTAGTTAGTCTCCATTTATTCCATAGCTTTTTATTTCGAGTTACCAACACTTAGCAACCGAACCGGTATCTAATACCCTGGTGCTACTAGGAGTACTAGTAAAGTACACATTAATATAATGTATATCCAATATACTTCTGTCGACCTTACCAGCCTTCTCATCTACCAAGTATCTAGGGTAGTTCTGCTTCAGTGACCGTTCCCCTCATTACAGAAGCACTTACTCTCGGGTTTGGGTTCTACCTTGGGTTTCTTCACTAGAGCAGCAACTGATTTGCCGTTTCATGAAGTATCCCTTCTTGCCCTTGCCCTTCTTGAAACTAGTGGTTTTACTAAGCATCAACAATTGATGCTCCTACTTGATTTCTACTTTCGCAGGTCAAACATCGCGAATAGCTCAAGGATCATCATATCTATCCCTGATATGTTATAGTTCATCACGAAGCTCTAGTAGCTTGGTGGCAGTGACTCTGGAGAACCATCACTATCTCATCTGGAAGACAACTCCCACTCGATTCAAGCGATTTTAGTCTCAGACAATCCGAGCACATGCTCAACGATTGAGCTTTTCTCCCTTAGTTTGCAGGCTTAAGAAACTTGTCGGAGGTCTCACACCTCTTGACGTGGGCACGAGCCTAAAATCCTAATTTCAGCTCTTGGAACATCTCATATGTTCCGCGACGTTTCAAAATGTCTTCGGTGCCTCAATTCTAAACCGTCCTACATTACGTACTAAACTATCATGTAGTCATCAAAACGTGTATGTCAGATGTTCGCAACATCCACAAACGACGCTCGAGGTTCAGCACACCGAGCGGTGCATTGAGGACATAAGCCTTCTTGGCAGCAATGAGGACAATCCTCAGTTTACGGACCCAGTCCGCATAATTGCTACTATCAACTTTCAACTAAATTTTCTCTAGGAACATATCTTAGTAGAACTAAAGCGTAAGCTACGACATAATTTGGAAAGACCTTTTGACTATGTTCATGATAATTAAGTTCATCTAATCAGATTATTTAATGAACTCCCACTCAGATAGACATCCCTCTAGTCATCTAAGTGATACATCATCCGAGTCAACTAGGCCGTGTCCGATCATCACGTGAGACGGACTAGTCATCATCGGTGAACATCTCCATGTTGATCGTATCTACTATACGACTCATTTTCGACCTATCGGTCTCTTGTGTTCCGAGGCCATGTCTGTACATGCTAGGCTCGTCAAGTCAACCTAAGTGTTTCGCATGTTTAAATCTGGCTTACACCCATTGTATGCGAACGTTAGAATCTATCACACCCGATCATCACGTGGTGCTTCGACACAACGAACCTTCGCAATGGTGCACAGTTAGGGGGAACACATCTCTTG
This sequence comes from Aegilops tauschii subsp. strangulata, assembly GCF_002575655.3. Lineage (NCBI taxonomy): Eukaryota > Viridiplantae > Streptophyta > Magnoliopsida > Poales > Poaceae > Aegilops > Aegilops tauschii. The sequence goes on along the minus strand of NC_053041.3, from coordinate 500,071,305 downwards.
AAATTTTAGTGAGGGATCATCTTATTTATGCTACCGTCGTTCTAAGCAAATAAGATGTAAACATGACAAACATCACATGCAAATAATAAAGTGACATGATATGGCCAATATCATCTTGCGCCTTTCGATCTCCATCTTCGAGGCGCGACATGATCACCTTCGTCACCGGCATGACACCATGATCTCCATCATCGTGTCTTCATGAAGTTGTCTCGCCAACTATTACTTCTACTACTATGGCTAACGGTTAGCAATAAAGTAAAGTAATTACATGGTGTTTTTCATTGACACACAAGTCATACAATAAATTAAGACAACTCCTATGGCTCCTGCCGGTTGTCATACTCATCGACATGCAAGTCGTGATTCCTATTACAAGAACATGATCAGTCTCATACATCACATATATATAATTCATCACATCCTTTTGGCCATATCACATCACATAGCATACCCTGCAAAAACAAGTTAGACGTCCTCTAATTGTTGTTGCATGTTTTACGTGGCTGCTATGGGTATCTAGCAAGAACGTTTCTTACCTACGCAAAAGCCACAACGGTGATATGCCAATTGCTATTTACCCTTCATAAGGACCCTCTTCATCAAATCTGATCCGACTAAAGTGGGAGAGACACACACCCGCTAGCCACCTTATGCATCAAGTGCATGTCAGTCAGTGGAACCTGTCTCACGTAAGAGTACGTGTAAGGTCGGTCCGGGCCGCTTCATCCCACAATGCCGCCGAATCAAGATAAGACTAGTAATGGTAAGCAAATTGAACAAATCATCGCCCACAACTACTTTGTGTTCTACTCGTGCATAGAATCTACGCATAGACCTAGCTCATGATGCCACTGTTGGGTAACGTAGCAATAATTCAAAATTTTCCTACGTGTCACCAAGATCAATCTAGGAGATGCTAGCAACGAGAGAGAGGGAGTGCATCTTCATACCCTTGAAGATCGCTAAGCGGAAGCGTTACAAGAATGCGGTTGATGGAGTCGTACTCGCGGCGATTCAAATCGCAGAAGATCCGATCTAGCGCCGAACGGACGGCGCCTCCACGTTCAACACACGTACAGCCCGGGGACGTCTCCTCCTTCTTGATCCAGCAAGGGGAGAGGAGAAGTTGCGGGAGAACTCCATCAGCACGACGGCGTGGTGGAGATGGAGCTCGTGATTCTCCGACAGAGCTTCGCTAAGCACTACGGAGGAGGAGGAGGAGTTGGAGGAGGAGAGGGCTGCGCTAGGCCAGGGGTGCGGCTGCCCTCTCTCTCCCTCACTATATATAGGGGGAAGGGGGGTGGAGGAGGCGCCCTCGGGTTCCCTATTGGAGGGGCGGCCGCCATAGGGGAAACCCTAGATGGGTTTGGGCGCCCCCACCACTGGGAAACTTGCCCCCCAAGCCGGGAGGGGTGGCTGCCCTAGGGGAGGCGCCCCCAGCTCTCCAAGTTACATGAGAGGGATTGGGAGGGGCGCACAGCCCCTTAGTGGGCTGGTGTGCCCCCTCCCCTTGGCCCATAAGGCCCCCCAACACTTGCCGGGGCCTCCGAAACACCTTTCGGTCACGCTGGTCGTCACCCGGTACCCCCGGAACAATTCCGGACTCCAATACCCTTCGTCCCATATATCGATCTTCACCTCCGGACCATTCCGGAGTTCCTCGTCATGTCCGGGATCTCATCCGGGACTCCGAACAACCTTCGGTAACCACATACTATTTCCCATAACAACTCTAGCGTCACCGAACCTTAAGTGTGTAGACCCTACGGGTTCGGGAACCATGCAGACATGACCGAGACACCTCTCCGGCCAATAACCAATAGCGGGATCTGTTTACCCATATTTGCTCCCACATGTTCCACGATGATCTCATCGAATGTACCACGATGTCGGGGATTCAATCAATCCCGTATTCAATTACCTTTGTCTATCGGTATGCTACTTGCCCGAGATTCGATCGTCGGTATCCCCATACCTCGTTCAATCTTGTTACCGGAAAGTCTCTTTACTCGTTCCGTAACGCATGATCCCGTGGCTAACTCATTAGTCACATTGAGCTCATTATGATGATGCATTACCGAGTGGGCCCGGATATACCTCTCCGTCATACGGAGTGACAAATCCCAGTCTCGATTCGTGCCAACCCAACATACACTTTCGGAGATACCTGTAGTGCACGTTTATGGCCACCCAGTTACGTGTTGACGTTTGGTACACCCAAAGCATTCCTACGGTATCCGGGAGTTGCACAATCTCATGGTCTTAGGAAACGATACTTGACATTAGAAAAGCTCTTAGCAAACGAACTACACGATCTTGTGCTATGCTTAGGATTGGGTCTTGTCCATCACATCATTCTCCTAATGATGTGATCCCGTTATCAATGACATCCAATGTCCATGGTCAGGAAACCATAACCATCTATTGATCAAGGAGCTAGTGAACTAGAGGCTTACTAGGGACATGTTGTGGTCCATGTATTCACACATGTATTACGGTTTCCAGTTAATACAATTATAGCATGAACAATAGACAATTATCATGAACAAGGAAATACAATAATAACCATTTTATTATTGCCTCTAGGGCATATTTCCAACAGAGGTCGCCCGTCGCCACGCAGGTGCCTGCCCAGCTGGTTGAGCTAGCAGCTGCTTGGGGACGGCGGTGGAGTCTTGGCTGGTGCGGGCCTGGCTGTGGCCCTGCTGATGCCCTCGGCAAGGGTCTTGCCGGGGGGCCCGGCAAGGGTCTTGCTGTGGCGCTACGGTCGTCCCCAGCAAGTCGCTTGATAGGGGTCTTGTGGATTTCCTCACCTAGGATCCCGCCGAGGATCGCCGTCTTCTGGTCCTCATCTGATGCTGTGTATTTATGATCTTGACAAAGATCTGCATGCCATCACCGAGGTGCCTCCCGAGCCCTGGTTCCAATGTAGTTGTTGATGGCGTTTGGAACCCTTGGGCTCAAGGGTGGCTTGCTCTGCTGGCATTGGGCAAGTTGCCCCGGCAAGGCTCTTGCCGGGACTGTAGAGGCCGTCCCGGCAAGGGTCTCGCTAGTGGGGTCCACCTCGCCCCTTTGCTCTTTGTGTTTCTGGTCTTGGCGTTGCTTCTGATCGCCTTGTGCCTTCGGCTTCCCGCCTCTACCCTGCTTAGTGTGGCCGTGGGCGCGGCTCCGACTATCCGTGGGCGCGGCTCCGACTGTCCGTGCACAAGTAAAGGGATAAAAAGGAGTGCCCCTACTTTTGTACACCGACATAGCCTATGTTGTGCATGTCGAGAACGGTCTCTATGTGGTAAACTTTTCGGGGCGACCCACTAAGACCGCGACTTGCCTAATGGTTAAAGTTGATGTGGGTTGGCTTTGGCATCGCCGACTAGCCCATGTCAATATGAGATCTTTGCAAATTCTCCTCAAAGGGGATCACGTCCATGGACGAACAAATGTGAGTTTTGCCAAAGACCATGCTTGTAGTGCTTGTATCAAAGGAAAGCTTCATGAAATGGCTCACCGACCCTCGATCTCTTTGGTCCTCCATCCTTTGATAGTCTTCGTGGAAGAAAGTATTGCTTGGTAATTGTGGATGACTACTCAAGATATACATGGGTATACTTCTTCAAGAGGACGAGTGTGACTCAACAAACCGTCCTCAACTTTGCAAATGAAGCTCGATGTCAACATGAAGCAAAGATCTTGATGATTAGAAGTGACAACGGCACGGAGTTCAAGAACTACACCTTGGATGAGTTTCTTAGTGACGAGGGATCAAGCATCAATATGCCACACCTTATACCCCTAAACAAAATGGTGTGGAGGAAAGGAAGAACTGGACATTGATGGACGCGGCAAGGACCATGATGACTGAGTTCAAATGTCCGTACAACTTTTGGGCCGAAGCCATCAACACGGCATGTCATGCTTCCAATAGGCTCTACCTCCGCAAAGGCTTGAACAAGACTCCATATGAGATACTTACCGGCAACAAGCCCAACCTCAAGTACTTCCGGGTGTTCGGTTGTAAGTGTTTCATTCTCAAGAAAGGTGTTCGTTTGTCTAAATTCGAACCTAGAGCTCAAGAGGGCATTTTTGTTGGTTATGCTACAAACTCTCATGCTTACCGTGTCCTCAAGAAGTTCACCGGACTCATCGAGGAGACGTGTAACATGGAGTTTGATGAAAATAATGGCTCCCAAGTGGAGCAAAGTGGTATTTGTGATGTAGGTGATGAAATTCCTCCCCAAGCCATAAGTAGAATGGGGATTGGTCAAATACTCCCCATTGAGGAACCCCTTGTGGCCGAAGGAGAAGGACAATGCTCCACTCAAGTGGAGCCATCACCAAGGCTAGACCCACGCGCTTCCGAAGAACAAAGTGAAGGCCCTCAACCCAATGAACAAGATCAAGGGCCAGATCAACCACATGCAGATGGTGATGCACCAAATGATGCATAAGATCAAGTTCATGCCTTCAAGCTCATTCAAGATCAAGAGCAACTCAAGATCAAGGGAAAGCTCAAGACGGTGCCCAAGATCACGAGCAAGCTCAAGATCAAGAGCAAACTCAAGACGGTGCTCATGATGAGCAAGATGATCCTCAAATGCCCATCGAGGAAATTTTGGGGTGCCATGCCGCTAAGGTGGCTTCCAAGCTCGAGCATCGACAACCTGTCATGGAGAATGTGCTTGGAAGCTTGAGAAAAGGTACTCGCAAGCAATTGTCAAACTTTTGTGAGCATCACGCGTTTGTTTCGTGTGTTGAACCCCAAAAGGTACATGAAGCACTCGATGATGAGGATTGGCTTGAAGCTATGCATGATGAACTGAACAACTTCAATTATAATCAAGTTAGGGAATTAGTGCCAAGGCCAACGGAGGAACACAATGTCATTGGGACCAAATGTATCTTCAAGAACAAGCAAGATGCGAACGGTGTGGTTGCTCAAAACAAGGCGAGATTGGTGGCACAAGGCTACTCCCAAGTCGAGGGTATCGACTACGGTGAAACCTTTGCCCCCGTTGCACGTCTTGAATCTATTCGCATGTTGCTTGGATATGCAGCTCATCATGATTTTAAGTTGCAACAAATGGATGTGAAAAGTGCATTTCTAAATGGTCCTTTGAATGAGTTGGTGTATGTCAAACAACCTCCGGGATTCGAGGATCCCAAGCTCCCCATTCATGTATACAGACTCAAAAAGGCACTCTATGGCCTTAAACAAGCACTACTAGGGAAAAGCCTAGCAGCAGCGCGGGTTTTTGGCCTACCAATAGCGCGGGCACCGACGCTACTAATAGGGCGCTACAGCTAACCCATAGCAGCAGCGCGTGTGCGCCCGCGCTACTGCTATACAAGTGTAGTAGCAGCGTGCTGCGTGGAAACTCGCTACTGCTAATAGCTCTAGCACGCTTTGGCCGTACGCGCTACTGCTATAGTCACGCTGCTGCTAACTTTCCTCCACTCGCTACTGCTAATTTTAGTAGTTTTTGTTTTTTTTCTGCATATTGGTTTTGTATTTGAACATGCTTTATACAAGAATCTTTAGCACATACAAATGTCATCATCAGACACATACAAATCGCTGCGAGACCACAAATGTAATCATAGCATATACATACAAATAGTCTCATCATAATCATCATCCAACACAAAGTGGTATCTTGTCATCATCTCAAAAATAGCGATACAGGCAAGTCTCGAATACTTGCAACTACAACGTCATCCATCTAAACAATGATATACACGAGAAGTGCTATCACTATGAGTGATAGTAGAACTATGCAGTACATTAGGCGGCGGTCATGAGTCCTCTCTCGCGCTCGCCTGAACCTCAAGTAACTAGCTTGTGCTTCTTGTCTGCTTTTGAAGCCTTTATGGACGGCGCCCGAGACCCCCTGCACTTGCGCCTGACACTCATGCCACTCGTCATACACTCCCGAAACCTTCCCTTCGTACACGACATAGCACTTCGCCATCAAGAAACTAGGTACCTGTTAGAGATGCATCTTCATCAAGAGGATGTACAATCATATGCAACAAAATATACTAGAGCAACACAAAAAAGAAAGGGTTAGCAACTAGATGCAACATACAGTACGCAAACTAATTAACTAGAGGTACGCAGGTCATCGTACGCAAACTAACAAAGTAGCGTTACACAAGTTTGGCAGGGACCGTGGACATCACAAAGTTTCATCGCTACAGAAAGTATACAATTTCAAACCGACACATATCATCATCATCGGCATCGTAAATCACTAGAAGTTCCATCCTTCCATATCATCGAGGATGGACCCTAGCTTCTTGAACGGCGTGAGGTCTAGACGTTGCATGCCTATGCGAGTTCGGACGTCAGCTCGCGATATAGGGCCGTGGTGGAACATCCCCTTCTCATCGACGACTTCTTTCATGATGATCGTCGCTTTGTCCCTTTGGATGCGAAAGAAGTCATCTCTAAGTTTATAATCTGCTTCTCCATGAGATTCTAGCCACTTGTGGATATGATCATCATTACTGCTTGTCACGCGAAGCTTTTGGTGATCCGTGCTGAACTCAATCATGAGATGGACGATGTAGAATCCATCCTTCTTGCTTGGTTTTGGGACATGGATGCAAGAGAAGTTAGTTTTATGCGCGAAACCCATCTTCTTGTTCCTTTGTTTCCTGATCTGCATGTGGCCACCTCTAATGCTGAAGCCTTGGAGAGCATCATCTAGAATATTCATTATGTGGGTGTAGTCCTTTTTCTCGTAGTCTCTGGAAGGTTCGAAATACACGGCGTGGCAGACTCGCGGGTAAAGAACGATAAGGACGGCGCACCCGTTGCTGCGGGGAAAAGACACCTCAAATTATTCTCCATATGAGCAAGAAGGAATGATTGAAATGTACGAAAGGGTTGTCCGGAACTGGCTTACTTTGGATGATAAGGCAGGAGGACAATTTCCTGGTCCTTATTCTGTACCATGAAGTTTTGGAGGTAGTCCCTAGCAGTTTCACGCTCAAAGTCGCCGAGACTCAGGAAAGACTCGTGCATGTAGTACGGATCCGCCACATAGATTTGCGAGACTTCTTCTCTCTTCATGAAGAAGCTCATATGTAGCGCAAAAAGGCGGACGATTGTAAAATTGAGCCGCCTTGTCAGAAACATCTCAAAGATATGGTCAAACCGCAGGAAGAACACCTCCGCGGGCCGTGTGTCGACGTAGCACTTCCCCTCAGGCACACGAGCCGCGTATGTCGGATATCCTTGATCCTTTGAGGCTAGTAGGCTTTTCTCAGTCGACAGCACATGGTCGTGCAGTCTCCTGAGATCCCCTGATAGTGCCTCCAGCGGTTTCGGCGGTAGCATCGGCTCACCTGTGAGATGGAACATGGCCGCACCTTTCACGGGTGCACACAATTCAGAATCCATCGTTTGGCTGCTATGTGCTCTAGCTTGTTTGGAGGCAGCTATCTTCCCCGATCTCTTCCTCTCCTTTTTCTTGGGCACACCTTCCAGACCCTTCCTTAACCCCTGCCCCAATGTTCCCAGGCTAAGTACTGTACGACCCCCGGCTAGTTGAGCCTATTTTGAGGCGGCATCTTCAGGCGTGTCCTATGAGGATTTCATGAAGAGAGACTTTTTGCAATCCCTGCTATGACCTTCCTGCCCGGGCATATCATCCATATCCTCATTAGCATGCTGATAGCCCGATTCGTCATATGGTTGACTCATCATATCTATGTCACAGTCATACGCGTTCGTATTAAGGAAACCCATAGGGTCGACCTCTGTCTCATCATCCATTCTTTGTTCTACAGGACCGATTACATTAGCCAGTACTATTGCACCCCCTTCATCACGTCGTCCGCCGCTCTCACCCGGCACTACAGGAGCTAGTAATTGCATAGGTGGGGTGATGGTCTCCGCACATGCTTGTTGATGTGTGGTTATTGGTGTGCTCTCGGCCGGCTCCAGACGAATCACATTCTTCGGCCATAGCAGCACCCAGCCCTTGCAGCTTCCAATCTGAGGCGGGGTCTCGTCGTCCTCTCCCACATGCTGTACTGGAGGAGGCAAATCCTCATGCCCTGATTTCACACTAGACAAGCTAACCCTGAAGTGCCCAGCGGGGATCGGCTGGTTGTGGAACGTGGGTTGCAAGGGGTTCATTATCATCCCCTTTCCCACGTCCACCTTCTGGCCATTGATCAAGTAGAGTATGGTACACGGGGTTTCTTCGGCCTGCAAACACATCTGTATGTGGCGTAAAACATCCGAAAGGCAACGAAAATGGAATATTCTATATATATATATATATATATATATATATATATATATATATATGTTGGTGCGACATGTAATTACCGTGACGGCGTCGAGCTCAGCCAAAGACGAAGGCCCACCTAGCGCGCCAGAGACTGAAGACGGGCTGCTATGAGCGGGAGCGACTGTGAGAGGAGGCCCGGTTGCATGAGCATGTGATGGTGCGGTGGTGTTGTTGTTCATGGAGTTGCTCGCGACGAAACTGGGCAACGGGAAATCATGTACCGTCTTGTCTGGATTTTTCTTCGTCGAGTTGATGATAGCTGGAACCAAGTTAGTAGCGAAATCATTTCTGCAGGTAGTTACAGCTGCATTGACTACCTACTGTAGCAACTCATTTTTCTCCTCGGCTGTTTTTTTCACGTCCTCAGCTGCTTTTTTCTCGACCGCAAGCTTCACCTTCACGTCGATGTCCGCCTAACCAAACTTCTTTTTCTGCTTCTTGGCCTCCGGGCCCTCATTGTAAAACACCTTCCACATGGCATTGTCTCCAGCGCCGTGCACACGACCATATTGCGGCCGCTGGCCCAAAGGGAGTCCCTTAAGTTCGTTCAAGGCCCGGTTGAGAGGGGCGTCCCACTTGGGCCTCATCGAAGAAGTAGGGCTTTCGGCTGCAAGCTGGTGTTGCTTCTCCTGCAGAAGGAGCGTGAACCGTTTAGGAATGTGTAGTCGACTAGATATGGAGCTAAATGTAAGGTGGTAAAAGAATAATTACCAGTAGTCTAATCAATTTCCTCGTGATCTGGTCCGTGTAAAAAACCGTCTTTTCCTTGTCCCACTTGTAGCGGGCCCTGATGAAGTCATGCTCCAAGGGGTTGGTGAACTTCGCGAAGGGGTCTGCGATACCCGCGGCTTCATGTTCTGCGTCCTCCTTATCCCATATGGGCCTTTTACCGAGGTAGCCATGGTTTCCGAGGCGATGCTTCCCAATTTTCCTTTGCTGAAGGCTCTTGAATTTCGCAGCCTTAGCCTTGGCTGCCTCGGTAGCGCAAGTGTCCTTGAACTTTTCGAACTCCTCTTCCGTAAGTGTCGGATTTTCCTCCAGAATCTTGGACAGGGGTTCCTCAGCCTCAATAGCTTGTTTCACTCCCCCTTTCCAGGAGGCCAAATCATTGCTGAACATGCCCATGGCGTGATTGTTAATCTTTTTCATCTTCGGATCATCCCACGGTTGTTCTATGTTATCATCCCGGTCGGGGAACTTGAATCTCTTGTGCAACTTCGCCAGGAGCAACTGCGTCAAATGTTCTTTACTCCTTAAGTCATCGTCGTTGATGCTCGCGCATTCCCATAGGATTCATCCTACTTGGTTCCCATAGCACTTGCGAGGTTCTTCTGCTTCTTCTTTTTGGTAGTGGCATCGGCGCCGGTACCTTCCCCGCCGGTCTCGGCGCCGCCATCGGTCTCGGCGCCGCAATCGGTGTCGGGGCCGTCGATGTCGATGTCGGCGTCAGTACCATCATCGAGGCCGACCTACAAACCTTGCTTAGCAGTCAAATAGTCGAGGTACTCTTGTTCACCCTCATAATCCATCTCGTGTGCATCTTGGTCAGAAGGCCCAAGTTCTTTGTTGTTCGACATGTTTCCTATGATTAAGTCTCCTTGTTTAATTCTAAAAGTATGAAAAAATGAGAAATGACATAAAAAAGAAATCTATGTTTGCCGGAATGTCGTTTCCCAGCAACTCCCAGCACTCGATATGCCTACTATCTAGCACAAATCATGCCAAAATTCACGAAAAATTTCGGCATGACCTTTGCTAAAAAACTGGACATATCGAGCGCCTGAAATTCACCGGAACAGAAATGAATCAACATTCCGGCGTAACATAGGCCACTTGGATCATTTACCCTGCACATAATCATCATTTTCCAAATATGACATGTGCAAAACATCACATGTCCAAATGACATGTCCAAATTCCAAACATGACATGTCCAAAACATGACATGTCCACATATCGCATGTCCAGTTCAAATTTGCATATAAATTCAGCCTACCTAAATTCAGCCTACCTAAATTTGCTTTAACAAGGGATGTTGATTTGGACAATTGCTTAAATGCTGCCTTTTCTTTTAACTACAATTGCTAACCCTAAATTTCTGTCCTATTTTAAAACCTAGCTAAATTCATAACTAAATGGATAACCTAATTAACCTACTGCCCTAACTAAAACCTAAGTAAATTAACCGAAGAACCCTAGCTAGCAGAGAGAGGAGGAGCGCTGGGGGGTTTACAGAGGGTGCAGGGGCGAGGAGGCAGGCCCGACAACGGCCGAGGTTGGGAGGGGAGGAAGCAGAGGAAGGAGGCGTGGCGCGTCGGGGTCGGGGGCGAGCGCTAGGGACGGGGGCGAGCGCCGGGGCGCGGCGAGGGCAGGGCCCCGGCGGTGCGACGGGGGAAGAGAGAGTGGGGATTTGGGGGGAAAAGAGGTGGGATGAAGCAGAGAGAGTGAGGATTTTGGGTTAAGTGGACGTAGCACTAGCGCGTTTAGAGCAAATGCGCTACTACTCTTACAGGCAGCTATAGCGGTTTTATGCGGAAACCACTACTGCTACCTTGACTAAATATAGCTCTTTTTCAGTAAAGCGCTACTGCTATAACCAGTTTTCCTTTTTCTTTTTCCTTTATTTTCTCTCCCTTTTTTTCCGAGAGCAGTGAACGAAGGGAAGGCGATATATATTGCATCATTTGATGATTAAATATGTATTACATCATTGGACCCATGCATAATAATGGCTAAGTGTGTATACAAAATAGGAACATATATATATATTACATCATTTGACCGATAACATACGGTTCCTCAGCGTTGACGTTTTCGTTTTTTAGTCAGCTTCTTTCCCTTCTTGTTCGTTGAAGAATAATTGAGCCCCTCATTGTGACTTTGCTTTTTCCATGGAGTACGATTTTCCTTAGGTAATATAGTATTGATTCTTCTTTTGACGTATACTTCATCATCATCGTCATCTTCCCTCATTGGGTTGCCGTACTGATCGTAGTGTTCCTCGTTGGCGACTCCATCCATTCCAACGATGTTCCTTTTGACTCTCCTCGCGACAACATGGCTGGGATTGCACGGGTCGGTTATGAAGAAGCATTGTGTCACGTGCTTAGCGTGTACACATGGCTCTTTTTTGCGATAGCGTTCACGGTAGCGCTTTTGGCGTCGGGTATAGTCATGGTAGTGAAATTCCGGTTTTCTCTTTCGACATTCTTAGCCCATCTGACATGGAACATCGTCGTGTTGTGCAGTCCAGCGTAGTCAAGCTCCCAGATCTCCTCGACCCTTCCGTGAAATCTTTCAGTTAGGCCGTTGTCGCTGCCGGTCATGCATTCCATCGTCACCCCTGAGTTCTGATCATCACTGTCCATATCTTTGGCCTCCGTGTAGAACGTGTATTCGTTGATATCGTATGCCTGATAGGTTACGAGGTTGGGCGAGGGGCCATGTGCTAAGGAGATGTGGGAGGGGAGGATGGGTGGGAAAAGGTGGTGGGGTGCTGCGCCTTAGCAGTAGCACGGGAGGAAAAGCGCGCTACTGCTAAGGGTGTAGCAGCAGCGCACTTTTCTCACACGCCCTATTGCTAAACGGGCCAACCGTGTGGAAAATTTTGAAATTAGCAGTAGCAACGTGACCAAAAAGCACGCATCATGCCACCGCGCTGCTGGTAAACATAGGTTGTTGGGTACTGAAGGTACATTTTTGTAGCAGCGCGGTTTATCCATCACGCGCTACTGCTAAATTTTCATCAACAGCGCGCTTTTCTTAACCTCGCTACTGCTAATTAGCAGTAGCGCCTCTTTTTGTGCCGCGCTGCTGCTAAGATTCTGTGTATAAGGTTTTCCCTAGTTGTGAAGCCCCAGGTGCGTGGTATGAGCACCTTACCGAGTTGTTGCAAGATCATGGGTTTCAAATTGGGAAAATCGATCCACTCTTTTTACAAAGTGGGTCAAAGGGGATTGTTCATATGCCAACTATATGTTGATGATATTATTTTTGGTTCTCCTAACAAATCTTTCAATGATGAGTTTGCCGCGCTAATGACCGAGAAGTTTGAGATGTCTATGATGGGAGAGTTGAAGTTCTTCTTGGGTTTGAAGTCAAGCAAAGAAGAGAAGGAACGTTCATCAACCAAGCCAAGTATACCCAAGACATGCTCAAGAGATTCAAGATAGATGATGTCACGCCGGTCAAGTTTCCCATGCCCACTAAATGCAAGCTTAACAGTGATCCCAATGGTAAATCGATGGATCAAAAGGTATATCGCTCCATGATTGGTTCCTTGATTTACCTTTGTGCATCTAGACCGGGTATCAGGTTGAGTGTGGGAATTTGTGCACGGTTTCAAGCCGCACCTAAGGAAAGCCACTATGTGGCAGTCAAGCGAATCTTTCGGTATTTGGCTCATACCCCAAACTTTGGCTTATGGTACCCCAAAGGAGCAAGCTTCGATCTCATGGGTTACTCGGACTCGAATTGGGCGGGAGATTGTGTGGAGAGCAAGTCAACTTTTGGAGGGTGCCAATTCCTTGGTCACTCTTTGGTGAGTTGGTCTTCAAAGAAGCAAAATTGTGTGTCTCTCTCGTCCACTTAGGCCAAATATGTAGCCGCCGCAAGTTGTTGTGCACAATTGCTATGGATGAGGCAAAACTTAAATGATTACGGTGTCACTTGTGACAAGTGCCTCTTCTATGTGACAATGAAAGTGTTATCAAGATCTCCCACAATCCGGTGCAACATAGCAAGACGAAGCATACTGAGATTCGTCATCATTTCATTTGGGATCATGTCAAGCGTGGAGACATTAATATCATCTACATCAACACTCAAGAGAAACTTGCGGATGTTTTCACCAAGCCTGTAGATGAAGCAAGATTTCGCGAGTTAAGGCATGAGCTAAATATCATTGATTCGAGCAATGTGGCTTGAATCTAGGCACACCCCACCGCATTCATCATTTTATCTTGTTCTAGATGCAGGCATGGACATAGGGGGAGTGTTGTTCTCTCAACGAACTCTTCCTCCCTCCATTATGCATAAATTGATCAAATCCTTTACACTAGCCATTTTTGATGGTACTTGTGCTTCAAAGATGAGTTTTGGTCATGGGCCCAATGTTAAAATATTCGCAATGCCATACCATTTGACTCAAACATAGGTGGCTCCGGCCACTGCCCTTTCTCTTGAAAGGGTTGTTTACCTTGGATCTTGTTCACTCATGCTAGTTTTGTTTAGCTACTTGGTGCATGTGACCTCCAAGTTGTGGTTTTTCTTGCTTGCTTTTTGCACTCTTGGAGGTGAACTCACCCTATTCCAGTGTCGTGTCTCCATCCCAACCCTTTCTCTATGTCTTAACCATCTCTTCCAATTGCACACAAGTTGGTCATGGTGTGGGTGATGTTGACTGGGTTGTACAACCGGTGCTCCTCGCGGTTAAACCGCTAGGACATTCGGTTGTATCGACCCAAGGGTTCCACCAGGGTAGTCTATGTGGTTCTACCGCTGGCTCCCCAGGTTGAGCTCCTGGCCGGTACTACCCCTCAATTTTAGGCGGTTCTACCGCCACCTCCTAGGCATCGGAAGTACCGCCCGCAATCGCTGGTATGTCTCAGGGAGCGGTACAACCGCTCTTCAGAGTGGTACAACCGCTTTGTGGTCTGCGGGTATATAAAGGGGTCGGGCCGAAGGGGTATCTTCTTCCTCCCTTCGTGCCCGTTCCCCTCGCCTGCCCTAGCCTCCAGTCGTCGTCACCCTTGCCCTGGAGTGCTCTCCGGCGCTCTGGATCCATGGGCCCTCCTTGGATCTGCTCCGTGGAGGACCCCTCCCCCCTGATCTCCTCCCATGGATACCGGTAATGCTTCTTTTCTCTTTTCTAGGGTTCTTTCCTTGAATCCTTCTCCTTAAGGAATTACTTGATATCCCGCGTTTGTTGTCCAAACTATTGGGTGGAAGAGATCTAAATTTTTTCTCCTGCTAGTGTGTGTGAGTCCTTAGAACATAGAATATTGCTAGTTTGATTCAAATCCCGTAGGCACTCGTTCCCCCATGGGTGGTACTGCTTGCTTCCAACGGTTCTACTGGGCGGTTCCGCCGGTTGGAGAACCAGTACAACCGCGTTTCCTGAACCAAGTGGCACCATTTTACTTTCTCTGACTCACAAGCAATATATTCTTTTGATCTTGTGTGCAATATCCCCTCATCTATGTTGGGTTTCTTGTGTGCTTTCCGTGTGTGTGTGCAGGTGGATCTAGTTCTCGCTCTGCTCCTCATTCCAAGACCAAGAAGCGAGCCCGTAGAAGCAAGCGTCCGGCCGAGTCTCATGGGAGGAGGAGATGGTGGTTCCCACCAAACCAACCCGCCGTGAAAAGTCTGCCACTGCCAAGAAACGTGTGGTCATGCCTCTGCACAAGTGGAAAGCCAAGGAGTGGGAAGCCTTCCGGAAAAGGAATCCGTACATGCTTCGCATTGAGCCTTGCTGGACCAATGTTCAGTTCTGGAATGAGATGCAAGTGAGGGTTGTTCATGAGCTATTCGAGCATAACAACAATTGGTACACCAAGCAATGGACCATTGACCTTGACCATTGCAGGAGCAACATGGAGTACTTTGGAGAGGCTTTGGCTCTCTTTGAGGAATTTGATTTGGTCAAACTCATGTCTGTCAACTGTGACTTCGATGTTCACCTTATTCATCAGTTTTATGCAACCGTTCATTTTGTGGAAGATGATGCTCGCACTCTCTCATTCATGTGCCATGATGAGTTCTTTCAACTGCCCTGGAGAGCTTTCTGCAATGCTCTTGGCTATGAGGATACCAGTCTCGAAGGGAATGGTGGCATTCGTCCTCACGACCGTCCCCACTCTACGCCTAAGGAGAAACTAGCTCCTCTGTACATTCGTGGGCGAGGCATTATTGGTGAGTCCAAGGATCTTGAGAAGGTGTATGATATCATGCATCGTGTGTTTTGCAATGTGCTTCTTACCAAGGTTGGAAATAAGGATGAGATTTATGGGTATCTAGTTGACTTGCTGGTTGCTATGAAGACTCTTGATAACCCACAAGTATAGGGGATCGCAACAATTTTCGAGGGTAGAGTATTCAACGCAAATTTATTGATTCAAAACAAGGGGAGCCAAAGAATATTCTCAAGTATTAGCAGCTGAGTTGTCAATTCAACCACACCTGAAAGACTTAATATCTGTAGCAAAGTTTTTAGTAGCAAAGTAGTATGGAAGTAACGGTAACAGTGGCAAAAGTAACAGTATCGGTTTTGTAGGAATCATAAGAGTGGCAACGGAAAAGTAACAAAGCAAAGGTCAAAACGTGGAAAAGAACTTGCATGACATCTTTTGTCCTACCCTCCCGTGGGAGCAGGGTCCTATCGAAAACTAAGGGATATTAAGGCCTCCTTTTAATAGAGTACCGGACCAAAGCATTAGCACTTAGTGAATATATGAACTCCTCAAACTACGGTCATTACCGGGAAGTGTCCCGACTATTGTCACTCCGGGGTTGCTGGATCATAACACGTAGTAGGTGACTATAAATTGCAAGATAGGATCAAGAACACAAATATATTCATGAAAACATAATAGGTTCAGATCTGAAATCATGGCACTCGGGCCCTAGTGACAAGCATTAGGCACAACAAAGTCATAGCAACATAATTTTAGAACATAGTGGATACTAGGGATCAAACCCTAACAAAACTAACTCGATTACATGGTAAATCTCATCCAACCCATCACCATCCAGCAAGCCTACGATGGGATTACTCACGCGCGGCGGTGAGCATCATGAAATTGGTGATGGATGATGGTTTATGATGACGATGGCGATGATTTCCCCTCTCCGGAGCCCAAAACGGGCTCTAGATCTGCCCACCCGAGGAAGAACAGGGCTTGGCGGCGGCTCCGTATTGTAAAACATGATGAATCCTTCTCTCTGGTTTTTTCTCCCCGAACTTGAATATATGGAGTTGGAGTTGAGGTCGGTGGAGCTCTTTGGGGCCCACAAGGACAGAGGGCGCGCCCCAGGGGGGTGGGGGCGCCCTCCACCCTTGTGGACAGGGTGTGGGATCCTCCTCGGTTGATTCTTTTGCCAATATTTTTTATTTATTCCAAAACTAATCTCCATGAAATTTCAGGACATTCCGAGAACTTTTATTTCTGCACAAAAATAACACCATGGCAATTCTGCTGAAAACAGCGTCAGTCCAGGTTAGTTCTATTCAAATCATGCAAATTAGAGTCCAAAACATGGGCAAAAGAGTTTGGAAAAGTAGATATGATGGAGACGTATCATCTCCCCCAAGCTTAACCCATTGCTTGTCCTCAAGCAATTCAGTTGACAAACTGAAAGTGATAAAGAAAAACTTTTGCAAACTCTGTTTGATCTTGTTTTCAAAAATATGTAAAGCCAGCATTCAAGTTTTCAGCAAAGATTATTAACTAACCATATTCACAATAACGTTTAGGTCTCACATTTACTCATATCAATGGCATAATCAACTAGCGAGCAATAGTAATAAATCTTGGATGACAACACTTTTTCAAAACAATCATGATATGATATAACAAGATGGTATCTCGCTAGCCCTTTCTGAGACCGCAAAACATAAATGCAGAGCACCCCTGAAGATCAAGGACCGACTAGACATTGTAATTCATGGTAAAAGAGATCCAGTCACAGCCATACTCAATATAAATTAATAGCAATGCATACAAATGACAGTGGTGCTCTCTAACTAGTGCTTTTTATAGGAGGGTGATGACTCAACAATAAAAGTAAATAGATAGGCCCTTCACAGAGGGAAGCAGGGATTTGCAGAGGTGCCAGAGCTCGAGTTTTGAAACAGAGATAAATAATATTTTGAGCGGTATGCTTTCATTGTCGACATAACAACCAAGAGATCTCGATATCTTCCATCCTAGATACATTATAGACGGTTCCCAAACAGAATGGTAAAGTTCATACTCCCCCACCACCAACAAGCACATTCCACGGCTGGTCCGAAATAGCGGGTACCGTCCAACTAACAACAGTCCTGGGGGAGTTTTGTTTGCAATTATATTTTGATTTGATTTCAGCATGGGACTGGGCATCCTGGTTACCAGCCATTTTCTCGTGAATGATGAGTGGAGTCCACTCATCGTGAGAATAACCCACCTAGCATGGAAGATATTGACAACCCTAGTTGCTACATGAGTGATTCGAGGATACAAAACAGATTATCATTTGAATGTTTAGAGTTTGGCACATGCAAATTTACTTGGAACGCCAGGTAAATACCGCATATAGGAAGGTATGGTGGACTAATATGGAACAACTTTGGGTGTATGGAAGTGGATGCACAAGCATTATTCCCGCTTAGTACAAGTGAAGGCTAGAAAAATACTGGGGAGCGACCAACTAGAGAGCGACAACAGTCATAAACATGCATTGAGATTAACCAACATTGAATGCAAGCATGAGTAGGATATAAATCACCGTGAACATAAATACCGTGGAGGCTATGTTAATTTTGTTTCAACTACATGCGTGAACATGTGCCAAGTTAAGCCACTCGAATCATTCAAAGGAGGATACCATCCTATCTTACTACATCACAACCCTTTTAAAAGCATGTTGGCACGCAAGGTAAACCATTATAAATTCCTAGCTAATTAAGCATGGCATGAGTAACTATAATCTCTAGTTGTCATTGCAAACATGTTTCATTCATAACAGGCTGAATCAGGAACGATGAACTAATCATATTTATAAAAACAAGATAGGTCAAGTTCATACCAACTTTTCCTCATCTCAATCATTTCATCAAATATCGTCATTATTGCCTTTCACTTGCACGACCAAACGGTGTGGATAATAATAATAGTGCACGTGCATTGGACTAAGATGGAAGCTGCAAACATTTATTCAAAGGAGAAGATAAGGTAATATGGGCTCTTTGTTAGATCAACAATAATGCATATGAGAGCCACTCAACATTTTCATCGTGGTCTTCTCCTCTCGACCCCCAAAGAAAAGAAAAGAATTTCGAAGAAACACACTGAAATGTTTCTGAAGTTTTTGTTTTTCTGGAGAAAGTAAAACAAGAACGAGAAAAACTATTTACACAGGAAAGCTCCCAACAAGGAAAAGAAGAACACGAAATCTTTTTTGGGTTTTCGTTTAATACTACAAGTAAGCAAACATGCATGGAAAGTAAACTAAGCTACAACTATTTTTTTTTGGTTTTTCTCAAGGTTTTTTCAAACACACAAGAAGAAAGCGAGAAAAAGAAATAAACTAACATGGATATACAATGAAAAAGTATGAACACCGACAACTGAAATGAGTGTGTGAACATGAATGTATTGTCGGTGAGAAATACGTAGTCCCCCAAGCTTAGGCTTTTGGCCTAAGTTAGTCTAATCCCATAGAGGATCCTGGGGGTTCCGCTGGTTAGCAAGCTTCTGTGGCTCCCACTGATAAACAGACTCCTGATATGGATCAGGTGATGGCTCTGGCTCTGGAGTTGGGGATCGCGTCCCGTCCCAGTATGCATGAATGTCCGCGGGCGAAACGAAGTACCTGCCTGAATGAATATCGAACAAAGTAGGTGCAGGCAAGGTAATAATCTGAAAAGTATCCTCGCTAAATATCAGGTTATAAATGAGTCTCTTCTCCTCATCATAGCGAATAAACTTATGTGCTACCATGCTTTCATAATTTAATTATATGTTGGGTAGCAGTTTCTCCTCTTTCTCAAAATGCCTAATGGGTATCTCGAAGCATCTAGCAAGGCGGGAGGCAAAGATACCCCTAAAAATAGGACCCTTAGTACGGTTTAAACTCAACCGTCTAGCAACTATAGCGCCTAAGCTGAAAGTTTTATCAAGAAGTAAAGCATCGCGCAAAATGGCAAGGTCAGGAGCACTAAGGCCTCCACTCTCCCCGCGACCAATTAATCATCTCCCAGCAAATAATGAGCAGTAGCGCAAAACAGGAAAAATGTAAACTAGCAACTGTCGCTTCCGACACCCTTCTCCTTTCCCCTACGGTAACTTCATCAATAAAATCGTCCACATCTCTATGACGGGGTTCCTCGACGCTACCTTCATAAGGTAATTTACAAACTTCACAAAATTCATAACGCGTCATCTCCTTATGCTCATCATATAAGTGAAACTCTATCGTGGGTGGTGATCTCCTAGCATGAAAATGAAATTTTTGCACAAAAGTATTAGTGAGTAGGAGGTATCACACTGGTCGTGGAGGAAGTTGGTGATGCCTTCATTCTCAGCCAAATAATAGAAATCCTCATGAATTTCGGCCGCCTCCAAGAATGCATCACATGGCCATTCACACGACCGAATCTCCGCAGCGCGAGAAAGATTGTACTTGGGCTTGTCCTTCTCCTCATTTTATTTTTCCTTTGAACCCCGACGCGAGGGGCCTCTCAACAATCTCCTCATCATTTTCTTTCTCTGAAAATTTCTGAAATTTTTAGTGACTCAAAATAAAAGTGAACCAAACTAAAAAAATTGATAGAAGCTACTCCTACAAGTGCCTAGAGGCTATATCATGCATTAAAACTACTTTGGACCATATAAATTTGACATGCAAGCTCAAGAACAAGGTCACCATAGCAGCAAATATTCGCAATAAATAAAGCACTAGAAAAAAAACTAATTGGACCATTGGAGGATTCACATACCGAAGAACAATCCCCCAAAGCAGTTTTGTGAATGGGGCTTTGAGCAAGGAGATCGAAAATGGCAGCAAAATGAGCAAGAACACGGGTTTGAGCTATGGGGTGATTTTTTCTGGAGGAAGGCGAAGTGGATGGGTGCTGGAATAAATGGAGAGGGCCACGTGGGACCCACAAGGTAGGGGGGCGTGCCCAGGGGGTGGGGCGCGTGCTCCACCCTTGTGGCCCACTGGTGAGGCCCCCTGGTGTGTTCTCGGTACCAGAAATTCTCGAATAATCTATAAAAAAATCATAATAAATTTTCAGGGCATTTGGAGAACTTCTATTTTCGGGACATTTTTATTGCATGGATAATTTAGAAAACAGACAGAGAATACTATGTTTGCTTTATTTAATCTAAATAACAGAAAGTAAAAGGTGGGTACAGAGAGTTGTGCCTTCTAAATTAATCCATCTCATGCTCATCAGAAGGAATCCATTAATAAGATTGATCAAGTCTTATTAACAAACTTCTTCCGAATGACATGAAACCGGAGAATTTTTGAGTAACACTAGGTTACCTCAACGGGGATATGCATGTCCCCAATAATAAGAATATCATATTTCTTTTTGGCAGTAGGAAGAGGAAATTCAAAACCTCCAATAGTAATAGTGGATTTTTTTCCAATAGAATTGATACTATGAACTTGAGGTTGTTTCTTCCGAAAGTGTACTGTATGCTCATTACCATTAACATGGAAAGTGACATTGCCTTTGTTGCAATCAATAACATGCTGGGGAATGTAGAATTTCAAATTTTTTGCCTACGATCACACAAGATCTATCTAGGAGAAGCATAGCAACAAGCGGGGAGAGTATGTCCACGTACCCTCGTAGACCGAAAGCGGAAGCGTTAAGTAACGCGGTTGATGTAGTCGAACGTCTTCGCGATCAAATCGATCAAGTACCGAACGCACGACACCTCCGCAATCTGCACACGTTCAGCTCGCTGACGTCCCTCGAACTCCAGATCCAGCTGAGGCCGAGGAAGAGTTTCATTAGCACGACGGCGTGTTGACGGTGATGATGAAGTTACCGACGCAGGGCTTCTCCTAAGCACTATGACAATATGACCGAGGTGGAAATGTGTGGAGGGGGCACCGCACATGGCTAAGAAATCAACTTGTGTCTCTATGGGGTGCCCCCTCCCCCGTATATAAAGGAGTGGAGGAGGGGGCCGTCCGGCCTCATGGGGCGCGCCCCAAGGGGGGAATCCTACACCTACTAGGAGTAGATTCCCCCTTTCCTAGTCCAACTAGGAGGGGGAAAGAAGGGGAAGAGGGAGAGAAGGAAAGGGGGGGCCGGCCCCCATCCCCAATTCGGATTGTACTTGGGGGGCGCGCCCCTCCACTTGGCCGCCTCCTCCACTCTTCCACTATGGCCCATGAAGGCCCATTAAGCCCCCGGGGGGTTCCGGTAACCCCCCGGTACTCCGGAAAATGCCCGAACCAATCCGAAATCTTTCTGGTGTCCAAACATAACCTTCCAATATATCAATATTCATGTCTCGACCATTTCAGACTCCTCGTCATGTCCGTGATGACATCCCGAACTCCGAACTACCTTCGGTACATCAAAACATATAAACTCGTAATACCAATCGTCATCGAATGTTAAGCGTGCGGACCCTACGGGTTCGAGAACTATGTAGACATGACCGAGACTCATCTTTGGTCAATAACCAATAGCGGAACCTGGATGCTCATATTGGTTCCTACATATTCTATGAAGATCTTTATCGGTCAAACCGCATAAAAACATACGTTGTTCCCCTTGTCATCGGTATGTTACTTGCCCGAGATTCGATCGTCGGTATCATCATACCTAGTTCAATCTCGTTACGGGCAAGTCCCTTTACTCGTTCCGTAATGCATCATCCCGCAACTAACTCATTAGTTACATTGCTTGCAAGGCTTATAGTGATGTGCATTACCGAGAGGGCCCAGAGATACCTCTCCGACAATCGGAGTGACAAATCCAAATCTCGATCTATGCCAACTCAACAAATACCATCGGAGACACCTGTAGAGCATCTTTATAATCACCCAGTTACGTTGTGACGTTTGATAGCACACTAAGTGTTCCTCCAGTATTCGGGAGTTGCATAATCTCATAGTCATAGGAACCTGTATAAGTCATGAAGAAAGCAATAGAAATAAACTAAACGATCATAGTGCTAAGCTAACGGTTGGGTCATGTCAATCATATCATTCTCTAATGATGTGATCACGTTCATCAAATGACAACTCATGTCTATGGTTAGGAAACTTAACCATCTTTGATTAACGAGCTAGTCAAGTAGAGGCATACTAGTGACACTCTGTTTGTCTATGTATTCACACATGTACTAAGTTTCCAGTTAATACAATTCTAGCATGAATAATAAACATTTATCATGATATACGGAAATATAAATAACAACTTTATTATTGCCTCTAGGGCATATTTCCTTCAGTCTCCCACTTGCACTAGAGTCAATAATCTAGATTACAGAGTAATGATTCTAACACCCATGGAGTCTTGGTGCTGGTCATGTTTTGCTCGTGAAAGGGGCTTAGTCAACGGGTCTGCAACATTCTGATCCGTATGTATCTTGCAAATCTCTATGTCTCCCTCCTTGACTTGATCGCGGTTGGAATTGAAGCGTCTCTTGATGTGCTTGGTTCTTTTGTGAAATCTGGATTCCTTTGGCAGGGCAATTGCACCAGTATTGTCACAAAAGATTTTCATTGGATCCGATGCACTAGGTATGACACCTAGATCGGATATGAACTCCTTCATCCAAACTCCTTCATTTGCTGCTTCCGAAGTAGCTATGTACTCCGCTTAACACGTAGATCCCGCCACAACGCTTTGCTTAGAACTGCACCAAATGACAGCTCCACCGTTCAATATAAATACATATCCGTTTTGTGAATTAAAGTCATCCGGATCAGTGTTAAAGCTTGCATCGACGTAACCATTTACGATGAGCTCTTTGTCACCTCCATAAACGAGAAACATGTCCTTAGTCCTTTCAGGTATTTCAGGATGTTCTTGATCGCTGTCAAGTGATCCACTCCTGGATTACTTTGGTACCTCCCTACTAAACTAATAGCAAGGCACACATCAGGTCTGGTACACAGCATTGCATACATGATAGACCTATGGCTGAATCATAGGGAATAACTTTCATTTTCTCTCTATCTTCTGCAGTGGTCGGGCATTGAGTCTGACTCAACTTCACACCTTGTAACACAGGCAAGAACCCTTTCTTTGCTTGATCCATTTTGAACTTCTTCAAAACTTTATCAAGGTATGTGCTTTGTGAAAGTCCAATTAAGCGTCTTGATCTATATCTATAGATCTTGATGCCCAATATATAAGCAGCTTCACCGAGGTCTTTCATAGAAAAACTTTTATTCAAATATCCTTCTACGCTATCCAGAAATTCTATATCATTTCCAATCAACAATATGTCATCCACATATAATATTAGAAATGCTACAGAGCTCCCACTCACTTTCTTGTAAATCAGGCTTCTCAAAAAGTCTGTACAAAACCATATGCTTTGATCACACTATCAAAACGTTTATTCCAACTCTGAGAGTCTTGCACCAGTCCATAAATGGATCGCTGGAGCTTGCACACTTTGTTAGCACCCTTTGGATCGACAAAACCTTCTGGTTGCATCATATACAACTCTTCTTCCAGAAATCCATTTAGGAATGCAGTTTTGACATCCATTTGCTAAATTTCATAATCATAAAATGCGGCAATTGCTACAATGATTCGGACAGACTTAAGCATCACTACGGGTGAGAAAATCTCATCGTAGTCAACTCCTTGAACTTGTCGAAAACCTTTCGCAACAAGTCAAGCTTTGTAGACAGTAACATTACCATCAGCATCAGTCTTCTTCTTGAAGATCCATTTATTCTCTATGGCTTGTCAATCATCGGGCAAGTCAACCAAAGTCCACACTTTGTTCTCATACATGGATCCCATCTCAGATTTCATGGCCTCAAGCCATTTCATAGAATCTGGGCTCATCATCGCTTCCTCATAGTTTGTAGGTTCGTCATGGTGAAGTAACATGACCTCCATATCAGGATTACCGTACCACTCTGGTGCGGATCTTACTCTGGTTGACCTACGAGGTTTGGTAGTAACTTGATTAGAAGTTTCATGATCATTATCATTAGCTTCCTCACTAATTGGTGTAGGAATCACAGGAACTGATTTCTGTGATGAACTACTTTCCAATAAGGGATCAGGTACAATTACCTCATCAAGT
Source organism: Aegilops tauschii subsp. strangulata (assembly GCF_002575655.3). Lineage (NCBI taxonomy): Eukaryota > Viridiplantae > Streptophyta > Magnoliopsida > Poales > Poaceae > Aegilops > Aegilops tauschii. The sequence goes on along the minus strand of NC_053041.3, from coordinate 500,046,995 downwards.
TCTACTTTCCTCCCACTCACTTCTTTCGAGAGAAACTCCTTTTCTAGAAAGGATCCATTCTTAGCAACGAATATCTTGCCTTCGGATCTGTGATAGAAGGTGTACCCAACAGTCTCTTTTGGGTATCCTATGAAGACACATTTCTCCGATTTGGGTTCAAGCTTATTGATGTCTACTACACAACCTTCTTCTTGTAGACGTTGTTGGGCCTCCAAGTGCAGAGGTTTGTAGGACAGTAGCAAATTTCCCTCAAGTGGATGACCTAAGGTTTATCAATCTGTGGGAGGCGTAGGATGAAGATGGTCTCTCTCAAGCAACCCTGCAACCAAATAACAAAGAGTCTCTTGTGTCCCCAACACACCCAATAAATGGTAAATTGCATAGGTGCACTAGTTTGGCGAAGAGAAGGTGATACAAGTGCAATATGGATGGTAGATATGGGTATTTCTAATCTGAAAATATAAAAACAGCAAGGTAGCAAGCGATAAAAGTGAGCACAAACGATATTGCAATGCATTGAAACAAGGCCTAGGGTTCATACTTTCACTAGTGCAAGTTCTCTCACCAATAATGACATAATTGGATCATATAACTATCCGTCAACATGCAACAAAGAGTCACTCCAAAGTCACTAATAGCGGAGAACAAACGAAGAGATTATTGTAGGGTACGAAACCATATTCTTCTGGATCGATCTATTCAAGAGTTGTACTAGAATAACACCTTAAGAAACATATCAACCAAAACCCTAATGTCACCTAGATACTCCAATGTCACCTCAAGTATCCGTGGGTATGATTATACGATATGCATCACACAATCTCAGATTCATCTATTGAAACCAACATAAAGTACGTCAAAGAGTGCCCCAAAGTTTCTATCGGAGAGTCAAGACGAAAACGTGTGCCAACCCCTATGCATAAGTTCACAGAACACGCAAGTTGATCACCAAAACATACATCAAGTGGATCACGTGATATCCCATTGTCATCACAGATAAGCGCATGCAAGACATACATCAAGTGTTCTCAAATCCTTGAAGACTCAATCCGATAAGATAACTTCAAAGGGAAAACTCAATCCATTACAAGAGATTAGAGGAGGAGAGACATCATAAGATCCAACTATAGTAGCAAAGCTCGCGATAAATCAAGATCGTGCCAAATCAAGAACACGAGAGAGAGAGAGAAATCAAACACATAGCTACTGGTACATATCCCCAGCCCCGAGGGTGAACTACTCCCTCCTCATCATGAAGAGCGCCGGGATGACGAAGATGGCCACCGGTGAGGGATCCCCCCTCCGGCAGGGTGCCGGAACGGGTCTAGATTGGTTTTCGGTGGCTACAGAGGCTTGCGGTGGACGAACTCCCGATCTAGGTTATGTTCTAGGGGTTTCTGTATATATAAGAGGTTTTGGCGTCGAGAACAAGTCAGGTGGGTCTCCAGGCTGTGCACGAGGTAGGGAGGCGCGCCCGGGGAGGTGGGCGCCCCCCCCCCACCCTCGTGGGCAGCCCAGGACTCTTCTGGCCCAACTCTTTTACTCCATGGCCTTCTTCTGGTCCAATTTTCAGGTCAATTGGACTATGTTTGGTTTTCCTTTTCTGCGATACTCAAAAACAAGGAAAAAACAGAAACTGACACTGGGCTCTAGGTTAATAGGTTAGTCCCAAAAATCATATAAAATAGCATATAAATGCATATAAAACATCCTAGAAGGATAATATAATAGCATGAATACTTCATAAATTATAGATATGTTGGAGATGTATCAGCATCCCCAAGCTTAATTCCTGCTCGTCCTCAAGTAGGTAAATGATAAAAGAAATAATTTATGAAGTGTAAATGCTAGCAGGTGCACAAGTTTGATCAATGATAATTTCAATCACCTTTTCTAGCATCATTATATGTCATAACAGTAGCTCATATCATAAAGCTCTTCATGATCAAGTAACAAGTTATTCACATGTTAAAGCATAGACCATAAACTTTCTTGAAAACTAACAAACTATGTTCTCAGTCATCAAACAATTGCAATTCATCTTATTTTCAGGAAGGGTCTATGTAAGAGCTTTGATTTAGCAAATTCCACATACTCAACTATCATTTAGTCTTCCATGATCGCTACCACTCAAAGCATATTTTTAGAACAAATAGCATCCATCGAACACAGAGAAAGATAGGGGCCTAATGTTTCGCCTCCCAACTTATTATCATATAGATAATTGACAACAATAATAATTCATGATCAAATATATTTGAATAGCCACATATGCTTAGATCTTTCTCCACCACATGATGCTTGCCAACTAAAAAGTAGGTTGGAATGAGAAGGAATACTACTGACTCTTGCATAAAGGTAAAAGATAGGCCCTTCGCAGAGGAAGCAGGGATTTGCTGAGGTGCCAGAGCTCGAAGCTTTAAAACAAAGATGAAAATAATTTTGAGAGGTATGCTTTCATTGTCAACATAATGACCAAGAGTTCCCAATATCTTTCATACTAGATACATTATAGGCGGTTCCCAAACAGAAAGGTAAAGATTTTACTCCCCCTCCACCAACAATCACACTCCATGTCTTGTCCGAAACAACAGGTGCCGTCAAACTATCAACAATCCTGGGGGAGTTTTGTTTAAATTATTTGCGATTTTGTTTTTGATCTTTTGATCATAGGACTGGGCATCCCAGTTACCAGCCATTTTCTCATGAATGATGAGCGGAGTCCACTCGTCGTGAGAATAACCCACCTAGCATGGAAGATACTGACAGCCCCTAGTCGCTACATGAGCGATTTGGACATACAAAACAGATTATTATTTGAAGGTTTAGAGTTTGGCACAAGCAAATTTACTTGGAACGGCAGGTAAATACCGCATATAGGTAGATATGGTGGACACTCATGGAATAAACTTGGTTCAAGGAATTTGGATGCACAAGCAGTATTCCCGCTTAGTACGGATATTTTGGCTAGCAAAGGATTCTAAATAGCAAGCACCACATGTTAGAGGATCCATAACAATATAACTTCTATACAAATATACCCAAGCATAACTCATTATGTTGTCTTCCTTGTCCAACTTCAACTAATTTGCTCAGGTTTGAAAATAATTAATGGGGCTCACAATCATAGAAGATGTCCAAGATAGTATATTTATATGTGAAATCTCTCTTCCTTCAATATTCTTTCATGAATTGTTCAAGTGACCAATACAATGTTTGCTAACCTCAAAAAAATTTACCACCTCTACTTCTTATATGTGAAGGCATTACTCCCCATGGGAAAGGCATATGAAACATATATAATTTCAGATTTATGACATTCAAATCATTCAACCATTTACTCATAGGATATAAGTGAAGCACACGAGTAAATGACAAACTACTCCAAAAAGATATAAGTGAAGATCAATGAGTAGTCAAATAATTATGCAACTATGTGAAGACTCTCCAACATTTAAGAATTTCAGATCTTGGTACTTTATTCAAACAGCAAGTAAAACAAAAGAAAATAAAATGACGCTCCAAGCAAAACACATATCATGTGGTGAATAAAAATATAGTCTCAAGTAAAGTTACCGATAGACGAAGACGAAAGAGGGGATGCCTTCCGGGGCATCCCCAAGATTAGGCTTTTGGTTGTCCTTGAATATTACCTTGGGTGCCTTGGGCATCCCCAAGCTTAGGCTCTTGCCACTCCTTATTCCATAGTCCATCGAATCTTTCCCCAAAACTTGAAAACTTCACAACACAAAACTTAACAGAAAACTCGTAAGCTCCGTTAGTTTAAGAAAATAAATCACCACTTAGGTACTGTTGTGAACTCATTCTAAATTCATATTGGTGTAATATCTACTGTATTCCAACTTATCTATGGTTCATACCCTCCGATACTACTCATAGATTCATCAAAATAAGCAAACAACACATAGAAATCAGAATCTGTCAAAAACAGAACAGTCTGTAGTAATCTGCATCAAACGCAAACTTGTGGAACTCAGAAAAATCTTCCAAAATAGGACGACCTAGATAATTTGATTATTGATCTACTGCAATTGGAATCAGTACTTTATCACTTGCTGGTGATTTTTAATAATTGTTTTCGTGAGCAGAAAGTTTCTGTCTTTTTCAGCAAGATCAAATAATTATCATCCAGGAAGATCCCATAGGTCTTACTTGGCACAAACACTAATTAAAACATAAAACCACATCTAACCAGAGGCTAGATGATTTATTTATTACTAAACAGGAACAAAAAGCAAGGAACAAAAATAAAATTGGGTTGCCTCCCAACAAGCGCTAACGTTTAACGCCCCTAGCTAGGCATGATGATTTCAATGATGCTCACCTAAAATTGAAACATAAAGAGAGCATCATGAAGAATATGACTAGCACATTTAAGTCTAACCCGCTTCCTATGAATAGGGATTTTGTGAACAAACAATTTATGACAACAATAATCAACTAGCATAGGAAGACAAAACAAGCATAACTTCAAAACTTTAAGCACATAGAGAGGAAACTTGATATTATTGCAATTCCTACAAGCATATATTCCTCCCTCATAATAATTTTCAGTAGCATCATGAATGAATTCAACAATATAACCAGCACCTAAAGCATTCTTTTCATGATCTACAAGCATAGAAAATTTACTACTCTCTACATAAGCAAATCTTCTCAATCGGAATAGTGGGAGTATCATAAGAGACTCGAATACTATAAATTGTTTCCACGTTAAAAGAGTAGTGTTCAGAAAAAAGGTAATCATAATCATGACAAGTTTTCTAAATATAATCATCACTACTCTTTATAGCATAAGTACCATCACAATAATCATAATAGGTAGCAACTTTGTTCTCATCATAATCAATTGGAACCTCTTCCAAGATAGTGGAATCATTACTAAATAAAGTCATGACCTCTCGAAATCCACTTTCATAATTGTCACAATAAGATTCAATACCCTCCAAAATAGTGGGATCATTACTTCCTAAAGTTTACACTCTTCCAAACCCACTTTCATCAATATAACCATCATAAATAGGAGGCATGCTATCATCATAATAAATTTGCTCATCAAAACTTGGGAGGCTAAAAATATCATCTTCATTAAACATAGCATCCCCAAGCTTGGGACAAACATTAATTGCAGCAAATAAATTCTCAAACATGTCATTCTCATCAAACATAGCAACCCCAAGATTCGGCCTTTTCATATCATAAGCATAATCACTCTCATCGTTAATAGTATGGATAGCACCAATAGTATAGCAATTATCATCATCACAATGAGTAATAGGAGCAACATCATTCGGGAGGGATACCTTTTTACCTTTGTTTCTCCGTCTTTTCTTTTTCTTCTTCACATCATGTGTGGATTTAATCCTCTTTTTGGAGCTCCTTATTAATGAGATTGGTTGAATAGAAGGCTCCTCCTCGTTACCTGATTCATCATAAGAAATAATAGGAAGATATTGGGAAGTCTCTTCCCTTTCATTAGTATTCTCTTCATCTTCTATTTGTTTTCTTGTCTTTATGTAATTGGCAATATAAGGATTTTCAATGCAATTACCGCACAATACATAAAAATTTCTTCTAGATCAAAATCAAGAAATCTATCAAGGACAAATTCTGGCATATCCTTAGTTATATGTTTCATTTCTTCATAACCCAAAAGCAAACTAAGTTCATTATGATGTGCAAGGGAAATCAAGTCATCACAATTTTTGGACATGATTCGATCATGAAACAATTTGCATTGGAGATTTAAATGATCACGTTCACTGCAAAGTTCACAAGGATGGCAAAGAAATTTTAAATTTTCAGCACAAATATCTAGCCTTTCTTGCAACCATTTAGTTTCTAAATACTTATGCCTCTTGCAAAATCTATCTTCCCTATTTGGTGAGTACTTGCAAACTCTATGAACTCCACAAAAGTTGACATGCTTATAAGAGGCATTTTCATCATGACTAGCGCAATCATCATTAGTACTATTAATATTCAAAGATTTCATACTAACAACATTGCAATCATGCTCATCATTCAATGATTTAGTGACAAACATTTTAATGCATTCTTCCTCTAGCAATTGAGCACAATTATCGGAATCCTTATTCTCATGAAAGATATTAAAAACATGAAGCATATGAGGCACCCTCAATTCCATTTTTTTGTAGTTTTCTTTTATAAACTAAACTAGTGATAAAACAAGAAACAAAAAGATTCGATTGCAAGATCTAAAGATATACCTTCAAGCACTCACCTGCCCAGCAACTGCGCCAGAAAAGAGCTTGATGTCTACTACACAACCTTCTTCTTGTAGACGTTGTTTGGCCTCCAAGTGCAAAGGTTTATAGGACAGTAGCAAATTTCCCTCAAGTGGATGACCTAAGGTTTATCAATCCGTGGGAGGCTTAGGATGAAGATGGTCTCTCTCAAGCAACCCTGCAACCAAATAACAAAGAGTCTCTTGCGTCCCCAACACACCCAATACAATGGTAAATTGTATAGGTGCACTAGTTCGGCGAAGAGAAGGTGATACAAGCGCAATATGGATGGTAGATATGGGTATTTGTAATCTGAAAATATAAAAACAGCAAGGTAGCAAGCGATAAAAGTGAGCACAAACGATATTGCAATGCGTTGAAACAAGGCCTAGGGTTCATACTTTCACTAGTGCAAGTTCACTCAACAATAATAACATAATTGGATCATATAACTATCCGTCAACATGCAACAAAGAGTCACTCCAAAGTCACTAATAGCGGAGAACAAACGAAGAGATTATTGTAGGGTACGAAACCACCTCAAAGTTATTCTTTCGGATCGATCTATTCAAGATTTCATACTAGAATAACACCTTAAGACACATATAAACCAAAATCCTAATGTCACCTAGATACTCGAATGTCACCTCAAGTATCCGTGGGTATGATTATATGATATGCATCACACAATCTCAGATTCATGTATTCAAACCAACATAAAGTACTTCAAAGAGTGCCCCAAAGTTTCTACCGGAGTGTCAAGACGAAAACGTGTGCCAACCCCTATGCACAAGTTCACAAAACTCGCAAGTTGATCACCAAAACATACATCAAGTGGATCACGTGATATCCCATTGTCACCACAGATAAGCACATGCAAGACATACATCAAGTGTTCTCAAATCCTTAAAGACTCAATCCTATAAGATAACTTCAAAGGGAAAACTCAATCTATTACAAGAGAGTAGAGGGGGAGAAACATCATAAGATCCAACTATAGTAGCAAAGCTCGCGATACATCAAGATCGTGCCAAATCAAGAGCACGAGAGAGACAGATCAAACACATAGCTACTGGTACATACCCTCAGCCCCGAGGGTGAACTACTCCCTCCTCGTCATGGAGAGCGCCGGGATGATGAAGATGGCCACCGGTGAGGGATCCCCCCCTCCGGCAGGGTGCCGGAATGGGTCTAGATTGGTTTTCGGTGGCTACAGAGGCTTGCAGCGGTGGAACTCCTGATCTAGGTTATGTTCTGGGGGTTTCTGTATATATAAGAGGTTTTGGCGTCGAGAACAAGTCAGGGGGGTCTTCGGGCTCTCCACGAGGTAGGGAGGTGCGCCAGGGGGGTGGGCGCGCCCCCACCCTCGTGGGAAGCCTAGGACTCTTCTGGCCCAACTCTTTTACTCCATGGCCTTCTTCTGGTCCAAAAATAAGCTCCGTCAAGTTTCAGGTCAATTGGACTGCATTTGGTTTTCCTTTTCTGCGATACTCAAAAACAAGGAAAAAAACAGAAACTGGCACTGGGCTCTAGGTTAATAGGTTACTCCCAAAAATCATATAAAATAGCATATAAATGCATATAAAACACCCTAGAAGGATAATATAATAGCATGAATACTTCATAAATTATAGAAATGTTGGAGACGTATCACTTATCAGGTTGAAGCTTTTTCACATAAGCATCGCAGCCCGAAACTTTAAGAAACGACAACTTGGGTTTCTTGCCAAACCACAGTTCATATGGTGTCGTCTCAACGGATTTAGATGGTGCCCTCTTTAACGTGAATGCAGCCGTCTCTAAAGCATAACCCCAAAACGATAGCGGTAAATCAGTAAGAGACATCATAGATCGCACCATATCTAATAAAGTGTGGTTACGACATTCGGACACACTATTATGCTGTGGTGTTCCGGGTGGCGTGAGCTGCGAAACTATTCCGCATTGTTTCAAATGAAGACCAAACTCGTAACTCAAATATTCTCCTCCATGATCAGATCGTAGAAATTTTATTTTCTTGTTACGATGATTTTCCACTTTAGTCTGAAATTATTTGAACTTTTCAAATGTTTCAGACTTATGTTTCATCAAGTAGATATACTCATATCTGCTCAAATCATCTGTGAAGGTCAGAAAATAACGATACCCGCCGCGAGCCTCAACACTCATCGAACTGCATACATCAGTATGTATTATTTCCAATAAGTCTATTGCTCGCTCCATTGTTCCGGAGAACAGAGTCTTAGTCATCTTGCCCATGAGGCATGGTTCGCAAGCATCAAGTGATTCCAAAAGCCCATCAGCATGGATTTTCTTCATGCTCTTTACACCAATATGACCTAAACGACAGTGCCACAAATAAGTTGCACTATCATTATTAAACTTATATCTTTTGGCTTCAATACTATGAATATGTGTGTCACTACTATCGAGATTCAACAAAAATAGACCACTCATCAAGGGTGCATGACCATAAAAGATATTACTCACATAAATAGAACAACCATTATTCTCTGATTTAAATGAATAACCGTCTCGCATCAAACAAGATCCAGATATAATGTTCATGCTTAACGCTGGCACCAAATAACAATTATTCAGGTCTAAAACTAATCCAGATGTAGAGGTAGAGTGCCGATGGTGATCACATTGACTTTGGAACCATTTCCCACGTGCATCGTCACCTCATCCTTAGCCAATCTTCGCTTAATCCGTAGTCCCTGTTTCGAGTTGCAAATATGAGCAACAGAACCAGTATCAAATACCCAGGCACTACTGCGAGCATTAGTAAGGTACACATCAATAACATGTATATCAAATATACCTTTCACTTTGCCATCCTTCTTATCCGCCAAATACTTGGGGCAGTTCCGCTTCCAGTGACCAGTCCCTTTGCAGTAGAAGCACTCAGTCTCAGGCTTAGGTCCAGACTTAGGCTTCTTCACTTGAGCAGCCACTTATTTGCCGTTCTGCTTGAAGTTCCCCATCTTCCCTTTACCCTTTTTCTTGAAACTGGTGGTCTTGTTGACCATCAACACTTGATGCTCCTTCTTGATTTCTACCTCCGCAGCCTTTAGCATCGCGAAGAGCTCGGGAATTGTCTTATCCGTCCCTTGCATATTATAGTTCATCACGAAGCTTTTGTAGCTTGGTGGCAGTGATTGAAGGACTTTGTCAATGACACTATCAACCGGAAGAATAACTCCTAGTTGAGTCAAGTGATTATGATACCCAGACATTTTGAGTATATGTTCACTGACAGAACTATTCTCCTCCATTTTGAAGCTGTAGAACTTATTGGAGACTTCATATTTCTCAATCTAGGCATTTTCTTGAAATATTAACTTCAACTCCTGGAACATCTCATATGCTCCGTGATGTTCAAAACGTCGGTGAAGTCCCGGTTCTAAGTCGTAAATCATGGCACACTGAACTATTGAGTAGTCATCAGCTTTGCTCTGCCAGGCGTTCACAAATCAACTAAACCATGTCTGCTCATCACGTGAGAGGGAGTAGTTTTCAATGGTGAACATCACTATGTTGATCATATCTACTATATGATTCACGCTCGACCTTTCGGTCTCAGTGTTCCGAGGCCATATCTGCATATGCTAGGCTCGTCAAGTTTAACCCGAGTATTCTGCGTGTGCAAAACTGGCTTGCACCCATTGTATGTGAACGTAGATCTTATCACACCCGATCATCATGTGGTGTTTCGGCACGACGAACTGTCGCAACGATGCATACTCAAGGAGAACACTTATACCTTGAAATTTAGTGAGAGATCATCTTATAATGCTACCGTCGGACTAAGCAAAATAAGATGCATAAAGGATAAACATCACATGCAATCAATATAAGTGATATGATATGGCCATCATCATCTTGTGGCTTTGATCTCCTTTTCCAAAGCACCGTCATGATCACCATCGTCACCGGCTTGACACCTTGATCTCCATCGAAGCATCATTGTCGTCTCGCCAACTATTGCTTCTACGACTATCGCTACTGCTTAGTGATAAAGTAAAGCAATTAAATGGCGATTCCATTTCATACAACAAAGCGACAACCATAAGGCTCCTGCCAGTTGCCGATAACTGTTACAAAACATGATCATCTCATACAACAATTTATATATCATCATGTCTTGACCATATCACATCACAACATGCCCTGCAAAAACAAGTTAAACGTCCTCTACTTGTTGTTGTTGCAAATTTTACGTGGCTGCTACTGGCTTAGGAAGAACCGTTCTTACCTACGCATCAAAACCACAACGATTTGTCGTCAAGTGTGTTGTTTTAATCTTCAACAAGGACCGGGCGTAGTCACACTCGATTCAACTAAAGTTGGAGAAACAGACACCCACTAGCCACCTGTGGGCAAAGCACGGCGGTAGAACCAGTCTCATGAACGCGGTCATGTAATGTCGGCCTGGGCCGCTTCATCCAACAATACCGTTGAATCAAAGTATGACATGCTGGTAAGCAGTATGACTATTATCACCCACAACTCTTTGTGTTCTAGTCGTGCATATAAAATCTACGCATAGACCTGGATCGGATGCCACTGTTGGGGAACGTAGTATTTCCAAAATTTGCCTACGATCATGCAAGATCTATCTAGGAGAAGCATAGTAACGAGTGGGGAGAGTGTGTCCACGTACCCTCGTAGACCAAAGGCGGAAGCGTTAAGTAACGCGGTTGATGTAGTCGAACGTCTTCGCGATCCAACCGATCAAGTACCGAATGCGTGGCACCTCCGCGATCTGCACACGTTCAGCTCGGTGACGTCCCTCGAACTCTAGATCCAGCTGAGGCTGAGGGAGAGTTTTGTCAGCACGATGGCGTGTTGACGGTGATGATGAAGTTACCGACGCAGGGCTTCGCCTAAGCACTACGACAATATTACCGAGGTGGAAATCTGTGGAGGGGGGCACCGCACACGGCTAAGAAATCAACTGGTGTCTCTATGGGGTGCCCCCCTCCCCCGTATATAAAGGAGTGGAGGAGGGGGCCGACCGGCCTCATGGGGCGCGCCCCAAGGGGGGAATCCTACTCCTACTAGGAGTACGTTCCCCCCTTTCCTAGTCCAACTAGGAGTAGGTTCCCCCCTTTCCTAGTCCAACTAGGAGGGGGGAGGAAGGGGAAGAGGGAGAGAAGGAAAAGGGGGCTGGCCCCCCCTCCCCAATTTGGATTGGGCTTGGGGGTGCGCCCCTCCACTTGTCCGCCTCCTCCTCTCTTCCACTATGGCCCATTAACCCCCCCCCCCCCCCGGGGGGGGGGGGGTGTTCCGGTAAACCCCTGGTACTCCGGAAAATGCCCGAACCTATCCGAAACCTTTCTGGTAGCCAAACATAACCTTCCAATATATCAATCTTCATGTCTCGACCATTTCGAGACTCCTCGTCATGTCCACGATCACATCCGGAACTCCGAACTACCTTCGGTACATCAAAACACATAAACTCTTAATACCGATCATCATCGAATGTTAAGCGTGCGGACTCTACGGGTTCGAGAACTATGTAGACATGACCGAGACTCATCTCCGGTCAATAACCAATAGCGAAACCTGGATGCTCATATTGGTTCCTACATATTCTACGAAGATCTTTATCGGTCAAACCGCATAACAACATGCGTTGTTCCCTTCGTCATCGGTAACATACTTGCCCGAGATTCGATCGTCGGTATCATCATACCTAGTTCAATCTCATTACCGGCAACTCTCTTTACTCATTCCGTAATGCATCATCCCACAACTAACTCTATAGTTACATTGCTTGCAAGGCTTATAGTGATGTGCATTACCGAGAGGGCCCAGAGATACCTCTCCGACAATCGGAGTGACAAATCCTAATCTCGATCTATCCCAACTCAACAAATACCATCGGAGACACCTGTAGAGCATCTTTATAATCACCCAGTTACCTTGTGACGTTTGATAGCACACTAAGTGTTCCTCCAGTATTCGGGAGTTGCATAATCTCATATAGTCATAGGAACATGTATAAGTCATGAAGAAAGCAATAACAATAAACTAAGCGATCATAGTGCTAAGCTAATGGTTGGGTCATGTCAATCACATCATTCTCTAATGACGTGATCCCGTTCATCAAATGACAACTCATGTCTATGGTTAGGAAACTTAACCATCTTTGATTAACGAGCTAGTCAAGTAGAGGCATACTAGTGACACTCTGTTTGTCTATGTATTCACACATGTACTAAGTTTCCGGTTAATACAATTCTAGCATGAATAATAAACATTTATCATGATATAAGGAAATATAAATAACAACTTTATTATTGCCTCTAGGGCATATTTCCTTTATAACAGCCCCTACAGTATTCAAAAAGTGCCTACCAAGGATGATCGACATACATCGTCCTCCGGAATATCAAGAATAACAAAGTCCGTTAAGATAGTAAAGTTTGCAACAACAACAGGCACATCCTCACAAATACCGATGGGTATATGTCGGATCACGGGTTCCGGCAAAACCCTCAAGGTTCGAACACTGGGGTGCGCACGAAGGTTTCCCCCTACCGATCCACATCCTAGTTCACTAAGATCTCACGGACGAACTCGACAAACTCACAACACAAGGGGCACATGATTTATACTGGTTCGGGCCACCGTTGTGGTGTAATACCCTACTCCAGTGTGTGGTGGTGGATTGCCTCTTGGGCTGAGGATGAACAGTACAACGGGGAAGAACAGCCTCCTGAGGTTGAGGTGTTCTTGTGTTTAGGCTCAGTTGTCTCTTGATGAGTTGGTTCATACGGTGGTGGCTAGTCCTATTTATAGAGGCCCTGGTCCTGTCCCCATATATTGAGCGGGAAGGGAGCGAACAAAGTCCAATTTGAAAGGGGGCAGCTAGTACAGCTTATTCTGACAAAAGTAGTCTTCGCCTGCAAAAGGCTCTGGTGGTGACGCCGCCTTGGGCTCCATGGTGACCTCCGTCTTGCCGTCCTGCTGGTCTTGGTCTCGTTGCACCGATATGGAAACCTTTGCTTGACGCCTCGGTACTCCGCGCCTGCGCTCGCTTCCTTAGCACCAAAGAGGGAACAAGGACGCTGCGCGCGCTGGCGCCCGCCTGGCCTCGATCGTCATGGCTCATGTCACGAGAACCTCACGAGGTTTGCCTTTCCTTGATCTCTCCGACCCTCACGAGCCTGCCTGGCGAGGCCGCTCCTGAGGAGGTCTGGCATCATCCATGTCACGAGGCTTGGCCCCTCGCGAGGGTCTTGGATGCCTTGTTGATGAAGATGGGCCGTATGGGCTTGCTAGCAAAGCCACGCCGTGGGCCGCAGGCAGGCAAGTCTGGGGACCCCCATTCCTAGAACGCCGACAGTAGCCCCCGGGCCCAAGGCGCGCTCGGGCTTGGCTTTGAGGCGAAGCCAAAGGTCAAGCACGGAGCGCTGCGGGCCCCAATAGCCTGCGGCCTTGGTCGACGCATGGCGGTTGATTGGACGTGGGTGTCTCCGCTTCCCCACGCTGCCTCGGCAACTGCCCGACCTGACAAGTCCTTACGACATGCAATGAAAACTGTCATTACATGTGATCGTGGGGGGCGCTGGTTGGCCTTCTCCTGCTATAAATGAGGAGGGGGGCAGAGCCCCCGTCGCCATTTCTTCCCATTCCTCTTGCTTCTTCTTCTTGGGGGTGGCCTCAGGAGGGCACTCGCTCTTGCTGTAAGGGTCGTCGATTGCTGTAGCTTGGAAGGCACACTCGAGGGAGCACACTGCGTCTCTTTCTTCACACGGGCCTGTGATGATTCCGCCGTTTCCTGGCATCTTGAGGACATTGTAGCCGTGATGGGTCACCGCCATGAACTTGGCCAGGGCTGGGTACCCGAGGATCGCATTATACGGCAGCCGGATGTAGGCGACGTCGAAGTCGATGAGCTCGGTGTGGTAGTTGTTGCGTTCTCCAAAGGTGACAGGGAGGCGGACCTGCCCTATCGGTGTGGTGGAACCGTCAGTCACTCCTGAGAAAGGCTTGGTAGGCTGAAGCTGGTCATACGGCACTTGGAGGTTGTCGAACGTGTCGACGGACAGGACGTTGAGCCCTACGCCACCGTCGATGAGGGTCTTGGTGACTTGCATGTTCCAGATGACTGGTGAACAAAGCATTGGGAGGACGCCTGCAGTAGCTGCGCACTTGAGCTGATCTGTCGAACTGAACATGATGGGGCACTTGGACCATCTTAGCGGGCGCGTGGCCTCGAGCTTGGGGAGGATTGCATTCACTTCACGAGCAAACTGCTTGAAGATACGCTGTGAGGCTGGGGCTTGAGCTCCGCCCAAGATGCAGGCGATACCACGCGGCTCCTGAAAGCCCCCAGCCCCCTCGTCTTGATGGTGGTCGTCATTCCTTCTTGGTGCTGGCGGTAGCGGAGGAAGACCAACGTTGCCCTGAGGATGATCCTCACGCGGCCGATCCCTCCAGGCGCCCTCGCGAGGCTGAACCTGCCAGCAGTCCTCACGAGGCAGGTCGCGCCACTACTGGCGCGGGCCGCGGTCATCCCAGCGTCCGCCACCACGTCCTCCTCCTCGGCCGTAGCCCCGGTCGTTGCGCTCGGGGCGTCGACTAAAGCGTCCTTCTCGAATGCCTCTGAGCTCCTGGCAGTCGCTGGTGTTGTGGCTATGCAGGTTATGGAAGGCGCAGAACGGTCGGCTGCTCTTGGATGATTTGGGCTGGTCCCTGCTGCGCTTCGTGTCCGGCTCCGCCGCAAGCACGGCTGCTCCTTTATGCTTCACGTCCTTGGCCTTGGCTTTCTTCTCCTCCGGGTCCGCAGCAGGGAGCTCGAGGAGGGAGAGGCGCCCCTCCTCAGCTCTTGCGCACTTGGTCGCCAGGTTGAACAGCTCCAGAGACGTGCACAGCTCCTCGTGGATGGCGAGCTCCTCTTTCATCTTGACGTCACGGACGCCATCAGAGAACGCAGAGATGATGGCCTCGTCCGTCACCTTGGGAATCTTGAGGCAAATGTTGTTGAAGCGCTGGATGTATTTCTGGAGGGTCTCTCCTGGTTGTTGCTTGACGCGGCGCAGGTCACCCGCGGCCGGCGGGCAGTCGCGAGTGCCCTAGAAGTTGGCAATGAAACGGTTGCGCATCTCGTCCCAGGAGGAGATCGAGCCTGGAGGCAGGCTCAGGAGCCAGGAGCGGGCGCCATCCTTGAGAGCCATGGGGAACCAGTTCGCCATGACTTTCTCGTCGCCGTTGGCCGCCTCGATGCTCAGCTCGTAGAGCTGCAGGAACTCCGCGGGGTCGGGGGTGCCGTCGTAGCGAGGAGGCAGATCTGGATTGAACTTGCCCGGCTAGGCAACGCTACGCAGCTCGGGGGTGAAGGCGCGTCAGCCGGTCGTGGTCACCGGGGCCCGTCTTGGAGGTGGAGCTTGGTCTTGGCGCCCGCGCGCTGCTAAGGCAAGCGGCGCGGGGCCCTGCTGCAACAAACGATCCCGGCGCGGCGGTGCGGGGAGTGGCGGAGCGTTCTCTTGCGGTCGAGGGACTTCTTGACAGCTTCTTTCTTCACGCGCGGGCGCCGGATGCGGTGGGTCGTGCCATGGAGCCGCGCGCCTTGGCGCCAGGGCGCTGTCTTGGTGCAGAGGTGGTGGAGGCGCTCCGTGAGCTATGTCGCCCGTAGCTGGCGGAGGGCGAGGCAGCGAGAAGGACGGTGCAGGGGAGCCCCCTGCGGCGCTAACAAGCTCGCGATGCGGTCGAGCCAGTGCTCGTAGAGGTCGTCGACTGGGCGGTAGCACAGTAGCTCGTGCGCCATGAGGAGCGCGGCCCGTGCATCCGTTGGAGCGTGACGGGCGTGAGACGACGAACCAACGGGAGTCAGCGATGGAGTGGCGGTGCGGCCATCCTGTCGCACCAAGGGGTGCAACGAGGACGCTTGCTGCTTGTTCCCCACCGGGCTGGTAGCTGCGTTGGCGGCAGGCGATAGAGAACGGCGGGGTGGCCCACCGACAGGGGCCGTCTGAGCAACGCGGGTGGCGAGGGCAGCCCGTCGCTCGGCGCGGGCGCGGCGTGCGTCCGCCATGGAGACGATGAAGTGATGGGGCACAGAACGACGGAAGGGAAGCTTCGGTGCACCCCTACCTGGCGCGCCAAATGTCGGATCACGGGTTCCGGCAAAACCCTCAAGGTTCGAACACTGGGGTGCGCACGAAGGTTTCCCCCTACCGATCCACGTCGTAGTGCGGTAAGATCTCACGGACAAACTCGATGAACTCACAACACAAGGGACACAAGATTTATACTGGTTCGGGCCACCGTTGTGGTGTAATACCCTACTCCAGTGTGTGGTGGTGGATTGCCTCTTGGGCTGAGGATGAACAATACAACGGGGAAGAATAGCCTCCTGAGGTTGAGGTGTTCTTGTGTTTAGGCTCAGTTGTCTCTTGATGAGTTGGTTCCTACGGTGGTGGCTAGTCCTATTTATAGAGGCCCTGGTCCTCTCCCCAAATATTGAGCGGGAAGGGAGCCAACAACGGCCAATTTGAAAGGGGACAACTAGTACAGCTTATCCTGACAAAAGTAGTCTTCGCCTGCAAAAGGCTCTGGTGGTGACGCCGCCTTGGGCTCCATGGTGACCTCCATCTTGCCGTCCTGCTGGTCTTGGTCTGGTTGCACCGATATGGAAACCTTTGGTTAACACCTCCGAACTCCGTGCCTGCGCTCGCTTCCTTAGCACCAAAGAGGGAACAAGGACGCTGCGCGCACTGGCACCCGCCTGGCGCCCGCCTGGCCTCGATCGTCATGACTCACGTCACGAGAACCTCGCGAGGTTTGCCTTGCCTTGATCTCTCCGCCCCTCGCGAGCCTGACTGGCGAGGCCGCTCCTGAGGAGGTCTTGCGTCGTCCGCCTCGCGAGGCTTGGCCCCTCGCGAGGGTCTTGGATGCCCTGTGTATGAAGATGGGTCGTACGGGCCTGCTAGCAAAGCCACGCCGTGGGCCGCAGGCAGGCAAGTCTGGGGATCCCCGTTCCCAGAACGCCGACAGTATAGCAGTTCATTTATCAGCCATTTGCAAAGAAATTTCAGTAGGTGTCTACCTATTCAATTCAAGTCTACGATACAAAGAGAAAGGCATAACACTAACACCGGCTCCAAGATCACATAAAGCAGTTTTAACATAGTTTCTGTTAATGGAGCATGGTATAGTTGGTTCTCCTGGATCTCCAAGTTTCTTTGGTATTCCACCCTTAAAAGTATAATTAGCAAGCATGGTGGAAATTTCAGCTTCCGGTATCTTTCTTTTATTAGTAACAATATCTTTCATACACTTAGCATAGGGATACATTTTCAGCATATCAATCAAGCGCATACGCAAAAAGATAGGTCTAATCATTTCGGCAAAGCGCTCAACTCCGCATCATCCTTTTTCTTGGATGGTTTAGGAGGAAAGGGCATGGGTTTCTGAACCCATGGTTCTCTCTCTTTACCGTGTTTCCTAGCAACAAAGTCTCTCTTATCATAACATTGATTGTTTGATTGTGGGTTATCAAGATCAATAGCAGGTTCTATCTCTACGTCATTATCATTACTAGGTTGAGCATCAACATGAACATCATTATTAGCATTATTGCTAGGTTCATGTTCATCACCAGATTGTGTCTCATCATCAGAAATAGAAATATCATTGGGATCCTCAGGTGTGTCTATAGTAGGTTCACTAGCATGGAAAGTCCTATCAGTTTTATTTCTCTTTTTATTAGAAGGACTATGTGCATCAGTATTAATTCTTTGAGAATCTTTCTCAACTCTCTTAGGATGGCCCTTAGGATACAAAGGTTCGTGGGTCATTTTACCACCTCTAGTCATTACCCTAACATCATTATCATTATTCTTACTATTCAACTCATTAAGCAAATCATCTTCTGCCTTAAGTACTTGTTCTACTTGAGTTGTAACCATGGAAGCATGCTTAATAATAAGCTCAAGATCATTAACAGTTCTACTCATTTAATCACCGAAGTGGTTAAGCATGTAAGCATTACGTTTTAATTGTCTACTAACATATGCATTGAAATTTTCTTGTTTAACAATAAAATTATCAAACTCATCCAAGCATTGACTAGCAGACTTATTATGAGGAATATCACCTTCATCAAATCTATAGAGAGAGTTTACCTCTACTACCCGTGTCGGGTTATCAAGACCATGTATTTCTTCAATAGGTGGTAAATTCTTAACATCTTCAGCTTTAATACCTTTTTCTTTCTTAGATTTCTTTGCCACTTGCATATCTTCAGGACTGAGAAATAGAATACCCATTTTCTTAGGAGTTGGCTTAGGAGTTGGTTCAGGAAGTGTCCAATCATTATCATTACCCAATATATTATTCAATAGCAATTCAGCTTGCTCAACAGTTCTTTCCCTGAAAACACAACCATCACAACTATCTAGGTGGTCCCTAGAAGCATCAGTTAGACCATTATAAAAGATATCAAGTATTTCATTTTTCTTGAGAGGATGATCAGGCAAAGCATTAAGTAATTGGAGAAGCCTCCACCAAGCTTGTGGGAGACTCTCTTCTTCAAATTGCACAAAGTTAAATATTTCCCTTAAGGCAGCTTGTTTCTTAAGAGCAGGGAAATATTTTTCAGAGAAGTAATAGATCATATCCCGGGGACTACGCACACAACCAGGAGCAAGAGAATTAAGCCATAACTTAGCATCACCCTTTAACGAGAAAGAAAACAACTTAAGAATATAGTAATAGCGATTTTTTTCCTCATGAGCAAATAGGGTGGCTATATCATTGAGTTTAGTAAGATGTGCCACAACAGTTTCAGATTCATAACCATAGAAATGATTAGATTCGACCAAAGTAATTAACTCGGGATCGACAGAGAATTCATAATCCTTATCAGTAACAAAGATGGGTGAAGTAGCAAAATTGGGATCATATTTCATTCTAGCATTCAAAGATTTTTCTTTTAGCTTAGCTAACAGTTTCTTAAGATCTTCTCTATCATTGCAAGCAAAGAAGTCTCTAGCAGTTTCCTCATCCATAACATAACCCTCAGGTACAACAGGCAATTCATATCTAGTGGTAGAATCATAATCTTTAGTTTCAATAATATCACCAGTTTCAGTAATTTCATTCTCTCTAACCCTAGCAAGTTGTTCATCAAGAAATTCAACTAGTGGCACAGTATTATAAAGCAAAGAATTAGTATCATCATCAGCATCATTCATAACAGATGTGGCATCATCAATAACATGCGACATATCAGAATCAATAGCGGGTGTAGGTGTCGCAAGTTTACTCAAAACTGAAGGAGAATCAAGTGCAGAGCTAGATGGCAGTTCCTTACCTCCCCTCGTAGTTGAGGGAAAAATCTTGGTTCTTTGATCTTTCAAATTCCTCATAGTGATTACCAGATATAAATCCCAAGTGACTTAGAGAATAGAGCTATGCTCCCCGGCAACGGCGCGAGAAAAAGGTCTTGATAACCCACAAGTATAGGGGATCGCAATAGTTTTCGAGGGTAGAGTATTCAACCCAAATTTATTGATTCGACACAAGGGGAGCCAAAGAATATTCTCAAGTATTAGCAGCTGAGTTGTCAATTCAACCACACCTGAAAGACTTAATATCTGCAGCAAAGTTGTTAGTAGCAAAGTAGTATGGAAGTAACGGTAACAGTGGCAAAAGTAACAGTAGCAGTTTTGTAGGAATCGTAACAGTGGCAACGGAAAAGTAACGAAGCAAAGATCAATATGAAACGAGCTCGTAGGCAATGGATCAATGATGGATAATTATGTCGGATGGCATTCATCATGCAACAGTTATAACATAGGGTGACACAGAACTAGCTCCAATTCATCAATATAATGTAGGCATGTATTCCGAATATAGTCATACATGCTTATGGAAAAGAACTTGCATGACATCTTCTGTCCTACCCTCCCGTGGGAGCAGGGTCCTATCGGAAACTAAGGGATATTAAGGCCTCCTTCTAATAGAGTACCGGACCAAAGCATTAGCACTTAGTGAATACATGAACTCCTCAAACTACGGTCATTACCGGGATGTGTCCCAACTATTGTCACTCCGGGGTTGTCGGATGATCACACGTAGTAGGTGACTATAAATTGCAAGATAGGATCAAGAACACAAATATATTCATGAAGACATAATAGATTCAGATCTGAAATCATGGCACTCGGGCCCTAATGACAAGCATTAGGCAGTGCAAAGCCATAGCAACATCTATCTTAGAACATACTGGATACTAGGGATCAAACCCTAACAAAACTAACTCGATTACATGGTAAATCTCATCCAACCCATCACCGTCCAGCAAGCCTACGATGGGATTACTCCCGCACGACGGTGAGCATCATGAAATTGGTGATGGAGGATGGTTGAGGATGATGATGGAGATGATTTCCCCTCTCCGGAGCCCAAAACAGACTCCAGATCTGCCCTCCCAAGGAAGAACAGGGCTTGGCGGCGGCTCCGTATCGTAAAACGCGATGAATCCTTCTCTCTGATTTTTCTCCCCGAACGTGAATATATGGAGTTGGAGTTGAGGTTGGTGGAGCTGTGTGGGCCCCACAAGGATAGAGGGTGCCCCAGGGGATTGGGGCGTCCTCCACCCTTGTGGACAGGATGTGGGTCCTCTTCGGTTGATTCTTTCGCCAATATTTTTTATTTATTCCAAAACTAATCTCCGTGAAGTTTCAGGACATTCCGGGAACTTTTCTTTCTGCACAAAAATAACACCATGGCAATTCTGTTGAAAACAGCGTCAGTTCGGGTTAGTTCTATTCAAATCATGCAAATTAGAGTCCAAAACAATGGCAAAAGAGTTTGGAGAAGTAGATAGGATGGAGACGTATCAAAGGCTAAAGTAGGATCTGGTGCTACGTTTGATGTGTCCAAGTGCGTTTGGGAGGAGATGTACATTATGGTCATCTACGGAAAGGTTCCCATCTATGCAGCTTTTGTCATGTGCTTTCCGAACTCAGTGGGTTGTTCGCCATCTTGGAGAGCCTCTCACTTCGCCAGATAACCTCACCATGCATGAGGTCAAGCAGCTTAAGAAGAAGAAGCATGCTGAGCCCCGCTTTCCTTCGAATGACCCCGAGGATGTTTCTGCCACCTCAGATGATGAGGACTTTGAGAAGGAGCCGGCTGCCAAGCCCTCCAGGGTGACCAAGCTCACTTTTAAAGTAAAGAAGACCTTTTGTCTTCAGTCACACATTCAGAAGAAGATGTATGAGGCACATGTTAATGAGAAGCTTGCTCGGCACCGTCAGACTGCCATGATGAAGCACCTCAACATGCCTATGAAGAGTGGATCCGAGAAGAGCATTACTCGAGAGGAAAAGTGGATTTCTGAGCATAGCACCTGGAGTGATGATGAGGCACCTACCATCCTGCTATCTCCACTTCTGCTGCTGCTGATGATATCATGGAGGATGATGATGAGGAGTCTGAAGATGTTGATCCAGATGAGACCGAGGAGTCAGAGGAGGACTACTGATCTCTGGGGCGTTAGCATCGCTCTATTCCTTTTTGGTGTCTTGATGCCAAAGGGGGAGAGAGTTCTATCAGGTCTCGGGATTTGCATGGGTTGTGCTTCATTTGCTTCGAGTTGAGAGTTGAACTTGAGTTTTATTTGCTTTATCTTGTTTGTGAACCTTGTGGTGTGTGTCATGCATGGTGTGAGACATGCATTCTATATCTATCTATCTATCTATCTATCTTATCGTATTGTCCTTAGCTCGTTGCGCTCTACTTATATGCTTATTGTCTATCCTTCTCAGTTTGTAGATTTGGGCGGTCTATAAAATCTAGGGGGAGCAGTGATCCTAATGTGTAACTTTCCATTCCAAAAGCAAATCAAAATAGTGCACACATCTAGGGGGAGCCCCTCTACATTTTCTAGACTTCCAGTGCAAATATTCTTGTTGTCATCATCCTCTAAAAAGGGGAAGATTTGTGGCACCCCGGCTCAGAGCAACCGGTTTACCTTACATTGCCAGCCAGAGATCTAGTCTTCTGGCAACACACAACAACTTGGTGCAGAAAACAACTGCTTTATTGATGCTAGCGGAAACATAGCTTCGATATTACATCAGATAGCGAGGCCAAGCGGCACACACGGTGCGACCGAACAGTATGTACATTATGTTGAGGAACGTAGTATTTCAAAAAAATTGCCTACGATCACACAAGATCTATCTAGGAGAAGCATAGCAACAAGCAGGGAGAGTGTGTCCACGTACCCTCGTAGACCGAAAGCGGAAGCGTTTAGTAACGCGGTTGATGTAGTCGAACGTCTTCGCGATCCAACCGATCAAGTACCGAATGCACGGCACCTCCACGATCTGCACACGTACAGCTCGGTGACGTTCCTTGAACTCTTGATCCAGCTGAGGCCGAGGGACAGTTTCGTCAGCACGACGGCGTGGTGACGGTGATGATGAAGTTACCGACGCAGGGCTTCGCCTAAGCACTACGACGATATGACCGAGGTGTGTTTCGGTGGAGGGGGGCACCGCACACGGCTAAGAGAAACTTTGGTGTGCCTTTGGGGTGCCCCCTCCCACGTATATAAAGGGGGGAGGGAGGAGGAGGTCGTCCAGGGAGGAGGCGCGCCATGGGGGGGCAATCCTACTCCAAGTAGGATTCGGCACCCCCTTTCCTATTCCAACAAGGAGAAGGGGGGAGGACAGGGAGGAGAGAAGGAAAGAGGGGCGGGCCCCCTAGTCCAATTCGGTTTGGGCTAGGGGGCGCGCGCCACACCTTGGCATGCCTCCTCTCTTCCACCACTAGGCCCATGAGGCCAAATAACACCCCGGGGGGTTCCGGTAACCCCCCGGTACTCCGGAAAATACCCGATACACCTCGGAACTATTCCGGTGTCCGAATATAGTCTTCCAATATATTAATCGTTATGTCTCGACCATTTCGAGACTCCTCGTCATGTCCGTGATCTCATCCGGGACTCCAAACTACCTTCGGTACATCACACACATAAACTCATAATACCGATCATCATCGAACCTTAAGCGTGCGGACCCTACGGGTTCGAGAACTATGTAGACATGACCGAGACTCATCTCCGGTCAATAACCAATAGCGGAACCTGGATGTTCATATTGGCTCCCACATATTCTACGAAGATCTTTATCGGTAAAACCGCATAACAACATACGTTGTTCCCTTTGTCATCGGTATGTTACTTGCCCGAGATTCGATCGTCGGTATCACCATACCTAGTTCAATCTCGTTACCGGCAAGTCTCTTTACTCGTTCCGTAATGCATCATCCTGTAACTAACTCATTAGTTACATTGCTTGCAAGGCTTTATAATGATGTGCATTACCGAGACGGCCCAGAGATACCTCTCCGACACTCTGAGTGATAAATCCTAATCTCGATCTATGCCAACTCAACAAACACCATCAGAGACACCTGTAGAGCATCTTTATAATCACCTAGTTACGTTGTGACGTTTGATAGCACACTAAGTGTTCCTCCGGTATTCGGGAGTTGCATAATCTCATAGTCATAGGAACATGTATAAGTCATGCAGAAAGCAATAACAATAAACTAAACGATCATAGTGCTAAGCTAACCGATGGGTCTTGTCAATCACATCATTCTCTAATGATGTGATCCCGTTCATCAAATGACAACTCATGTCTATGGTTAGGAAACTTAACCATTTTTGATTCACGAGCTAGTAAGTAGAGGCATACTAGTGACACTCTGTTTGTCTATGTATTCACACATGTACTAAGTTTCCGGTTAATACAATTCTAGCATGAAGAATAAACATTTATCATGATATAAGGAAATATGAATAACAACTTATTATTCCCTCTAGGGCATAATTCCTTCCGTCCCCCACTTGCACTAGAGTCAATAATCTAGATTACAGAGTAATGATTCTAACACCCATGGAGTCTTGGTGCCGAGAGAGGCTTAGTCAGTGGGTCTGCAACATTCAGATCCGTATGTATTGTGCAAATCTCTATGTCTCCCTCCTTGACTTGATCGCGGATGGAATTGAAGCATCTCTTGATGTGCTTGGTTCTCTTGTGAAATCTGGATTCCTTTGCGAAGGCAATTGCACCCGTATTATCACAAAAGATTTTCATTGGACCCGATGCACTAGGTATGACACCTAGATCAGATATGAACTCCTTCATCCAGAATCCTTCGTTTGCTGCTTCCGAAGCAGCTATGTACTTCGCTTCACACATAGATCCCGCCACAACGCTTTGCTTGGAACTACACCAACTAACAGCTGCACCGTTCAATATAAATACGTATCCGGTTTGTGACTTAGAGTCATCTGGATTAGTCTCAAAGCTTGCAACGACGTAACCATTTACGACGAGCTCTTTGTCACCTCCATAAACGAGAATTATATCCTTAGTCCTCTTCAGGTATTTCAGGATGTTCTTGACCGCTGTGCAGTGATCCACTCATGGATTACTTTGGTACCTCCCTGCTAAACTAATAGCAAGGCACACATCAGGTCTGGTACACAGCATTGCACACATGATAGAACCTATGGCTGAAGCATAGGGAATGACTTTCTTTTTCTCTCTATCTTCTGCAGTGGTCGGGCATTGAGTGTGACTCAACTTCACACCTTGTAACACAGGCAAGAACCCTTTCTTCGCTTGATCCATTTTGAACTTCTTCAAAACTTTATCAAGGTATGTGCTTTGTGAAAGTCCAATTAAGCGTCTTGATCTATCTCTATAGATCTTGATGCCCAATATATAAGCAGCTTCACCAAGGTCTTTCATTGAAAAACTCTTATTCAAGTATCCTTTTGTGCTATCTAGAAATTCTATATCATTTCCAATCAATAATATGTCATCCACATATAATATTAGAAATGCTACAGAGCTCCCACTCACTTTCTTGTAAATACATGCTTCTCCAATAGTCTGTACAAAACCATATGCTTTGATCACACTATCAAAACGTTTATTCCAACTCCGAGATGCTTGCACCAGTCCATAAATGGATCGTTGGAGCTTGCACACTTTGTTAGCATCCTTTGGATCGATAAAACCTTCGGGTTGCATCATATACAACTCTTCTTCCAGAAATCCATTCAGGAATGCAGGTTTGACATCCATTTTCCAAATTTCATAATCATAAAATGCGGAAATTGCTAACGTGATTCGGACGGACTTAAGCATCGCTACGTGTGAGAAGGTCTCATCGTAGTCAACTCCTTGAACTTGTTGAAAACCTTTCGCAACAAGTCGAGCTTTGTAGACAGTAACATTACCATCAGCGTCAGTCTTCTTCTTGAAGATCCATTTATTCTCTATGGCTTGCCGATCATCGGGCAAGTCAACCAAAGTCCACACTTTGTTCTCATGCCTGGATCCCATCTCAGATTTCATGGCCTCAAGCCATTTCGCGGAATCTGGGCTAATCATCGCTTCCTCATAGTTCGTAGGTTCATCATGGTCAAGTAACATGACTTCCAAAATAGGATTACCGTACCACTCTAGTGCAGATCTTACTCCGGTTGACCTACGAGGTTCGGTAGTAACTTGATCAGAAGCTTCAGGATCATTATCATTAGCTTCCTCACTAATTGGTGTAGGAATCACAGGAACCGATTTCTGTGATGAACTACTTTCCAATAAGGGAGCAGGTACAGTTACCTCATCAAGTTCTACTTTCTTCCCACTCACTTCTTTCAAGAGAAACTCCTCTAGAAAGGATCCATTCTTAACAACGAATATCTTGCCTTCGGATCTGTGATAGAAGGTGTACCCAACAGTCTCCTTTGGGTATCCTATGAAGACACATTTCTCTGATTTGGGTTTGACCTTATCAGGCTTAAGCTTTTTCACATAAGCATCGCAGCCCCAAACTTTAAGAAACGACAACTTGGGTTTCTTGCCAAAACACAGTTCATATGGTGTCGTCTCAACGGATTTAGATGGTGCCCTATTTAACGTGAATGCAGCCGTCTCTAAAGCATAACCCCAAAACGATAGCAGTAAATCAGTAAGAGAGATCATAGATCGCACCATATCCAATAAAGTGCGGTTACGACGTTCGAAGACACCATTACGCTGTGGTGTTTCGGGTGGCGTGAGTTGTGAAACTATTCCGCATTGTTTCAAATGGAGACCAAACTCGTAACTCAAATATTCTCCTCCATGATCAGATCGTAGAAACTCTATTTTCTTGTTATGATGATTTTCTACTTCACTCTGAAATTCTTTGAACTTTTCAAATGTTTCAGACTTATGTTTCATCAAGTAGATATACCCATATCTGCTCAAATCATCTATGAAGGTCAGAAAATAACGATGCCCGCCGCGAGCCTCAACACTCATCGGACCGCATACTTTAGTATGTATTATTTCCAACAAGTCTGTTGCTCACTCCATTGTTCCAGAGAACGGAGTCTTAGTCATCTTGCCCATGAGACATGGTTCGCAAGCATCAAGTGATTCATAATCAAGTGATTCCAAAAGCCCATCAGCATGGAGTTTCTTCATGCGCTTTACACCAATATGACCCAAACGGCAGTGCCACAAATAAGTTGCACTATCATTATTAAACTTATATTTTTTGGCTTCAATACTATGTATATGTGTGTCACTACTATCGAGATTCAACAAAAATAGACCACTCATCAAGGGTGCATGACCATAAAAGATATTACTCATATAAATAGAACAACCATTATTCTCTGATTTAAATGAATAACCGTCTCGCATCAAACAAGATCCAGATATAATGTTCATGCTTAACGCTGGCACCAAATAACAATTATTCAGGTCTAAAACTAATCCCGAAGGTAGATGTAGAGGTAGCGTGCCGACGGCGATCACATCGTCACCTCGTCCTTAGCCAATCTTCGCTTAATCCGTAGTCCCTGTTTCGAGTGGCAAATATGAGCAACGGAACCAGTATCAAATACCCAGACACTACTTCGACCATTAGTAAGGTACACATCAATAACATGTATATCAAATATACCTTTCACTTCGCCATCCTTCTTATCCGCCAAATACTTGGGGAGTTCTGCTTCCAGTGACCAGTCCCTTTGCAGTAGAAGCACTCAGTCTGAGGCTTAGGTCCATACTTGGGCTTCTTCACTTGAGCAGCAACTTGCTTGTCATTCTTCTTGAAGTTCCCCTTATTCCCTTTACCCTTTTATTGAAACTAGTGGTCTTGTTGACCATCAACACTTGATGCTCCTTCTTGATTTCTACCTCCGTAGCCTTTAGCTTCGCGAAGAGCTCGGGAATTGTCTTATCCATCCCTTGCATATTATAGTCCATCACGAAGCTTTCGTAGCTTGGTGGCAGTGATTGAAGAACTCTGTCAATGACACTATGAACCGGAAGATTAACTCCCAGTTGAGTCAAGTGATTACGATACCCAGACATTTTAAGTATATGTTCACTGACAGAACTATTCTCCTCCATTTCGCAGATGTAGAACTTATTGGAGACTTCATATCTCTCAATCCGGGCATTTGCTTGAAATATTAATAGCTTCAACTCTTGGAACATCTCATATGCTCCATGACGTTCAAAACATCGTTGAAGTCCCGGTTCTAAGCCGTAAAGCATGGCACACTGAACTATCGAGTAGTCATCAGGTTTGCTCTGCCAGGCGTTCGGAACGTCTGGTGTTGCTCCTGCAGCGGGTCTTGCACCTAGCAGTGCTTCCAGGACGTAATTCTTCTGTGCAACAATGAGGATAATCCTCAAGTTACGGACCCAGTCTGTGTAGTTGCTACCATCATCTTTCAACTTAGCTTTCTCTAGGAATGCATTAAAATTCAAAGGAACAGTAGCATGGGCCATTGATCTACAACAACATAGACATGCAAAATACTATCAGGTACTAAGTTCATGATAAATTAAAGTTCAATTAATCATATTACTTAAGAACTCCCACTTAGATAGACATCCCTCTAATCATCTAAGTGATCACGTGATCCAAATCAACTAAACCATGTCCGATCATCACGTGAGATGGAGTAGCTTTCAATGGTGAACATCACTATGTTGATCATATCTACTATATGATTCACACTCAACCTTTCGGTCTCAGTGTTCCGAGGTCATATCTGCATATGCTAGGCTCGTCAAGTTTAACCTGAGTATTCTGCGTGTGCAAAACTGGATTGCACCCGTTGTATGTGAACGTAGAGCTTATCACACCCGATCATCACGTGGTGTCTCGGCACGACGAACTGTCGCAACGGTGCATACTCAGGGAGAACACTTATACCTTGAAATTTAGTGAGAGATCATCTTATAATGCTACCGCCGTACTAAGCAAAATAAGATGCATAAAGGATAAACATCACATGTAATCAATATAAGTGATATGATATGGCCATCATCATCTTGTGCCTTTGATCTCCATCTCCAAAGCACCATCGTGATCACCATCGTCACCGGCTTGACACCTTGATCTCCATCGAAGCATCGTTGTCATCTCGCCAACTATTGCTTCTACGACTATCGCTACCGCTTAGTGATAAAGTAAAACAATTATATGGCGATTGCATTTCATACAATAAAGCGACAACCATAAGGCTCCTGCCAGTTGCCGATAACTTTTACAAAACATGATCATCTCATACAACAATTTATATATCATCACGTCTTGACCATATCACATCACAACATGCCCTGCAAAAACAAGTTAGACGTCCTCTACTTTGTTGTTGCAAGTTTTACGTGGTTGCTACGGGCTTAGCAAGAACCGTTCTTACCTACGCATCAAAACCACAATGATTTTTCATCAAGTGTCACTAGTACAAAACAGGGCTTTCGTCATAGGGCAATATTCACATTAGTCCCGGTTCAGTCACGAACCGGGACTAATGTGAGCATTGGTCCCGGTTCGTGCGGCTAAGGCATTAGTCCTGGTTCACCTGGGCCCTTTAGTCCCGGTTGGTGCCACGAAACGGGACTAAAGGGTGCGATGCCCATTAGTACCGGTTGGTGGCACCAACCAGGACTAAAGGTTTGACCTTTAGTCCCGGTTGGTTCCACCAACCGGTACTAATGGGCTTTGAGGCATTAGTACCGGTTCATGGCACGAACCGGTACTAAAGGTCCCATTTTCAAACTCTACCCCCCCCCCCCCCCCCCCCCGTGGACCGCCTTTTCAGTTCTAGAAAAAACAAAAGAAAATGATGGAAATGTCAAAAAAATAAAATAAAATAAGTTTCCCATGTGATATGTGGTCTAGTTGTTGGGAAATTTACAAATATGAATTTCGACTTTATTTGCAAAATCTCTCTGGAATTTGTAAAATGGGCATAACTTTTGCATACGAACTCGGATTAAAAAGTTTTTTATATGGGAACCCCGTTAAACATTTTCAAAATCCTCAAAAACCTAACAGAAAAAAAGTTACGGGGCTTTTAAGATCTGGAGAGGCAAAAAAATTCAAAAAAATTCAAACTGTGGTCAAACAATGGTCAAACTAATTATTCTAGAATATTAGTGTTACTAAATAATTATTTTAGTTTTTTTGAATTTTGGTCAAATCTGGTCAAACTGTGGTCAAACTGTGGTCAAATAGTGGTCAAACAATGGTCAAACTAATTATTCCAGAAATATTAGTGTTACTAAATAATTATTGTTTTTAAAACAATAGTTTCAAACTCAAACAGTGAAATGTGTCACTTCATGCTCAAGCTAAATTCCTGAGGTTTAATAGGATTGACATCTTACTATTGTCAGGAAAACAACAAGTGCAGACTTGGAAACGAGGGAGAATAGAACCCGGAAGCTAAGCGTGCTCAGGCTGGAGTAGTGAGAGGATGGGTGACCGTCCGGGAAGTTAGATGATTTGGAATGATGAGGGGTGATTAGAGATTAGAGGATAAATTGAGCAGTGATGAGGGGTGGTGATTAGAGATTAGAGGTTAAAATAATTCAGAAATTTGAAAATAAAAAAAATTCACAAAAAAAAATTTCAAAAAAAATCATAAAATTTCCTTTAGTCCCGGTTGGTGCCGGTTCGTGTAAGAACCGGGACTAAAGGGGGGAGGCATTAGTAACGACCCTTTAGTCCCGGCTCAAAAACCGGGACTAAAGGCCCTTACCAACCGGGACAAAAGCCCCCTTTTCTACTAGTGTGTGATGTTTTAACCTTCAACAAGGACCGGGCGTAGTCACACTCGATTCAACTAAAGTTGGAGAAACAGACACCCACTAGCCACCTGTGTGCGAAGCACGGCGGTAGAACCAGTCTCATGAACGCGGTCATGTAATGTCGGACTGGGCCGCTTCATCCAACAATACCGCCGAATCAAAGTATGACATGCTGGTAACACTACAAAAAATATACACTTCCGTGATGATACGTATTTGTCACAGTAGGTCGCGTTTTTTGTCATGCATGTACATCCATGTCGATTTTATGACAGAATCAAGATAGTCATACCTGTGCTGTCGTAGAAGTGTTCCATGACATTACCAAAATTATCATCACGGAAGTGCCCACTTCCATGACGATAAATCAAGTGTCACAGAAGTGCTTTCGTCAAGGGTGACCGACACGTGGCATCCACCGTAACGGAACGCCGTTAAGCTATCGGGTTGGGTTTTGGATCCGATAACCCGTTAACAGCCCCGACCAATGGGAAATTTCCACGTGTAAAATTCTTATTGGCCGGACGAAACACGTGTCAGCTCGTGAGTGGGTCAGATAGGCGCCTATGATATGGACACATGCCACGGCCCACCACTGGCTCATTTAGCTTACAAAGCCGGCCCGTTTGACTTGGTCAAAAGTTAACGGGCTGGCCCATGAAAAGCCTGTTAACGGTCTCTTCGCAAATAGCCCATTTTACGGCCCGTTAACTCACGGCCCGTTAGGCCCTAAAGGAAATCGACCCAACAACATCATGTGGGCCGTCGAATATAACACCAGCCCATTTCACTTTCGGCCCATGTATGGCCCACGACGTCTTTCGGCCCATATGAGGCCTTCGTATCTTTTGGCCCTTTACAGGCCCACGGTGACTCTAGCCCATAATGAACAGTAATTTTCTTTATACCCGTTAACGGCCCGTGATTTACATGGGCCGTTTCCAGCCCGTGTTAGCTTTCAGTCTATTGACGGCCCATACGTTCTTGGGCTCCTTTTCGGCCCTCGATTACTTCCGGCCCGTTACTGGCCTGTTCCCCTAATGGTCCAAATTTGGCTCATGGCAAGAGTCGGCCCATTACTGGCATGTTCCCCTAATGGGCCAAATTCGGCCCATGGCAAGAGTCGGCCCGTTACTGGCCTATTACCCTAATGGGCAAAATTCGGCCCATGGCAAGAGTCGGCCCGTTTCTGGCCTGTTAACCCGTTGCGCCGTTTCCAGCCCGTCCTATATTCTGGCCCATTAACGACCCGTTATGCCTGTGACAGAATTAAGCCTTTGTTGTGCCGATACCAATTATGCCCAATTACGGCCCATGTAGACCCATTTATCCGACGGCCCGAGGCCCACCGATTACAGGCCCATTTATCGACGGCCCGTAGGAGACCCATGGATCCTATGGCCCGTATATGGCCCATGGTAGTTGCGGCCACTAGCAAACCAGGGAAAAAGAAGACTAGGAAATAAATCAGGCCGAAACTAACGCTAGGCTATTAAGGCGATTGCACAGATTACATCCACTCGGCATCAAAGATCGCCACCAGTGCAAATATAGGGAACACCCTACACTATACAAAAATGGCTTGCTGTTTTCTTCAGCCGGTGGCTGCACATTAAGAATAAATTTTGTATCGCACCAAAACAAATTACAACTATATAACAAAAGGAAGGTTGGCATAAAACTTAACAGTCTAGCAGATAAATGCACCACCAGAAGTTCAGAAGCTCAGTTCATTTGACCTGACTGTTACGTTTTCATGCTGTATTGTCTGATGGAGCACCATAACCCTCGCCTTCATTTCCCCTAGGCTCCTGAACAACATAGCAAATGTCTGATAGTCTGGTTTCAAAACCATGCATATCTTGACGATATTGAGCAATGTTTCTCCTTGTTTCACAAAGGCTCTCTGTTAGGGAATGGACTTGTGTCTGGAGCGCAGATACAACATTGCTTTGAGCTAGCATATCTTGATCATGAGGCAGTTTGGACGATATTGCCTTAACAACCAACCCAGTATTACACAGGAACGTGCTTTTGGCACTGTTAGTGGACAGGTACTGACCCACTGCAGCAAGAGCTGACATTGCGGTTATAGTTGCCTCGCCACCTTCAGAAGGTGGCGGTTCCACCATTTTTTCCATAGCTTGCTGAAAAGTTGAGGTTTTACATTAGTAGTACCAGAACAGAAGATATTAAGGCAGCAAAACCAAACAAAATAGCTTTGGTCTATATACAGAACTTATTCTGGTGAACCCATGTAAAATATAAGTTGTATTTTATTGCAAAGTACATAATAAAACCAGGTTCCAAACATATGACCATGTACCATCGCTAATGTATTGTCTATTTCTTCACATTGTATTGAGGGCTAAGGATAAACAAACGAAGTTTATAATACGGTAAGCATAGTATGCCATCATTCATATGACAAAACAACTGAGAACAGACAAACAGGCAATTGTAACGTTGTGTGGGCAAGTCCAGCACGGAACTAGATTACGGGTCAAGATCAAAGGAACATCACTCCTCTCTTTTAAACCTTGTAAGGTGCAATGATACGCTAAGACAATTGTGTATAAAATTGAAAAGAGTAATAGACTTTGGCTGCAAACCATGCAGTTCAAGGCACAAGTCAGAGTAAGTAGTAGTTAAAAAGCATGAGGATTAAGGACTTACAACAACGGATTTGACTGGTGTAGTCATGCCCTTCTTCTTGCTGGTGTGACAGTCCTTGAAGATTTCCACAACATTTGGTTCAGGTACTTTTTGGTCCTTGCGGGCTTTCCTCTGCATTTCGAACAAGTCAATATAGATCTGATAATATGGTACAGCGAAAAGAGTGAAACAGCAGCTAATTACAAGAGCCTCGCAGTGTGCAATATAGCTACGAGATCCTGTCGTCTGTTGGAATTTCACTTTCGTACGGTTGGCCTTGTTCTTTGAACAGTTCACCTACAAGAAGATAGATTTGTGTGGCACATGCGTAAATAGGACTTCAACATGTGATCTGATCACATATATATAATGTACCTGATACTTCGGATCAGACAGTGTTTAACAAGGCCCCTCCAGTCTTCATCCGATATATTTTCCACTGGAGATGTTTGGGAAAGTTCACTGTTAGCCTTGCCTTCAAAGTGAGTTTTCCTCAAGTTATACTGATACTGTCGCAGAGCAGACTTGAAAACATGGGTGCAAGCTTGTCTGGTTGCATCATCTTGGCTATCCAACTTGAACCTCATATGTTGAAAATTATGGGATTCTCATTATCAGCAACCTAGAAAGTATGGGACAGAGCAAGACGATATTACTAGTTTCCATACATAACCATACTTACAGATAAATGGTCGAGGAAGGTGTTGAACTGGGTTTCGTCTTTGTCATTCCTGTACTGAATCCATGTTGGGAGGATACGTACATGATACCTAACAGCAACCGCTGCCTCTGATACTAACTTGGCTGACTCTGTAGCATCACGTGGCCTTTTTAAACCTGCCTCAAAACGGATCTCCATTCTTCCTCCTCTAGATTTAGTTAACCTATCGAGCATTATCCCTGATGTTTGTTTCCTCTTGCGCCTAGGTGCTAGTCCAACAACGAACATACACTACTGGAATCAGGGATTTTTGCCGTCTGCCAGTTCTTTTCCATCCGCTAGCAGACGGTAAAGAAGGTCTTTGCCATCAGCTACCAAAAAGCAGACGGCAAACAACTGGCAGACGGCAAAGAAGGTCTTTGCCATGTGTCATTTCTTTCCCGTCAGCTGGCTGATGGCAAAGAGAGAGGTGGCCCCCACTAACGAGCCGATTAGAAAAAGCTTAACGGCCCCCCTCTTTGCCGTCTGCTAGCAGACGACAAAGATAAAAAAGTGGACGGCAAAGGCTAACTAACCTAACCTAACTAACGGCTGATCGAGCACCCCCCCCCCCCCGCCCGTTACTCCTCTCTGTTTCTCTCCCTCTCTCCTCCCCGACGCCACGCAAACAGATCCACCCACCGCCGCCCCCGCCGCCCGGCGCCGCCCCCGCCCCCGCTTGTCCCGTCGCCCCACCACCCCGCCGACACCCCGTCACCCCACCATCCCGCCGCCCCCGCCCTGCTTGCCGCGTCGCCCCACCACCCCGCCGCCCCCACCCCACCCGCCGACGCCCCGTCGCTCCACCATCCCGGCGCCCCGGTGCACCACCACGTCGCCGGCCCACCCGCCCCACTGCCCCGACCGTCCCATTGCTCCGGTGAGTTATTTTTTTCTTTTTTTCTGTTTTTCATTTTTTTGCTGTTTAATTGTTAGTGATAGATTTAGTGCTAGATATGTGTTATATAGTATTAGTGTTGGAAGAAAAGAAGTAGAAGAAAAAAGAATATGTAGAAGAAAAGAAGAAGAAAAGAAGTAGAAGAAGTAGAAGAAGAAGAAAAGAAGAAAAGAAGAAAAGAAAAACATCATATATAATTGTGTTGATCGGGTAGATTTAAATGTGCAGTTGTTTCATCGCTGCGAGGTTTGGTGTTCGACGACCTCGCCGTGCGTTTGACGAGCTCTGCCCCTTCGTTTGTGGGTGAGCACAAATGACATGTCCTCCTCCCCCATTAATTATTTGCTCTGTTCTGGTGTTCGTGCCGATGAAACTTGATAGCTAGCTATATATGTGTCTTGAATCATCAGTATGCGTAACCAATATGTGTCTCCCGTTCGAAAGCGTTATAGTTATAAATATGCATGCATTTGCATATTTATAACCTTGATTCTTTCGAATTGTCCAACGCTATCCATGGACAGCCCGAGTATGTGTAGATTGGGTTCGTTTTCCCATATGCTTTGCTCCGGATCTGACGCATAAATTTCATCAGTGCCTCCCCTGTTGTTCTCCGGGTACACATCCTCTCTGTTTATTGCAGAGACGTGTATCAGCAGAACAACGGGGAGGTGCTGCCGAAATTTTGCGTCGGATCCGGAGCATAGCATGGGAAAATGAACCCAATCTACACATACTCGGGTAGGACCTATCATTACCTATTGGAGTGTAGGTTGATTGGACGTAATAAAATTGACAAAGAAGATCAACTGATGAATATATACATGGTGAATTATATATATATTTGTTGTGTGTCTAGTAGCTCTGAAAGTCAAGATGAGTGATCGTGCCTGGATGTATACCGGTCACACTGGTCAGAACAAATGGAGCGCTGAATGGTTCACAAAAACGAAGGGGTTTGTGCAAGCCGCATTTGCAAATGGCCAGAGGAAAACCTGGTGCCCCTGTTTCCGGTGCGGCAATTGGGAAAAGAGGACAGAGGATGAAATGGGAAAACACATGCAGAAGAGTGGTTTTACGCCCGATTATACGGTGTGGACATATCATGGTGAGTCTGCCCAACGTGACAGAGCTGAGGTGGATCATCGTCGCACCGACGAGCATGGTACCGGGATGGAAAACATGGTGCAAGACTATGATGATGCTCGGGATTCGGACGAGGAGATGGAGGAATCTGCAAAGGCCTTCAATGAAATGTTGGAGTCTTCAAAACGTCCGCTCCACGAGCACACTGAGCTTTGTCAGTTGGATGCCATCTCACAAGTAATGGCTCTGAAGGCTCGGTTCAACTTGGGCAGAGAATGCTACGACGCAATAATGACAGTATTTGGATGCTTTCTACCCAAAGGCCATGTAATGCCTGCAAACCTGTACCAGTCGGACAAAATCCTCCGTGCACTGAAGATGCCCTATGAGAAGATACATGCCTGTGAGAAAGGATGTGCCTTATTTAGGCTTGACTATGCGGACTTGAACTATTGTCCCATTTGCAAGTCTTCTAGGTATGTTGTGGTAGACAACGATATGGGTGAGAAGACACAGACCAAAATCCCCGTTAGTGTTCTTCGGTATATGCCAATCTTACCAAGACTTCAACGTCTTTTCATGGTCGAAGAGACGGCCAGACAGATGACATGGCACAAAACAGGCAAAAGAACCGAACTAGATGCAGATGGGAATCTGATGATGGTACACACATCGGATGGTGTTGCGTGGAAAAAGTTTGATGAATGACATGCTGAGAAAGCGGCAGATCCGAGGCATCCTCGAGTCGGCATCACCACGGATGGGTTCAGTGTGTTTGGTATGACGGCAGCCCAATACAGTTGTTGGCCCGTATTTGTCTTTCCACTCAATCTCCCCCTCCCGAACAGATTATGCAAAGAAAGAACATTTTCCTGACGTTGATAATTCCAGGGCCCAACTATCCGGGGAAAATATGAATGTGTACATGCAGCCGCTTAAGGACGAATTGCAAGAAGCCTGGGATAATGGGTTCAAGACATAGGACGCCTATAGCAAACGGAACTTCATAATGCGTGTCTGGTACATGTACTCGACGCATGACTTGCCGGCGTATGCGCTATTCGTTGGCTGGTGTGTGCATGGAAGGTTCCCGTGCGCCACATGCAAGGGAGCTCTTGAGTTTCGTTGGCTTCAGGCCGGTCGCAAGTTTTCTTGCTTCGACATGCATAGACAGTTCCTGGATCCTTGCCATAAGTTCAGGAAAGACAAGAAGAACTTCATCAGAGGTAGAGTTCTCAAAAACTCTGCACCACCTGCGTTGACAGGCCAACAGACCCTGGATCAGTTAAATGCTCTCGAGCCAGATCCAGAGCGTCCAGGGTACTTCAAGGGGTATAATTCTAAGCACGCCTGGACTCACAAGACATGCTTATGGGATCTGCCTTACTTAAAAGACCTCCTTTGCCCACACAACATCGACGTGATGCACACTGAGAAGAATATCGCCGAGGCACTTTTTGGTACATTGTTCGGCATAGATGGGAAGTCAAAGGCTAATACTAAGGCTAGAGTCGATCTGGAGGTGCTATGTGATAGGTCGTTACAAAACATGAAAGAACCGAAAGGAAAGCAGAACTGGACGAAGCGAAAGGCATGGTTCAATCTTGGAAGGCCAGCTATGAGGGAAATTATCTTGTGCGTGAAAATGCAGTTGATGTTCCCCGATGGGTATGCAGCTAATCTAAAGAGGGGAGCGAGTCTTGATAAATTGAAGATATTTGGTCTCAAGAGTCATGATTGGCACATATGGATTGAGCGGGTAATGCCGGTTATGTTGCGTGGCTTCATCCCTGAGGATGAATGGCTAGTACTGGCAGAACTCAGCTATTTCTTCTGTGTTCTTTGTGCGAAAGAACTATCGCCTGGCGTGCTAGAAGAAATGGAAGAGTTGGAGCCGTAGTTGATCTGCAAGTTAGAGAAGATCTTTCCACTGGGCTTCTTTAATCCAATGCAGCATTTGATTTTGCATCTCCCGACCGAGGCAAGATTAGGGGGGGGGGGCCCGTGCAAAATCGTTGGTGCTACCCAACTTAGAGGATGCAGAAGACGCTTCGACAAAAATGTAAAAATAAACGTAGAATTGAAGCATCGATGGCTGAGGCATTCATCACTGAGGAGGCGGCAAACTTCGTGACAGCACACTACGAAGCCAAAAATCGTCATTTGCATAATCCGAAGCCTCGATACAATGCTGACGAACCTCAAAAGGGTGGATCCAACCTCAGCCTACTCAAAGGGAATCTTGCACCAGCCAGTGGTTCGAAACCAGTATCTTTGGATAACGAAGAATGGCGGACCATTACGTTGTATATCTTCAACAACCTGACAGAAGTGCGGCCGTACATCGAGTAAGTTCTCGGTACATTGTTTCGCAACTTCTATTTCCTTTGAACTGCTCTTATTCCTGGATATTTCATACAGTCGATACGTCGCCATATTCTCGTATGGAGCGGTAATCCAAAAGGATTCCGCCGAAGAGTATGAGCTTCTCGCAAAGCAAGGAGGCGGCTATCCCGGTTTCATCTCTTGGTTCAAACAAACAGTAATTTCTATTAGACCATTTCATTACATTCGCTAATTTCTGCCTAATGCAACAATCCTTTCGTATTAAACTTGTAGGCTAATTCAGAGTCTATGGACGCCGAATTGAGACAAGTCGCTAATGGTTTTGACTATAAGGTCCGTTCATTTGACAAATACGACATCAACGGGTATCGCTTTCGTACTATGGCAAAGAACTATCTATGGCCGACTGAAAGTCTACAAATTGTTGTGTATCTGCTATCGGCGAAGGAGGTACCGAGTATTATGGGAGAGTTCAAGCAACTTATGAACTTATATTCTATGGTGACAACCCGCCGAATGTCGTACTCTTCAAATGTTATTGGTTTCAGCCGAAGGAGACTAGAAGGACTCATGAACATATAGGGCTAGTTGAAATCAAACAAAGCACCCATTTAGATGTTCCTGATGTCTATATTACGGCTCAACGGGCGACCCAAGTATTCTATCTACCATGGGCCTGCCAAACTAATCCAAATATGAAAGGTTGGGATGTCGTTTATGAAGTGCCGCCACGTGCTAGACTATCTCCCCCAAAGGAAGAGGATTATGAACCTCACATTAACCCAGAGACATATGAAGGAGAATTCTTCCAAGAGACACGTCTTTCCAAAAAGCGTTTCAAGAACCACTATACTTCACCCCAAAACATTGAAGTAGACAGCGACAGTGAATCCGACCTCAACCCAGAGGAGGAACAAGAAGAGCCGGAACAAGAAGAGGTTACTGCTGCGGATGACCTGTCAATGCTTGACCGATTACGTCAAGGTGGCCTTCCACATGTTGATGCCACTGAACCCTATGAGCCCGTCATTGATTATAGTGATGATGATGATTATGCATTTATTGATGATAGTGATCGAGATTATTAGTAGTGTCAGGTATATAATTTTTTTATGTTGTACTTGATGATGATACACTTAAGTGATATACATATTATTATTCATGTCGGTATTTTTTTTATGTTGTACTAATTTCGTTTACTCTTTGTCATGGCATGTGTTGAAAGATGGTGGGCGCTGGTAAGTTTCTTCTAGTGTTTTGCTTAACAAATGCATAAAGACCTAGACTTAGCCTTATTTCCTCCAATATGCTTACCACAATGACCTAGAGTTAGCTTCTTTTCCTCCAAAATGACTTAATAAGCTTACTGACCTCCAAAACCATCCATTCTACCTAAGTTAGCTCTAAAACGATCTATACTTAGCTTTGTTTCCTCCAAAATGACCTAAGTTAGCTCTAGTTTGCTTAGTTAACTAGGTTTGCTCAATAATAACATGTACTTCGCTTACTTATGTCAAAGATGGCATAATTAGCTTAGTTAGCTCATAAACAATCCATTTTACCTAAGTTAGCTCTAAAATGACCCATTATACCTTAGTTAGCTCATAAATGATCCATTTTACCCAAGTTAGCTCTAAAATGACCCATTTTACCTAGACTAACTCCAAAATGATCCATTTTACCTATGTTAGCTCTAAAATGACCCATTTTACCTAGGTTAGCTCCAAAATGACCCATCTTGCCTAGGTTAGCTCCAAAATGATGCATTTTACCCAAGTTAGCTCTAAAATGACCCATTTTACCTAGATTAGCTCATAAACGATCCATTTCACCTAGATTAGCTCACAAACGGTCCATTTTACCTAGTTCAGCTCCAAAATGACCCATCACACCTAGGTTAGCTCTAAAATGATGCATTTTACCAAAGTTAGCTCATAAACGATCTATTTCACCTAGGTTAGCTCATAAACGATCCATTTCACCTAACTTAGCTCAAAAACGATCCATTTCACCTAGGTTAGCTCCAAAATGACCCATCTTACCTAGGTTAGCTCTAAAATGATGCATTATCACTAGTAGAAAACAGGGCTTAGGTCACAGGACAGTTTTCACATTAGTCCCGGTTCAGTCAAGAACCGGGACTAATGTGAGCATTGGTCCCGGTTCGTGCGGCCAGGGACCTGCCGGGCCTCGTGGGGGCATTGGTCCCGGTTCGTCCGGACCCTTTGGTCCCGGTTGGTGGGATAAACCGGGACCAATGGGCCATGCTCCTGGCCCACCACCCTTTAGTCCCGGTTACTACCACAAACCGGGACTAAAGGCCTGGTCCTAGTTGCGGCCAGTGTTTAGTCCCACCTCGCCAACCGAAGGGCGCTCACATCAGTTTATAAGGTCGTCCCTCTCTGCCTTGTTGAGCTTCTCTTAAAGTGAAAATAGATGCCCTTATACAGGGAATTTGACCTAAATTCACAGTAAATTTCATAGAAATTTATTATGAATTTAGGTTGAATTTTCTCTATAAGCGCATCTATGTTCATTTTTTTATAATTATAAAATAAATAAACCTTAATAAAATAAATAAAACTAAATAAACCTTAATAAAATAAAAGAAAATAAACTATAGTAACTACAATAAATAAACCTTAATAAATTAAGTAAAAATAGCAGCAGTAAAATAAATAAAAATAGCAGCAGTAAAATAAATAAAAATAAAATAATTAAAGTAAAATACATAAGTAATTAGAAATAAAATAAATAAGTTTTTTGTTGTAAGTAGAAACAAAACAAAACAAATAAAGCAAAAGAGAAAAAAAGAGGAAAAAAATTATGCCACCTACTGGGCCACCACGGCCTGAATACGACTAGAAACCCATCCATGGGCCAGGATTCAGGCCCGCAGAAGGCCCAGTAGGCCCCACAGGCAAAGAGAACAGTTAGGCCTGAAAACCTGCAGTTGAGAGGAGTTCGAGAGGGTGGGCGCAGCAGCGCTTATAAACCACTCTCGAGCTCTCTCAACTAGCGAGGTGGGACTAAACTTTTGACGCGGGGCAGCACAAGGCCTTTGGTCCCGGTTGGTGCCACCAACCGGGACTAAAGGGGGCATTGGTCCCGGTTCGTGGCACCAACCGGGACCAAAGGCCTTTAGTCCCGGTTGGTGCCACCAACCGGGACCAATGAGTTCCCTATATATACCCCATCGCCACAGCAGAGCACTCCAAAGTGCTTTGTTTTTTCTGGCCGGCGAGGGGAGGGCATTTGGGTGCTCTAGCTCACCTCCTATGCACATGAGGTTTTCGATGAAATGTCTGAGCCACACTAGTTAATCTTTGTTCTCTCGAAACTCGACCTCCGAGCTCCATTTTCCCCGAGATTTGTCTAGGTTTAGCGGTCCGTCAAATCCCGTCCCCGTCTTCACCGCCGTCGATCGCCCGCGCCGATCTCATCGCCAGCGCCACCGTGGTGAGCCTCTTGTTCTTATCTTCTTTCTGAAAGGAAAAAATTCTTACTTGAGATAGTTACTTGTCTAATTTTGTTACTTTTATTATTCCTTCTTATTACATAGTGCGATGGTTTTGGTATCCGCCCCCGTCGGCCCTCGTCCTGTCTATGATTCGGATGTGGTATATATTATCTTTTTATAACTATTTGGTTCATTTATTGTTTATGACAAATATACCGAACAACGTGACATAGATTTTATTTATCTAGGAGATGGTTGAACCGGAAATTCTAACCGACCCTATTGTCGAGAGGTTAAATTTAGTTGAAGAAGAAAACAATTACTTGAAGGAAAAAATAAAAAATTTGAGGAGGAGAAGATGATATTGGAGTTGCATGTTGCGGATGTCGTCGATGATCACAAGATCAAGATGGATGCAATGCGCTTGAAGATTAGAAAGATTAGAAAATATGCCATTCATACCGAGGCTTGGTATCATTATGCCGTTGGATCAATTGTTACCTTGGTTGCGATTATGATCGCATTTGTTTTCGCATTGAAATGTTTTACATAGTTTCAATGTATGGCTTAATTAATTAGATGCTCTGGAGAGCTATATATATGTTGTTAGATGAGAACTATGTATGTACTTTGGTTCTAATGTGATGATGAACTTCTATTAATTTGGTCACTTAATTATCTATTCATGATGTTCTGTAATGGTTTTTGACACACTTAATTATATATAATGCACGCAGATGAACCGGCAATGGATGTACGGTGTCAGACACACCTCCGAGTACATTAAGGGCGTGCATGATTTTCTCGAAGTGGCTGAGGCAAACAAGCAGAATGGTTTTATGTGTTGTCCATGCCCTATATGTGGGAATACGAAGTCTTACTCTGACCGGAAAATCCTTCACACCCACCTGCTTTACAAGGGTTTCATGCGAGACTATAATGTTTGGACGAGGCACGGAGAAATAGGGGTTATGATGGAAGACGGCGAAGAAGAAGAGGACGATGACAACTATGTGCCCCCTGAATACGGTGATGCTGCAACGGGGGAAGCTGCTGAAGATCAAGAGGAACCAGACGATGTGCCCAATGATGCTACAAGGCGGGAAGCTACTGAAGATCAAGAGGAACCAGTGCCTGATGATGATGATCTCCGCCGGGTCATAGTCGATGCAAGGACGCAATGCGAAAGTCAAAAGGAGAAGCTGAAGTTCGATCGCATGTTAGAGGATCACAAAAAAGGGTTGTACCCCAATTGCGAAGATGGCAACACAAAGCTCGGTACCGTACTGGAATTGCTGCAGTGGAAGGCAGAGAATGCTGTGCCTGGCAAAGGATTTGAGAAGCTATTGAAAATATTGAAGAAGAAGCTTCCAAAGGATAGCGAATTGCCCGACAGTACATACGCAGCAAAGAAGGTCGTATGCCCTCTAGGATTGGAGGTGCAGAAGATACATGCATGCCCTAATGACTGCATCCTCTACCGCGGTGCGTACAAGGATCTGAACGCATGCCCGGTATGCGGTGCATTGCGGTATAAGATCAGACGAGATGACCCCGGTAATGTTGACGGCGAGCCCCCCAGGAAGAGGGTTCGTGCGAAGGTGATGTGGTATGCTCCTATAATACCACGGTTGAAACGTCTGTTCAGAAATGAAGAGCATGCCAAGTTGATGCGATGGCACAGTGAGGACCGTAAGAAAGACGGGAAGTTGAGAGCACCCGCTAACGGTTCATAGTGGAGAAAAATCGAGAGAAAGTACTGGGCTGAGTTTGCAGCTGACCCAAGGAACGTATGGTTTGGTTTAAGCGCGGATGGCATTAATACTTTCGGGGAGCAGAGCAGCAATCACAGCACCTGGCCCGTGACTCTATGTATGTATAACCTTCCTCCTTGGATGTGCATGAAGCGCAAGTTCATTATGATGCCAGTTCTCATCCAAGGCCCTAAGCAACCCGGCAACGACATTG
Organism: Aegilops tauschii subsp. strangulata; assembly: GCF_002575655.3. Taxonomy (NCBI): domain Eukaryota; kingdom Viridiplantae; phylum Streptophyta; class Magnoliopsida; order Poales; family Poaceae; genus Aegilops; species Aegilops tauschii. Next base: position 500,003,455 of record NC_053041.3, on the reverse strand, counting down.
ATGTGTACCTAAGGCCATTAGTTGAAGAACTTTTACAGCTGTGGAATGGAAACGGTGTACGTACGTGGGATGAGCACAAACAGGAGCAATTTAACCTGCACGCGTTGCTGTTTGTAACCATCAACGATTGGCCCGCTCTCAGTAACCTTTCAGGATAGACAAACAAGGGATACCACGCATGCACGCACTGTTTAGATGACACTGAAAGTATATACCTGGACAAAAGCAGGAAGAATTTGTACCTGGGCCATCGTCGATCTCTTCCGACCAACCGTCAATGTCGAAAGAAAGGCAAGCATTTCAAAGGCGAGGCAGATCACCGGAAGAAGCCCGCCATGCGTACCGGTGATCACGTACTTGCTATGGTCAATGATTTACACGTAATATTTGGAAAGGGTCCCGGCGGACTAGCTGTTCCGAATGACGCTGAGGGACATGCACCCATGTGGAAGAAGAAATCTATATTTTGGGACCTACCCTATTGGAAAGAGCTAGAGGTCCGCTCCTCAATCGACGTGATGCACGTGACGAAGAACCTTTGCGTGAACCTGCTAGGCTTCTTGGGCGTGTATGGGAAGACAAAAGATACACCTGAGGCACGGGAGGACCTGCAACGTTTGCACGAAAAAGACGGCATGCCTTCGAAGCATTATGAAGGTCCTGCCAGCTACGCTCTTACGAAAGAAGAGAAAGAAATCTTCTTTGAATGCCTGCTCAGTATGAAGGTCCCGACTGGCTTCTCGTCGAATATAAAGGGAATAATAAATATGCCAGAGAAAAAGTTCCAGAACCTGAAGTCTCATGACTGCCACGTGATTATGACGCAACTGCTTCCGGTTGCATTGAGTGGGCTTCTACCGAAAAACGTCCGATTAGCCATTGTGAAGCTATGTACATTCCTCAATGCAATCTCTCAGAAGGTGATCGATCCAGAAATCATACCAAGGCTAAGGAGTGATGTGGCGCAATGTCTTGTCAGTTTCGAGCTGGTGTTCCCACCATCCTTCTTCAATATCATGACGCACGTCCTAGTTCATCTAGTCGACGAGATTGTCATTCTGGGGCCCGTATTTCTATACAATATGTTCCCCTTTGAGAGGTTCATGGGAGTCCTAAAGAAATATGTCCGTAACCGCGCTAGGCCAGAAGGAAGCATCTCCATGGGCCATCAAACAGAGGATGTCATTCGGTTTTGTGTTGACTTCATTCCTGGCCTTAAGAAGATAGGTCTCCCTAAATCGCGGTATGAGGGGAGACTGACTGGAAAAGGCACGCTTGGAGGGGGACTCAATAATATGCAGGGACGGATATTCTTGGTCTCAAGCACACTACACAGTTCTACAGAACTCTACCTTGGTGACCCCGTATGTCGATGAACACAAGAACAGTCTGCGCTCCAAACACCCGGAGCAGTGTGACGACTGGATTACATGTGAACACATCAGGACTTTCAGCAGTTGGTTGGAAACACGTCTCAGAGGTGACACCACTGTTTGTGATGAGTTGTACTCGTTATCCAGGGGACCATCTTCGACTGTATTGACTTACAAAGGGTACGAGATAAATGGGAATACATTTTACACGATCGCCCAAGATCAAAAGAGCACCAACCAAAACAGCGGTGTCCGCTTTGATGCAGCAACCGAGAGGGGAAAGGACACATATTATGGTAACATAATGGACATATGGGAACTTGACTACGGACATGATTTTAAGGTCCCTTTGTTTAAGTGCAAATGGGTCAATCTGTCAGGAGGCGGGGTACAGGTAGACCCACAGTACAGAATGACAACAGTGGATCTGAACAATCTTGGGTACACTGACAAACCATTCGTCCTAGCCAATGATGTGGCACAGGTTATCTATGTGAAGGACATGTCTACCAGACCGAGGAAAAGAAAAGATAAGGAAGCGAATACATCATACGATGAGCCAAAGCGCCACATAGTTCTTTCAGGAAAAAGGGACATTGTGGGAGTGGAGGGCAAGACAGACATGTCTGAAGATTATGAAAAGTTTCATGAAATTCCTCCCTTCAAAGTCAAGGCTAACCCAAGCATCCTGATAAACGATGAAGATTATCCATGGTTACGGCGCAATAAGCAAATGACACAAGCGAAGAAAAAGTGAAGACTTTCTCCCGCAACTATTATGATGATACCATGCCAATTTTGTAATAGACGAGTATGATACCATTGTCCGTTTTGTACAAGAACTGCATCTAGTTTTTGCCGTAACCCTCTCAACTTTCTTGCACATGCTATGTGGATGAAATGATGATACCATGCCAACTTTCAACCTTCTCAGAGTTCATTTGAAATGCTTTTCAATTTTAGGGTCTTATAGCTCAAAATAATTAGTAAATGCATGAAAAATAACAGGCCAAAAATTAAAAATTATGCCACCTACTGGGCCACCACGGCCTGAATACGATTAGAAACCCATCCATGGGCCAGGATTCAGGCCCGCAGAAGGCCCTGTAGGCCCACAGGCATGTACAGAGAGGTTAGGCCCGTAAGCCTGCTTTAGAGAGGAGCTTGACAGCTCAGGCGCACCGCACCTTATAAACAGGTGCGGCTCTCTCTCAGCTAGCGAGGTGGGACTAAACTCACCACCACGCCGCTGTGCAAGGCCATTGGTCCCGGTTGGTGGCACGAACCGGGACCAATTCCACCCTTTGGTCCCTGTTGATGCCACGAACCGGTACTAATGAGGCTGTGGCCCCACGAGCACCTTTAGTACCGGTTCGTGGCACGAACCGGTACTAGAGTTTCTTACTAAGCAGTTTTTTAGTCCCACCTCGCTAGCTGAGAGGCACTACGAGCGGTTTATAAGCCCAGAGTGCAGAGACGATGAAGAAGAGGCGCAATGCTCACGTTGCTTAGCTTCAAGCCTTGAGGAATAAGGTAGACTACATGGAGCTATGTGCAGTGTAGTCTACACTATTCCGAAAGGCTTGAAGCAAATCAACGAGCATTGCGCCTCTTTTTTATTTTTAATAACTTATTACAACTCCGGACTTCTTGTGTTCCGACAAAATAAAATAAACTTTAATAAAATTTATGAAACTAAAATTAACAAAGTATTTTCTGTTCAAAACATTATAAGAAACCTCTATTATTATTGAAACTAAAATCATATAAAATTTATGCAACTAAAATTATCGAAGTATTTTCTGTTCAAAATAATTAAAAGCAAAAAGAATTTTCATAAATAACTTTTTTTGATAGAAACTTTAATAGCAAAAAGAATTATCATAAAGTAAAATAAATAAGTAATTAGAAACAAAATAAAATAAAATAAATAAGTTTTTTGTTGTAAGTAGAAGCAAAACAAAATAAATAAAGCAAAAAAAAAACAAAAAAACTAAATACAGCAAAAAAAATTCATAAAGAACTTTTTTTGATAGAAACTTTAATAGCAAAAAGAATTATCATAAAGTAAAATAAATAATTCATTAGAAACAAAATAAAATAAAATAAATAAGTTTTTTTGTTGTAAGTAGAAACAAAATAAAATAAATAAAGCAAAAAAAACAAAAAAACTAAATACAGCAAAGAAAATTGTTTGGGCGCTGCCCGCTTAGCCTTCCAACCCTCAGGTTTGCAAATACAGGCCCAAAAGGGCTAGGACGCTAAACGGGCAGCGCGCCAAAGTTAAGCCCAGAAGCCTACTATAGAGAGGAGTTCGAAACAGCAGCCGCGCCGCGGCATTTAAACTGGTGCGGGCGCCCCTCGGCTAGCGAGGTGGGACTAAACTTTTGGCCGCGATGCGGACAGCAAAAAAAATTGTTGGGGCGCTGCCCGCTGGGCCCTCCAACCCTCGGGTTTGCAAATACAGGCCCAGAAGGGCTAGAGGGCTCAACGGGCAGCGCGCCAAAGTTAGGCCCAGAAGCCTGCTATAGAGAGGAGTTCGAGACAGCAGCCGCAGCGGGGCTTATAAACCACTCCGAGCCCCTCTCAACTAGCGAGGTGGGACTAAACTTTTGGCCACGACGCGGGCAGCAAGAGGCCTTTGGTCCCGGTTGGTGCCACCAACCGGGACTAAAGGGGTGCATTGGTACCAGTTCGTGGCACCAACCGGGACCAATGCCCCCCCTTTAGTCTCGGTTAGTGCCACCAACCGGGACCAAAGGCCGCCGCTTCCCGCCCTTTGCGCTGCTGAAAAGGGACCTTTGGTCCCGGTTGGTGGCACCAACCGGGACTGAAGGGTGGCATTGGTCCCGGTTGGTGCCACGAACCGGGACCAATGCCCTTGCTATATAACCAGGACTTGTGAAAATTTCACATCTCCGTCGCCTCCCTCGCCAGTTACCCCCGCCGCCCGGCTACCCAAATCACTCGCGCGCACCTCGTCGCCGCCGCCGGCCGCCATCCCCGTCTCCCCGTTCCCCTGCCCCGCGCCCGAGCCCACGCCGGCCGCCGCCCCGTGCCTCTGCCCCGTCCCCGAGCACGCACGGCCGCGCCCCTGCGCCCCGGCCCGCCCCCACCATTGTCGTCGTCGCCGGCGCCCGCCCCCACTGCCGCCCCTGCCTCGACGCCGCCCCTCCTCCCCGTTCGGTCCGGCTCCGGCGACCCCCTTTCCTCCCTGTCCCCTCGATCCTCTTCATATAATTTTTTTCATATAAATTTTTTTCATATGCATATGTTGATTATATGGATGGATGGATGATGTATATGTTCATTATATGGATGGATGGATGATGTATGCTTTTTTTCATATAATTTTTTTAGGCAGATTTTTAGAATTTTTTGTGTATGTATGTTATGTTTATATGTATGTATGTATGTTCATATGTATGTATGTTTATATGCAAATCATATGCAAAGAAAATGTATGAATGGTCATATGCAAAGAAAAAATGTATGTACGGTCATATACAAAGAAAATGTATGTATGTATGTTCATATGAAAGAAAAATGTATGTATGTATGTTCATATGCATATGCAAAGAAAATGTATGTTCATATGCATATGCAAAGAAAATGTATGTTCATATATATGATGATATGTTCATATAAAAAGGAAAATAAGAAGAGGAAGAAAGGAGAAGAAGAGGAGAGGAAGAAGAGGAGAAATAAATAAGAAGAGGAAAAAAGAAGAAAAAGAAGAGGAGAAGAAGAAAGGAATAGAAGAGAAGAAGAAAAAATAGAAAAAATTCTATTTTTTCTTCTTCTCTCCTCTATTCCTTTCTTCTTCTCCTCTTTTTTTTCTTCTTTTTTTTCTTTGATCTTCTCCTCTATTCCTTTTCTTCTTCTCCTCTTTTTATTTCTTCTTCGTTTTCTTATGTTTTATCAGGTCTGCTTCGTCGATATACCCCTCCCCCGATAACTTCAACACGAGGGGGGGTCGATATACCCCCTCCCCGCCGATAATATTATTTTCCCATGTACGTATGTCGTCGTTGTCGATATAACCCCCTCCCGATAACTTCAACACGTGGGGGGGGGTCGATATACCCCCTCCCCGATAACATTATTTTCCCATGTATGTATGTCATCGTTGTCGATATATATAACTCCCTCCCAGATAACTTCGACATGATGGACGGTCGATATTTATACCCCCTCTTGACCGTGATTACTTATACCACGGGAGCACCCCCCGGCCCTCTCGCTCGACCAAAACTCTCGAGGACACCCAAACCCTAGAAAAAAACGATGTCGGTCTCCTACCCCCTCCCGTCGCGGCCCTACCCTTGAAGCGTTGCCTAGGCCACCCCAAACCCGGAATAAGCTAGGTCTACGTTTGCACTAATATATCCACCTGCTGTCATGTTTGTGTAATAATTGCCATGTTGTAATATTTGCAGAAACAATGGAGCACGGACGAGACGAGCAAGCAGAAGAGGTGTTGGGGGACATAATCTTAGCCGGAGGTGATATCTTGTCGTATCTTAACGACAATGATCGTCTGGAAGAACAGGGTGAAGAAGCAGGCTACGGTGATCGAAGAGTGGAGGAGGAAAGACATGATTATGATGGCTCCGGTGACCCAATGCTGGTGCAAGAAGGAGCCCGTGGTGACGGCTCCGTTGACCGAACAGAGTCCGGCCAGGTAAATATTAGTTAAACCTGTGCTGACTAGCTAATTGATGCATTCATTGTTTTTGGTATGTACACATATTAATTAACACTCGTCTTTCTTCTTTTTTCTAGCCCTCCGGATCGAGCACAACTTCGGTAAAGAGACGAGGCCCGAAGAGAAAGTTGCGCTCGGATGAAAGGTTTGAGATCACAGCAATCGCGCGCGACGGCCAACCGATTGAACCCATCCGGACAAAGGATGCATTTGCTGCTCAGTGCGGGGTTCTAGTTAGGGACAAGATCCCGATCAGCATCCAGCAATGGTATAAGCCTAAGAAGGAAAACCCTGAGGTGTCTTATGTCAATGATATGCAGAAAGATGATCTTTGGACTGAGCTGAAGGCAAATTTCACCCTACCGCCAGAGGAGGATCCGGAGAAGCCAGTTATAGAGCAATTAATCAAGTCTCATGCTCTTAAGAAGATGGCAGACCTATTCAGGAGGTGGAAGAATGAGCTGAAAACGTTTGTCGACAAAGAAGAGACACCAGAATTCATCGGCCGGTATGAGAAGATCAGAGATCACTGGCCCGCATTTTGTGGCCCACAAGACATCGGAAAAGAGTAAGAAGATGCCAGCGACAAACAAGAAGAATGCTGCAAAGAAGAAGCTTCACCATCGCACGGGGTCAGGTGGCTACCTCAAAGTCCGACCTAAGTGGGCCAAGGCTGAGAATGATCTGCTTGAAAAAGGGATCGAACCACAGACAATGAACTTGACAGACCATTGCCGGACTTGGTTCTTCGGGGCTGGCGGAACCTTGGACCCTGTATCAGGGAGGTGCATTTGGACGAACGAGCTTTTGAGAATACCAGTCAAGAAGATTTAGCAATATATCGATGCAGCGCAGCAAGGGACGTTCGTTCCAGACAGAGAGAACGACGAGCTCACAATGGCCCTCGGGAATCCTCAGCACCCTGGACGGACACAAGGCACGGCAGGCTCCGTTCCGTGGAAGGCTGGTTTTCCGGATGCGGGCGGTTACAAAAGCCAGGAGAGGAGGAAAAAAGTGGAGCAGATCCAAATTCAGAAGCTGCACGAAAGGGTTCAAGCACTAGAGGAACGAGACGGCAATCGACATGCCGAAACTGCCCCCGACGCTACACCGCCATCTCAGCGGAGAAGCAGCGTGGCTTCCACCGAGCAGCTTCAGCTGGAGCATGCGGCTCCTGCTAGCTACCCCATGGATGCTATCACGGAGTCTCAACATTGCCACCTTATGGCGGAATGGCAGAACTTCAAAGTCAAGGCGGTTGTTGGCTCTGTTTTACCTCCTGAACCCGGCGCAACCTACCACTGCCGGCCGATTCCAGAAGGATATGCTAGGGTGATGGTGGATGAAATAACGAAGGGATTTGAGGAGCTCCAGCTTGACCACCCTACCGGTGAAGGGGAGACTCGGCTGGGTTCTGCTCTGAAGACTCCATGCCTATGGCGGAAGGAGCTCATCAAGCTTCCGAACTGGACGGCTCCGGCGAGTAAGGGCACTCCGCCTCCTCCTCCGGCGAGTGATCAGGGCACTCAGCCTCCTTCTCCGGCGCGTGGCGGCACTCCGCCTCCTTCTCCGCCAGCGCCGGCGCGCCAGAGCAGCCAGCCTCCTCCTTCTCCGCCTCGTCAGCAAGGGCGGAAGAGACCCGCCGCCGCTGCGGCTGCTCCGGCGCGTTGTAGTCCTTCTCCTCCGCCTCGTAAGCAAGGAAAGAAGACAGCCGCAGTCGCTCTGTCTGCTCTACCAGCGTCTAGCAGTACAGCTGCCAGAGGCAGGAGGCAATACAGATTCGGTCCTTCTCTGAAGACTCCAGAGAAGTTACCATACGAGAGGACCGAGGAGGAAACCAGGAAGATCGTGCGAGCCGAAGTGACAAACTTCTTTGAAGGGGTGAAAGCAAAGAAACATCCACCTCAGGAGGAGAAGGGTAGATCCGGTGAAAGCAAAGCGCACTCTGGCTGCCCTGACAAAACCACCAAAGTCTCCGCCGAGAGGCAACTATGAGTGCATTCTTGCAAAGACATATGCCGAAGCGGAGCGGTCGGGAAGTACTGTCAGTGATCGAAGGTTAAAAGAACGATGAGCTGGGAAAAAATTGCCCAGCTCGGCGAACAAGCGAACCAATCGTGCCCCCCGCTCAAGGTGTCAAAAGACATCGTCGCTAATGATCCGAGTATGGTGCCCGGTTATAGCAATCTTGGAGATTACCTGCCCGACGATGTACATTATGAAATAATGGAGGTGGACGAACACAAATACCATTACGGGAAGCCTCTCGTCAAAGATGAAAGATCTCTAACAACGATGATGCGAAGACTACATGATTGGTACATGAAAACCTGCAGAGAGTCTGATGGGATGGATACTTTGACGCTGAGAGTTAAACCGGAGCATGACCTCGTTGGAATTGATCTGCTGAATGTTCCATTTGAGGATTTCTTCCAGTTTTACAATCAAAAGGCCCTCGATAAAACAACGATCACTTGCTACTGTCTGTAAGTAGTACTACTTCTGTCATTAAGTCTCTCTATATAGGTCAGCTCTTTCATTGCATGTATTTATAATTATCCTCACTATATTATGCAGATTGAAGATCGCCGAATTGAAGAAAAGACGAATAGGTGATATTGGGTTCATTAACACAAATCTCATAGATGCATATACGGTTGAAAAACATCCCAAAGAAGCCGAGGCCAACTTGCTACAATTGTTGGTATTAAATCAAAACAAAGATATAATACTCTTTCCTTACAACTTCAAGTGAGTGTTATTGTCTTGTGCATATTCGGTTTCCCTTATTAGTCCAGGTTATGGTAATGTAATTGATGACTTATGCATGCATGCGCAGCTTCCACTATATTCTCCTAGAGATTAAGCTTGAGCAGGGAGTAGTAACCGTCTTAGACTCGAGACGAAAAGATCCCCAGGACTATGCGAACATGACTCAAATGCTCGAGAAGTAAGCCAAATCGATCATTATCCACCATATCAGCAACTTTGTTCATTTCCTGATATCAAGTAATTGTTTTCTTTGTCTGGCAGGGTTTGGAGAAAATTCACCTCAAAAGCTCCGGGACTGCCGAAGAAGCTGCAATTTAATCACCCGAAAGTAAGTACTATAGTAGCATGTTCCGTGCATCTCCTAGTGATTCAAGCGCTAGTTTCATCAATACCATTTAGCATGCTTGCTTATCAGTTTGATTGACCTCTATTTCTTGTAAAGTGCTTGTGGCAGGAACCCGGGAATAATTACTGTGGATACTACGTTTGCGAGTCCATCCATTACACGACCTGTGAGCAGGGCTACACTGAAGAACAATATGAAGTGCGTAAGCAATAATATTCACAATTTTATTTTATTACCATCATTTGTGTTGAGTTTCATTTATTCATATATATATGTATTGACCCCCTTCTTCAAATTAGATGTTTCGGAAGCGGGATGAACTCCTAGCACCAGATCGTATGCGAGGAATTCAAGAGGAATTGGCGGCATTCTTCCTTGACCACGTGATCGCTGAAAACAGAGAATACTATGTGGACCCTGTGTTCCTACAATTTAATTAGGAGATTATATTGTAAGAGATAATTATTGTATATATGTAGCTGGTAGTGTCGGATAGATATACGAGAACTTGTTGTTCGACCAATATCTCGGAGAAGGAGAGGTGGTCGATATCTCGGAGAAGGAGAGCTGCTGATGCGTGGATGCCTATTGGTCCTGGTTGGTGACACCAACCGGGACAAAAGGCCCTGCATGTTGGTCCCGGTTGGTGGCACCAACCGGGACCAAAGGCCCCCCTGCCTGGGCTGGCAGCAGCGGCCACGTGGAGGACCTTCTGTCCCGGTTCGTGTAAGAACCGGGACTAAAGGGTTAGGGCTTTAGTAACGACCCTTTAGTCCCGGTTCGAGAACCGGGACAAAAGGCCCTTACAAACCGGGGTAAAAGCACCTTTTCCTACTAGTGTATACCTAAGTTAGCTCATAAACGATCTATTTCACCTAGGTTAGCTCATACGATCCATTTCAACTAAGTTAGCTCATAAATGATCCATTTCACCTAAGTTAGCTCATAAATGGCATATACTTCTTCTTCTAGTCACCTTTTTCTAACTTTCTTATTTGCCTTTTTGCAGATTTCATTCACTTCACGGAAGCTAGCTTGCTATGATGGAGTGCTTGTTTTTTCTTTCATTCTCCTCTAGTATTCTTCTAGCTTGCTATGATGGAACTTGCTATCTTGATGAAACTTTGCATTGTAATATGTATGGATGGAACAATGTGTATGTGCAACTTGCTATGTATGAATGGATGGAACTATATATGTATGCACGGTGAAACTTATGTGCTGGATATGTCATATGTTTGCTGTTAAATAGCCGTGTGAAATATATATATATGTCATATATTTGCTATGAAAATTGCTGGATTTAAAAAAACAGAAAAAGCGTGGCTTCTTTGCCGTCAGCCGCTGATCGCAAAGGCGCCTTTGCCGTCCGCCGCGGACGGCAAAGAAGCCACGCGGCGGCCACCTGTGCTCCCTGGGAGCTGACCCATTTGGTCAGTTTGCCTACAGCGGCGGACGACAAAGGCTTTGCCTACAGTGGCAGATGGCAAAGGCTTGTCCCACAGTGACGTCCAAGTGACGTCATTCGGCGGACGGCAAAGGCCGGATGCTCTTTGCCGTCAGCGGCGGACGGCAAAGGCTGCCGTTAGCCGCCTAACAGACTAACAGCACATTTATTGCCGTCGGCTTTCTTTGTCGTCCGCCGCTGATGGCAAAGGCCCCTTTGCCGTCCGCTTCAGAAAGCAGACGGCAAAGAATATCTTTACCGTAGCCTACTTTGCCAGAGCCTTTTGTCGTCCGCGGCAGACGGCAAAGGCCTTTGCCGTCCGCCATCCTTCTCTTTGCCGTCTGCCGTGGCAGACGGCAAAGGCTTGTCCCGCAGTAACGTCCAGCTGACGTCATTCGGCGGACGGCAAACGCCGGATGCTCTTTGCCGTCAGCGGTGGACGGCAAAGGCTGCCGTTAGACGCCTAACAGACTAACAACACATTTATTGATGTCGGCTTTTTTTGCCGTCCGCCGCTGATGGCAAAGGCCCCTTTGCCGTCCGCTTCAGAAAGCAGACGGCAAAGAAGCTCTTTACCGTAGCCTACTTTGCCGAAGCCTTTTGCCGTCCGCGGCAGACGGCAAAGTAGCTGATTCCTGTAGTGATAGGAAGTGTTAGTGTACATCAAACTATGAGACTACATATAAAGAAGCATGCAACTGTAACTTGACTCCAGCAACTACCTTCTTGCTGTTGAAGCTCACAAGGTTCATCTGATATTGCCAACTCGTCTTGTGTCAAGAGTGCTTGGGAAGTAGTGTCAGGTGGCAAGGGAGCTTGGGAACGTGCTGCTAGCTCAGTTGACGCACGAGTAAGTCGTGTAGCTGGTAGTACTGTGGTAGGTGTTGCAAGAACTAGGGCTGTCTCTGCTTGTTTGGTGGCAGCTATTTGTTTCTGTTTGGCTTTTTTGCAACTCGTGTAGCATGGGATGCCGTGTTTGTAGAATTTTCGGCTGGACTTTGACCTTCTATTGCACCATCAGTACAAGCAGAATCTGCAGGATTCATCCACTTCTCATTCCCTGCCATTATGTGTTTCTTCCTCTTTCTCTGTGCCATGTTAAGTCAAGTCGACAAGAAAAACAAATAACAATTTAGTTCTTCAGAACAAATTGATGCCTGATGGAGACGAACTGAACTTTGATGTCAGACAACCACATGATAGGAGGATGTAATATGTATGAAAAACAGGATGGAAGAGATAACCAGAACTATGATGTGTAAACTAAGAAGAAGACATTTCACCAAATTAGAAGCAATGCAATGGAAGGTAGACACCATATGAAAGATGCTACAAATATCGCTCTGCCAAGTTAACAGTGTCTCATCATAAATGGCGTTTAAACAAATGTGAAGCAGTACAAGAAATAAATCATATGCAAGATGCAAACAACATCACACTACCATGTTAGAGGTCTCTCGTCATTAGTGCCATTGCATATTCACAGCATTGCATATTCACAGCTTATGATGTGTAAATTAAGGAGAAGGCATTTCAACAAATTAGAAGCAATGAAAGCTAGACACCATATGAAAGATGCAACGAATATCACTCTACCAAGTTAAAACTGTCTCGTCATAAGTGCCATTTCAACAAATTAGTAGTACAAGCTAGAAAAGAATGTGAGATGTAACCTATATCACACTCCGAAGTCAAACGTGTCTTATGATAAGTGATTGTTGCAGGTTACACAACAGTAGTAATTTGACGTAAGAACATGGTGTGATAGACATATATTGTATGTTCTAGAAACAGGAACACGTGTCATACTCAAGTATAATGTGTAAAGTAAGCAGATGGAATTCAACAAAATTAGAAGCAATACAAGCTAGACATCACACATAACATGCAACAACATATAACAGTGCCAAATTAGAGGGAGCACCGGTGATGGTGCACTAGGGGAGACGAGCTCATCATAAACACATCTTTGTTGAGTGTCTATGCATGTGTTGTCTTGCAAATCATCTTGGGGGTGTGGAGGTGTAGAAACTGTAGAGGCCCTCCGTTCAGAAGGATCACCTTTATCCGCTGCCTTGCTAACTTCCTTCCACTTTATTGATTTTGAATTGTCAAGTAAAACCGACAAGAAAAAGCAATAAAATTCTCTCTTCAGAACTCATTCATGCATGATACTGACAATCACTACTTTGATGTAAGGCAAACACATGATACCAGGATGGAATATGTACGAAAAACAGGACGACATGGCATGTTCACAATTGTTTGTGTAAACTAAGCAGAAACCATTCAGCAAATAAGAAGCAATGCAAGCTAGACACCACATGAAAGATGCAACCAATATGACTCTGCCAAGTTAAAAGCGTCCCATCATAAATGGAATTTCAACAAATTAGAAGCAGCGCATGCTATAAATCATATGAAAGATGCAACTAATATCGCACTTCATATACTAAAGGTGTCTCGTCATGTTGATTGATGCGGGATACAAAAAAATAGTTTTATGTAAGGACATGCTTAATAGACAGATGTACTATGTACTAAATACAGGAAGGCATGTCACATTAACAGGTATAATGTATAAGCTAAGCAGACTAGCACATGCAGTTTAACCAGATTGGAAGAATTACAATCTAGACACCATATGCAACATGCAACCACATATCACGCTGCCAAGTTAGAGCAAGCACCTGCGATGCTAGTGTAGGGGAAATGCTATAATCAACTACAGAGCTACGTTCACTATCTTCATCTAGCATTTCTGTTTCTTGAGAATCATGTCGGGAGGCTGACGCTGCATTCTTTAAATGAGGAGTAGTCCCCTTGCCTGCCTGCCTCGTCATAAGTGATTGATGAGGGATACACAAGAACATTAGTTTGATGTAAGAACATGGTTAATACACAGATGTACTAGTATGTACCAAAAACAGAAAGGCATGTCATATTCAAAGGTATAATGTGTAAGCTAAGCAGATGCAATTTAACCAAATTGGAAGCAATACAAGCTAGACATCCGGCTGGAGTGGTGAACATGATCATCTAGGACCTGAGAGCCTGGTGGGAGGCGGGCTGCTTCGCCACCATCGCAGCTTTTTAGTTGGCTTCCAGGTGATGCCTATCTTTGCTGGGCTTGTCACTGGCTCGGCCAGTGCCCTGACTAGCTATTTGTCTTCGGGTGCTCACGGGATGGTGGTTCATGTAAAAAAATATCTTTCCTTATCTTACCGACTTCGGCCTTTCGAATACAAGCTAGACACCATATGGAACATGCAACCACATATGACACCGCGAAGTTAAAGCAAGCACCTGGGATGGTGGTTCATTGCGAGCGAGGTCATCAACTCCAGAGCTACGTTTACCTTCTCCATCTGCTGACACTGCACCCTTTATAGCGCTGTAACGTGTCTTGCCTACCCGCACACCAAGCTGGAGCGACTTCTCTCTTTTATTTTTGGCTTCTCTCATGGCAGCAGAGTCTGAAATACCCTTGCATAGAAACACAATAGTGAGAGTAAGGGTGAAGTGTGTGCAGAACTAGTGCACTGTAAAAGTAGCAGATAGCAGGTGGCTGAAAAATAAATGACAGGAGACATATGATAGCTCTACAACATTGCATGGCAAACAAAATTAGATTCTACTCCGTATGATTTTGTAATATATGAGCACAGGAAATGCAGGTAATCCTCCAGCACACCACCACAAGTGGTCATATCTAAGATAACAGTCGACTGAAAATAAATAGGTCAGTCGATTTTTTTAGTGAACCGTCCGATCTATAAGGAACGGGCAGATGGCCTTCGTCTACCTCCTGCCAGTCACTGTTGACGACTTTCTCGAATCGCCAGCGGCCACCGGCCCAGACCCCTGCCTCCGCCGCCCCGCCCTCCCATCGACCCCACACCACCGCCGTGCTTGGCAGCGCCCCCAGGCCATCCCTTTAATCCCGGCCGACCTCCAGATCGGGCGCCAGTAGCTCTAGGCCGCACACGCCCCTAAGATAAACACCAAGGCGCTGCTTCCCCGGCGTAATAGGTGTACTAGAGCCTGTTACGCCGGGGAATGCTTCCGTTAATTGGGAATCAATTGGCCAGAAATTGAAATTCAGGGGGGCGACGGACCTCTAGCTAAGGTGAAATAGTATATGAGGAGAAACCTTGTGCATCGCGAGTTACTAGGAACATCTAGTATCAAGAAGAAGCGGTCAACTAGTGTCTTCTGTGGGATGAATACCGTGCAAGCAGAGACGTAAGATTTGCACGAATAAGGGAAGAGGAGTACCTTTTTCGGTTGCCGGTGTGGTCACCTCCACATGTCGCGCCGATCTTCTTCTTTTTACCGGGGAAACCGATGTTCTGGAGGGTGCAGGCTTGGACGAACCCATGGCCAAATTGTTGACTGTGTTGCCGTGGCCGTATGTCGGCGGAGGGGAAGCAGATCCGAGGCGGCGAAGGACGGCGTAGCAGGAACATCTCCGGTGCGGTGCAGGGTGGCGAAGTTGGAGCGGCAGCGGTGAGGCGCAGGACGGCGTGGTTGAACTGGCTCGGGTACGGACGGCTCGGCCTCGGCTTCAACTACTAGCCGTGGAGGGCGTTGCGATTGAGGTTGCGGTGGACGACAATGTCGGGGTATCGGCTCCGGCGTGATGGAGGAGGGCGGCGGTTGATGGGTGGGATGGGGTGGCGGACGGAGGACGCCGGGGTTTCGCGGCTGGTGGAGAGGTAGTTTTGGCGCCCACAAAGTACGAATGGGGAATCGGACGGGTGGGGGGAACCATGTTTCGGTCTGGGACGCACTTGTTTTTGGCTTTTTGAACAGAAGATGGGACGCGCTTGTTTGAAATGTGGGGAAAGTACAAACTTTGCCCCCCTCTTAAGTTTCGGACCTACTACGGGTCGGGGGTAGGATGGTAATCCCAGGTGTCCCAAATAGTGGGCAGGAGGGATTTCGGCCGCGCGCATGTGTGCTTAGGCGGCCATTGCGTATGAATGTTTTTCGGATGTGGTTGCGTGGCGTCTAGATGAAGCTACAAACCTACCCCGGTTTAGACCTTTGGACGTCGTGCCGGTAGGTTTCACGGGTCGGAGTTATTAGAAAAGTAATTTCCTTGTACTACCAAACATTGGTCTCACGCGGTTTCGGGCGAGTAGAGGCTCTTTTGGCGCTTCGTTCGAAATTTTGAAACAGAAGCGTTCATGTTTAGAGTACTCTTGAACTATGAGGATTGACCTAAATAGACAACGTTATATTTGACCTTGTATGTTTGAAAACCTCATTAAATTATCCGCTTCTTTTTGAAATTTTGACACTTGAAAATCCTATAACTACGATTATTTTGGAATGGAGGAGATAAATTTGAATCTATTTTGTACACGACTACATATGCTATTATGTACAAAATCAGAGCAAAGATTGGTGCCCCCATAATTTAGGTATGGTTTACAAATGCCATGATATCAAATTCAAATAATTGAATGGACTTCATGTTGAATTCGATTTTTTTAACCACCTTAAGTTGAGTTCAAATGTATGCTAGTTCATAGGTAGCTATTTATAATGTCCATTGTGTAACTTTCATATGTATAATGTGCTTTACACACACAACATGAACTATACTCACGTTATATTCGATTGCTAAAGCGATGCATTGTCTGGAGTTCAAAATACTAACTATGTGGATCAATTGTGTCGAATAATAACATAGACATGCTCAAATTCGATAGAATCTAGATGTCTGATGGATCAATGACCGCTCCTTACGCGAATTGCAAATATCATGATCCCATCCTAATATTTGGATACAATTTATATCTTTAATCAACGTGTAGAGCAGTCTTTTACGTGTAGTTTCACTCTCCATCGGTGGTCTCTCACACATGCTCACACACTCTCTCCCGAGGTGTCTTTCTCGCACACATGCTCTAGATATAACCCTCCCTCCCTCTCGTAACCATTTACAACTGTTTTCACTAACCTTTATCACAAGCACTCTTCCTCTCACAAACATACACACGCACAATCCTCATCGACCCTTTCTATATACATGGACCTGCCTACGTGTCTCATGTACGCACATTATCTTTACGCCTGTCTCTCACGCATTGTCTCACACCTCTCTTCCTAATCGATGAGTATGATTCTAGCAGAGCATTATGTAGGATGCCCCTTAAAGTTAGGTTGGATGAATAATAATATCAGAGATAAAGGGGTTACCTTAGTCCGAGAACCTAGGGTTACAAATCCTAGCCGGCTTTGTCAGTGGACATAGAGTCCTTCACAATTCTGCTATCTTTGTCTTGTACGACTAGTCATCCATGGGTCTTCCTAAATGCGTCACGGGCCGACCAATGTGGCGCAGGTCGGAACCGAACGAAGGGCCTCACCTCGACCCACCGGACCTCACGCGGTGACACACCCTCTGCCCCCACGTCTCATTATCTTCTCACACCCACACATACCAACACAAACACCACACACACAGAAAATTTCTCCTGGTGCCTCTATTCCCTCCCCCTTGCATATACACACTCAAGGGAATGGAATCTCTTGTCGTGACGTCATATTCGTCTCTCTCTCTAGACCACTCTCATTTCTCGTGCTATCTCTCCCACGCCCCCCCCCTGTCGGCCCCTCTATCCATGCCTCTCTCGAATACCTAATACACACACATACCTCTCTAGGCCCTGCCAAATGCATGAACTACACATTCACACATGTTACATCACGTACCCCACTGATCTAAAAAGCCCTCTCTTCATGTTTATTTCACGTACAACATTCCTTTTGAATAAAGTGTGGCCAAAAAGTTATTTTAGAGTTTCTACATATATACAACATTACGAAGATATATGGAGGAGTACGAACGCTAATTTGCATTGCATGGTGCCCACAATGATATTTATTCCGCACTGTGGATTTGTATATTTTTATACTATATACAAAGTTAGTCATAATAAAGAGAAACAAAGAGCATCTCTCTCTCCATCGCATACCCCCGCCCTATACGCCCCTTTCACGTATGCACACAAAACTATCTCCAGGTCCTCTAAAAGTAAGCCCCCAGAAAATTCACGCATGTTTCATCTTTCTCTCGCGATATATGCAATGACGATCATTGTATTCGAAGCGAAAGCACGATACATACATTGGACTTCAGAATCCACTCATTACGGTCACCATTTCCATTTAGTGGTTATTATACAGTCACGGGCTCACCATACAACTCTGTATTTGCTCATGACATGACAAGTTGACCAGTTAAACGCTCCACGTGGCACCTCTAGTGTTGCATCACATTATCTCACTACCATCGTGCCCACCTGTCGACTTGTATCTACTCTACATCTACACTCTTATAAAATACATAAAATACACTCTTATAAAAAACAGAGTTGGTGATGATGGTGTGCCTGCCATCCTGCAATATAGGCCATCCGATTTATATCTGACGGATAGGAAATAAACTATGGCAATTTTGCAAAAAGGTACCCACTCACCTCTCCACATTTGCAAATAAGGCCTTCCCTCGTTCATCCTTTTCTCTCACAAGATAAACAAGTCATACAAATGCATCTTGATGTTACATGCAACGCACGGGCATCTTGCTAGTAAGAATGAAAACAAACGACAAAAAAATATTTGGACGGTGGTTCGAAGTCATGACCGCGGGCACATCGGACAAGGTGGCCTTGTATTGGTATGCTGAGCCGTCTATTTTAACACACAGGAGCTGGTGTGGTGATTATACACACACGCACGCATGCACACGAACTGCATCCATGCAACACTCACACAAACACATGCACCCACGCACGCACGCAACACTCACACGTACACACATAGCCACGCACGCACGCAACACTCACACGCACGCACGCAACACTCACACGCACGCATGCATGCACACACCAGTACACCACACGACCAACACATACTCTCACGCTCAAGTGCTCAACCTACACGTGCATGCGCACACATCAGGCCCTGACAGACACATACACAACCAGGTGATTCCTGCGCACGGGTTGGAGCCTTGTCGCGCCTGCGTAAATTTGTGTTTATCTGACCTTTTGCCTATGCGAACTGACAGGTGGGACCCACAAGGAACGTGGTCAATTTAACTAGTCAACATGGCGCCACGCAGACTATTTGGCTGGTCAACAGAGTGCAATCCGATGCTGAACTGTGAGCAAGTGACCGTATAATCACCGCAAAACGTATATAGTGACCGTAATCAGCTTATTCTGAAGTTTGGTGACCGTATTACGCTTTTCTCTCTGTAGGCCCTCCAAAACTACATCTCTACACGTTCTCGCATGTTACATCTAACAACTATGCAATGCAGCACTACTACTACACTCTAACACAATAAATCATATGTGTTTTTAGTTTTACTAGATATCATATTGTTACATATAATTATTCAGTTTGCATACACTAAAATTGCCTTTGAAATGTATGGCCAGTATCATCTACCGCGCGGGAAAAATCCCGCCCTTTCCTGTTTAATCGGGCTTGTATCGATGGATCGTGCGAAACAGCAAAACTATAGTACTATACAGTACTACAAGTGACAGTTCACTGGGCCGTCGTGTCGTCTACTCCTCCGTCGTAAGAGTGGAGCGCTCGCTTTCATAAATCTTCTAGTCCCTTTCGCCGACATGTGGGACATCAAGCTACCGGGTCCACGTGCCATACCGGAATACAGTGCAGAGTAGCCGGGGTGAAGCACCCCAGTCATGGTGCCGGCGTAGTAATGAGCAATGAGGCGTCAAATCACAAGTTGCACCTTTCCCGCAGTTAAGTTGGAGGGACGAAGCAACCATCATTTCACTCGTTGCTGAATCCGCTTCTCCCTCATCTTCTTCAACTTAACCACGTGTTGCTTCTGCCGTTGTTCTGCCTCATGTGGGACGTGGATCGGCTTGGTAAAGCACTGACACGTGGGACCGCATGTTAGCAAACCGCCAGGACAACGTCCTCTGAAAATAAGAAGCCTAATCCTAGACTTACAAAGGGCTACGTAGCTAGTACGTATACTTTCCATCTAATCTATATATGCCCCCCCTGATTTTCAGGTGGGGTGGGCCTAATCCTCTCCTTTAATCCAATCAAATAGTCCCACATCACATCAGTTCGTAACTTTACGTAAACCATTACGTGGATGTAGCATTGCTCAAATAAGAAACCTCCCCCGCCATCCGCGCGGCAAAATCACCTCTTTTTTACTAATCTTGATTCTATAATTTTTTAGATCAATATAATTGAGATTTGTATAGATAGCACACAGGAGCAAAACCAAGTGGTACGGTTAAGGGCATCCACAATGTGTAGCCAAATGTGAAAATAGCTTTTGGCATCGTGGGAACCATTGTGGACGGTGTTGCCAAAGCCAAAAAGATGGAACCTAACCTCCCTGATTGATTGATTGAAGGAATAGAAAATGCAACGTCTGTCCTCTTTCTCCCATGCTTGGATGCATGTAGTACAGTATAGAGCACAGTCTCTACTCCCCTGTCCCTTCTATCACAAATCACAAAGCAGTGAGGCGTCAAATCACAAAAGCACGGACGAAGCAACCATCATTTCACTCTTCGCCGACTCCGCTTCTCCATCGTCTTCTTCGAGAAACCATCTCACCGCACTAGTACTCCTAGTAGTACTAGTAAAGGACTTCCTGGATGCAAATAAGGCGGTTGTCTCGGCTTGCAGGCGGCACTTGCGAACGACTTATCGTGGTCTCCCTCAATGGTGTTCTCCGTCGAACGCACTTTGCCAAACCACCAAAAAAAGATATCGTCGACATCACCGCAATGGGGAAGGAAGTCAAATATAGTTACTACCTCCTTTTTTTGTACACAAGGCCAGTATATCAAAATTACAATTTGCAAAGGGCCACTAACACTAATCGAGGCAAAATTGATGGGGCTAGCAACAAAGGACTTTAATATCCCCTGCATGCATGCGGAAGTGAGAAGGTTGGTTTGCATGGCGCTGCATTAATCAAGCGATGAGGAGTGAGATGGTTAGCTCTTTAGTCTTTGGAGAAAAAAATACGCATTAATTGACACGTGAAAAGAGGATTTGTATCGATTAAATCCCGCGAAGGAAAACCCCGCCTTTCTTTTTTAACACTAGTACTCCTAGTACGTACGTACTTATCCTGTTTGGGTCTAGGCCTTGCATTGCCAAACTTCGCCACACATTTTTGCCAAGCTTGCCTAAAGTTTTCAAAATGAGAAGGAGGTACACTTGCGCACGGCTGTCGCGGTCGCACCGCACCCTCACACGGTTGCTCCTGCACGCCGCGGTCGCACCGCACCCTCACACAGTCGCTCCTGCACGCCGCAAACCCAACCAAGGGAACGCACCCTCACTGACACGTGTTGTCGCATGTGAACAAACCAAACTCAGCCATCCTATCGCTGACACATAATTATTATTCATAGAGTATGTTTATCCAACCGCATGTTGGGGAGTATCCGTACGGCCCGTGCGGTGGTCTGTTGGGGAAGAAGAAGAGGTGAGGAAGAAGGAAAGAAAGGTTAGGAGATGTAGGATATTCATCCAACCGCCTAAAATGGTAGACTGACCCAAGTCAGGCGACTTGCATAACAAATATATGTTTTTACACAGGAAAAGATCCATGAAAACAACAACATAAAGAAAAACTATCACTGCTCGCGGAAAGAGACGGCCTCGTCTTCTTTGGCTGCCGGCGCGAACCAGCCGACGTGTGTCTCCGCACCGTGGTTATCCTCGGCCTCCAGCTACTCGTTCAAGCGGAGCATGCGGGCGCTCTGCACGGACGAGAGCACAGCCCGGTTCAAGTCGAGGACGTCCGGTTCCGCCTGCAGGTGGGCCTCGATGGCAGCGGCATCTGCGCGCTCCGCGTCGAGTCGAGCCTCCGCCGCCCGGTTCAAGTCCAGGACGTCCGGTTCCGCCTGCAGGAGGGCGTCGATGAGAGAGGCATCCGCGCGCTCTGCGTCGAGTCGAGCCTCTGCCGCCCGGTTCAAGTCCAGGACGTCTGGTTCCGCCTGCTGGAGGGCCTCGATAGCAGCGGCATCCGCGCGCTGCGCATCAAGTTGAGCCTCCGCCACCCGGTTCACATCCACGACATCCGGTTCCGCCTGCAGGAGAACCTCGATGGCAGCGGCATGCGCGCGCTCCGCGTCGAGTTGAGCCTCTGCCTCCCGGTCCTCCTTTAGTATCGCCATGTTGAACCGCTGGTCCGCCTGCACCATGAGGGACTCGGACGCTGGCACGAAGTCGACATCCATCCTCTCATACCCATCGGGGGCCTTCTGCGCCGCGACCTCCGCCATGAACATTGGATCGGCTTCCTCCTCCTCGTAGCTTGGCTCCAGAGAACTCGGGGATTGGCCCGCCGCAAAGCGAGCTTGGGAACGGAGGTCTGTGGCGCCGACCGCCGCCGCGATTTCTGCGCGGCGCTCCGGCGTCAGCATCTTGTAGTAAGTGATCTTGCGGCGCACCATGGCTTTCTGGCGAACTAGGGGACACTTGATGCGGGCTAGGGGATCGAAAGGTGGGGGAATGGGCTGGAGATTTGGTGTGGTTTTAGGGCAGTGGCTGGCGTAGGCCGAGCAGCGAAGGTTCTGGTGTGAATAGTGGTTCTGGTGACGACCGGTCAATCAGTGTTGACTGTACATCGCTCTTGTCATGTTCGCGTTGCAGCCCGGCACGCTGGACCCTCCATGTCGCTCACCGAATGGAACGCACTTCGTCTTGCATTTTCGCTCGCTTGTGGGACTGCAGTTGAGAGCAAACCGACGTCCCTCCTCCTCCCCCGCCAGCGTCATTTATTATACCACCACTCCCTCTGTTTTATGCGGAGTAAATAAAAACAGAGGGAGTATACTACGGATGAGGATCCCCTGACGTGGCCGAACCCATTGAGTAACTGACGTGCGGGGCCTAGCAAGCATGGGGTCCGCCAGTAAGTGACCGAAAGGGAGGGTAAGGCAGGGATACCTACGTCAGAGGATCCACTTCCACTATACTACTTTGACCAAATGTTAGAGTAATAATATATGACATGCAACTTACACAAATATTAGAGTAATAATATATGACATGCAACTTACACAAAGCATACAGGGTCTAATGCGTTTTTCGAGGCTAACTTTGACCAAATGTTAGAGTAATAATATATGACATGCAACTTACACAAAGCATACGGTCAAATTCGTATGTGAAAGGAGTTTCCAATGATATAATTTTCACATTATACATCTCATGTACTATTAATCTTGTCAATAGTCAAATTGGAAACCATCTCGAGTACAAATCTAGGAGTACGTACGAATCTAACAATATTGATTGGGCGTTGTTGAATGTTGATACCTTCTTGATCAAAGTAGAGATACTTTGACTACACATAAAACTTATATGTAAACTAGAAAGGATAGGGGGAGTATATTGTACGTTCAAAAACGAAACGAACATTGAATACCCTTTATATATGATTTGCGGATGCTATGATCACCGGTTCAAAATTTTGAATCCGCCTTAGGTATCACGTGCCCCCACTCGTTCCCTCTCGATTCCATCTCGGGGTCTGGAGATCTATTGAAAGACGATTAGGGTGGGTACATGCGAATGATACTCGGCGGAATGTTCAAATGAGGCATGCGGGAGGATGGACTCGACTGGAGGGCGACATGATCGATGGAGAAGAGGGTTGGAGAGGAATGAGAAATAAGCAAACGTCACCTGACTATACTTGAGCGGCTCAAATAAACAATAAGTTGTCTCGCTTGGCCTACATAGTGAAAGGCCTAATGCGCAACGCGGAGCACTGACGCTCGAATATGGCCGGGAAAACAGGGAAACCAACATGTGGGGCACACCCGTTGAGACGACGTAGCACAGACTAGTCCAATGGAGGAGCTGGCCCACGACCTCCTCGCCACTGACAACCGTTCATGTGGGTCGTTGGGGCCAACAACGGGGCGCAGCTCCAGCACCACCTCTGGACACGGCGACCGCGGTGAGCGACAGGCTCATATCGTCGCTAGACACGGTCGGTTTCAGTGTGCCGAGGGTGGCGTTAGTGCTGTGGCACGACCAACGGTATGTTTGGTTTGTGCCCAAGGTTGCCCCATCAAAGCATTGGGTAGGCAAAATTTTGGTTGAGGTAGGTTGCCCATGATTTGGCCGACATTGGAAAAAAATGAACTAGAGTTGGCTAGAGTTCATTGGCATGCCAAAGAAATGGCAACCATCAAAACAAAGACCAATCTTTGGGTCATGACCAAAAATTTTGTTGAGGTATTGTTTGCCCATGATTTGGCCGACATTGGCAAGAAAAATGAACTAGAGCTGGCTAGAGTTCATTGGCATGCCAAAAAAATGGCAACCATCCAAACAAAGACGAATCTTTGGGTCATGACCAAAATTTTGGTAAGGTGCACTTTGGCCACAATCCAAACACACCCCAACACCCGGCTCGTCGAGGATGCACGGGGTGCCGCGACGCGTCCGCGGAGTGGTGTAGTGCGGCCAACTGCATCCTCTGGACCTTAGACCATGCCGGGTCGTCTTGCTTTTTCAATGACATGCTGGGATCGCATGTGAGCAAAGGGCATCTCCAACGTTGCCACGACCGCAGCTGACTACCCTGGCACACCAAAACCCTCGTCCCTCGCGCCATCGCGTGGTGCGTTCCTAGCCGGCGCCAGCTGCCTGCATTCATGCCGTCCGTTCGTATGTCGTCGTTAAGAGGCTCAGTGCCCGAGGAACAAACTCCGGCGACTTAATGACGCACCCGGACGCTTGGCCTCACCGGAATGCGCTACTTAAAGCGGCAACGCCCAGCTAACGTCCACACCATAGCGCATCGTCCTCCTACCTGGCACCACATCCGCCATGACCGCTAGTGCGAACGCTCTGTGGGAGAGCTTGTCTTCGGGGATGAAGCTCGAGGTCGCCGCCCTCGCTCAAGTCGCCTCTCGCGACGCAATAGCGGCGTAGCCGGACGCGGACGCGACCGCACAAGCGGTGGCCACGCTGGCGGCCGACAACGGAAGCACTCTCAGCCACGCGTCCTACTTGCCGCCGTCCAACGTCCGGCACCGCCGAGGTCGGGGACTCCTCCGAGGATGAGTCGGGCATGGGAGGCGGCAGGGCATGGTGTGCCAACTGGCCGGTCTGTATCCCGTGTTCTACTCTTCCTCGCCGGAGACCGCACCTTCACTTCATGGGTCTTGAACCCCGCCCCCGTACATAGAGATCGCAGATGGAGGACGTCGGTCGCCGCCGTAGAATAGGTATAGGGTCGGGTTTCTTTTATTTTTCTGTCCTATAAAAGTTCGGAATGTAATGAAAATGTGCCGTGTTTGCATTAATCTCGGCCGGTGTATATGAACTTTCACAATAATATACATATTGTAGGAGTCCTAGCAAGATGCCCGTGCGTTGCACGGAAGATCAAGATCTTGTGGGAGAAAAGGATGAACGAGGGAAAGCCTTATCTGCAAATGTGGAGAGGAGTGCGGGTAAATTGTCATAGTTTCCTTCCTATCCGTTAGATATAGATCGGACGGCCTATATTGTAGGATGACAGGCACACCATCATCACCAACTCTGCTTTTTATTGAACCGAGCCAAATCTAACATGCGAAATAAATAAACACATAGGGTCTATACATACACAAACTATCTTAGGCACTCCAATAGTACATCCACTACACATTCACGCATTTCACATCTTTCTACATCTACGGGAACCTACGAAAGGGTTAACGTAAATTGCCTCTCTCTCTCCTCCCCTGATTTTCATGGTGGTGGGCCCCTCCCTCCCCCCAATCTACAATCAACAGCTCACATGTTTCACATTACGTTAATTACGTAACTGGGATTACGTAGGTGTAGCATTACTCGTCCTGAAAAACCCAACTAAGCCAACCTCCCAGCATATCGCGCGGGAAAAGACCCGGCCGCGCCGTTTTAGTCGGGATTACCGGATTACTAGTAGTAGTATCGATGGATCGCGCGAAGCAACAAATTTTTTTTTTGAGGGGGCAAAGCACCTAGTTTAAAAGGAAAAAAGGCGGTACACTCACAGCACTCCTGTCGCGGTCGCATTGCACCCCACACACGTTCGGTCCTGCACACGGCTCACGCAAACGGAAAGCGCTTCGGCTTGCCTCTTCACTGACACGTGGGACTGCACTTGGAGAAACTGACCATGCGCCAAACTCCCCCCGCCCACCACGCGAAAATCCTCCCCCCCCCCCACACACTCAAAAATTCCCCCCAAATCCGATTCAACCGCCCATCGGCCAACTAGCCAATAATATTCCCGAAACCCCCCTCCCCCCTGTCCCCTTCCACTCCATTCGCTCGGCCAAAGCCGCCCTCCCCGCCGCGCCGATACGTCGGTGCCGCGGTTCGGCGATCCTCTCGCTCCCACAGTACGCTCTCGTAGACTGCCGTCCTCTAGCCACG
The DNA here is from genome assembly GCF_002575655.3 of Aegilops tauschii subsp. strangulata. Classification (NCBI taxonomy): domain Eukaryota; kingdom Viridiplantae; phylum Streptophyta; class Magnoliopsida; order Poales; family Poaceae; genus Aegilops; species Aegilops tauschii. The sequence goes on along the minus strand of NC_053041.3, from coordinate 499,977,344 downwards.
CCGCCACCTCTGGCTACGTTCTTGTGGAGGCGCACGGCGGTCAGCGCCGCCACCGCTGGCGACGTTCGTGTGGAGATGCACGGCGGTCAGCTTCTCCCACGGTACGCGCATTCTAGACTGAGGCCCCGTTCATGTCGGTGTAGCGCTGAATGTTAGCTGATAGACGCTGTTAATCTCACTGTTTGCCGAAGTAGTTTATTGTCAATATGCTCTGCTTAAGAAGCTTCCTTGCCCTGTTCTGCACTCAATCTGCTTAGCTGAGATGGCATGCCAAGGCCGATTAGTTGCTAAAATATCCTGCCATATATTTATTGTGACATAGATTGCCATGGTCTAGTAGCCAATCTGTTAAGTGAAACATCTCTACACCGTTTTATACTCAATCTTTGTTGTTGTGATGGCCTTCGATAGTTTGATGGCTATGTGCTCGGCCTCATTGACTGCTGAAACAGCCTGCCATAATTTGGCACTCAAATCTGTTTGCTGAATTAGCTTTACATATATTTCGTTACTTAGATCTGCTCATCCAAATATCTTGCCATAGCTTTAGACATCGACCTAGGTATTTTTTTTCTGGACTTCATAAAAAAGCATATATGTTTTTCCTGTAATATCTAGTAGAAGAACTAATTTGTATGTCTAACAGATGGACAGGACTTGGATAACTTCTGCTCGAAGATTCTCCGCTGCATATGTCAAGGGGGTTGAAAACTTCATGAACTTTATCAGAGCTGAGTACGGTGGTCCAAAATCAGATATGCTCTGCCCGTGTAGCAGTTGTATGAATTCAGTTACAAGACCCCAGTCAACTGTGCAAAATCATCTACACTTGTATGGGATGTCGGTCACATATACTAGGTGGGTTCATCATGGTGAAGCTGTGAACGTCAATGTTATTGACTACGTGGAAGTAGCAGATCACCATCTTGATCTGCCTGATGCTCATGTGGAAGAGGAGGAGGATGTGGTGGTGGCGGAGCCAGTGAGTTTGACCAACATTGAAACAATGCTACGAAATGCTCGTGCATTCCGTGAACTTTCACCTGCAGAAGAAAAACGGTGGGCCCGCATGTTGGAACAATGCAATGTTGCTCTCACCCCAGGAAATAAGTTGTCAGTATTCTCAGCTATGGTCACCTTTCTTCAGGTGAAGACATCTAAGCGGATGACCAACAAATCATTCGATGCGATGTTGGCTGCTTTCCGCGAATCTTTCCCATATGCGTCTGAGCTGCCACACACCTACAGTAAAATGAAGAATTTCCTTCGTGCAGTTGGAATTGGATATGATATGATCCATGTTTGTAAGAATAATTGTGTTCTGTTCCGGAAGGATTATGCCAACTTAAGTGAATGCCCGAAATGCAAATCATCAAGATGGAAAGATGGTGATGCTGTGAAGAGGATTCCTCATAATGTTCTGAGACATTTTCCAATTATACCAAGATTGCAGAGGTTGTTTCATGATGCTGAAACAAGAGAGGATGTACTGTGGCATTCTAGGAACCAGGAGTACAGAGATCAGAATGTAATGAGCCATCCATCTCATGGTAGTGAGTGGAAAAGCTTCAATGATAAACACAAAGAGTTTGCTGCTGACCCGAGACACATTAGACTTGGCTTAGCTTCAGATGGATTTAACCCATTTGGCCACCAGAGCGCCACATATAGCATGTGGCCAGTGCTTGTTATCCCTTACAACATGCCTCCAAATGTCCGCACCAAAGAATCAAACTACATGATGGCCTTGCTCATCCCAGGTCCAAAAAGTCCTGGAAAGGATTTTGATTTGTTCATGGAGCCTCTTGTGGAGGAACTTCAACAGCTATGGAAGGGTGTTCTCACTCGAGACCTATATAGCAGCCCACCAGCTGATTTCTTTCTGCGTGCTATTATAATTTGGTGCATCCATGATTATCCGGCTTTGGGCACTATGTCAGGGCGAACGACACATGGTTACAATGCATGTGTTCGCTGTGACAGGAATCCGCTGTCATACGCAATACTTAGCAAGATCTATTACATTGGACACCGTCGTTTCCTTGCCAAGGACCTGCATCCAAGAAAATACCGAAGACATGTTTTCAATGCAAAGCATGAAAACCGTGATGCGCCAAAGAGGCTCACCGCCGATGAGTTGCAAGTGGAATTAGAGAAGGTCAAGCATATTACACCAGGAAACCATCCTAGTAATGGTAGCGGGAAAAGGAAGCGTGGCAGGGTAGAAGAGAGATTATTGTTTACCCGCAGGTCCACTTTGTGGGACTTGGAGTATTGGAAAGATTTGGATCTGCGGCATAATCTTGATGTGATGCACATCGAGAAAAATATATGTGACAACATTATCGGCACACTTCTTAATATTGAAGACAAGATGAAAGATACCTTAAAATCTAGGATTGATTTGACACACCTGGGTATCAGAAAGGATTTGCAGGTGCAAGATGAAGGTAAACCACGGGATCTGGCACCAGCTGTGTACGTCTTGGACAAGGTAAAAAGAAAAGAATTCTGCGAGGTCCTGTCACGTGTGAGATTCCCACATGGATTTTCTTCCAACCCTGAAAGGAGAGTCAGTGCAGATGGAAACAAGGTACAAGGGTTGAAAACTCATGACTGCCACGTCCTACTTCAAAGGGTTTTACTTGTTATCCTTAGAGGATTGGGCCGCCCTGACTTATACAGAGCAGTTGCAGAGTTGGGACAATTCTTCAGGGAACTCTGCAGTAGGAATATCAGGATAGATGCTTTGGAGCGTCTTAGAGACAAGATACCAACTATCCTATGCGACCTTGAGAAGATATATCCTCTAGCCTTCTTTGATGTGATGGTGCATTTGGCTGTTCATCTACCTGATGAGGCACTACTTAGAGGTCCAGTACAGTATGGCTGGATGTACCCTATTGAAAGGCGGCTAGGCACTTTCAAGGGCTATGTTAGGAACAGAGCTAGACCCGAGGGTTCCATTGCAGAGGCCTACATTGCTACAGAAGCGTTGACATTCTGCTCAAAATACATTGAAACAGCTGATCAGCTTAGCAAAGAGGTGGGTGAAGACAATCCTGGGCTCAATGTTTTTGATTATTCTGTTCGAGTTACAGGGAAGAGTTGACAAGAGGACAAACCTAAAGATGTCGACAAAATGGTTTGGTATGTGTTGAATAACTGTCCTGAGATACTACCTTATATCAAGTAAGTGCAGTACTGCAGCTTATACATCGTAATCTACTAAACTTGCAGCACATTCTTATATATTTAGATGTTTGACGCGATCACTATGTTGTGCAGCATCTACAAAGAGGAGTTACTCCCGCAAAATCCAAGAAACATTGACAAACTGGTTATGGCAGGATTTGCAAAATGGTTCAAGAACCATGTAAGCTTTTGAAGTGCAATGTCAGTTTTTTTAATATATTGAGTACATAAGATGATCAGCTTGTCTATTTTCTAACCATAGGTTAAGAAGATGCGGGAGGATGGGCAGGCAGTTGATGATGCCCTTTACTCACTAGCAATGGGTCCTGATACTCGGGTAAGACATTATGAATCTTGCATTGTTGGAGATGTGCGCTACAACACCCTTGCACGAGACGAAGGCAGGAAGACACAAAACAGTGCCATCATGAGCACGGATACGTATGACAAAGAGACAACTGAAATGTATGCTAACATAACAGACATTGTTCAGTTGCAGTATATCTCCAGTTTCGAGGATCATCGGTGTGTGGTTCTGTTGTGCTGTCGTTGGTATAACCTGTTTTCCAGGATCGCAAAACCCAGAGCTGATGATTATTTCAAATCCATCAATGTCAAGGCGGCGTACCAGACCAACGAGCCTTTTATTTTGGCAAATCAAGCAACACATATATTTTTCTTGGAAGACACATTTGCACGTAGCGATGACTGGAGAGTATTGCAAAGGTTTGAGCAGAGGAATTCGTTTAATGAAGTTGCACAACAAGATGATGCTTACACTGCTCCTGATGTACAAGATAACACAGATGTTCCTAATATCTTTGAGGACCATCACGTCAATGACGCCGGCGAAAAGATTGCCTGTCGTGCTGTGGACATACAAGAGTTGATCAAGAAGAAGCCAACGTTCGAGGACGTTGAGGACGAAGAAGAAGATGACACCGTGGGGAATTACGATTCAGACTGGTACATATGGCGAAGATGTTGACGCTGCTGCTGCGGATGATGATTACATTGCTTTTGTCATATTTGCCTGTTAGAAGACGTTTTTATCTACTATGTGAAATTGTGTTTTCTATGACAACTGAAACCTGATGAACATGTTGTTTAGTATTTTGCTGTGAGAACATCACTTGTTATGTATGCTGATATGTGTTTGGTGATTGTATGACAACTAAAACATGATGACATTGTTGTTTAGTTGTACTCATATTTGGCTGTGAAACTTGAATTTGATGACATAGTTTGCTGTTGGACTGCAATTTGTTCGACGTCTTCGAATGAAAACAAAGCTGACCCGACAGGGCCTCTGCTATTTATTTATTTATATGAGCAAAAGGGATACCCCCTGATTTCCGTTAATAGAAGTCATTAGATGTTCACAACACTACGCCCAGCCTGCTACACAGGTTTCATTCATTACTAGTTTCAACCAAGTGCTCATGTCGTAGCCACTGAATACATCACGAGTGCTACATACACTGCAAATAAAGAGACAATCATCCTACAGAGCACATCGATTTTGCCCATTATCTTCACAAGCTCTTTCATCTCCTCATTGCTGTCAAGGCCGTTCAGCAGCTGTTGCTTGGCCATGATCAGAGGAACTGCATCTTTAACCTTCTGCTCTGCATCTTCCTCTTCTGTCGTTCCTTCAGTTACTTGTCCAACACCCCAACCTGCTGGTATTGGGATTACTCGGCTAACCAAATAATCAGCGTAGTTGCATTCCCCCACATCAGCAACTTCCCAGAAATACAAATCACACGAATCTTCCCTTTTCTGCACGAATCAAATTGGAAGATCATCAACCAAACTATTAAAAAAATCAGCAACTGAAAGCAGCAGAACAACACTTAGACATATTATTACCCCATGATTCGGGCATTTGTAGAAGACTCGGCCAGGGTTGCGGATTGTGGTTGAGACGCGACGGATGACTCTGTGTGATTTGCAGCAGTGGCACCACACCAACAGCAGCGGGTTGCGATGAGCAATCGGCTGCGGTGCGCATGCCGGCGGGAGTGTGATGAGACCCACAGGAGATGGTACGGGTGGCGACTTGGCGCATATCTGGTTGTTGCCTGCTGAAGAGCAGGTGGACGAGCAGCCAGCGGACATGGTTGCTGCGGCCAGACCTTCTGATGCTAGGCAGAGTAAGTAGAGAAGAGGACAAGCGAACGTTGGATATGTCAGTTTCATTACTTGCAGAGTAGCATAGCACCATATATAGTCATAGTCTAGGTTTGGATTCGAACCAGCTACAGGAGACCTCCTTGTTTTGCGAAAAAAAATATTTCTCCACCTGACAGCTGGGACCCACCGGCTGTATCTTCGCACGGAAGGAAGTGCCTCCTTGTTTTGCGAAAAAAATTATTCATCCCGTTGACAGCTGGGACACGTTAGATTTGGTGACTGACTTGTGGGCCTACTAAGCGGACGTGTACGCACGGCTTTGTCAACTTAATCAACAAATGATTCTAGCAGCTGGACCGTTGGATGTTAATCCAACAGCCGTGCTCCTTCTTCAACCTCTGTTCTTGCTCCTGTCTCCCGTGGGCGGCACCGCGGCTGTGCTGCCGCGCACCCGAACCAGTGAAGTTTCCCACTCCTCTCCATCTGCGACTCCACTGCCCCGTCTTCCCCATCTCCGGGTCGTTCCAGTCTGGGTGCGCTCGGCACGGTGTGGTCAACATGGTCAACAACCGGGAGTCATCGGAAGATGACTGTACGTGAGAGGCTGACAGTGGGGACGCACCACGCCCATGGACGCATGCATGCAACGGAACGCGGCGAGGTCAACGTGGTCAAGGAATGACTTCCATCGAAAGTATATTGTACGTGGAGAGTCTCAGCTGGGTCCACGGCCGCAGCAAGTAAGTGCCTCCTTATTACGCGGAAAATAATTATTCCTCCAACTGACAGTAGGGACCCACTGGATGGGCCACCATATTTTGTGAAAAAAACATTTGCCCCTGACTGCTGGGACCCACTTGACGGGCCACCGTATTTCGCAAAAAAAACGTTCCCCCCGCTGTCAGCTCGGACCCACCGGAAGTGCCTCCTTATTACGCACAAAAAACTGAATACTCCCCTGGCTAGCTGGGACCCACCTTGGTGGGAGGCTGACTTGTGGGCCTACTACGTTGACGGGGACGAAGGGCTTTGTCAACTTAGTCAATATGAACGATTCTAGCTCCAGTGACCGTACGATGTCCATCCAACGGTCGTAGTGCTTCTTCAACCTCTGGTCTTCTTGCTCCAGCCGCCTAAAGCAGCGCCGGTCGTGCCGCATGCTCCTGCCTCCCATGGCCGGCTGTGCTGCCGTGGAGGCCTCACCGCCCCCTACTATTACCACCGCTGGCCAGGCCCTGCAATGACGACAGCCTCACACCGCAGCCGAACCACTGAACCCTCTTACTCCTCTCCGCGCGGGCTTCCACTGCCGTGTCTTCCCCGGCTCTGCGTCGTCCCCTTCCTAGGCCTCGCCGTCGTCCACCGCCGTGGTGCTCTCCGCGCGTCGTGGTCAACGTGGTCAAGGAACGACTTCCATCGGAAGAGTACTGTACGTGGAGAGGCTGACAGCTGGGTCCACGGCCACAACCCAGTTTTTTTGTGACTTGCCAAGTAATTCGCTTTGTCAGGCCTGTTGGGCTGCAAATCTTTCAAGACGAGGAGAGCTTTCATTCGGCTGGCCGAGAAAATGGCCCATCAGTAATGAGAAATGGGTTGTACATTTTTAAAACACATCAAACCGGCAATTAGTTTCAAATATCTTTTTTCATTTCGAGATTTCAAATTACATTAATTTTTATGCGTGGAGAATTTGCTAGATTTTATATTGATATACATTTATTTTTAAAATCAGTTTGAATGTGAGTCGAAATTTCGGGATTAAAAATAGTTCGGACCGCACCGAAATATGCAAAATTTCGTATAATTTTTTAACCGTGGGCACAATATGGGCTGTAATGCTAACAAAAAGAATATGGGCTCCAAAAAACCTTAATAATTAGCAAATGGGATGTAAATTATTAGAAATAATGGCAGATGGGTTGTATGTTGTTTTCCACAGATTTGAGGCTTTCCTAAAAAAAAGGATGACGCACAAGCAGTGACTGTTGGATGGCCATCCAACGGCCGTCGTGCTTCTTCAATCTCTGCTCTTCCTGCTCCAGCCGCTCGGGACTGCCTGCTCCCTCCTCCCCGCGGCCGGCTGTGCTGCCGCGCAGGCCTCACCGCCCCACCGTACTCCCGTCGCTAGCCTAGCCATCCCTCTACTCACCCACACCTGCTGTTATTCTCCGGCGACGGCAGACGAACCAGTAAACCCTCGTACAGTCGTACTCTCCTCCGCGTGGGAAACAACTGCCGAGTCTTACCTGCCTCCGTGTCGTTCCCTTCCTAGGCCTCGCCGTCGTCCCCCGCCCTGGTGCTCTCGGACGGCCTGGTCAACGTGGTCAACGACCGACATGCATCTGAAGTGGACTATACGTGGAGAGGACGACAGATGGGTCCACGGCCGCACGCAAGGAAATGCCTCCTTATTACGCGCAAAATAATGTTTCCTCCACCTGACATCAGGGACCCACCGAAAGGGCCTCTGTATTTCGCGAAAAAAACATTACCGCCGCTGACAGCTCGGACCCACTAGCTATATCTTCGCACGCAAGGAAGTGCCTCCTTATTACGCACAAAAAAATGAATACTCCCCCTGCTAGTTGGGACCCACCATGGTGGGAGGCTGACTTGTGGGCCTTCTAAGTTGACTGGGACGGGGGCCTTTGTCAACTTTAGTCAATATGAACGATTCTAGCTCTAGTGACCGTACGATGTCCATCCAACGGCCGTAATGCTTCTTCAACCTCTGGTCTTCTTGCTCCAGCCGCCCAAAGCAGCGTCGGTCGTGCCGCATGCTCCTGCCACCCGTGGCCGGCTGTACTGCCGCGGAGGCCTCACCGCCCCCTACTATTCCCACCGCTGGCCAGGCCCTGCGGCGATGGCAGCCTCACACCGCAGCTGAACCAGTGAACCCTCGTACTCCTCTCCGCGCGGGCTTCCACTGCCGCGTCTTCCCCGGCTCCCCGTCGTCCCCTTCCTAGGCCTCGCCGTCGTCCACCGCCCTGGTGCTCTCGGCGAGGCGTGGTCAACGTGGTCAAGGAACGACTTCCATCGGACATGGACTGTACGTGGAGAGGCTGACAGCTGGGTCCACGGCCGCAGCAAGGAAGTGGCTCCTTATTACGCGGAAAATAATGATTCCTCCACCTGACAGCTGGGACCCACCGGACGGGCCACTGTATTACATGAAAAAATGTTTCCCCCTGACTGCTGGGACCCACCAGCTACATCTTCGCACGCAAGGAAGTGCGTCCGGGCAAAAAAAATGATTCGCCCCTGACTGCTGGGACCCACCAGCTACATCTTGGCAGGCAAGGAAGTGCCTGATAGTCGGGACCCACCTGGTCGAAGCGTACGTAGCGTTGTCATTCTGGTCGCGAACGTGTACATACATATATACTGGTGGATGTAGAGGCGCGCACATGTCGTAGTAGAGGCGCGTACGTGTCGTAGTAGAGGCGCGCACGTAGCATGTACACGTACGTCCAGCGGCCAGGCTGCAAGAAAGAAAATACGGCCACGTATGTGTACATGCGGGCGGGGTCTCGAACGCCTACTCGCGCATACGTACGGCCAGGGCTCGTGTACATGCCTGAGTCAGAACGTAGAAACAGCGTTGTCATCGTGTTCATGGGGAGGCAACGGAATGCGTCATGTTCATGGGGAGGCAACGGAATGCGTCGTGTTCATGGGGAGGGGTGTGGCGTACCGCAAAACGGAGGAAACGGACCTCCTACAGTCGAAACGGGGGTCCTGTTGATCGGGAGGAGTGTGGCGTACCGCAAAATAGAGGAAACGGACCTCCTACGGTCGAAACGGGGGTCCTGTTGATCGGGAGGGGTGTGGCGTACCGCAAAACGGAGGAAACGGACCTCCTACGGTCGAAACGGGGGTCCTGTTGATCGGGAGGGGTGTGGCGTACCGCAAAACGGACGAAACGGACCTCCTACGGTCGAAACGGGGGTCCTGTTGATCGGGAGGGGTGTGGCGTACCGCAAAATGGACGAAACGGACCTCCTACGGTCGAAACGGAGGTCCTGTTCATCGGGAGGGGTGTGGCGTACCGCAAAACGGGACTCCACGGGATACTGTTCATCTCCACCGTCGACCTCCTCCAGCCTCCATGGGCTACCGTCGACCTCCTCCAGCCTCCACGGGCTCATGTTCATCCAGCCTCCACCGCGCGCTACTCCACCGGCTACTGTTCAACCACCCCTCCACGGGCACCCCTCCACCGTCTACTGTTCATCCAGCCCTGCACACCACGGGGTCCTGTTCAACCACCCCTCGACGGGCACCCCTCCACCGTCTACTGTTCATCCAGCCCTCCACCACACCACGGGGTCCTATTCATCCAGAGGCAACGCCACCGCTCACCGTGTACGAGAGAAACACGCATCGCTCGGCCCCCGACCTCCCACCGTAACCGGGAACTCCCCGAAATTTTCCTCGCCCTCGCTTCTACCACGGTTTTTTCCGTCATGGACGGCCCAAAGAATGTCATGTAGCTGCGTCTCCGGCCCGCCCAGTACGGAAAGCCCATTTTCTGTCATGATTTTTTGTCATATAAGTAGGAGCCCACCACATCTATGATGATACCGGGTTTTGTCACAATTATCGTCATAGAAGTGTCATATGTATGATAGAAAAAAAATTCGTTTGGCCCAAAATGTCACGGATGTGTCTTTTTTTGTAGTGTAAGCAGTATGACTATTATCGCCCACAACTCTTTGTGTCCTACTCGTGCATATAACATCTACGCATAGACCTGGATCTGAAACCACTGTTGGGGAACATAGTATTTCAATTTTTTTGCCTATGATCATGCAAGATCTATCTAGGAGAAGCATAGCAACGAGCGGGGAGAGTGTGCCCACGTACACTCGTAGACCGAAAGCATTTAGTAACGCGGTTGATGTAGTCGAACGTCTTCGCGATCCAACCGATCAAGTACCGAACGCACGGCACCTCCGCGATCTGCACACGTACAGCTCGGTGACGTCCCTCGAACTCTTGATCCAGCTGAGGCCGAGGGAGAGTTTCGTCAGCACGACGGCGTGGTGACGGTGATGATGAAGTTACCGGCCCAGGGCTTCGCCTAAGCACTACGACAATATGACCGAGGTGTGTTTCTGTGGAGGGGGGCACCGCACACGGCTAAGAGAAACTTTGGTGTGCCTTTGGGGTGCCACCCTCCCACGTATATAAAGGGGGACGGAGGAGGAGGCCGGCCAGGGGAGGAGGCATGCCATGGGGGGGCAATCCTACTCCAAGTAGGATTCGCCCCCCCCCCCCTTTCCTATTCCAACAAGGAGAAGGGGGAAGGAGAGGGAGGAGAGAAGGAAAGGGGGGCGGCCCCCCTAGTCCAATTCGGTTTGGGCTAGGGGGAAGGTGCCACACCTTGGCCAGCCTTTTGTCTTCCACCACCAGGCCCATGAGGCCCAATAACCCCCCGGGGGGTTCCGGTAACCCCCCGGTACTCCGGAAAATATCTGATACACATCGGAACTATTCCGGTGTCCGAATATAGTCTTCCAATAAATCAATCCTTATATCTCGACCATTTTGAGACTCCTCGTCATGTCCGTGATATCATCGGGGACTCCGAACTACCTTCGGTACATCAAAACACATAAACTCATAATACCGATCGTCATCGAACGTTAAGCGTGCGAACCCTACGGGTTCGAGAACTATGTAGACATGACCGAGACTCATCTCCGGTCAATAACCAATAGCGGAACCTGGATGCTCATATTGGATCCCACATATTCTATGAAGATCTTTATCGGTCAAACTGCATAACAACATACGTTGTTCCCTTTGTCATCGGTATGTTACTTGCCCGAGATTCGATCGTCGGTATCACTATACCTAGTTCAATCTTGTTACCGGCAAGTCTCTTTACTCGTTCCGTAATGATCATCCCGTAACTAACTCATTAGTTACATTACTTGCAAGGCTTTATAATGATGTGCATTACCGAGAGGGCCCAGAGATACCTCTCCGACAATCGGAGTGACAAATCCTAACCTCAATCTATGCCAACTCAACAAACACCATCGGAGACACCTGTAGAGCATCTTTATAATCACCCAATTATGTTGTGACATTTGATAGCACACTAAGTGTTCCTCCGGTATTCGTGAGTTGCATAATCTCATAGTCATAGGAACATGTATAAGTCATGAAAGAAAGCAATAGCAATAAACTAAACTATCATAATGCTAAGCTAACAGATGGGTCTTGTCAATCACATCATTATCTAATGATGTGATCCCGTTCATCAAATGACAACTCATGTCTATGGTGAGGAAACTTACCATCTTTGATTCACGAGATAGTCAAGTAGAGGCATACTAGTGACACTCTGTTTGTCTATGTATTCACACATGTACTAAGTTTCCGGTTAATACAATTCTAGCATGAATAATAAACATTTATCATGATATAAGGAAATATAAATAACAACTTTATTATTGCCTCTAGGGCATATTTCCTTCACATTATTTAATGAACATGAAGGGGCCTTGATCACGACAACTACGCGGCAGCGGAACGACGACGAAGCGGAACTCCATAGCACAGGGACACTGATGTGGACACGGTCTAGACACGGGAAGCACTCCGATCTGATATGACTTTCCTGAAAGCTTGCATGACACGCCAGGTCAGTACATTGAATGTACTTGCAAGCTCACAACAAATAAAAGCATAATGGCAAACAATAATATGACAATTAAGCAGGTTAAATGCAATGCTTCAACATACTACTCATGAAGTGAACATGCTTGTGCACCGAGTCCCTCGGACTCACTTACAATACGAGTTACCTTGTAACCAATCTCATCAATACGGTGATCACTCCCAGATCACAAGGGAAACCAACTCTTTTGTTCCAACAATAACCACAATGGAAACCAACTCTTTGGTTCCAACAACAACCATCTTCATGGTTTCAACAATCTCATCATATAACAAGTGCCAACCACATAACTTTAGTGTGCAAGATTAAATTATTTATGTTGATCCATGGTGTGACCTACTACAAACTGGGTCCGTAACCAAGGACGCGGCTATCGATAGATTTAACACACACTCTGCAGAGGTTATCACACTGTACCCACACCACGGAATCCATGGCCTCGAACTCCCATTCGGGTGGACCAACGGCATTCTGACAGAACCAACCCATTGTCATGACACTCTCTCGGCCACTCCGACCATCTCCCCTCTGGGCTAAGTCATGGGTGGCCCCGATGTCAACCCGTGACATCCACGGCCACCGTCGTGGCAAAACTTAAACGGTCCCAAATGGGGACAAGGTACCATAACAACAACAACACGCACACAAGGTTATGTCTGCTTACTGAGCCAAGGTATCGCACGCCCATAACCTTCCCTCGCTGGAAGCACCGACCAGAGGCATGACAACGAACCGAATAAAGGCCTTCCCATAAAGGAAAATGTGGTTGCACTGGGAAGCACGATTCGGTGGCACCATGACCCGATCAACATTATGTTCAAGTTGAATTATCAATCAGGTTTAACTTGAAATAAAAGAAGTCGAGTCATAGTATGCCATAAACATGCAACTATATCCACATATCGCCGAAATGAAACAGATCAACATCATATAATCATTCTGCATGCACAACTAATCACTTTAGAGACACTGGTTTTAACTCACTGATTTTAACCCAATAATTTTTAGTTATGACATTAGCATGGGGAAAATGATAAATCATTTATGAAAATAATACCGATCATAACCAAACCATGGTCATGCTATCAAAATAACTATACTGCATCACACTAGTCCATGCACTCAAGTACTACAACAAGCTATACATGTCAAGCATAACAAATGAACTAACATAAGCAATATTTATTAAATGATTAAATGCATGAAATAAACCATATTCAAGTTGTAAAATCATAGTAATTGAAATGACACCATGCAAATATTTGTGGTGGCTTGCCTTAGCACAGAGGAGGGTCACACTCCTCCTGGTTCTCCTCAAGGCAAGTTTCTCCTTCTGAAAATAATTAAAAACAGCAAAAGAAAATATCAAGAACCACTATGAAATTCACCAGAAATTCTAGACAGCAAGGAAAAATCTCAAATTTGGTGTGCTGCTAGAATATTTCAATACAAAACCAATGCAAAAAGAATCAACTCATTTGGACTTATAGATTGGGAGTTATGGCTGGTCAAAGTTTCTGGTCAAAATCATTTAAATTTGAATAAATAGAAAATCCAGTGGGGTGACGTCGATGGCGTATTCCAGCGAATATGCCTCCACTTGTACCACTTCGGGCGTGAGTGGAGAGGCTGACAGCGGGCTCCACGCGTCAGGTCTCGAGAGAGAGAGAGAGAGGGAAACAGAGGAGGGGCGGCGCGTCGCCGGCGTTTCTCCGACGAGGAGAGGTCGGCAGCCACCGTGGAAGGGATAGATTGACACGCAAGACTACGACGCACCCGCACGTACCCGTAGCTTGGCGAGAGGTGGACGGACGAGGTCGGTGTGGTTGTCTCCAGCGGCTGCAACGGGCGGAGCTCGTCGGAGAAGAAGACGCCGGCAAGAACAAGCAGCTCCGGGGGCTCCAGGGGGGTTGGCTAGCTCTAGTGGTTCACCAGGGAGTTGCCTAAGAAATGGGTCGAGCTCGAGGAGCAGTGGAGAGGTGGGGGCGGCAGGAAGGGATCGCCGGCGAGCTCGGGTCGGGAACGGCGGCCAGAGGCCTGCCTGGCTGGGCGGCGGCTTCCTACGTTGTCGTGGAGGTTGAGTGAGTGCGGTGTGGTGCTGGAAACGGCGAGAGAGGAGCTCTATTTATAGGCGGAGGGGAGGGGGTCTCGAGCTCCGCCGGAGAGCTCTGGAAGCGGCGCACATCAACGAGGGGCGTTAGTGAGAGATAGGGAAGTGGCCAGGGCTCACGCGACCACTATTCGAGCTCGGGGACGAGCACAGGACGCACGGGAGGGCACTGACTCGAGCACGGGGACTGTGCTCCTCTGGCGTGGCGCGTGCATGATCGCTGCGGAGTCTCCGGCATCGGCGAGCGGCAGCGAGGGTGCTGGGGTGGTGAAACGAGGCTGGTGGCGCAGTGCGGCATGCTGGGCTTAACACTAGGACGAGCACGAGCTCAACAGAGGCTCGGGCGCAGCTCAGAGCACGTCGACTGCGTCTTGTAGCCCGTGTCCTCACGCAGTCACCATGCACACTGTGCCATCGTGATTCCCAAGTGATGCCAAACCTTGTCTAGGCTATCGAATGTGGAGTGTTTAGCCTATGAAAGGAGCGAACCAACTACCAGGATGAGTGAGTTGATCACAACACTTACTGAAAATTTCTGGACATAAACTTGTGGCCAATTTTGTGATCAAATACGAAAGAGTTAGGAGCTGAGCTTTGGGGTTTAGTGTTAGGTTACTAAGGTAATGATGCTCAAGAAAATTCAGCTCCAAAAGATCAAGGAATAATGCACTTGCTGTACAAACTGCATTTTCTGGTCAGAATGCAAATGAATTTTCCTAACAATATTGGGCCACATGACCACTTGATATTTTCGCATAGGATGATGAGGCACTGTCCAAAGGGTGTGTGGGAATTTTATCATATTTTCGTGGGCAAGAAACAGAAGGGTTGCTTTGGAGTGAAAGTGAAAATATTCCATTTTCAGGGTGAAAATGAATATTTTGCTTAGAAGAAAAATTTTCCAAAGCAATGTGAGGATGAATGAGAGGTCAAGAGAGGTTGTGAGAGGTGAGATGGGTCACTTGGGTGAAAATCAAAACAATGCCCAAGTGCTAAGTCCAAATGAATTAACTCAAAAACAAAATAAAAAGGAAAAAAGGCAAAGGAAAATCATGATGGCAAAAACCAGGGTGTCACATGATTGTTAGGGCATTTCCCATCTTTGTGTTTTTGGTGATGATGAAAACTCTCTTTGTGGTCTAATCGTGTGCCAAGATCTCCAGGTACTCTATGTTTGGGTACAAGATGATTAGGCATTCCCTCTGGACGGAAAAGATCGAAGACGGCGTTTTGTCTGCGTGTTTATTTCTTTGGTCGTAGGGAACCCGTACTATTAAGAGGGAATCCACATCGGAAGGTATTGCGTGAATCAATGCACGTACACATTTTTGTTCACCCACCGTTCCATTCCGTTTGAGTAGAGAGAGGTCCCCTTTTCCTTCTAAACCAGTGTTTTTACCTCCTAGCGGTTGTACCGCCCTCCAGGGCGGTTGTACCGCCTGCCCTGTTATACCGGCTCAACCACCGCCCCAGGGGTGATACCCTAGGGTTGCACCTCCCAGGTACATGCCCTGCGGTAGTACCACTTCCCCCGGGCGGTGGTACCGCCTCTGCTCTCGGAAAACCCAGGAGATGCTTCCTGGGTGGTTGTACCGGCCAGGTACCGCCCAACCACCAGACTTTGTTCTGTGATGGGGCGGTCCTTGGTCGGTGATGGCCCAGTTGTTCTCTGCTAAACCGGCACTACCGGTGTCCCGAGCAGTTGTGCCGCTCTCGACTTAGTCATCTCCAGTTCCAGGGTTAGGCGGTAGTTCCGGTGCAACTACCACTCGACCAGCGCCCATAGGGGCGACTCCCTTCTGTCTTCAGAGCGGTTGTTGAGCGGTAAGCGAGAGGTTGGTCTAGTTACTCATTGTTAACCGGTACTACCGCTCGTGCCGTCGGTTGTACCGCTTGCTAGGGTTACTGCAGCATTCCCATGAATCCTGGTTGTACCGGGGTCATGAGCGGTTGTACCGCTGCAGTGTAAAAACTGCTGTAACTGTTGTTAAAATTTGGTAGTTGCCTATTCACCCCCCCCCCTAGTCAACCATATCGATCCTTTCATCGCCGGCCTGTTCACGAACAATGCAAAGCCGCGGCGAGGTGGCTCGACGCCGGGCTACCGTAAGAGCAAGCAGAGGCATCGACTGGAGGCTATTGCTTGCTCTACGTCGACTACTTTGCCGATGCTCCACTGCACGGCGAGAAAGTATTTCGGCACCATTATCGGATGAGTCGAAAGATCTTCCTCGGGATTGTGAATGGCATCCGGGACTTCGACATCTACTTCATTTGCAAGAAGGACTGCACCTGCACAGTTGAATTCTCCTCACTCCAGAAGTGCACGACAGGTATGAGGATGCTTGCATGCAGAGCTCCCGGTGATATACTGGAAGACTATGGACGCAGGGCCGAGTCCACCACCATTGAGTGTTTGTACAAGTTCTGTAGGGCAGTGCTGGCAGTGTTTGGACCACAATACTTGCGATCGCCCAATGCTGAAGACACTGCTCGGATCTTAGCACATAATGCAGCAAGAGGATTTCCTGGGATGCTTCAAAGTATCGATTGCATGCATTGGGCATGGAAAAATTGCCCATTTGCTTGGCAGGGGATGTACAAAGGCATCAAAAGAGCTTGTAGTGTGGTACTTAGGCAGTGGCCACACAGGACCTCTGGATTTGGCACTCCTTCTCTTGGTATGCCAGGAACTCACAATGACATCAACGTACTGCAGTGCTCGAATGTCTTTGCCAAGCTTGTTGAAGGCCAGGCTCCTCCGGTGAACTTCGAGGTCAATGGGTGCCACTACAACAAGGGATACTACCTAGCAGATGGCATCTATCTGAGATGGTCCACATTTGTGAAGACTATCTCAAATCTTGTGCCAGGCGGCAAGAACTCCTACTTTGCCATGTGTCAGGAGGCTTGCAGGAAGGATGTCGAGCGGGCATTTGGTGTGCTCCAACCTCGATTTGCTATTGTCCGGTACCCCGCTCTGACCTGGTCGAAATCTCAAATGTGGGAAGTGATGACTTACTGTGTCATCTTGCACAACATGATCATTGAGAGCGAGCAGGAAGAGCCAGCGTTTGACACCGAACCATATTACAGACAGGGTCCTCTTGCCCACATCATGTACCGGCATCATGGGCTGCCTTCCTCAATATTCATCAGGAGATCCAAGACCCACAGGTGCATCAAGAACTGCAGCACGATCTGGTGGATAACCTATGGAGGCTCAAGGGCAACGCCTAGTTCGTTGTGTGATGAACTATGAGTTTGGTTCGTTGAACTATGAGTATTAATTTGTGTTTGAATTATGAGTTTGCTTCGTTGAACTATTTGATTTGTATTGATTTATGTGATGAATTATGTGATAAAAATTAGTTTGTGAATTTGTGTCGAATTTGGGACTAATTTGCGCCGAAATCAGCGGCTGGGGAGGCGAACTTGGGGGCTCGGCTGGGAACCCGACCCCTCACGCCGATTTTATCGCCGGTTGGCCCCAAGCGGCGCTATTTCAAGCCCTTGTGTGTGTGTGTGTGTGTGTGTGTGTGTGTGTGTGTGTGTGGGGGGGGGGGGGGGGAGATGCGTTCGAGATTTGAGAGCTGACAGACAGAGTACTTGTTTTGAAATAGCAGATCAGCAGAAAACATGCCATCATTCCATCTGATAGTCACCCTCCCAGATGCACCAACACAGATGGTACAAACTCGAATTTATTAAATCTCTTCGTATCCTCAGTACTTTATTTAGTACAGTCGTGTGAGCAATTCGTATGGCTCATCAATTTTGGGTACAAGTATACATAGTTAATCATAGTATCTGCGTGAATACAGCAGAAGTGAATCATGACTCCTACTTCAGAAAATTCATGCTCGATCGAATGGTGGATCAGTGGAGACTTCAGCTCCGCTGCCGTGTTGCCGCGGCGCCTGGCTTCTCCCAGACGGCGTAGTCGTTGCCGTGAGCTGAGGTCACGAACCCGGCCGGGATCACCGCCCCGACGTCGTACCTGGACCCGATCTTCACCAGCACCTTGCTGTCGATCTCGGCGACGTAGGCGTCCCCTTCGTGCATGAGGATCTTGAGTGCGCTTGTCGCCGTGATGCCGTTGCGCTTCCTGATCGCCACCAGCGCCGCGATCTGGTCCTTGAACCCCCAGGTGAAGAAATGGTCGTAGAACTGCGAACCATCGAGACAAACAGTTGAAGAAATGTGTGCAAGACTGACAGTGACAGCTGAGTTTCTCACTTGAGAGCTGGTTCATCTGCTTACGATGCATGGGATGCCGGGGTGGGTGAGGATGTATGCGTAGCCCTGCATGACCTTGTCGGAGGGGAATGGCCACATGGCCTGCGTGGAGCCTGTGTCGTGGTTGTCGACGAAGGTGACGGCCTTGGCCGGCCACCACCCCATCACGCCGGGAGCCTTCCCCTGCGGGTCGATCAGCCGCCACAGCTCGCCCTCCACCGCGGCGTTCAATATCCCCTTGGTCGTGAAGTCGAACACCATGCCTGCCGACGCCGCGCCGCCCACCTTGTCCACCCAGTTCACCAGATTCTGCCGGTGCGCGTCCTGGTCGTAGTTGGGCTTGCCGTCGCCGCCGGTGGCCATGTTGTCCCACACCTCGGCCACGGCGAGGCTCGGGGACGTGCCATCGATGTACACCTTGGCCATCTCCGGCGAGTAGCCCTTGGCGAAGTCAAAGCGCCACGCGTCGAAGCCGAGGTCGCTCTTGAGCCAGAGGAGCCACTCCTTGAGCTCGCGCTGGACGCGGTCGTTGAGGTGGTCGATGTCGGGCGCGGCGGCGAAGTCGGCGCCGGTGTCGAGGTTGGCGGTGCCGTCGGAGTAGGTGGTGTCGTCGCGGCAGATCATGTGGGGGCCCCAGTCGAGGCGGCCGTCGGAGGTGCCGCCCTCGAAGATGCAGTAGATGCCGCGGCTGTCCTTGTAGTCGGCGCAGCGGTGGTTGATGACGATGTCGGCGATCGCCTGCACGCCCTTGCCGTGGAGCGCGCGGATGAGCGACTTGAGGTCCGCCGCGTTGCCGTACTTGGACGCGTCGATGTCGTAGAGCCGACCAGGCATGTAACCTGCACCCAGGTCGACCGTTTTAGTTTCTCGTCACTAGTATAAATATCTTTTTAAAATCGCTATCAAACTTAGCATGTTGTCCACGCCACGCCTCTATGATTCCTTCCCTCCTTTTCTGTTGCCTCTAGATGTTGAGACACGAATGATTTAGTGGGAAGAGGGAGGGAGAGACTGGAGGAGGAGGAGGACCTTGGGTGGAGACGGAGTGCGACGGCGGCGGCAGCCAGACGTGCGTGACTCCGGCGGCGGCGATGTCGTCCACCTTGCCCGTCATCATGTTGTACCACCCGCCGCTCTGCTTCCACGACTCCCAGTTGAAGCCCTGCAACAAGATCATGCCACCAACAAACCTCCATTAAGCTCAGATTCTTTTCCTCCTCGGAAAAACAAACTAAGACAAAACAAATACATAAATCAAAAGGGAACCATGAGCGTGCGTACCTGAAAGAGGACTTGGTGGCCGGACGCGAATCCGGCGAGAAGCAGCAGCAGCAGAGAGAAGCAGCACAGGTTGCCGTTCCTCCCCATCGCGCGCGCTACTGTCGATCTCTCACTCTTCTTCTCCGGATGGATGAATGATTGGCTGACTGGCTGATCGACTGATGGCTACAAGTGTACAGCGTGCTTGGTATTTATAGGCAGTGGATGGCATGGCAGTATTTAACGCGAGCTACGTACCGTAGAGTGTGTTGCTTGGAGGCACTGCATGGATACCAGACTCTGTTACGATAAAAGGTGCAGCATTCAGCAGATGACGGTCCAAGTCAATCCTGGGTGGCACAAATTCCATGGGAAAAGATAGCACCATCCAAGTTGGGATCGAAACCCAGCGTTGCCCTTACCTTTTTGGATAACTGATTTTCCAATGGGAAATATAAGCATGGACGCGAAGAAAGATGGGGAGGAAATGAATTGAACATAGTGCAATATTTTTCAAGTTTCCATGGCAGGAAACTCAGTGCAAAATGTATCTGTACAAAAAAAGACTGTACAGAACAGATTTGAGACTGATAGACTGTTGTTAATGTGGTACAGCAACAGGACACTCCTTTTTGGGGTGAGGAACCAACGGTGGAGAACGACGCCGTAGATGAATCATGTGCAGATATCTCGAAGGTTTTTGGTGTGTGTACGCGACGACGCATCGGAGGAAGCTAGGCGTGCTGTCAGTGTCGCGTGACTTGGATGGAGACGGAGAGCGAATGTGACAGAGACAGTACGAGCCGTAGCACAGCACACGATCGGGTACGAATTGCTTAAGGCCGTACATTTTCGTCAGCAAACACGAGAGGTTGTTTACACCAGCGTCGTGCTGTCGGAGTATTACATGTACCACTTCCAAGTTGTTATACCATACACTTCTGGAGTGGAATTCTCTGGGATTTATTATAAGTACTATTAGTATTTTTCGTCCAGACAGGTGATTAGTTGCCTGCATGCTCTTGAGTTAATGCAGTCTATAGGCGTGCCTCCAGAGATACCAAGACGGCAAGGCAGCGGCCGAGTGGAGCTCGAAATCTACATGCGTATGTTGCCGGTATTTGCAGTTGGAAAGACAATCAACCTTGGCGACTCAACAGAGGTGCCAAAAGTATGTTGGCCCGATAAACATTGATGGTGTAGATAGGAATGAAGGTCATGATTACTAACTATTTTTCCTCCCTGTTTACCCCTATGCATGGCAGGTGCCGATGCTCCAGATATTTTATCTCATATTGCACCCAAGGTGACCACCCAAATGAATGAGTTCCTCTCTGCGGAGTTCACCCGGGAAAAGGTTAAGAGAGCTCTTGATGATACCGGTGACCTTAAGGCCCCTGGCATGGATGGTCTCCCAGCGGTCTTTTATAAGCATTATTGGCATTTGATTGGTGATGATGTGGTGCGCGAGGTGCTACATGTGTTGCGTGGCGGCAGTATGCCGGAGGGATAAAACGATACTGTTGTAATGCTAATCCCAAAGGTGCAGAACCCAGAAACATTGAAGGATCTTTGCCCTATTAGCCTATGCAACGTCGTGTACAAACCGGTGTCCAAAGTCATCGCCAACAGGCTGAAGTGCATCTTGGGTGAGATAATATCACCTAATCAGAGTGTGTTTGTGTCGGGACGTCTCATATCGGATAACACAATTCTGGCCTACGAAATGACACATTTTCTGAAAAGAAAGAGATCGGGGAAAAAATCATATGCCACCTTGAAACTTGACATGAGCAAAGCCTATGACCGCGTCGAGTGGTGTTTCCTGGAGAAAGTCATGTTGCAGTTGGGTTTCACTCATGAGTTCGTGCGGCTGATCAGCAAGTGCATACAGACGGTGAAATACAGATTTAAGGCGAATGGTGCATGTACAGACCAAGTGATCCTGGGGAGAGATCTTCGGCAAGGCGATCCTATTTCGCTATACTTGTTCCTTTTGTGTGTGGAGGGTATTTCTGCAATGCTTCAACATGCGAAGATACGAGACAGATTAAGGGGATTGAGCTAGCGGCTGGAGCCCCCTCTATCAGTCATCTCTTATTTGCCGACGACTCACTGTTGTTGTTTGAAGCCACACCGGAGAGTGTGCAGACCATAAACCACATCCTGCATGTTTATGAGCTGGGGTCCGGCCAAGTGATCAATAGAGACAAATCTGCAGTGTTATTCGGTAAAAACACTCCTAACCGAGTAAAGGCTCGGCTCCTGTCACTTCTAGGCTTGCGTTTGGAGTGTTTGCAAGGAAAATATCTAGGCCTCCCGAGCTTGTAGGTCAGTCAAGGCAAAAGTGTTTCGAGTACCTCCGGGATAAGATTTGGGAAATATTGAAAGGTTGGAAAATAAAGCTCCTCTCGAAGGCAGGCAAGGAGGTCCTCATCAAAGCTGTTATTCAAGTTGTACCTACTTATGCCATGTCTTGCTTAGACCTTAGAAAAGCTCTGTGTGAGAGTAGCAGCCAAATGGTGTGCAACTTCTGGTGGGCTAACCAGGATGAGGAGGACAAACACCACTGGGTTGGTTGGGAGAGAATGACACTGCCAAAGGAACAAGGTGGTCTGGGTTTTCGCGATCTGCATGCGTTCAATATTGCCATGCTGGCACGACAAGTTTGGCGCCTGACCCAGATACCAGTCTTCATGTGCGCGTGTCCTCCAAGCTAAGTATTTCCCACATGGTGACGTGCTTAAAGTTGAAGCTCTTTCAGGAATGAGTTATGTGTGGCGCAATCTCCTACAAGGCGTTGAACTTATCAAGGTCGGTATGATCTGGAGGGTGGGTACAGGTGAACGGATTAACATATGGGAGGATCCATGGCTGCCCTCAAATGACACCCGCCGCCCACGAACTCTCCAAGGGGCACACCTCCTGACAAGGGTGTCGGAGCTTATTGACCCTACCACTAATTGGTGGGATAAGGAACTAGTCCAGCAAACATTCACCCCAGAGGATGTGAAAACGATTCTGAGTATTCCAGTTTATGACCAGTTTGAGGACTTTGTGGCCTGGCACTTTGATAACAAGGGCTTTTTCTCGGTTAGGTCTACCTACAGGGTGTACGTGCATCTGTTGCAACAGCAAGGCGCGAGCTAGACCGGTCATGAGGACAAATCTAAGTTTTGGCTAACACTCTGGAAGACCCCGTGTCCCCCTAGGGTTAATCACTTTATGTGGAGACTTGCTCTTAACAGTCACCCTTTCCTCCGTAATGTCGAAAAACTTGGAGTGGAACTTGATGTCCTTTGCCTACTATGCCACCGGCAGGCTGAAGATGGAGGCCACCTATTTCTGCGCTATAAGGAGGTCAAGAGCATGTGGCGACACTGTGGTCTTGAATACACCAGGCAATAGCTTCTGTTATGCGACACCCCTACTGAACTACTCGCGGCAGTGTTCAAGCTTCCTGAGGAGATCAAGTTATGTACAATCTGCCTGCTATGGTCCTGGTGGTCAAAGCGAAACAATGCAAATCACCAAAAGAAACGACTCGATGCAGAGGCGTTTAGCGCACGTGTGGGATATCTGTTGAAGGAATGGACGGAGCTCTCCGCCAAAAAGGAGAAACGAGCCCAAACCCCACCCCCCAAATGGATTGCTCCCCCGCTGGATACCATAAAGATCAATGTTGATGCGGCTTTTTAGCGGGATAAAGGAGAGGGGGATGGGGTCTAGTAGGTCGGGACAATTCAGGAGGTTTCATTCTGGCGGCGGTGGGTAGGCTACTGAACCTGAGTAGCGCCCTACACGGCGAGGCTGAAGCGTTGCTGAAGGCCATCCATATTGCTGAATTATATGGTATGGGTCGTGTGCACTATGAGACCGACTGCCAAACTCTCCATCTAGCCATGAACGCCACTTCTCAGGACCGGAGTCCTCTTGGTGTGCTGATAACCCACAAGTATAGGGGATCACTTGTAGCCTCTTTCGATAAGTAAGAGTGTCGAACCCAACGAGGAGCTAAAGGTAGAACAAATATTCCCTCAAGTTCTATCGACCACTGATACAACTCTACGCACGCTTAACGTTCGCTTTACCTAGAACAAGTATGAAACTAGAAGTACTTTGTAGGTGTTTTTCGATAGGTTTGCATGATAATAAAGAGCACGTAAATAAGAACTAGGGGCTGTTTAGATAAATACACAATAAAGTTAGTATAGCGAGTGTGGCAAAGTGGTGGTAGGAGTTGCGAAATTGTCCCTAAGCAATTGACTACTTTACTAGAACGATAGCAAGTTTTATGTGGGAGAGGCCACTGCTAGCATGTCATCCCTGAATTGGAATCTATGCACTTATGATTGGAACTATTAGCAAGCATCCGCAACTACTAACGTTCATTAAGGTAAAACCCAACCATAGCATTAAGATGTATTGGTCCCCCTTCAATCCCGTATGCATCAATTTCTATGCTAGGTTGAAGCTTCTGTCACTCTTGCCCTCCAATACGTAGTCCTATCAACATACAACTAACCCTATAGTGTGATCCACGCGCGCGCTCATATGATGGGCACCAAAGGACAACAACATAACCACAAGCAAATTAAATCAATCATAGCAATTCACCAATTACCGATAGGACAACGAAAATCTACTCAGACATCATAGGATGGCAACACATCATTGGATAATAATATGAAGCATAAAGCACCATGTTCAAGTAAAGGGTACAACGGGTTGCGGGAGAGTGGACACTGTAGATAGATGGGGGAAGGTGATGAAGATGTTGGTGAAGATGGCGGAGGTGTTGGTGTAGATTGCGGTGACGATGATGGCCCCGGCGGCGTTCCGGCGCCACCGGAAGAGAGGGGGAGAGAGCCCCCCTTCTTCTTCTTCCTTGACCTTCTCCCTAGATGGGAGAAGGGTTTCCCCTCTGGTCCATGGCTTCCATGGCATGGGAGGGGCGAGAGCCCCTCCGAGATTGGATCTGTCTCTCTCTGTTTCTGCGCTCCCTGATTCTGGCCTTTCACCGTTTCTTGTATTCTCGGAGATCTGTAACTCCGATTGGATTGAAATTTGAACATGATTTTTATCCGGATATTGGCTTTCTTGCGGCGAAAGAAGGGCACCAACCGCCTTACGGGGTGGCCACGAGGGCCCAGGGCGCGCCTGCCCCCCTGGGGCGTGCCCCCTGCCTCGTGGCCCCCTCGTGCATCGTCTCGCGTTGATTTTTCTTCCCAAAAATCACATATATTCCAAAAAATATCTCCGTCAGTTTTTATCCCGTTTGGACTCCGTTTGACATGGATTTTCTGCGAAACAAAAAACATGCAACAAACAGGCACTGGCACTGGGCACTGGATCAATATGTTAGTCCCGAAAATAGTATAAAAAGTTGCCAAAAGTATATGAAAGTTGTATAATATTGGCATGGAACAATAAAAAATTATAGATACGACGGAGACGTATCAGCATCCCTAAGCTTAATTCCTGCCCGTCCTCGAGTAGGTAAATGATAAAAAAGATAATTTTTGATGTGGAATGCTACCTAGCATAATCTTGATCATGTAATCTAATCATGTCATGAATATTAAGACACGAGTGATTCAAAGCAATAGTCTATCATTTGACATTAAGACAATAATACTTCAAGCATACTAATAAAGGAATCATGTCTTTTCAAAGTAACATGGCCAAGAAAGTTATCCCTACAAAATCATATGGTCTGGCTATGCTCCATCTTCACCACACAAAATATTCAAATCATGCACAACCCCGATGACAAGCCAAGCAATTGTTTCATACTATTGACGTTCTCAAACCTTTTCAACTTTCACACAATACATGAGCATGAGCCATGGACATAACACTATAGGTGGAATAGAATATGATGGTGGAGGTTGTGTGGAGAAGACAAAAAAGAGAAAGTCTCACATCGACGCGGCCAATCAACGGGCGATGGAGATGTCCATCAATTGATGTCAATGTGAGGAGTAGGGATTGCCATGCAACGGATGCACTAAGAGCTATAAGTGTATGAAAGCTCAAACTGGAAACTAAGTGGGTGTGCATCCAACTTGCTTGCTCATGAAGACCTCGGGCATTTGAGGAAGCCCATCATCGGAATATACAAGCCAAGTTCTATAATGAAAATTCCCACTAGTATATGAAAGTGATAACTCAAGAGACTCTATATGAAGAACATGGTGCTACTCTGAAGCACAAGTGTGGTAAAAGGTTAGTAACATTGCCCCTTCTCTCTTTTTCTCTCATTTTTTTGTTTTTTGTGGGCTTCTTTGGCCTCTTTTTTTTTCTTATTTGGGCTTCTTTGGCCTCTTTTATTTTGATAACCTCACATGGGACAATGTTATAATAATGATGATCATCACACTTTTATTTACTTACAACTCAATATTACAACTCGATATCTAGAACAAAGTATGACTCTATATGAATGCCTCCGGCGGTGTACCGGGATGTGCAATGATCTAGCATAGCAATGACATCAAAAAACGGACAAGCCATGAAAACATCATGCTAGCTATCTTACGATCATGCAAAGCAATATGATAATGAATGCTCAAGTCATGTATATGATGATGGAAGTTGCATGGCAATATATCTCGGAATGGCTATGGAAATGCCATAATAGGTAGGTATGGTGGCTGTTTTGAGGAAGATATAAGGGGGCTTATGTGTGATAGAGCATATCGTATCACGGGGTTTAGATGCACCGGCGAAGTTTGCACCAACTCTCGAGGTGAGAAAGGGCAATGCACGGTACCGAAGAGGCTAGCAATGATGGAAGGGTGAGAGTGCATATAATCCATGGACTCAACATTAGTCATAAAGAACTCACATACTTATTGCAAAAGTCAATTAGCTATCGAAATAAAGTACTACGCGCATGCTCCTAGGGGGGGGGTAGATTGGTATGGAAAGACTATCGCTCGTCCCCGACCGCCACTCATAAGGAAGACAATCAATAAATACCTCATGCTCCAACTTCGTTACATAACGGTTCACCATACGTGCATGCTACGGGAATCACAAACTTCAACACAAGTATTTCTATAATCCACAACTACCCACTAGCATGGCTCTAATATCACCATCTTTATATCGCAAAACTATTGCAAGGAATTAAACATATCATATTCAGTGATCTACAAGTTTTATGTAGGATTTTATGACTAACCATGTGAATGACCAATTCCTGTCAACTCTCTAAATAGATATAAGTGAAGCAAGAGAGTTTAATTCTTTCTAAAAAAGATATGCCCACGCTCTAACAAATATAAGTGAAGCAAAAGAGCATTCTACAAATGCCGGTTTTCTATGTGAAGAGAAACAGGCAATCCAAACTTCAAATGATATAAGTGAAGCACATGAAGCATTCTATAAAGCCATACTCAAAAGATATAAGTGAAGTGCAATGAGCATTCTATAAATCAACCAAGGACTATCTCATACCAGCATGGTGCATAAAAGAAAAGTGAAAACTAAATGCAAAAGGCGCTCCAAGATTTGCACATATCACATGAACGAAACGAATCCGAAAACATACCGATACTTGTTGAAGAAAGATGGGATGCCTTCCGGGGCATCCCCAAGCTTAGACGCTTGAGTCTCCTTGAATATTTACTTGGGGTGCCTTGGGCATCCCCAATCTTGAGCTCTTGCCTCTTCTCCTTATCCTCATATCGAGACATCCTCGATCTTCGAACACTTCATCCACACAAAACTCAACAGAAAGTTCGGTAAGATCCGTTAGTATAATAAAGCAAATCACTACTCTAAGTACTGTTGCAAACAAATTCATATTTGTTTTTGCATTGTAGCTACTGTAATATAAATTTTCCGGCTTAATCCACTGATAGAATCGATAGTTTCATAAAAACAAGCAAATTATGCATCAAAAACAGAATCTGCCTTAAACAGGAGAGTCTGTAGTAATATGAACATTCACCATACTTATGGTACTCCAAAAATTCTGAAAAAATTAGGAAAAATAAAAAATTTGTATAGCAAGACAGTGCAAAAAGTTTCATAACCGTTTGATGTTCCAGTAAAAAAAATGTAAAATCGCGCACTACAGCCAAATTTCTGTTATGCACCTCACAAACAAACAAGCAATCTAAACATCCTAAAGGCAAACCTTGGCACATTATTTTTAATTTTAAACTTTATAAAAGGACACAACAGAAATAAATGACTCTCTAAAACTTCCGGGTTGTCTCCCTGGCAGCGCTTTCTTTCAAGCCATTAAGCTAGGCATATAGTGCTCAAGTAATGGATCCACCAGGGTCCCAAGGTATATCAAAGCCAATTTTAATTAACAATGATTTGTGATTTAGTAGTGAGCACAAAGTAACATATATCATGCAACAACGAAGTCTAACTCTCTTCCTATGCATCAGCATGTCATAAAAGAACAATTCATGCACACATAGTAAACGCCAATGCATAGTATAAGCAGTTTCTTGTAATTTAATCGTGTGGGAAACATAGAGAGGTGGAGATGTAGTTCCTCTCTCATAGTAATTGCAAGTAGGAGCAGCAAGCACATGCATATTATATCTATCAAAATCATCATGTGTAGTAGTAAAACGCAACCCATCAATATAATCCTTAATAAGGGCAACCTTCTCCGGTATAGTGTAGTCGGGAGAATTCAAAAAGATAATAGGACTATCATGCGTGGGTGCAATAGCAACAATTTCATGTTTAACATAAGGAACTATAGCAAGTTCATCTCCATATGCATAATTCATATTGGCATCTTGGCCACAAGCATACCAAGCATCATCAAAAAGGGATATTTCAAAAGAATCAACGGGATCATAACAATCATCATAGCAATCATCCTTCGGTAAGCACGAAGGGAAATTAAACTATGTATGAGTTGAAGAGTTACTCTCATTAGAATGTGGGCACGGGTAGCTAATCCGATCTTCCTCCTTTTGTTCCTCGCTCTTGATACGTCTCCAACGTATCTATAATTCTTTATTGTTCCATGCTATTATATATTCTGTTTTGGATGTTTAATGGGCTTATTTATACACTTTTATATTATTTTCATGACTAACCTATTAACCGGAGGCCCAGCCCAAATTGCTATTTTTTTTGCCTATTTTAGTGTTTCGAAGGAAAGGAATATCAAACGAAAACAGAATGAAACCTTCGGGAACGTGATTTTTTGAACAAACGTGATCTAGAGGACTTGGAGTGGACGTCAAGCAACCAACGAGGAAGCCACGAGGCAGGGGGCACGCCTGCCCCCCTGGGCGTGCCCTCCACCCTCGTGGGCCCCTCGTGGCTCCACCAACCTACTTCTTCCTCCTATATATACCTACGTACCCCCAAACCATCGAGGAGCACCACGAAAACCTAATTCCAACGCCGCAACCTTCTGTACCCGTGAGATCCCATCTTGGGGCCTTTTCCGGCGCTCCGCCGGAGGGGGCATTGATCACGGAGGGCTTCTACATCAACACCATAGCCTCTCCGATGATGTCTGAGTAGTTTACCTCAGACCTTCGGGTCCATAGTTATTAGCTAGATGGCTTCTTCTCTCTCTTTGGATCTCAATACAAAGTTCTCCTTGATTCTCTTGGAGATCTATTCGATGTAATCTTCTTTTGCGGTGTGTTTGTCGAGATCCGATGAATTGTGGGTTCATCACTACAAAAAAAAGACACATCCGTGACATTTTGGGCCGAACGAATTTTTTTTCTGTCATACATATGACACTTCTATGACGATAATTGTGACAAAACCCGGTATCATCATAGATGTGGTGGGCTCCTACTTCTATGACAAAAAATCATGATAGAAAATGGGTTTTTCGTCCTGGGCGGGCCGGAGACGCAGCTGCATGACATTCTTTGGGCCGTCCATGTAACGCCCGGGTAATCAAGCTACAGTAATACCCCGCTAATCATGCCACGTCATCTCGGTTACTGTTGTTAACCGTGCGATGATCCAAAACCGTTTCATAATTTAAATTCAATTAATGTCAACAATAAAAGTTTTTCAAAATTTAAAACAAAATGTTCGGGAGGTGCCATATTTTGGATGAGTAAATATGGTGTAATAAACAGATTTTTATAAAATGCCTAGATAATTTAAAATAAAATAAAACAAAAAAGAGAAATAAATAAAAGAAATGCAAAACAGAAAACAGAAAAAAAGAAAAAGAAAAGAGAAGCCCCCCCCACTGGGCCAACTGTGGCCCAGCTGGCCAGCCCAACTGGGCAAAGGCCGAGCCGGCCGGCCCACCCCACTCTCCCCTTATCCACTCCCCCCCGTAAACCCTAACCCACTCCCCCACTCGCGCCCCCACTCTCCCCCTCCCTCCCCCGATCCAGATCGGATCGGGCTCGACGCCGCCGCCTCGCCCTCGTCCGCCGCCGCCCGGACCGCTCGACGCCGCCTCGCCCTCGCCGGCCTGCCTCCTCCTCCCCGCCGGCCTGCCTCTCCTCGTCGCCGTCGTCCTCGACCACCACCCCGACCCCCGCTGCCCCTGACCCTATGACCACCGTGAGCCGCACCCCTCCTCTCTCTCCCTCGCCCCGTGCTCGTCCCCTCCCTGCTCGCCGCTCGGGGCCGCGCCCTGCCCCCGCGCATGCGCCCGAGCCTCGCCTCGATCTGCCGCTCCAATCGCCGCGGCCACCCCCCACGCCGGAGTCGTCCTCGACGGGACTCGCTCGCCCGCGTGCTCCCGCAGCTCCGCCCGACCCTCGCCCCGTAGCCTTCCCCGCGGCCTGGTGCCCGCGGCCACCCCGCCGTGCCCAGCGCCCGCACCGTGGCCTCCCCGCCCGGTAGCCTCTTTGCCTATAGCCGCCGCGCTCACCGCCTCTACCACCGCGCCCCACGACCCCCCTCCGTTCGCCCTCACCACCGCCGCGGCTTGCGCGCCCCGCCCTCGGCCTCGTCGCCGCTTCGACCTGGGGACCACGCCGTGCCGCCCCCGCGTGTTGGTCGCCGCTCTGGCTTGACCCCGCCCGCGGCGCTCGTCGCCGGGTCCGCCCGCACCACCGCCCGTCGCCCGCGCCGCACACGCGAGCCGCGCCCGCGCCCGCCTGTGGCCCCTAGGCCACTGCCAGGTGGGGCCTCGCGCCCCTGAGCCACTACCCTTGGGCCCGAACCCCCTATGGGCCACAGACAGGTGGGCCCCCACGCCCAGAACGTAATAAAAAGATGATTTAAAAAAATTAATAAATTAAATTAATAAAAATAAAATAAAAATAAAATAATTAATTAATTAGTTAATTAACTTTGTTTAGATTAATCTAATTTAATTAATTAGTTTAATTAATAGTTAATTAATTAGTTAACCCTAATTACCCTAATCAGTCTATGACATGTGGGACCCACATGTTAGATGACTGCTGACGTCGGCATGATGTCATGCTGATGTCATCGCAACACTGTTTCGGATAATGTATATATTAAATAATTAAATAAATTCCAGAAATTTATAAATTCTTTTAAAATCAATATAAAATAAACCGTTGCTCAGATGAAAATACTTTGTACATGAAAGTTGCTCAGAACGACGAGACGAAACCGGATACGCAGCCCGTTCGTCCACCACACATCCCTAACCTATCGAACTCGCAACTTTCCCCCTTTATTTCATCTGTCCGAAAATGCGAAACATCGGGAATACTTTCCCGGATGTCCCCCCCCCCTTCGTCGGTACCACCTACTGCCGCGTTAGGACACACCTAGCACCGCTCATTGTCATGTCACGCATCGTCATGCTTATGTTTGCATTGTATTTACTGTTTCTTCCCCCCTCTTCTCTCTGGTAGACTACGAGACCGACGCTGCTGCTGCCCAGTTCGACTACGGAGTTGACGACCCCTCCTACTTGCCAGAGCAACCAGGCAAGCCCCCCCTTGATCACCAGATATCGCCTATTCTTCTCTATACTGCTTGCATTAGAGTAGTGTAGCATGTTACTGCTTTCTGTTATCCTATCCTGATGCATAGCCTGTCCTTGCTTCTACTGTTGTTACCTTTACCTGCAATCCTACATGCTTAGTATAGGATGCTAGTTTTCCATCAGTGGCCCTACATTCTTGTCCGTCTGCTGTGCTATACTATCGGGCCGTGATCACTTGGGCGGTGATCACGGGTATATACTTATATACTCTATACATGATACCTGTGGTGACTAAAGTCGGGTCGGCTCGTAGGAGTACCCGCAAGTGGATCTTTGTGGCAGAGCGACAGGGCAGGTTGAGACCGCCTAGGAGAGAGGTGGGCCTGGCCCTGGACGGCGTCCGCGGTTACTTCAACATAACACGCTTAACGAGTTCTTGGTATTTGATCTGAGTCTGGCCATTTGGTCTATACGCACTAACCAGCTACGCGGGAACAGTTATGGGCACTCGACGTCGTGGTATCAGCCGAAGCTCTTTTTGACGTCAGCGACGGAGCGGCGCGCGCCGGATTGGACTGGAACACCACTAGGCTAGGTCTGCTTCCGGCCGCCCTCGCAACGTGCATGTGTGCAATGGGCGATGGGCCCAGACCCCTGCGCGCATAGGATTTAGACCGGCGTGTTGACCTCTCTGTTGAGCCTAGGTGGGGCTGCGACGTGTTGATCTTCCGAGGCTGGGCATCACCCAGAAAAGTGTGTCCGGCCAAATGGGATCGAGCGTGTTGGGTTATGTGGTGCACCCCTGCAGGGAAGTTTATCTATTCGAATAGTCGTGTCCCTCAGTAAAAGGACGACCCGGAGTTGTACCTTGACCTTATGACAACTAGAACCGGATACTGAATAAAATACACCCTTCCAAGTGCCAGATACAACCCGGTGATCGCTCTCTAACAGGGCGACGAGGAGGGGATCGCCGGGTAGGATTATGCTATGCGATGCTACTTGGAGGACTTGAATCTACTCTCTTCTACATGCTGCAAGATGGAGATGGCCAGAAGCGTAGTCTTCGACAGGATTAGCTATCCCCCTCTTATTCTGGCATTCTGCAGTTCAGTCCACTGATATGGCCCTTTACACATATACCCATGCATATGTAGTGTAGCTCCTTGCTTGCGAGTACTTTGGATGAGTACTCATGGTTGCTTCTCTCCCTATTTTCCCCCTTTCCTTTCTACCTGGTTGTCGCAACCAGATGCTGGAGTCTAGGAGCCAGACGCCACCGTCGACAACGACTCCTATGACACTGGAGGTGCCTACTACTACGTGCAGCCCGCTGACGACGACCAGGAGTAGTTAGGAGGATCCCAGGCAGGAGGCCTGCGCCTCGTTCGATCTGTATCCTAGTTTGTGCTAGCCTTCTTAAGGCAAACTTGTTTAACTTATGTCTGTACTCAGATATTGTTGCTTCCGCTGACTCGTCTATGATCGAGCACTTGTATTTGAGCCCTCGAGGCCCCTGGCTTGTATTATGATGCTTGTATGACTTATTTATGTTTTAGAGTTGTGTTGTGATATCTTCCCGTGAGTCCCTGGTCTTGATCGTACACATTTGCGTGCATGATTAGTGTACGGTCAAATCGGGGGCGTCACAAGTTGGTATCAGAGCCGACTGCCTGTAGGAATCCCCCTTTCCACACTCCTTGGCCAAAGTCGAGTCTAGACATTACAAAACTTTTACTAACATGGCTGTGTGTCTTACGGGCCCACGTCGCCATTGGGTGGTACTAGGATCTTTTACTCCTCGACCTTTACTCTGGGACTCTGAACTCTCTTCTACTCAGGTTAAACGAATTTGCTAACTCTAACACTAGGATCCCGTGACCGCATTCACCCCAAAGTTGGATAAGCCATAGTTGTTTCTTAGAATAGTATTTTGAACAATTCACACACTGTCATTTGACTCCTTTGAAACGTCTTTGCTTTCAGATGGAACCCACGAGGCAGGTCGTGCGTCACACGACGGCCATTGGTGCCTCGGGATCACCTGCTGTGCTAGCTGAGATGATGACCTATCTGGGTTATCGCTGGCACCCTGAGTACACCGTCTACGAGGAGTACCAGGAGCAGTACCGTGCCATCGTCCACCTCTACTCGCGGGAGTATAACTCCACTACTGTGCTGCACACCGCTCATGGTGTTGGTGTGACCATCGATATGGCTGTCCACGATGCTGCTTATGCTGCTCTGACACGCCTTCGTGGAGAGTATCGGGAGTTGGACACCTCCCCTTTCAGGCACATTGCTATCGCATCTGATGTTGGTGCGGAGGGATACTATACTGCTGCCTACTCCACTGTCACCCGAGAGCCCTTCTACCGTCAGAACCTGGTTCTGCATGCTGATGGGATGGATCGAGCTAACCGAGCTCTTCGCCACGATTTGTACACCACCCGTCAGCACCTTTACCGTGCTCTGACGCTGTTGCACCCCTTTGTCCGATCTAGGGAGCTGCCCCGTTCTGCGATCTACCCAGCCGGGACTGTGATGCCCCAGGGTGTCAGCTGGCCAGATGTGCGAGGCCACTCTCCCACACTTGGACCTCTTCTGCCACCTGAGCGTCAGGTTCTGCACCAGACTATTCGCGGACCCCAGGTTGCTGACGTGGAGTTCCCGATGCGACACTACCAGCTTTCAGGCTACGCCTACCTCCACAGTACCTCTTGGGACTGATATAGGCTTGCTTGTAGTGTTAGATGCATTCGCCGCGAGCCTGTGTGCCGCCTATGTTGTTTTAGTCTATGTATTGAACTCTGTGTACTGAACTCTATGCATGACCCCTTTTGTAAGTTATGCCGACTACTATGTAGTAGCTATCGTGCTCCTTTCATTATGCATGTTTCATCATGAATGATCCTTGTCTTTGCAAATTTCTCAATGCTGAACCCCTGTTATATATTAGCAGGATGGTTAGACCAGGTGGTCGTGGTAGTGGTGGAAATGCCCCACCACCACCTGAGTACATGGCTGGTATGATCCAACAGTTTGACTGAACCGTCAATTCATGGAAAATATGATGGCTCAGTTTCCTCGCCCCAATATGGACTAGCAACCAACCCCAGTAACTCTGCAGGATTTCATGCGCCTGAACCCAACTGTGTACCGCAGCTCAACTCAGCCTCTGGATGCTGATGACTGGCTCCGTGACATCACCTATGAGATGGAGTCTGCCGATGTAGCTCCTGCCAGCTATGTCACCTTTGCTTCCTTCTTTCTGAAGGGACCCGCAGCTCAATGGTGGGACAACCACAGGCGTACTCTGCCAGCTGGAACAATCATCACCTGGCCAGACTTCCAAGCTGCTTTCCGTGCCCGCTTCATTCCTCAAGGAGTCATGGACCAGAAGAAGCGTGAGTTCCGCAACCTCACCCAAGGCAACAAAACTATTGAAGCTTATCAGCGGGAGTTTCTGGACATGTCTTGCTATGCTGAAGAGGACATTGCAACTGATGCACGCAGATAGGAGAAGTTCCGTGATGGCCTTCAAGCTGACATCAAGCTCGCACTTCTAGTGCATGACTTTACTGATTTCGCCACCTTGGTGAACAAGGCCATCAATGTCGAAACTGGTCTGCAGGAATACCAGAGCTCTCACAGGCGCAACCGTGACACGGGCTCATCTTCGGGCCCGCCCTCACAGAAGCGTAAGATATGGATCCCGAACAACATGTACCGTCCAAATGCATCTGCCCCAAGGCAGACCTATGCTGCACCTCGTCTGCCCCCACCACCATCTAGGCAGTCAAGACTTCTAGCTCCACCACCCCAAGCTCCTGTTCCCACTCCCAATAATGGTTTGTGCTTCAGGTGTGGTCAACCAGGACACCGTGCTGGAGAATGCAACCAGAATCAGAATCAACTGGCCCTTCCAGCAACTGGCCATGGAAGCAACCAGCCCCGCAGCAACAAGGCCAAGTCTTATGGTGGTGTTCATGCCAACCACGTTGATCTCAACGAAGCTCAAGACCAGCCTGCTACTGTGATGGGTACACTCCTCGTAAATTCAGTACCAGCATCTGTTTTATTTGATACAGGTGCATCGCATTCATTCATGTCAGAAGATTTTGCATTCATGCATGGCATTAGAAGCGAAGACATGAATGCTTCACTATTAGTACACACCCCTGCGGGCCAATGTCGAACCTCCATGATTTGCAACGACGTCCCCGTTGAAATCGAAGGACTGGAATTTCTTGTCTCTCCCATCGTACTGAAGTCCTGTAGCATTGATCTCATTCTGGGAATGAATTGGTTAAAAGCGCATATATATTGCTTCAATCGTTTGCACCACTAAGACCGTCCATCTGCTACACCCTTTAGATGAAATAGTTACTTACCAAGCTCATCTGGTGCAAAATGCGGAGGCAAGGCTCTATGCATTGAATGCATTGAACGCTGCACCACTCGAGGGCATTGAAAACATTCCCGTCGTGCGTGAATTCCTCGACGTCTTCCCTGAAGAACTTCCAGGGATTCCCCCTGCTAGAGCTCTCGAATTCATCATCGACTTGAAACCAGGCACCACTCCTATAGCCAAGCGACCCTACAAGATGCCGCCGCATGAACTCCTTGAGCTTAAGGAGGAAATCGACAAATCTCTTCGCAAAGGATTCATTCGCCCAAGTTGCTCTCCTTGGGGAGCACCTTCTCTCTTTGTCAAGAAGAAGGATGGGACAAACCGATTAGTTCAAGACTACCGTCCTATAAACCAAGCTACCATTCAGAATAAATACCCTCTTCCTCGGATCAATGATCTGTATGATCAACTGGCGGGTTCGTCAGTGTTCTCTAAGCTCGACTTGAGGTTGGGTTACCACCAGATCCGTGTTCGCGAAGAGGATATCCCAAAGACCGCCTTCGTGACTCGGTATGGTTCATACGAGTACACCGTCATGTCTTTCGGTTTAACCAATGCTCCAGCCACCTTCTCTCGTCTGATGAACTATATATTCATGGATTACCTCGACAAGTTCGTCGTGGTTTATCTGGATGATATCCTGGTATTTTCCAAGAACGAAGAAGAACATGCTGAACATCTTCGACTTGTGCTGGAAAAGCTACGAGAGCATCAACTATATGCCAAGTTCTCCAAATGTGAATTCTGGCTACCCGAAGTAACCTATCTTGGTCATGTCATCTCTAAGGATGGTATTGCCGTCAACCCTGAACGAGTCCAGGCTATCCTTGATTGGACTCCTCCCAAGAACGTTAAGCAAGTCAGAAGTTTTCTCAGTCTCGCCAGCTATTGCCGTCGATTCGTCGAGAACTTCTCCAAGATCGGCAGGCTTCTCACTAACCTGTTGCATAAGGGCGTCAAGTTCCAATGGACAGACAAATGTCAGGAGAGTTTCCAGGCACTCAAAGACAAGTTGACTTCTGCCCCAGTTCTAGCTCCACCTGATACTAAGAAGGACTTCATCATTTACTGCGACGCTTCCCGTCAAGGATTAGGCTGTGTCCTAATGCAAGACCGCAAAGTGATTGCTTATGCCTCTCGGCAATTGCGCCCTCACGAAGAGAACTACCCAGTTCACGACCTCGAACTTGCTGCTGTCATTCATGCGCTGAAGCAGTGGCGACATTACCTTCTCGGTAATCGTTGCGAGATCTTCACTGACCACCAAGTCTAAAGTATCTGTTTACTCAGCCAGACCTGAACCTCCGTCAGCAGAGATGGATGGAGCTTGTTGCAGACTTTGACTTGGGTATTTCCTATACGCCAGGCAAGGCTAATGTAATGGCTGATGCCTTGAGCCGCAAGTCTTACTGCAACCACCTCCAGGTTCACAAAGTTCAGCCTTCGCTTGTTGAAGAATTCAGGAAGCTGAACCTCCATATTGTTCCTCCGGGTGCACTTGCTCCCCATCCTAAGGAGTTTTGCAAGATGAACCTCCGTGTTGTTTCCCAGGGTTCCCTCAATACCCTGGCCGTCGAACCAGATCTCTTGGACTCCATCAAGAG
Organism: Aegilops tauschii subsp. strangulata; assembly: GCF_002575655.3. NCBI lineage: Eukaryota > Viridiplantae > Streptophyta > Magnoliopsida > Poales > Poaceae > Aegilops > Aegilops tauschii. The sequence goes on along the minus strand of NC_053041.3, from coordinate 499,939,811 downwards.
AATACAAGGATATGACTCTGAAGCCCACAAGATTAAGCGCTACCTCGCAGAAGGAAAGCCCTCATTCTTCACTATTGCTGAAGATGGCACTTTGTACTTCAAGGGCCGCCTAGTGGTGCCATGTGCAGAGAAAAACCTGGATATGACACAGGAAGTTATGAAAGAAGCTCATGATACGCCCCTATGTATCCATCCTGGTAGTACAAAGATGTACCAAGACATCCGTCAGAGATTCTGGTGGTCTAATATGAAGCAAGACATTGCTCGTTATGTTGCTGAGTGTGACGTTTGCCGTCGTATCAAAGCAGAACATCAAAGGCCTGCTGGAACTCTGCAACCTATCTCTATTCCTGAATGGAAATGGGACCATGTTGAGATGGACTTCGTCACTGGATTTCCCAAATCACAGAAAGGTAATGATGCTATTCTTGTCGTCATTGACCGGCTTTCCAAAGTTGCACATTTTCTGGCAGTCAAGGAAACGATCACTGCTAGTCAGTTGGCAACGCTCTATATGTCCAGGATTGTTTCACTCCATGGTATTCCATTGGTTATTAGCTCAGACCGTGGCAGCTTATTGACTTCAAGATTCTGGGCAAGTTTCCAAGAAGCTATGGGAACTCATCTGTCATTCAGTACTGTGTTTCATCCTCAGTCGCAAGGGCAAGTTGAACGCGTCAACCAAGTTCTTGAAGACATGCTTCGAGCTTGTGTTATTTCCTTCGGCAAGAAATGGGTGGAATCTCTTCCGTATGCTGAGTTCTCTTATAATAATAGCTATCAAGCTAGTCTAAAGATGGCCCCCTTCGAAGTGTTATATGGACGAAAGTGCCGAACCCCTCTGAACTGGTCAGAAACTGGGGAACATCCACTCTTCGGTCCGGATATTATCCAACATGCCGAAGAACAAGTCCGCATTATTCGTGAGAATCTCAAGACTGCTCAGTCATGTCAGAAGAGTCAGTATGACCGTCATCATAAAGACATGGTCTATCAACCTGGCAAAAAGGCTTATCTTCGAGTCACACCAATGAAGGGTGCTCACCGCTTCGGAATCAAGGGCAAACTAGCTCCTCGATATATTGGCCCATTCACTATTCTAGAAAGGTGTGGAAAAGTGGCATACCAACTGGAGCTTCCGCCGAACCTTTCTCAGGTTCACGATGTGTTCCATGTGTCACAGCTCCACTGTTGCTTCAAGGACCCAATCCGAGCAGTGGATCATGAAGTGCTCGAATTGCAGCAGGACCTCTTCTATAAGGAGCATCCGGTCCGCATTCTCGACCAAGCTGAACGCCGCACACGTCAGAAGGCGATCAAGTTTCTCAAAGTCCAGTGGTCGCACCATTCTGAGGATGAGGCCACTTGGGAACGCGAGGATCGCCTGCGTGATGAATACCCCGCACTGTTTCCATCTACCTCCTAAATCTCGGGACGAGATTTCTTGTAGTGGAGGAGTTTTGTAACGCCCGGGTAATCAAGCTACAGTAATCCCCCGCTAATCATGCCACGTCATCTCGGTTATTGTTGTTAATCGTGCGATGATCCAAAACCGTTTCATAATTTAAATTCAATTAATGTCAACAATAAAAGTTTTTCAAAATTTAAAACAAAATGTTCGGGAGGTGCCATATTTTGGATAAGTAAATATGGTGTAATAAACACATTTTTATAAAATGCCTAGATAATTTAAAATAAAATAAAACAGAAAAGATAAATAAATAAAAGAAATGCAAAACAGAAAACAGAAAAAAAGAAAAAGAAAAGAGAAGCCCCCCCAGTGGGCCAACTGTGGCCCAGCTGACCAGCCCAACTGGGCAAAGTCCCAGCCGGCCGGCCCACCCCACTCTCCCCTTATCCACTCCCCCCCTCCCCGCAAACCCTAACCCACTCCCCCACTCGTGCCCCCACTCTCCCCCTCCCTCCCCCGATCCAGATCGGATCGGGCTCGACGCCGCCATGTCATGACCGGTTTTCCAATAAAAATATTTATTGAGAAACCGATCCCTTTTACGGACCAGTAGAGAGGAATTCCTCCTCACTGGTAGACAATGTCTTGATCACGGAAGAAAAACCAGGAGTACTAGATATAATACAAGGCTGAGCGGAGACTGCTCAACAATTTATTACAAGCACGCCAATAATACATAAAGGCGGATAGGGTGGCATACTAGTGACTCGCAAAGAAAACAACGGTGGTGGGTATACCACAGTGGAGTGGGTGACAAGACTCCTGAATCTAACAACTCTTCGAGCATCGGAGTGAGGCTCGAGGATTCTTATTGTGGGTGGCGGAAGCGTATATAATACAAGTGACCAATATCCAGGATCGCACGGGACTGACTGGGATTCCTCTAGGCGTCGGAATCACTATCAAACTCTTCATCCCTGAGATCGCCTTCGTCAACATCTGGCCAAATCAACAAGCCAGGTGAGTACTATGAAAGTACTCGCAAGACAGTTCGGACATAAGATATAACAAATGTAAACATGATGCATATGAAAAGATTAGCAAAGCGAACTCAGATAATAAAATAGCAATGCATGGAAATAAAAAAGGGAAGTCGGGCGGTAGTCCTCCCGAAATCCCAAAGTAATACTGGAGGCCAATCGAGTGTCTGAAAGACTCCTCGGAAGGGTAAAAATGAAATAACAATGCCGCAGTCGAGCGTCAAGACGATACCTCATAAAGGGCTTATAATGGAAAATAAATGACAGTGCGTGCCACAGTCTGACGTCTGAAGCGACATCACATAAAGGGCTTATATTGAAAGTAAATGACAAGAGTGCCACAGTCGGACGTCTGAGCGACATCACATAAAGGGCTTATATCAAAAGTAAATAACAAGAGTGCCACAGTTGGACGTCTGAGCGACATCACATAAAGGGCTTATATCAAAAGTAAATAACAAGAATGCCACAGTCGGACGTCTGAGCGACATCACATAAAGGGCTTATATCAAAAGTAAATAACAAGAATGCCACAGTCGGACGTCTGAGCGACATCACATAAAGGGCTTATATTTCATAACTTGATATTTCAGTAGCTCAAGAAATTAAATCATTTCTAGTACGAGGTAAATAAAAGTTAGTCCATCCACAGGAATAACAATTTAACCGGGTTTACCACTCGAACTTGTTCACCGGGGATTTACCATGGAGATTGACATAGGAACTGACATGGATATGGATAAGCGGCCACGGTCCTTGACCATGGACACGATGACTCGGAAAGATTTGACTCTGCAGAGTTTGTACTATTTAACCACAGCCAACGGATTTCAGTAGTCACAAGGGACTAGTTCCGTTTACGGTGTTTTAGGAGAAACACATCTAACCAGTACACACCCATTCAACATTCCGATGCCAGGAATCACCCTCGGCAACGTTCAAGAAAAACCTTGAGACGGGGAGGCTACAACCTCGCGTAGCATGGGATCAAATTTATATACGCGCGCTCTAAGGGGTGCCCCCCTCTCAGTCCCAACCGGAAACACCCATGCCCCCTGACCGGATGACTGGCTTTAATCCAGGGCCATGGAACCCTCATCCCGGCCCCTCTATTTGGTGTGTACAAGTAAAGAGGTTAACAACTTACTAAACTGTATCCTTTGCAGAAAACATGTGGCAGCACGAAAAGGAAGGGACGGTAACGTGGCTCAGTCCACGTTAACGTAGGAGTTTATCGGATGACGAAGACTGGCATGCTACAACAATACCATCTTACTACCTTTCATGTCACCACATGATCAGGTAATCTCTCATCAGAGATCACGGTAACTTCGGAACACACGGATAGTTGCCTTGCATGCAACGAGATACTCACCGATGCTCATATGCCATGCACACCCATTCAAACAAACATGTAAAACACCTATCATATCAAAGGTTCAAACATGCTTGCCTGGTTCGGAGAAGTCAGAGTCTAGCTCGGCGAAGTTCGCGGCTCCGTCACCTCCTCCGGAACCTACGGTATAGCGAAACCGTACACTAACGTGAAAATCATCGCGTGCATAAAAATTGATCCAAAAATATTCCAAATAAATACTATAAAAGCTAGACAAAAATATAAGCCTGACAGAAAAAGAATCAATCAAAAATCATCTTTTACTAAAAAGATATAAGGGTTCTAGTCCAGGGACTAATCTGTGATGAAACAGAAAAGAACCAGGGACTAGTTTGAGAAAACAGAAAACGGTTCGGAGTAAAAGGCGCCAGCCCAAAGAGAAAACGCATTTGCCCGAAGGCGCCAACAGAAAACGATTCGAGGGGGGAAAAAGAAGAGAGGCTGACGGGGGGGTCCACCCGTCAGGTTTAAACTCCAATGGAGCTCGCCGGCGCCCGAAGGCTGCGGTGGTCGCCGGCGTCGAACCACGGCGAGGCAGAGAGATCGGAGGGTACCAAGAGTTTCAGGGTGTTCTTCCGCATCGGTGGGTGGTGGACTCGGTCGTCGGAGAGCACCATGTCGACGACGACACTTTCTCCGGCGGACGGTGGTTCGTGCGATGGTGGAGTACTCCGGTGGGTGCTGCAAACAACAAATTGAAGCGCGGGTCAGCAGAGTGGATGCACTAGAAAGCTACTGGCAAGAGTTGAGAGGTAGAGGTGCACGCACGTGGGTGAATCGAGCGGCGGCCGGAGTTGGGGAAGAAGGCTCCCTCGGGGCTCTTCCAGTGGCTTGGCGTGGTATTGGTGGAGTGCAGAGGTGGTGTGGGTTCGAGTTCAAGCTCAGGGCCTCTATTTATAGGCGATCCGAGGGGGTGGCCGTGAACGGGGTAGCTCCGGCGAGCGATTACGGCGAGGCAGGGGTTGGGCAGGGAGTTTAAGTGGCCATGCAACATCAGGGAGGTTCACTGGTGCCGTTCCCCCGGTAAACCTCGGTCGGGCTTGGCGTAATGCGCCGATCCTCGACGGGGCGGCCGTACGGGCACGGCGGCGGTAGAGAGCGCGCTCCGCGCCTAGCAGTTCACGACGAAGGATGGCAGCGTGCACGGGTGAGTGGGTGGCCACGCGGCGGCCTCCGGTGGCTTGGGCGGCGCTGGACGGCGCCGTCCACGCTGCGCCTCTCTCTGGCAGCCGCAAAGCCGCAGCTGCCGTCGCTCACGGGGTGGCGCACCTCCTCCTGCTCGTCGCCGACGCCCTCAAACCTCCAGGCGATCGTGCGGCGCAGGGATAAGAAGGAGGGGACGGGGAGCAAGGAGCCACCGCGGTACTGGCGAGATCGACATCGGGCACTGAAGAAAACGACAGCAGTTTACTGAAACTGTTTATCTGAACTCTGAACATGACAGTGACAATGCTCTACAGGTGTTCGACGAAATGATTTGGCATGAAGAAAAAAATTTCTGGAGCTGGGACTTGGTGAGGTGACCTCTCAATGCATCCAGAGGCTGTCTGAATTTTCTCAGATTTTTAGGAGGAGAAAACAATTGAATTTCATCAAATTTGGCAAATAAGGTCCAAACTTGCAGCAAGTACAATTTGAAATATTTGAACTGGAGACCAGTGGATCTTCATGGATCTTGGTTGAGGGCTCTAAGGACTAGCTAGGGAAATTGGTTTGGAGGCAAAATTCAAAGTAGAAAGGGTAGCTCCTTTGTAAATCTCCAAGAGCTAGAGTAGAGGGCAGAAATTATTTTTGATAAGAATTAAATGGAAGAAAATTTATGGGAAGGTTCAAACTGCTGGATTTGAAGTATATCATGATCCAAAGATGGGGAAAGGCTTGTGGGAGGGGATTTCCACTTAGGTCATGGGAAGAGGGATTTTTGAAAGGGGAAGATATCACTCCAAATGCCATAGGGCTATTTAAAAGATTTTCAAATATATTTTCCCAAATGAAGAACATTTGAGCCAACATGAGATGAAAAACCTCCAAGACCAACAGTCAAGTCTAGGATGAAACCAAACAAAACATTTGTCATAAAAAGGAAATTTTTGAGAGGGTAAGTTCTTTTAGAAGAAAATTGAAATACCCTCCTCAAATCAAAAAAAAGATTTTGATAAAACCAAAATAAAAATTTTGGGTGTCACAGCACCTACCCCCTTAGGAAAAATCTCGTCCTCGAGATTTCAGCTGATCCTCAAATAGATGTGGGTACTCTGTGAAGAGAAAATCGTCTCTTTCCCATGTAGCTTCATCCTCGGTGTGATTGCTCCACTGAACCTTGAAATTTTTTATCGTTTTCTGACGGGTCCTCCTTTCAGACTCTTCCAAAATCTTTACTGGCCGTTCTCTGTAGGTGAGATCTGGTTGCACAACAATGTTCTCATGAGATACATGCTTCTCCGGGTTACTCACACGTTTCCTCAACTGTGAAACGTGGAACACGTCGTGGACGTCTGACAGCTCTTTGGGTAGGTCTAGCTGGTAGGCTACTGTGCCTCTTCGTGCAACTATGCAGAAGGGTCCAATAAATCTCGGTGCTAGCTTCCCCTTAATTTTGAACCGTTGCAGGCCCCTCATAGGAGACACTCGGAGGTACACTACTGGAATCAGCTAATTTGCCATCTGCCGGCTCTTTGCCGTCTGCTAGCTGACGGCAAAGCAGCTCTTTGCCATCAGCTACGCATAAGCAGACGGCAAAGAAAAGGCTGACGGCAAAGAAGCTCTTTGCCATCTGCCAGCTCTTTGCCGTCTGCCAGCTGACGGCAAAGAATCTTTGTCGTCCGCTGGCGGACGGCAAAGAGTGTGGTGGCCCCCACCCCCCGCTCATTTGAAAAAATGTTAACGGCCCACCTCTTTGCCGTCCGCTAGCAGACGGCAAAGAGGCAAAAAGGCGGACGGCAAAGGCTGGCGGACGGCAAAGAGGGCACTTGACTAACGGCAAGTGCCCCCCCGCCCGTTACTCAGTTCGTCCTCGCGCGCCCTTCTCCTCCGACCCCGCCGCCGCCGCCGTCGCCCGCCGCCCCGTCGCCCCCGCCGCCCTGTCGCCCCCGCCGCCCCGTCGGCCCGCCACCCCGGCTCCCCGCCGCCCCCACCGCCCCGTCGCCCCCCCCCGCCCCGGCCCCCCCGCCGCCCCGCGCCCCACCGCCGCCCCGGCCCCCCGCCGCCTCCTCCACCGCCCCGCCCCGGCCCCCCGCCGCCCGGCCCCCCCGCCGCCCCGCCTCCTCCACCGCCCCGCCCCGGCCCCCCGCCGGCCGGGCCCCCCGCTGCCCCGGCCCCCCGCCGGCCGGGCCCCCGCCGACCCGCCTCCTCCACCGCCCCGCCCCAGCCCCCCGTCGCCGGCCCCTCCCCGACCCGTCGGCGCCCCCCACAGTGAGCCCCTCCCATTTTTTTTCTTCTGTTTTTTTTGTTTTTTTTTCTGTTTAGATAAGGTTTTTTAGTTTATGTTTTTTCAGTTTAGAATTAATTAGTTTAGGTTATTTAGTTTAATTAGTTTAAATAGTTTAGTTTTAATTAGTTTAGGTTTTTAGTTTAGGTTTAGGTTTAGTAGAAGGGGGAAGAAGAAGAAGAAGAAGAAGAAGAAGAAGAAGAAGAAGAAGAAGAAGAAGAAGAAGAAGAAGAAGAAGAAGAAGAAGAAGAAGAAGAAGAAGAAGAAGAAGAAGAAGAAGAAGAAGAGGAGAGGAGGAGGAGGAGGAGGAGAAAGAAGAAGAAGAAGAAGAAGAAGAAGAAGAAGAAGAAGAAGAAGAAGGAGAAGAAGAAGAAGAAGAAGAAGAAGAAGAAGAAGAAGAAGAAGAAGAAGAAGAAGAAGAAGAAGAAGAAGAAGAAGAAGAGGAGGAGGAGGAGGAGGAGGAGGAGAGGAGGAGGAGGAGGAGGAGAAAGAAGAAGAAGAAGAAGAAGAAGAAGAAGAAGAAGAAGAAGAAGAAGAAGAAGAAGAAGAAGAAGAAGAAGAAGAAGAAGAAGAAGAAGAAGAAGAAGAAGAAGAAGAAGAAGAAGAAGAAAAAGAAGAAGAAGAAGAAGAAGAAGAAGAAGAAGAAGAGGAGGAGGAGGAGGAGGAGGAGGAGAAGAGGAGGAGGAGGAGGAGGAGGAGGAGGAGAAAGAAGAAGAAGAAGAAGAAGAAGAAGAAGAAGAAGAAGAAGAAGAAGAGGAGGAGGAGGAGGAGGAGGAGGAGAAAGAAGAAGAAGAAGAAGAAGAAGAAGAAGAAGAAGAAGAAGACGGGGGATGAGAAGAAGTAGAAGAATGAGAAGAAGTAGAAGTAGTAGAAGAATGAGAAGACCCCCTGACCCCCCAACCCCGACACCACACCCCGACACCCGACCCCGACTCCACCCCGACACCCGACCCCCTAACCCCCTGACCCCGACACGACACCCCGACCCCCCGACCCCCTAACCCCCTGACCCCGACACGACAGCCCGACCCCCCGACCCCGAAACAGCACCCCGACCCCGACACGGCACCCCGACACCCACACGGCACCCCGACACCGACACGACACCCCGACCCCCGACACGACACCCCCGACACCCCGACCCCGAGACCCCGACCCCGACCCCGACCCCGAGACCCCGACCCCGACCCCGACCCCGACCCCGACACCCCGACCCCGAGCCTGACCCGACACCCCGACCCCGACACCGACACAGCACCCCGACCCCGACCCGAGACCCCGACCCCGAGACCCCGACCCCGACACGGCACCCCGAGACCGACACGACACCCCGACCCCCGACACCTCCCGAAAAGGTGTTCTTTGGCCTTCCAGAAGCCGACGGGGTCATATATTTGTGAATTATTAGTTAGGTCATATATCTTTCGATTTTGTTATGAAATACATCATATATAATTGTGTTGATCGGGTAGTTTTAAATGTGCAGTTGTTTCATCGCTGCGAGGTTTGGTGTTCGACGACCTCGCCGTGCGTTTGACGAGCTCTGCCCCTTCGTTCGTGGGTGAGCACAAATGACATGTCCTCCTCCCCCATTAATTATTTGATCTATTCCGATGAAACTTGATAGCTAGATATATATGTGTCTTGAATCATCAGTATGCGTAACCAATATGTGTCTCCCATTCAAAAGCGTCATAGTTATAAATATGCATGCATTTGCATATTTATAACCTTGATTCTTTCGAATTGTCCAACGCTATCCATGGACAGCCCGAGTATGTTTAGATTGGGTTCATTTTCCCATATGCTTTGCTCCGGGTACACATCCTCTCTGTTTATTGCAGAGACGTGTATCAGGAGAACAGCGGGGAGGTGCTGCCGAAATTTTGCGTAGGATCCGGGGCATAGCATGGGAAAATGAACCCAATCTAAACATACTCGGGTGGGATTAGGACCTATCATTACCTATTAGAGTGTAGGTTGCATGGACGTAATAAAATTGACAAAGTAGATCAACTGATGAATACATACATGGTGAATTATATATATATTTGTTGTGTGTCTAGTAGCTCTGAAAGTCAAGATGAGTGATCGTGCGTGGATGTACACCGGTCACACTAGTCAGAACAAATGGAGCACTGAATGGTTCACAAAAACCAAGGGGTTTGTGCGAGCCGCATTTGCAAATGGCCAGAGGAAAACCTGGTGCCCCTGTTTACGGTGCGGCAATTGGGAAAAGAGGACAGAGGCTGAAATGGGCAAACACCTGCAGAAGAGTGGTTTTACGCCCGATTATACGGTGTGGCCATTTCATGGTGATTCTGCCCAACGTGACCGAGCTGAGGTGGATCGTCGTCGCACCGACGAGCATGGTACCGGGATGGAAAACATGGTGTCTGCAAAGGCCTTCAATGAAATGTTGGAGTCTTCAAAACGTCCGCTCCATGAGCACACTGAGCTTTGTCAGTTGGATGCCATCTCACAAGTAATGGCTCTGAAGGCTCAGTTCAACTTGGGCAGAGAATGCTACGATGCAATGATGACAGTATTTGGACGCTTTCTACCCAAAGGCCATGTAATGCCTGCAAACCTGTACCAGTCGGACAAAATTCTCCGTGCACTGAAGATGCCCTATGATAAGATACATGCCTGTGAGAAAGGATGTGTCTTGTTTAGGCTTGACTATGCGGACTTGAACTATTGTCCCATTTGCAAGTCTTCCAGGTATGTTGTGGTAGACAACGGTATGGGTGAGAAGACGCAGACCAAAATCCCCATTAGTGTTCTTCGGTATATGCCAATCGTACCAAGACTTCAACGTCTTTTCATGGTCGAAGAGACGGCCAGACAGATGACATGGCACAAAACGGGCAAAAGAACCGAACTAGATGCAGATGGGAATCTGATGATTGTACACACATCGGATGGTGTTGCGTGGAAAAAGTTTGATGAATTACATGGTGACAAAGCGGCAGATCCGAGGCATCCTCGAGTCGGCATCAGCACGGATGGGTTCAGTGTGTTTGGTATGACGGCAGCCCAATACAGTTGTTGGCCCGTATTTGTCTTTCTACTCAATCTCCCCCCCGGACAGATTATGCAAAGAAAGAACATTTTCCTGACGTTGATAATTCCAGGGCCCAACTATCCGGGGAAAAATATGAATGTGTACATGCAACCGCTTAAGGACGAATTGCAAGAAGCCTGGGATAATGGGTTCAAGACATACGATGCCTATAGCAAACGGAACTTCATAATGCGTGTCTGGTACATGTACTCGACGCATGACTTGCCGGCGTATGCGCTATTCGTTGGCTGGTGTGTGCATGGAAGGTTCCTGTGCCCCACATGCAAGGGAGCTCTTGAGTTTCGTTGGCTTCAGGCCGGTCGCAAGTTTTCTTGCTTCGACATGCATAGACAGTTCCTGAATCCTCGCCATAAGTTCAGGAAAGACAAGAAGAACTTCATCAGAGGTAGAGTTGTCAAAAACTCTGCACCACATGCATTGACAGGCCAACAGACCCTGGATCAGTTAAACGCTCTTGAGCCAGATCCAGAGCGTCCAGGGTACTTCTAGGGGTATAATTCTAAGCACGCCTGGACTCACAAAACATGCTTATGGGATCTGCCTTACTTCAAAGACCTCCTTTGCCCACACAACATCGACGTGATGCACACTAAGAAGAATATCGCCGAGGCACTTTTTGGTACATTGTTCGGCATAGATGGGAAGTCAAAGGATAATACTAAGGCTAGAGTCGATCTGGAGGCGCTATGTGATAGGCCGTTACAAAACATGAAAGAACCGAAAGGAAAGCAGAACTGGACGAAGCCAAAGGCATGGTTCAATCTTGGAAGGCCAGCTATGAGGGAAATTATCTTGTGGGTGAAAATGCAGTTGATGTTCCCCGATGGGTATGCAGCGAATCTACAGAGGGGAGCCAGTCTTGATAAATTGAAGATATTTGGTCTCAAGAGTCATGATTGGCACATATGGATTGAGCGGGTAATGCCGGTGATGTTGCGTGGCTTCATCCCTGAGGATGAATGGCTAGTACTGGCAGAACTCAGCTATTTCTTCCGTGTTCTTTGTGCGAAAGAACTATCGCCTGGCGTGCTAGAAGAAATGGAAGAGTTGGTGCCGGAGTTGATCTGCAAGTTAGAGAAGATCTTTCCACCAGGCTTCTTTAATCCAATGCAACATTTGATTTTGCATCTCCCGACCGAGGCAAGATTGGGGGGGCCCGTGCAAAATCGTTGGTGCTACCCAACTGAGAGGATGCAGAAGACGCTTCGACAAAAATGTAAAAATAAACGTAGAATTGAAGCATCGAGTAAGTTCTCGGTACATAGTTTCGCAACTTCTATTTCATACCTGATAGTTCTCGGTACAATGTAAAAATAAACGTAGATTGGGGGGCCCGGACCATTTCGTTGTATATCTTCAACAACCTGATAGAAGTGCGGCCGTACATCGAGTAAGTTCTCAGTACATAGTTTCGCAACTTCTATTTCCTTTGAACTGCTCTTATTCCTGGATATTTCATACAGTCGATACGTCGCCTTATTCTCGTATGGAGCGGTGATCCAAAATGATTCTGTCGAAGAGTATGAGCTTCTCGCAAAGCAAGGAGGCGGATATCCCGGTTTCATCTCTTGGTTCAAACAAACGGTAATTTCTATTAGACTTGTAGGCTAATTTGTAGGCGGCTATCCCGGTTTCATTCGCTAATTTGTGCGTAATGCAACAATCCTTTCATATTAAACTTGTAGGCTAATTCAGAGTCTATGGACGCCGAATTGAGACAAGTGGCTAATGGTTTTGACTATAAGGTCCGTTCATTTGACAAATACGACATCAACGGGTATCGCTTTCGTACCTATGGCAAAGAGCTATCTATGGCCGACCGAAAGTCTACAAATTGTTGTGTACCTGCTATCGGCGAAGGAGGTACCGAGTATTATGGGAGAGTTGAAGCAATTTATGAACTTCTATTCTATGGTGAAAACCCACCGAATGTCGTAGTCTTCAAATGTTATTGGTTTCAGCCGAAGGAGACTAGAAGGACTCATGAACATATAGGGCTAGTTGAAATCAACCAAAGCACCCATTTAGATGTTCCTGATGTCTATATTACGGCTCAACAGGCGACCCAAGTATTCTATCTACCGTGGGCCTGCCAAACTAATCCAAATCTAAAAGGTTGGGATGTCGTTTATGAAGTGCCGCCACGTGCTAGACTATCTCCCCCAAAGGAAGAGGATTATGAACCTCACATTAACCCAGACACATATGAAGGAGAATTCTTCCAAGAGACACGTCTTTCCAAAAAGCGTTTCAAGAACCGCTATACTTCACCCCAAAACATTGAAGTAGACAGCAACAGTGAATCCGACATCACCCCAGAGGAGGAACAAGAAGAGCCGGAACAAGAAGAGGTTACTGCTGCGGATGACCTGTCATTGCTTGACCGATTACGTCAAGGTGGCCTTGCACATGTTGATGCCACTGAACCCTATGAGCCCATCATTGATTATAGTGATGATGATGATTATGCATTTATTGATGATACTGATCGAGATTATTAGTAGTGTCAGGTATTAAATTTTTTAATGTTATACTTGATGATGATACACTTAAGTGATACACATATTATTATTCATGTCAGTCTTTTTTTTATGTTGTACTAATTTCGTTTACTGTTTGTCATGGCAGGTGTTGAAAGATGGTGGGCGCTGGTCGGGAGCGCGCCAAGGCCCCTTCTTCGTCGGCGCGTGGTCTGAGGTCTTCGATTCCAGACGTACCTCTCCGCCGAGCGTTGCTGGACAGTATGTCCACACCGCCGGGCCCTTCTTCGTCGACCGCGGTGCCCAGCAGGGGACGAGGTAGGAAGAGAGGAGGTGGGGCACGTGGTCGCGGGAGAGGAGGTAGGGTGACTGCTAGGGCACCTTCCTCGCCACCACCCCCAACTGTTTCACCCGAGCACGTGACTGCTAGGGTGGACTCGTCCGAGGAGGAGGCTACACGGACTCCGGTCCATGAGCCTCCGGTCCACGGGTCTTGGGCCCACGAGCCTCGGGTTGACTGGCCTTCGGCCCACGAGAGTTCGGCCCACGAGACCCCGGAGGAGCACACGTCCGGATGGGGTACCTGGCCGGATCAGCCCGAGGAGCCGAGTGGCCATGCTGATGATGGCGGGGAGCCGACTGATCTTGAGGAGGAGGGTGGCACCGTCTACCAGCGTGGTGCTACACGGCTCCCGTCCGTGCCGGCGACCCGCGAGCAGAGGTGGTTGATCTTCCCTGATGGGGAGAGGTACGTAAGTGCATTTAATATTTTTGTACCTTCTGCATTCACGTTTCTTGAAATAACTAATGCGTTGGCCTTGTCATGCTGCAGGGGTTGGGACCACCATCATAGTGTCCGCCGGCCCAACTCCGTCCTTGGAGTTCTTTGCCGGCAAAACTTCCCGGGGTTTGTCACGTTGCCTGGTGAGGGTCGGCTTCCAGAGCTTGGGTTGAGCTGGGAGCACTACGTGGCTGCCCCGGCCCCGCCGGATGTCATTATCGACGGTGTCGTGTGCGACACGAGGGCGCCGGATGTCATTATCGACGGTGTCGTGTGCGACACGAGGGCTGACATGGTGATCAGGACGTTCTGGGTAATTTCTCCTTTACACATTTCAAAATCTTCAACTAGCTAGTTATTAATTGTACTAATCAATATTGTCTCATTTGATTGCAGACATTCTACAGGTGTGAGGAGGGATACGAGGAGGACAGCGCAAATGTTATCCAGAACGTCTGCAAGCGCCTACTCCAGAACTTACGGCACGAGGCTCGGGTGCAGGCTGTTCGAGACTACTACGCCTTGCGTGGTATCAAGAAGACCAAGCCGGCGTGCCGCGATAAGTTCCTGAGTAAGGAGCAGTACATGAAGGTAATTCTTAAGGCCTTCTACTTAAGTTCCTTCATTTAGTAATTCTTAGCCGTAGCGCTCAAGTTTCTATTTGCTAACTTATAGGCGCCTCCGAGATGGTGTGCGGATCAGATGGATTGTTGGGAGGTGTTGGTCGATGAGTGGTGCTCACAAGAATGGCTAGCCCTCCACAACCAGGCCAAGGACAAACGTGCCCAAATGGAAGGTGTGCCACACCATCAAGGCAGCTCCAACTTATATCAGTTCGGGCGCAACTGGGTATGTGGTTTGCTTCATGATTCATGCAATTCATTCATCATGCTAGCTTGAGCCCTTTAATTACTAATTTTCATTGTTTCTCTCTTTCAGGCACGCCACAATAAGGCGGATAAGGTGCCAGAGGTGTACGACCTGTATGCCATGGCCCACACTGGCTCTTTCAAGAAAGTCAAGGCTTTCTCTCAGTCTGACCTCGATGATGGAAACAACTTCACCAACATCTCCTCCCACAACAAGCTCGTGAGATATAGAGATGAGGGGAAGGCGAGGAAAGGGGAGGACTTTAACCCGAGCCAGGGTCCCATTGATCCAGAGCTGGTGATGATATCTGGTGGCGGGAGGTCCCATGGCTCCATAGCCATTGGAGATGGACTTATCCGTTGTCCTAGCACTCTCCCGGAGATCAAGGCGCGCCAGTCGAGCTCCGCTCTTGAGATAAGGCCTCGTGAACGGCCAGTGCAACTCGCCATCAAGGTTAGTGATACGTACTCAGTTATCTTTCTCCATTACATTGTGTGCGCTTCCATCAATGATTACAAATGGTCATGTGAGTGGTGTTGCAGGCTGCTATACAGACTGAGAGAGATAGAACGGAGAAACTTCTGGCGGAGGCGGCGGAGAGGCAGCGGGAGATGGAGGAGAGGACGAGAAAGATGATGGAGGAGGAGAGGGCACGGAATGACATGCAGGCAAGGGCCATGTACGAGCTCCTTGTGGTAAGTTTCTTCTGCAGATTACTTGATAGTCTTAACATTTGAGTCTCATTACTAACTAGTATGACTCTGTTCTGAAAACCAAATGTGCAGTCTGTGTGCGAGAAGTCCGGTCAGCCCGCTCCGCCGATGCCAGTGATTGCTCCTGGGAGCACGGTGAGTTTAGTTTGAATGGACATTACTTGGTAGTCTTAACATTTGTGTGTCGTAATGCTAACGAGACATTGGAAATGATCTTTGGTGCAGCTTAACTCCAGAAACGCATCGCACGATCCTTCTCCAGGTAGCGGCACTAGCCACCCCGCTCCTACACCTCCCTGATCACGGTAAGTTTCTCTAGTGTTTTGCTTAACAAATGCATAAAGACCTAGACTTAGCTTTATTTCCTCCAATATGCTTACCATAATGACCTAGAGTTAGCTTATTTTCCTCCAAAATGACCCATTTTACCTAGGTTAGCTTATAAATGATGCAGTTCATCCAAGTTAGCTCAAAAATGACCCATTTTACCTAGATTAGCTCCTAAATGATCCATTTTACCTACGTTAGCTTTAAAATGGCCCATTTCACCTAGCTTAACTCCAAAATGACCCATCTTACCTAGGTTATCTCATAAACGATCCATTTCAACTAATTTAGCTCATAAACGATCCATTTGACCTAAGTGAGCTAAAAAACGATCCATTTCACCTAAATTAGCTCTTAAATGATCCATTTCACCTAAGTTAGCTCAAAAAGATCCATTTCAACTAAATTAGCTCTAAAATGACCCATTTTACGTAGATGAGCTCCTAAATGATCCATTTTACCTACGTTAGCTTTAAAATGACCCATTTCACCTAGGTTAGCTCCAAAATGACCCATTTCACCTTACTTAGCTCAAAAACGATGCCCTTCACCTTAGTTAGCTCATAAACGACCCATTTCAACTAAGTTAGCTCATAAATGATCCATTTCAACTAAGTTAGATCATAAACAACCCATTTCAACTTAGTTAGCTCATATATTATCCATTTCACCTAAGTTAGCTCATAAATGACATATACTTCTTGTTCTAGTCTTCTTCTTGTTCTAGTCACCTATTTCTAACTTTCTTATTTACCATTTTGCAGATTTCATTCACTTCATGGAAGCTAGCTTGCTATGATGGAGTGCTTGCTTTTCCTTTCATGAAACTTTGCATTGTATCTAGCTTGTTATGATGGATGGAACTATGTGATATGGATCATTGCATCTAACTTGCTATGTTGATGAAACTTTGCATTGTAATATATATATGGATGGAACTATGTGTATGGATGGAACTTGCTTATGTATGAACAATGTGTATGGATGAAACTGATGTGATATGTGATATGAAACTTATGTGCTGGATATGTGCTGGATATGTGATATGAAACTTATATGTTTTCTGTGCAAATTGTGGGATTTAATAAAAACAGAAAAATCAGACAATATGCAGGCTCTTTGCCGTCTGCCACCGACGGCAAAGAGCTCTTTGCCGTCTGCCGCGGACGGCAAAGAAGCCACGTGGCAGCCAACTGTGCTTCCTGGGAGCTGACCCATTTGGTCAGTTTGCCTACAGTGGCAGACGGCAAAGACTTTGGCGTCCGTGGCAGACAGCAAAGAACCTGCACTTTTCCATCAGTGGCAGACGGCAAAGAACCTGCCATCTAGTGACGTGTAGATGACATCATAAGGCCGACGGCAAAGAACCTGCCATCTAGTGACGTGTAGATGACATCATAAGGCGAACGGCAAAGACCAGAGAAATTTTGCCGTCTGCGGCGGACGGCAAAGGTCTGCCGTTAGCCACTTAACGGACTGACAGCGCAATTATTGCCGTCCGCCCTCTTTGCCGTCCGCCGCAGACGGCAAAGAGCCTTTGCCGTCCGCCTCCAGGAAGCAGACGGCAAAGCAGCTGTTTACCGTAGCCTTCTTTGCCGGAGCCTTTTGCCGTCCGCGGCTGACGGCAAAGGTCTTTGCCGTCCGCCTTTCGAGCCTTTGCCGTCCGCCGTGGCAGACGGCAAAGTAGCTGTTTCCTGTAGTGGTATACGAAATCACCGGGTTCAAAGCTGACCTCATGATGTTTTCGGTCGTAATAGCTCTTTTGTCGGCTTTGAGCTGTCTTGAGTCTATCCCTGATCTGTTTAACCTTCTCCTCGGCTTCCTTGAGCATGTCTGGGCCGAAGATACGACTGTCACCTGTTTTTGACCAATTTAGTGGGGTACGACACCTCCGTCCGTACAGTGCCTCAAAAGGTGCCATTTGCAGGCTGGCTTGGTAACTGTTGTTGTAAGCAAACTCGGCATACGGCAAACTTTCTTCCCAACTAGATCCATAGGTGAGCACACAGGCTCTCAGCATGTCCTCTAGGATTTGGTTCACACGTTCCGTCTGTCCATCAGTCTGAGGGTGGTACGCCGTACTGAAAGCTAGTTGTGTGCCCAGAGCTTGTTGCAGGTGATCCCAAAATTTAGAGACAAATTGAGTGCCCCAATTGGATATTATAGTCTTTGGGACTCCATGCAGACAAACTATACGGGAGAGATAAAGCTTGGCTAGCCTTTGAGTGGAGTAGGTCGTCTTCACGGGAATGAAATGTGCTACCTTGGTTAGCCTATCTGTGATGACCCATATGGCATCATTTCCGCGTTGCGATCGAGGTAGTCCGATGATGAAGTCCATTCCAATTTCATCCCATTTCCACGCAGGTATCCTGTTTGGCTGGAGTAGCCCTGCTGGCTTTTGATGCTCGACTTTAATGCGCTGACATGAATCGCAACAAGCAATAAATGTGGCTATATCCCTTTTCATACCGTGCCACCAAAATCTTTCCTGAATGTCTTTGTACATTTTGGTTCCTCCAGGGTGGATCGAGTATGGAGCGGTGTGGCTTTCGGTTAGGATTTGTTGCTTGAGTTCCTCAATGTTAGGTACGCAAAGTCTGTCCCCGTACCATAATACTCCTTCATTGTCTGTGACGAACTCTGAAGCCTTGCCAAGGCTCATCTTCCTCTTTATACCTTCGATGCTGGGATGTCCATGCTGAGCCTTCTTAATTTGTTCCATTAGGGTGGGATGTATCTCCAGATTTGATACGTTTCCCTCAGAGACTAACACCATGTTGAGTCTAGCGAACTCCTGCTGAAACTTAGGCCTCAAGTTTTGTGGATTGTCGTTGCCCGGGCTGGGGTTCCGACTAAGAGCATCTGCCACTACATTTGCTTTCCCTGGATGGTAGTGAATGCCGACATCATAGTCCTTGACCAATTCCAACCAGCGTTGTTGGCGTAAATTCAGCTCTGGTTGTGTGAAAATATATTTAAGGCTCTTATGGTCCGTATATATTTCACAACGATTTCCCAACGGAAAGTGCCTCCACTCCTTGAGTTCATGGATGACCGCTGCTAGCTCCAAGTCATGAGTTGGATAATTTTCCTCATGCTTCCGTAGTTGCCTGGATGCATACGCGACAACTTTGCCGTCCTACATCAATACGCATCCGAGGCCCTTCCGGGACGCGTCACAATACACTTCAAAACTCTTGTGTATGTCTGGCACGGTCAAAACTGGTGATGTTGTTAGTTTCTTCTTGAGTTCTTGGAAGCTTTTCTCGCATGCTTCCGTCCATACAAATTTCTTGTCTTTCTTGAGCAACTGGGTCATTGGTTTTGCCACAGTGGAGAATCCTTCAATAAACCTCCGGTAATATCCAGCCATTCCAAGGAAACTCCGTACATCAGTTACGTTGGCTGGTGGTTTCCAGTCAAGTATGGCTTTGACTTTTTCTGGGTCTACGGCCACGCCTTCTTGGGTCAATATATGGCCTAGAAAACCAACTTGTCTTAGCCAAAATTCACACTTGCTAAATTTGGCGTACAATTGATGTTTCCTTAATTCTCCCAAAACAATTCTGAGATGTTCGGCATGTTCTTCTGGTGTCCTTGAGTATACCAGAATATCGTCAATGAACACCACTAAAAATTTGTCCATGAATTTCATAAACACTTTGTTCATGAGGTGGAAAAAATATGCGGGAGCGTTCGTCAGTCCAAACGGCATTACCGTGAACTCATATAATCCGTATCTGGAGGTGAATGCTGTCTTAGGGATATCTTCTGTCCGTACTTTTAATTGATGATATCCCGATCTTAAATCAATTTTTGAGAACACCTTGGCTTGTGCGAGCTGGTCAAACAAATCATTTATCCGTGGCATCGGATATTTGTTTTTGATGGTGACCATATTGAGAGCTCGATAGTCTATACACAATCTCAGTGTCCCATCCTTTTTCTTGGTGAATAATACTGGCGAACCCCAAGGTGAGGAGCTGGCTCGAATAAATCCTTTGTCCAGTAATTCCTTTATCTGCTTCTTCAATTCTACCAATTCTGAGGGTGCCATTCTATAAGGTTTCTTATAGATGGGAGTGGTGCCAGGTGCTAGTTCAATGCTGAACTCTATTTCTCGGACTGGTGGCATGCCTGGTAGTTCTTCAGGGAATACGTCGGGAAATTCGCACACCACTGGAACTTTTCTCAGTTCTGAAATGTCCACTTTGTTCAATTTTGGTTGCCGTGACCGTGGTCTCTCTTGAGCGGTAACTTTTATTTTCTTGCCGTGATGATGAGTGAGAATCACAGTCCGATTGAAACAATCAATAAATCCCTTGTTGGTGGTCAACCAGTCCATCCCTAGGATGACATCCAGTCCTTTATTTTCCAACACGATGAGATTAGCCTGAAACTTTAGTCCTTCGAACTCAATGATCACTCCTTGGCAGTAAATCTGAGCGATCTGCTTATTTCCGGGGGACTTGATGATCATAGATTTATCCAAGGGGAGTATCGGAAAACCATGTTGTAAAACAAAACTCTTCGAAATGAACGAGTGAGAAGCTCCAGAATCAAACAAAACCGTGGCAGGTACTGTGTTGACAGGGAACGTACCGAGTACGATGTCTGGGGCATTCTGGGCTTCTTCCCTGGTCACATGGTTCAGGTGACCCTTCCTGTGATTGTTGCTGGGATTGAAATTGTTGCGCTTGGGGGCTGGATTGTTCCCACCATTGTTCGGCTTGGGGGCCGAGTTCCTTGGTTTTGGGCACTGTTTGGCATAGTGCCCTTCTTCACCACAAGCATAGCAAGTGACCCCTGGACGATATGTAAAGTCCTTGTCCCTTGAATGAAACTGTCTGGTTCGCCTTATAGCAGTCGTCGTGGATTTTCTCGCTTCATTCCTCGGAACCTCAGTCTTGCTTCGATTGTTGCGAGCAAGAGTCGTCTTGTCCCTTTTCCGCTTACGGATATCCTCCAGACTGCGGCGCTCATTCTCCAAGGTAGTGGCCTTGTCAACCAGAGTTTTAAAATCCGGGAAAGTGTGTACGACCAGTTGGCATCTTAATGCTGGCGCCAGGCTGTCCAGAAATTTTTCCATCCTTTTGTTCTCAGTCATATGTTCATCGTAGGCATAACGAGACAGCTGGGTAAACTGACCGTTGTATTCTGTCACTGACATGCCTCTTTGCTTGAGGTCATCAAATTCTCTTTTCCTGATTTTTATGATGCTCCTGGGGATGTGTGCCCCACAAAAGCCTTCCTTAAACTCCTCCCAGGTGATGTTGTGTTCACTGGGGTGCATGTGTAGGAAGTTTTCCCACCATGTTGCAGCTGCTCCAGTGAGGTAGTGAGGTGCATAGAGCACCTTCTCCTGATCAGAGCACTGAGAAATAATCAACTTTCTTTCGATGTCACGAAGCCAATCATCGGCTTCAAGCGGCCTATCAGTGTGAGCAAATGTTGAAGGGCGCGTCTTCTACAGTTCAGACAACTTGGAGTGCGGTTGATATGGCTCACGGTGGTTTCCCATATTGATGACGTGATTCATCATATCTTGGTGCTGTTGCTGGCTTTGTTCGAAGAGGCGGCATACTTGAGATAAGGCTGCTTCGCTGTCCTGTTGACTAGACTGTCCCTGAGTGAAGTTGTTGCTGGTCTGTGTTCCATAAACTTCTTCGGTTGGATTTGGCATGGAACGAGTCCACGGACGAGACATTTTCCAGTCTGGGGTATTATTTTGCGAAAATCATGAGAAGAACTGTGTGGCACAAGGAAAATCTTGCAAAGGCAAAAATTTAAAAGACCTCAAGATTTTTCAAGAAAACATAAACGATTTCGTACGGAGAAGGACCGCTTAGCACATATCTTACACGCGATACGCAAACATACGATACATCACTCAGGATGTGCGCACACACTCCTGACATGTCATTAAGGCTAGCACACTCCTCCGGGATTCTACACGACGCGCACACAAGTACTACAAACTAACGTACATATAAAACATATCATACATGCAGACACAACGCGCGGCTACTAAGCGCACTCAGTCGGAGATGGTGAAGATGTCCTTCCCCTTGCCGAGGGTAAGACCCAGTGGTGCAGGAGACTCAACCTCCACCTCCTCCCTAGTAGGCTCCAGGCGCGTAGCACTGCGCTGAGGTGATGGCGCGGGTGCGACAGGAGGCAGTGCGGGTGCGGCAGGTGGTGCAGTTCTGACTGGAGTAGGAGCGATGACTCGGTCGAACTCCTCAGTGGTAGGCAGACGGCGAGCAGTGGCCAAAATAGCCGGTGAATAAGATGCCGAGGACGAGACAAATGTCAGTGGCGGTGCCATGTGGAGAAGCTCCTTCCTGCTGGCAGAACCGCCCCGAACTAAGTCCATGCGGGCAGCCACAAGATCGTCCACGAGGTTGTCGAAATCTTCCTCCAGAGCTTTGAGATACTCAACAAGCATCTCGATAGCTTCATCTCGCTCCCCCCTATGGCAGGCGAATGCATAGTGACAAGTATATGGCACATGGCATGGGAGGTAGCGGTAGCGACGAGTCTTCATCGAAGGAAGAATGTCCCGAAGGCGAGCTATCGCCTCACGGGCAGCCATCTGCATGGCATGCCTCTCCGTAGGCATGGCCCTTCCCACAAAACGAAAGTGGCGAGACGCAGAACGTCCTCCCTTGAATTGCACCACGGCCTGGTGCATAGACGCGTCGTTGCTGAGCTTGTGCTGGTAAAGCGTGAACTCCGGACGAGTCGCTGGCCCGATTGCGAGCTTGGTGCTGGAGACGAGGAGTTTGACAAACCCCTCGGGCACATTAGTGAACACCCGAGTCTCGCAGTTGCTGCCAGCCATCTACAAAAGTAGGCAAAAATTCTGAGTAATCATATCATAAATTTATGATGACCAACAGAAAATAGCTACATTTGCAAAATGCTGAAAAAGCACTAAAGACGCTAATAACCGATTAGCGATCGCACCTAGTGGCTTCCCACAGTCAGCCTGGCTCTGATACCAAGCTTGTCACGACCGGTTTTCTAATAAAAATATTTATTCAGAAACCGATCCCTTTTACGGACCAGTAGAGAGGAATTCCTCCTCACTGGTAGACAATGTCTTGATCACGGAAGAAAAACCAGGAGTACTAGATATAATACAAGGCTGAGCGGAGACTGCTCAACAATTTATTACAAGCACGCCAATAATACATAAAGGCGGATAGGGTGGCATACTACTGACTCGCAAAGAAAACAACGGTGGTGGGTATACCAAAGTGGAGTGGGTGACAAGACTCCTGAATCTAACAACTCTTCGAGCGCCGGAGTGAGGCTCGAGGATTCTTATTGTGGGTGGCGGAAGCGTATATAATACAAGTGACCAATATCCAGGATCGCACGGGACTGACTGGGATTCCTCTAGGCGTCGGACTCACTATCAAACTCTTCATCCCTGAGATCGCCTTCGTCAACATCTGGCCAAATCAACAAGCTAGGTGAGTACTATGAAAGTACTCGCAAGACAGTTCGGACATAAGATATAACAAATGTAAACATGATGCATATGAACAGATTAGCAAAGCGCACTCAGATAATAAAATAGCAATGCATGGAAATAAAAAAGGGAAGTCGGGCGGTAGTCCTCCCGAAATCCCAAAGTAATACTGAAGGCCAATCGAGTGTCTGAAAGACTCCTCGGAAGGGTAAAAATGAAATAACAATGCCGCAGTCGGGCGTCAAGGCGACACCCCATAAAGGGCTTATAATGGAAAATAAATGACAGTGCGTGCCACAGTCGGACGTCTGAAGCGACATCACATAAAGGGCTTATATTGAAAGTAAATGACAAGAGTGCCACAGTCAGACGTCTGAGCGACATCACATAAAGGGCTTATATCAAAAGTAAATAACAAGAGTGCCACAGCCGGACGTCTGAGCGACATCACATAAAGGGCTTATATCAAAAGTAAATAACAAGAGTGCCAGAGTCGGACATCTGAGCGACATCACATAAAGGGCTTATATCAAAAGTAAATAACAAGAATGCCACAGTCGGACGTCTGAGCGACATCACATAAAGGGCTTATATTTCATAACTTGATATTTCAGCAGCTCAAGAAATTAAATCATTTCAAGTACGAGGTAAATAAAAGTTAGTCCATCCACAGGAATAACAATTTAACCGGGTTTACCACTCGAACTTGTTCACCGGGGATTTACCATGGAGATTGACATAGGAACTGACATGGATATGGATAAGCGGCCATGGTCCTTGACCATGGACACGATGACTCGGAAAGATTTGACTCTGCAGAGTTTGTACTATTTAACCACAACCAACGGATTTCAGTAGTCACAAGGGACTAGTTCCGTTTACGGTGTTTTAGGAGAAACACATCTAACCCGTACACACCCATTCAACATTCTGATGCCAGGAATCACCCTCGGCAATGTTCAAGAAAAACCTTGAGACGGGGAGGCTACAACCTCGCGTAGCATGGGATCAAATTTATATACGCGCGCTCTAAGGGGTGCCCCCCCTCTCGGTCCCAACCGGAAACACCCATGCCCCCTGACCGGATGACTGGCTTTAATCCAGGGCCATGGAACCCTCATCCCGGCCCCTCTATTTGGTGTGTACAAGGAAAGAGGTTAACAACTTACTAAACCGTATCCTTTGCAGAAAACATGTGGCAGCACGAAAAGGAAGGGACGGTAACGTGGCTCAGTCCACGTTAACGTCCGAGTTTATCGGATGACGAAGACTGGCATGCTACAACAATACCATCTTACTACCTTTCATGTCACCACATGATCAGGTCATCTCTCATCAGAGATCACGGTAACTTCGGAACACACGGATAGTTGCCTTGCATGCAACGAGATACTCACCGATGCTCATATGCCATGCACAACCATTCAAACAAACATGTAAAACACCTATCATATCAAAGGTTCAAACATGCTTGCCTCGTTCGGAGAAGTCGGAGTCTAGCTCGGCGAAGTTCGCGGCTCCGTCACCTCCTCCGAAACCTACGGTATAGCGAAACCGTACACTAACGTGAAAATCATCGCGTGCATAAAAATTGTTCCAAAAATATTCCAAATAAATACTATAAAAAACTAGACAAAAATATAAGCCTGACAGAAAAAGAATCAATCAAAAATCATCTTTTACTAAAAAGATATAAGGGTTCTAGTCCAGGGACTAATCTGTGATGAAACAGAAAAGAACCAGGGACTCGTTTGAGAAAACAGAAAACGGTTCGAAGTAAAAGGCGCCAGCCCAAAGAGAAAACGCATTTGCCCGAAGGCGCCAACAGAAAACGGTTCGAGGGGGGAAAAAGAAGAGAGGCTGACGGGGGGGTCCACCCGTCAAGTTTAAACTCCAATGGAGCTCGCCGGCGCCCGAACGCTGCGGTGGTCGCCGGCATCGAACCACGGCGAGGCAGAGAGATTGGAGGGTACCAAGAGTTTCAGGGTGTTCTTCCGCGTCGGTGGGTGGTGGACTCGGTCGTCGGAGAGCACCACGTCGATGATGACACTTTCTCCGGCGGACGGTGGTTTGGGCGATGGTGGAGTACTCCGGTGGGTGCTGCAAACTCCAAATTGAAGCGTGGGTCAGCAGAGTGGATGCACTAGAAAGCTACTGGCCAGAGTTGAGAGGTAGAGGTGCACGCACGGGGGTGAATCGAGCTGGACCCCGTGGCGGGTCGAGGCGGCCGGAGTTGGGGAAGAAGGCTCCCTCGGGGCTCTTCCAGTGGCTTGGTGTGGTATTGGTGGAGTGCAGAGGTGGTGTGGGTTCGAGTTCGAGCTCGGGGCCTCTATTTATAGGCGATCCGAGGGGGTGGCCGTGAACGGGGTAGCTCCGGCATGCAATTACGGCGAGGCAGGGGTTGGGCAGGGAGTTTAAGTGGCCAGGCAACATCAGGGAGGTTCACTGGTGCCGTTCCCCCGCTAAACCTCGGTCGGGCTTGGCGTAATGCGCCGATCCTCGACGGTGCGGCCGTACGGGCACGGCGGCGGTAGAGAGCGCGCTCTGGGCCTAGCAGTTCACGACGAAGGATGGCAGCATGCACGGGTGAGTGGGTGGCCACGCGGCGGCCTCCGGTGGCTTGGGCGGCCCTGGACGGCGCCGTCCACGCTGCGCCTCTCTCTGGCAGCCGCAAAGCCGCTGCTCCCATCGCTCACGGGGTGGCGCACCTCCTCCTGCTCGTCGCCGACGCCCGCAAACCTCCAGGTGATCGTGCGGCGCAGGGATAAGAAGGAGGGGACGGGGAGCAAGGCGCCACCGCGGTACTGGCGAGATCGACCTCGGGCTCTGTAGAAAACGACAGCAGTTTACTGAAACTATTTATCTGAACTCTGAACATGACAGTGACAATGCTCTGCAGGTGTTCGACGAAATGATTTGGCATGAAGAAAAAAATTTCTAGAGCTGGGACTTGGTGAGGTGACCTCTCAATGCATCCAGAGGCTGTCTGAATTTTCTCAGATTTTTAGGAGGAGAAAACAATTGAATTTCATCAAATTTGGCAAATAAGGTCCAAACTTGCAGCAAGTACAATTTGAAATATTTGAACTGGAGACCAGTGGATCTTCATGGGTCTTGGTTGAGGGCTCTAAGGACTAGCTAGGGAAATTGGTTTGGAAGCCAAATTCAAAGTAGAAAGGGTAGCTCCTTTGTAAATCTCCAAGAGCTAGAGTAGAGGGCAGAAATTATTTTTGATAAGAATTAAATGGAAGAAAATTTATGGGAAGGTTCAAACTGCTGGATTTGAAGTATATCATGATCCAAAGATGGGGAAAGGCTTATGGGAGGGGATTTCCACTTAGGTGATGGCAAGAGGGATTTTTGAAAGGGGAAGATATCACTCCAAATGCCATAGGGCTATTTAAAAGATTTTCAAATATATTTTTCCAAATGAAAAACATTTGAGCCAACATGAGATGAAAAACCTCCAAGACCAACAGTCAAGTCTAGGATGAAACCAAACAAAACATTTGTCATAAAAAGGAAATTTTTTAGAGGGTAAGTTCTTTTAGAAGAAAATTTAAATACCCTCCTCAAATCAAAAAAAGATTTTGATAAAACCAAAATAAAAAATTTGGGTGTCACACGCCGCCTCGCCCTCGTCCGCCGCCGCCCGGACCGCCCGACGCCGCCTCGCCCTCGCCGGCCTGCCTCCTCCTCCCCGCTGGCCTGCTTCTCCTCGTCGCCGTCGTCCTCGACCACCACCCCGACCCCTGCTGCCCCTGACCCTACGGCCACCGTGACCCGCGCCCCTCCTCTCTCTCCCTCGCCCCGTGCCCGTCCCCTCCCCTGCTCGCTGCTCGGGGCCGCGCCCCGCGCCCTGCCCCCGCGCGCGCCCGAGCCTCGCCTCGCTCTGCCGCTCCACTCGCCGCGGCCACCCCCCACGCCGGAGTCGTCCTCGACGGGACTCGCTCGCCCGCGTGCTCCCGCAGCTCCGCCCGACCCTCGCCCCGTAGCCTTCCCCGCGGCCTGGTGCCCACGGCCACCCCGCCGTGCACAGCGCCCGCACCGTGGCCTCCCCGCCCGGTAGCCTCTTTGCCTATAGCCGCCGCGCTCACCGCCTCCACCACCGCGCCCCACGGCCCCCCTCCGTTCGCCCTCACCACCGCCGCGGCTTGCGCGCCCCGCCCTTGGCCTCGTCGCCGCTTCGACCTAGGGGCCACGCCGTGCCGCCCTCGCGTGCTGGTCGCCGCTCGGGCTTGACCCCGCCCGCGGCGCTCATCGCCGGGTCCGCCCGTACCACCGCCTGTCGCCCGCGACGCACACGCGCGCCGCGCCCGCGTTCGCCTGTGGCCCCTGGGCCACTGCCAGGTGGGGCCTCGCGCCCCTGAGCCACTGCCCCTGGGCCCGAACCCCGTATGGGCCACAAACAGGTGGGCCCCCGCGCCTAGAACGTAATAAAAAAATGATTTAAAAAAATAAAATAAAAATAAATATTTAATTAGTTAATTAATTAGTTAATTAACTCTGTTTAGATTAATCTAATTTAATTAATTAGTTTAATTAATAGTTAATTAATTAGTTAACCCTAATTACCCTAATGAGTCTATGACATGTGGGACCCACGTGTCAGATGACTGCTGACGTCAGCATGATGTCATGCTGATGTCATCGCAACACTGTTTCGGATAATGTATATATTAAATAATTAAATAAATTCCAGAAATTAATAAATTCTTTTAAAATCAATATAAAATAAACCGTTGCTCAGATGAAAATACTTTGTACATGAAAGTTGCTCAGAGCGACGAGACGAATCCGGATACGCAGCCCGTTCATCCACCACACATCCCTAACCTATCGAACTCGCAACTTTCCCCCTTCGTTTCATCTGTCCGAAAATGCGAAACATCGGGAATACTTTCCTGGATGTTCCCCCCTTCGCCGGTACCACCTACTGCCGCGTTAGGACACACCTAGAACCGCTCATTGTCATGTCACGCATCGTCATGCTTATGTTTGCATTGTATTTACTGTTTCTTCCCCCCTCTTCTCTCTGGTAGACTACGAGTCCGACGCTGCTGCTGCCCAATTCGACTACGGAGTTGACGACCCCTCCTACTTGCCAAGGCAACCAAGCAAGCCCCCCCTTGATCACCAGATATCGCCTATTCTTCTCTATACTGCTTGCATTAGAGTAGTGTAGCATGTTACTGCTTTCCGTTATCCTATCCTGATGCATAGCCTGTCCTTGCTTCTACTGTTGTTACCTTTACCTGCAATCCTACATGCTTAGTATAGGATGCTAGTTTTCCATCAGTGGCCCTACATTCTTGTCCGTCTGCTGTGCTATACTATCGGGCCGTGATCACTTGGGCGGTGATCATGGGTATATACTTATATACTCTATACATGATACCTGTGGTGACTAAAGTCGGGTCGGCTCGTAGGAGTACCCGCAAGTGGATCTTTGTGGCGGAGCGACAGGGCAGGTTGAGACCGCCTAGGAGAGAGGTGGGCCTGGCCCTGGATGGCGTCCGCGGTTACTTCAACATAACACGCTTAACGAGTTCTTGGTATTTGATCTGAGTCTGGCCATTTGGTCTATACGCACTAACCAGCTACGCGGGAACAGTTATGGGCACTCGACGTCGTGGTATCAGCCGAAGCTCTTTTTGACGTCAGCGACGGAGCGGCGCGCGCTGGATTGGACTGGAACGCCACTAGGCTAGGTCTGCTTCCGGCCGCCCTCGCAACGTGCAGGTGTGCAATGGGCGATGGGCCTAGACCCCTGCGCGCATAGGATTTAGACCGGCGTGTTGACCTCTCTGTTGAGCCTAGGTGGGGCTGCGACGTGTTGATCTTCCGAGGCCGGGCATGACCCAGAAAAGTGTGTCCGGCAAAATGGGATCGAGCATGTTGGGTTATGTGGTGCACCTCTGCAGGGAAGTTTATCTATTCGAATAGCCGTGTCCCTCGGTAAAAGGACGACCCGGAGTTGTACCTTGACCTTATGACAACTAGAACCAGATACTGAATAAAATACACCCTTCCAAGTGCCAGATACAACCCGGTGATCGATCTCTAATAGGGCGACGAGGAGGGGATCGCCGGGTAGGATTATTCTATGCGATGCTACTTGGAGGACTTCAATCTACTCTCTTCTACATGCTGCAAGATGGAGATGGCCAGAAGCGTAGTCTTCGACAGGATTAGCTATCCCCCTCTTATTCTGGCATTCTGCAGTTCAGTCCACTGATATGGCCCTTTACACATATACCCTTGCATATGTAGTGTAGCTCCTTGCTTGCGAGTACTTTGGATGAGTACTCATGGTTTCTTCTCTCCCTCTTTTCCCCCTTTCCTTTCTACCTGGTTGTCGCAACCAGATGCTGGAGTCCAGGAGCTAGACGCCACCGTCGACGACGACTCCTACGACACTGGAGGTGCCTACTACTACATGCAGCCCGCGGACGACGACCAGGAGTAGTTAGGAGGATCCCAGGCAGGAGGCCTGCGCCTCGTTCGATCTGTATCCTAGTTTGTGCTAGCCTTCTTAAGGCAAACTTGTTTAACTTATGTCTGTACTCAGATATTGTTGCTTCTGCTGACTCGTCTGTGATCGAGCACTTGTATTCGAGCCCTCGAGGCCCCTGGCTTGTATTATGATGCTTGTATGACTTATTTATGTTTTAGAGTTGTGTTGTGATATCTTCCTGTGAGTCCCTGATCTTGATCGTACACATTTGCGTGCATGATTAGTGTACGGTCAAATCGGGGGCGTCACAGTCCATGACGGAAAAAACCGTGGTCGAAGCGAGGGCGAGGAAAATTTTGGGGAGTTCCCGGTTACGGTGGGAGGTCAGGGCCGAGCGATGCGCATTTCTCTCGTACACGTACGCGCGTGTGTGCGAGGCGTTGGCTCTAACTGAACCCAAGCGAGGCGTTGGGCTCTAACTGAACCCGAGTGATTGCACTGCAGGCTACGCGTTACTGAACCCGAGCGATCGATCGATGGCTGTTAACTGAACTCGATCGAGCGATTCCTTCGCTACTGCTGCTAACTGAAGCCGGTCGATGCTGCCTCTGGGATGAACAGTGAGCGTTGCGGGGGGGTTTGGATGAACAGTGAGCGGTGGCGTTGCCTCTGGATGAACAGTACCCCGTGGTGTGGTGGAGCGCTGGATGAACAGTAGACGGTGGAGGGGTGCCCATGGAGGGGTGGTTGAACAGGACCCCGTGGTGTGCAGGGCTGGATGAACAGTAGACGGTGGAGGGGTGCCCGTGGAGGGGTGGTTGAACAGTAGCCGGTGGAGTAGCGCGCGGTGGAGGCTGGATGAACATGAGCCCGTGGAGGCTGGAGGAGGTCGTCGGTAGCCCATGGAGGCTGGAGGAGGTCGACGGTGGAGATGAACAGTATCCCGTGGAGTCCCGTTTTGTGGTACGCCACACCCCTCCCGATGAACAGGACCTCCGTTTCGACCGTAGGAGGTCCGTTTCATCCGTTTTGCGGTACGCCACACCCCTCCCGATCAACAGGACCCCCGTTTCGACCGTAGGAGGTCCGTTTCGTCCGTTTTGCGGTTCGCCACACCCCTCCCGATCAACAGGACCCCCGTTTCGATCGTAGGAGGTCCGTTTCCTCCGTTTTGCGGTACGCCACACCCCTCCCGATCAACAGGACCCCTGTTTTGACTGTAGGAGGTCCGTTTCCTCCATTTTGCGGTACGCCACACCCCTCCCGATCAACAGGACCCCCGTTTCGACCGTACGAGGTCCGTTTCCTCCGTTTTGCGGTACACCACACTCCTCCCAATCAACAGGACCCCCGTTTCGACCGTAGGAGGTCCGTTTCCTCCGTTTTGCGGTACGCCACACCCTTCCCCATGAACACGACGCATTCCGTTGCCTCCCCATGAACATGACGCATTCCGTTGCCTCCCCATGAACACGACGACGACGCTGTTTCTCCGTTCCGACCCAGCCATGTACACGAGCCCTGGCCGTACGTATGCGCGAGTAGGCGTTCGAGACCCCGCCCGTATGTACACATATGTGGCCGTATTTTTTTCTTGCACCCTGGCCGCTGTACGTACGTGTACATGCTATGTGCGCGCCTCTACTACGACACGTGCGCACCTCTACATCCACCAGTATATATGTACGTGCACGTTCGCGACCAGAAAGACAACGCTAGGTACGCTTCGACCAGGTGGGTCCCGACTGTCAGGAACTTCCTTGCCTGCGAAGATGTAGCTGGTGGGTCCCAGCGGTCAGGGGGGCGAATCGTTTTTTTTGCCCGGACGCACTTCCTTCCGTGCGAAGATGTAGCTGGTGGGTCCCAGCAATCATGGGGAAACATTTTTTCGCGAAATACAGTGGCCCGTCCGGTGGGTCCCAGCTGTCAGGTGGAGGAATCATTATTTTCCGCGTAATAAGGAGGCACTTCCTTGCTGCGGCCGTGGACCCAGCTGCCAGCCTCTCCACGTAAAGTCCACATCCGATGGAAGTCGTTCCTTGACCACGTTGACCACGCCGCGCCGAGAGCACCAGGGCGATGGACGACGGCGAGGCCTAGGAAGGGGACGATGGGGAGCCGGGGAAGATGCGGCAGTGGAAGCCCACGCGGAGAGGAGTACGAGGGTTCACTGGTTCGGCTGCGGTGTGAGGTTGCCGTCGCCGCAGGGCCTGGCCAGCGGTGGGAATAGTAGGGGCGGTGAGGCCTCCGCGGCAGCACAGCCGGCCACGGGAGGCAGGAGCATGCGGCATGACCGGCGCTGCTTTGGGCGGCTGGAGCAAGAAGACCAGAGGTTGAAGAAGCACTACGGCCGTTGGATGGACATCCTACGATCACTAGAGCTAGAATCGTTCATATTGACTAAAGTTGACAAAGGCCCCCGTCCCAGTCAACTTATTAGCCCACAAGTCAGCCTCCCACCATGGTGGGTCCCAGCTAGCAGGGGGAGTATTCATTTTTTTGTGCGTAATAAGGAGTCACTTCCTTGCGTGCGAAGATATAGCTGGTGGGTCCGAGCTGTCAGCGGCGGTCACGTTTTTTTCGCGAAATACAAAGGCCCTTTCGGTGGGTCACTGATGTCAGGTGGAGGAATCATTATTTTGCGCGTAATAAGAAGGCATTTCCTTGCGTGCGGCCGTGGACCCAGCTGTCGGCCTCTCCACGTACAGTCCACTTCAGATGCATGTCGGTCGTTGACCACGTTGACAAGGCCGCGCCGAGAGCACCAGGGCGGTGGACGACGGCGAGGCCTAGGAAGGGAACGACACGGAGGCAAGGAAGACTCGACAGTTGTTTCCCACGCGGAGGGGAGTACGACTGTACGAGGGTTTACTGCTTCGTCTGCCGTCGCCGGAGAATAACAGCAGGTGTGGGTGAGTAGAGGGATGGCTAGGCCAGCGATGGGAGTACGATGGGGCGGTGAGGCCTGCGTGACAGCACAGCCGGCCGCGGGAAGGAGGGAGCAGGCAGTCACACCGGCGCTTGTTTGAGCGGCTGGAGCAGGAAGAGCAGAGATTGAAGAAGCACGACGGCCGTTGGGTGGCCATCCAACAGTCACTGCTTGTGCGTCAACCTTTTTTTAGGAAAGCCTCAAATATGTGGAAAACAGCATACAGCCCATCTGCCATTATTTCTAATAATTTACAGCCCATTTGCTAATTATTAAGGGTTTTTTGGAGCCCATATTCTTTTTGTTAGCATTACAGCCCATATTGTAGCCACGGTTAAAAAATTATACGAAATTTTGCATATTTCGGTGCGGTCCGAACTGTTTTTAATCCCGAAATTTTGACTCACATTCAAACTGATTTTAAAAATAAATGTATTTCAATATAAAATCCAATGAATTCTCCACGCATAAAAATTAATGTAATTTAAAATCTCAAAATGAAAAAAAAGATATTTGAAACTAATTGCCGGTTTGATGTGTTTTAAAAATGTACAACCCATTTCTCATTACTGGTGGGCCATTTTCTCGGCCAGCCGAATGAAAGCTCTCCTCGTCTTGAAAGATTTGCAGCCCAACATGCCTGACAAAGCGACTTACTTGGCAAATCACAAAAAAACTGGGCTGTGGCCGTGGACCCTGCTGTCAGCCTCTCCACGTACAGTACTCTTCCGATGGAAGTCGTTCCTTGACCACGTTGACCACGCCGCGCGGAGAGCACCATGGCGGTGGACGACGGCGAGGACTAGGAAGGGGACGACGCGGAGCCGGGGAAGACGCGGCAGTGGAAGCCCGCGCGGAGAGGAGTATGAGGGTTCACTAGTTCGGCTGCGGTGTGAGGCTGACATCGCTGCAGGGCCTGGCCAGCGGTGGGAATAGTAGGGGGCGATGAGGCCTCCGCGGCAGCACAGCCAGCCACGGGAGGCAGGAGCATGCGGCACGACCGGCGCTGCTTTGGGCTGCTGGAGCAAGAAGACCAGAGGTTGAAGAAGCACTATGGCCGTTGGATGGACATCGTACGGTCACTGGAGCTAGAATCGTTCATATTGACTAAGTTGGCAAAGCCCTTCGTCCCCGTCAACTTAGTAGGCCCACAAGTCAGCCTCCCACCAAGGTGGGTCCCGGCTAGCCGGGGGAGTATTCATTTTTTGTGCGTAATAAGGAGGCACTTCCGGTGGGTCCGAGCTGACAACGGGGGGAACATTTTTTTTCACGAAATACGGTGGCCCGTCAGGTGGGTCTCAGCAGTCAGGGGGCAAACTTTTTTTCGCAAAATACGGTGGCCCGTCTAGTGGGTCCCTGCTGTCAGTTGGAGGAATCATTATTTTCCGCGTAATAAGGAGGCACTTACTTACTGCGGCCATGGACCCAGCTGAGACTCTCCACGTACAGTATACTTCCGATGGAAGTCGTTCCTTGACCACGTTGACCTCGTCGCGTTCCGTTGCATGCATGCGTCCATGGGCGTGGCGCGTCCCCACTGTCGGCCTCTCACGTACAGTCATCTTCCGATGACTCTCGGTTGTTGACCACGTTGACCACACCGTGCCGAGCGCACCCAGACTGGAATGACCCGGAGATGGGGAAGACGGGCAGTGGAGTCGCAGATGGAGAGGAGTGGGAAACTTCGCTGGTTCGGGTGCGCGGCAGCACAACCGCGGTGCCGCCCACGGGAGACAGGAGCAAGAACAGAGGTTGAAGAAGGAGCACGGCTGTTGGATTAACATCCAACGGTCCAACTGCTAGAATCATTTGTTGATTAAGTTGACAAAGCCGTGCGTACACGTCCGCTTAGTAGGCCCACAAGTCAGTCACCAAATGTGACGGGTCCCAGCTGTCAACGGGATGAATATTTTTTCGCAAAACAAGGAGGCACTTCCTTCTGTGCGAAGATACAGGCGGTGGGTCCCAGCTGTCAGGTGGAGAAATAAATTTTTTCGCAAAACAAGGAGGCCCCTCCTATAGCTGGTTCGACTCCAAACCTAGACTATGACTATATATGGTGCTATGCTACTCTTCAAGTAATGAAACTGACATATCCAACGTTCGCTTCTCCTCTTCTCTACTTACTCTGCCTAGCATCAGAAGCTCTGGCCGCAACAACCATGTCCGCTGGCTGCTCGTCCACCTGCTCTTCATTAGGCAACAACCAGATATGCGCCAAGTCGCCACCCGTACCATCGCCTGTGGGTCTCATCACACCCCCGCCGGCACACGCACCGCAACCGATTGCTCATCGCAACCCGCTGCCGTTGGTGTGGTGCCACTGCTGCAAATCACGCAGAGTCATCCGTCGCGTCTCAACCACAATCCGCAACCCTGGCCGAGTCTTCTACAAATGCCCGAATCATGGGGTAATAATATGTTTAAGTGTTGTTCTGCTGCTTTCAGTTGCTGTTTTTTTTAATAGTTTGGTTGATGATCTTCCAATTTGATTCGTGCAGAAAATGGAAGATTCGTGTGATTCTGGGAAGTTGCGTGTGGGGGAATGCAACTACGCTGATTATTTGATTAGCCGAGGAATCCCAATACCGGCAGGTTGGGGTGTTGGACAAGTAACTGAAGGAACGGCATAAGAGGAAGATGCAGAGCAGAAGGTTAAAGATGCAGTTCCTCTGATCATGGCCAAGCAACAGCTGCTGAACGGCCTTGACAGCAATGAGGAGATGAAAGGGCTTGTGAAGATAATGGGAAAAATCGATGTGCTCTGTAGGATGATTGTCTCTTTATTTGCAGTGTATGTAGCACTCGTGATGTATTCAGTGGCTACGACATGAGCACTTTGCTGAAACTAGTAATGAATGAAACCTGTGTAGCAGGCTAGGCGTAGTGTTGTGAACATCTAATGATTTCTATTAACGGAAATAAGTGGGTATCCCCTTTTGCTCATATAAATAAATAAATAGCAGAGGCCCTGTCGGGTCAGCTTTGTTCTCATTCGAAGACGTCGAGCAAATTGTAGTCCAACAGCAAACTATGTCATCAAATTCAAGTTTCACAGCCAAATATGAGTACAACTAAACAACAATGTCATCATGTTTTAGTTGTCATACAATCACCAAACACAAATCAACATACATAACAAGTGATGTTCTCACAGCAAAATACTAAACAACATGTTCACCAGGTTTCAGTTGTCATAGCAAACACAATTTCACATAGTAGATAAAAAAACGTCTTCTGACAGGAAAATACGACAAAAGCAATGTAATCATCATCCGCAGCAGCAGCGTCAACATCTTCACCATGTGTATCAGTCTGAATCGTAATTCCCCACGGTGTCATCTTCTTCTTTGTCCTCAACGTCCTCGAACGTTGGCTTCCTCTTGATCAACTCTTGTATGTCCACAGCACGACAGGCAATCTTTTCGCCGGCGTCATTGACATGATGGTTCTCAAAGATATTAGGAACATCTGTGTTACCTTGTACATCAGGAGCAGTGTAAGCATCATCTTGTTGTGCAACTTCATTAAACGAATTCCTCTGCTCAAACCTTTGCAATACTCTCCAGTCGCCGCTACGTGCAAATGTGTCTTGCAAGAAAAATATCTCTGTTGCTTGATTTGCCAAAATAAAAGGCTCGTTGGTCTGGTACGCCGCCTTGACATTGATGGATTTGAAATAATCATCAGCTCTGGGTTTTGCGATCCTGGAAAACAGGTTATACCAACGACAGCACAACAGAACCACACACCGATGATCCTCGAAGCTGGAGATATACTGCAACTGAACAATGTCTGTTATGTTAGCATACATTTCTGTTGTCTCTTTGTCATACGTATCCGTGCTCATGATGGCACTGTTTTGTGTCTTCCTGCCTTCGTCTCGTGCAAGGGTGTTGTAGCGCACATCTCCAACAATGCAAGATTCATAATGTCTGACCCGAGTATCAGGACCCATTGCTAGTGAGTAAAGGGCATCATCAACTGCCTGCCCATCCTCCCGCATCTTCTTAACCTATGGTTAGAAAATAGACAAGCTGATCATCTTACGTACTCAATATATTAAAAAAACTGACAGTGTACTTCAAAAGCTTACATGGTTCTTGAACCATTTTGCAAATCCTGCCATAACCAGTTTGTCAATGTTTCTTGGATTTTGCGGCAGTAACTCCTCTTTGTAGATGCTGCACAACATAGTGATCACGTCAAACATCTAAATATATAAGAATGTGCTGCAAGTTTAGTAGATTACGATGTATAAGCTGCAGTACTGCACTTACTTGATATAAGGTAGTATCTCAGGACAGTTATTCAACACATACCAAACCATTTTGTCCAAATCTTTAGGTTTGT
Source organism: Aegilops tauschii subsp. strangulata (assembly GCF_002575655.3). Lineage (NCBI taxonomy): Eukaryota > Viridiplantae > Streptophyta > Magnoliopsida > Poales > Poaceae > Aegilops > Aegilops tauschii. The sequence continues at coordinate 499,903,056 of NC_053041.3, read as the reverse complement.
CTTCTTGTCGACTCTTCACTGTAACTCGAACAGAATAATCGAAAACATTGAGCCCGGGATTGTCTTCACCCACCTCTTTGCTAAGTTGATCAGCTGTTTCAATGTATTTTGAGCAGGATGTCAACGCTTCTGTAGCAATGTAGGCCTCTGCAATGGAACCGTCGGGTCTAGCCCTGTTCCTAACATAGCCCTTGAAAGTGCCTAGCCGCCTTTCAGTAGGGTACATCCAGCCATACTGTACTGGACCTCTAAGTAGTGCCTCATCAGGTAGATGAACAACCAAATGCACCATCACATCAAAGAAGGCTGGAGGATATATCTTCTCAAGGTCACATAGGATAGTTGGTATCTTGTCTCTAAGACGCTCCAAAGCATCTATCCTGATATTCCTACTGTAGAGTTCCCTGAAGAATTGTCCCAACTCTGCAACTGCTCTGTATAAGTCAGGGCGGCCCAATCCTCTAAGGATAATAGGTAAAACCCTTTGAAGTAGGACGTGGCAGTCATGAGGTTTCAACCCTTGTACCTTGTTTCCATCTGCACTGACTCTCCTTTCAGGGTTGGAAGCAAATCCATGTGGGAATCTCACACGTGACAGGACCTCGCAGAATTCTTTTCTTTTTACCTTGTCCAAGACGTACACAGCTGGTGCCATATCCCGTGGTTTACCTTCATCTTGCACCTGCAAATCCTTTCTGATACCCAGGTGTGTCAAATCAGTCCTAGATTTTAAGGTATCTTTTGTCTTGCCTTCAATATTAAGAAGTGTGCCGATAATGCTGCCACATATATTTTTCTTGATGTGCATCACATCAAGATTATGCTGTAGATTCAAATCTTTTCCAATACTCCAAGTCCCACAAAGTGGACCTGCGAGTAAACAATAATCTCTCTTCTACCCTGCCACGCTTCCTTTTCCCGCTACCATTACCAGGATGGTTTCCTGGTGTAATATGCCTGACCTTCTCTAATTCCACTTGCAACTCATCGGCGGTGAGCCTCTTTGGCGCATCACGGTTTTCATGCTTTGCATTGAACACATGTCTTCGGTATTTTCTAGGATGCGGCTTGTCCTTGGCAAGGAAACGGCGGTGTCCAATGTAACAGATCTTGCTAAGTATTGCGTATGACAGCGGATTCCTGTCACAACGAACACATGCATTGTAACCATGTGTCGTTCGCCCTGACATAGTGCCCAAAGCCGGATAATCATGGATGCACCAAATTATAACAGCATGCAGAAAGAAATCAGCTGGTGGGCTGCTATATAGGTCTCGAGTGAGAACACCCTTTTATAGCTGTTGAAGTTCCTCCACAAGAGGCTCCATGAACAAATCAAAATCCTTTCCAGGACTTTTTGGACCTGAGATGAGCAAGGCCATCATGTAGTTTGATTCTTTGGTGCAGACATTTGGAGGCATGTTGTAAGGGATAACAAGCACTGGCCACATGCTATATGTGGCGCTCTGGTGGCCAAATGGGTTAAATCCATCTGAAGCTAAGCCAAGTCTAATGTGTCTCGGGTCAGCAGCAAACTCTTTTGTTTATCATTGAAGCTTTTCCACTCACTACCATGAGATGGATGGCTCATTACATTCTGATCTCTGTACTCATGGTTTCTAGAATGCCACAGTACATCCTCTCTTGTTTTAGCATCATGAAACAACCTCTGCAATATTGGTATAATTGGAAAATGTCTCAGAACATTATAAGGAATCCTCTTCACAGCATCGCCATCTTTCCATCTTGATGATTTGCATTTCGGGCATTCACTTAAGTTGGCATAATCCTTCCGGAACAAAACACAATTATTCTTACAAACATGGATCATATCATATCCAATTCCAACTGCACGAAGGAAATTCTTCATTTTACTGTAGGTGTGTGGCAGCTCAGACGCATCTGGGAAAGATTCGCGAAGCAGCCAACATCGCATCAAATGATTTGTTGGTCATCCGCTCAGATACTTCACCTGAAGAAAGGTGACCATAGCTGAGAATACTGTCAGCTTATTTCCTGGAGTGACAGCAACGTTGCATTGTTCCAACATGCGGGCCCACCGTTTTTCTTCTGCAGGTGAAAGTTCATGGAATGCACGAGCATTTTGTAGCATTGTTTCAATGTTGGTCAAACTCACTGGCTCCGCCACCACGACCTCCTCCTCCTCTTCCACCTGAGCATCAGGCAGATCAAGATGGTGATCTACTGCTTCCACGTAGTCAATAACATTGACGTTCACAGCTTCACCATGATGAACCCACCTAGTATATGTGACCGACATCCCATACAAGTGTAGATGATTTTGCACAGTTGACTGGGGTCTTGTAACTGAATTCATACAACTGCTACACGGGCAGAGCACATCTGATTTCGGACCACCGTACTCAGCTCTGATAAAGTTCATGAAGTTTTCAACCCCCTCGACATATGCAGCGGAGAATCTTTGAGCAGAAGTTATCCAAGTCATGTCCATCTGTTAGACATACAAATTAGTTCTTCTACTAGATATTACAGGAAAAACATATATGCTTTTTTATGAAGTCCAAAAAAAATACCTAGGTCGATGTCTAAAGCTATGGCAAGATATTTGGACGAGCAGATCTAAGTAACGAAATATATGTAAAGCTAATTCAGCAAACATATTTGAGTGCCAAATTATGGCAGGCTCTTTCATCAGTCAATGAGGCCGAGCACACAGCCATCGAACTATCGAAGGCCATCGCAGCAACAAAGATCGAGTATAAAACGGTGTAGAGCTATTTCACCTAACAGATTGGCTACTAGACCATGGCAATCTACGTCACAATAAATATATGGCAGGATATTTTAGCAACTAATCGGCCTTGGCATGCCATCTCAGCTAAGCAGATTGAGTGCAAAACAGGGCAAGGAAGCTTCTTGAGCAGAGCATATTGACAGTAAACTACTTCGGCAAACAGTGAGATTAACAGCGTCTATCAGCTAACATTCAGCACTACACCGACATGAACGGGGCCTCAGTCTAGAATGCGCGTACCGTGGGAGAAGCTGACCGCCGTGCGTCTCCACACGAACGTCGCCAGCGGTGGCGGCGCTGACCGCCGTGCGCCTCCACAAGAACGTAGCCAGAGGTGGCGGCGCGGCTAGAGGACGGCAGTCTACGAGAGCATACTGTGGGAGCGAGAGGATCGCCGAACCGCTGCGCCGAGGTATCGGCGCGGTGGGGAGGGCGGCTTTGGCGGAGCGAATGGAGTGGAGGGGGACAGGGGGAGGGCGATTTGGGGAATATTATTGTCTAGTTGGTCGAAGGGCGGTTGAATCAGATTTGGGGGGAATTTTTGGGTGAGGGGGGGAGGATTTTCGCGCGGTGGGCGGGGGGAGTTTGGCGCATGGTCGGTTTCTCCAAGTGCAGTCCCACGTGTCAGTGAAGAGGCAAGCCGAAGCGTGTTCCGTTTGCGTGAGCCGTGTGCAGGACCGAACGTGTGTGGGGTGCAATGCGACCGCGACAGGATTGCTGTGAGTGTACCACCTTTTTCCTTTTAAACTAGGTGCTTCGCCCCCTCAAAAAAAAATTGTTGCTTCGCGCGATCCATCGATACTACTACTAGTAATCCGGTAATCCCGACTAAAACGGCGTGGCCGGGTCTTTTCCCGCGTGATATGCTGGGAGGTTCGCTTAGTTGGGTTTTTCAGGACGAGTAATGCTACACCTACGTAATCCCAGTTACGTAATTAACGTAATGTGAAACGTGTGAGCTGTTGATTGTAGATTGGGGGGAGGGAGGGGCCCACCACCATGAAAATTAGGGGAGGAGAGAGAGAGACAATTTACGTTAACCCTTTCGTAGGTTCCCGTAGATGTAGAAAGATGTGAAATGCGTGAAAAATAAAAGAAACCCGACCCTATACCTATTCTACGGCGGCGACCGACGTCCTCCATCTGCGATCTCTATGTACGGGGGCGGGGTTCAAGACCCGTGAAGTGAAGGTGCGGTCTCCGGCGAGGAAGAGTAGAACATGGGATACGGACCGGCCAGTTGGCACACCATGCCCTGCCGCCTCCCATGCCCTAATCATCCTCGGAGGAGTCCCCGACCTCGGCGGTGCCGGACGTTGGACGGCGGCAAGTAGGACGCGTGGCTGACGGTGCTCCCGCCGTCGGCCGCCAGCGTGGCCACCGCTTGTGCGGTCGCGTCCGCGTCCGACTACGCCGCTATTGCGTCGCGAGAGGCGACTTGAGCGAGGGTGGCGACCTCGAGCTTCATCCCCGAAGACAAGCTCTCCCGCAGAGCGTTCGCACTTGCGGTCATGGCAGATGTGGTGCCAGGTAGGAGGACGATGCGCTATGGTGTGGAGGTTAGCTGGGCGTTGCCGCTTTAAGTAGCGCATTCCGGTGAGGCCAAGCGTCCGGGTGCGTCATTAAGTCGCCGGAGTTGGTTCCTCGGGCACCAAGCCTCTTAACGACGACATACGAACGGACGGCATGAATGCGGGCAGCTAGCGCCGGCTGGGAACACACCGCGCGACGGCGCGAGGGGCGAGGGTTTTGGTGTGCCAGGGTAGTCAGCTGCGGTCGTGGCAACGTTGGAGATGCCCTTTGCTCACATGCGATCCCCGCATGTCATTGAAAAAGCAAGATGACCCGGCATGGTCTCAGGTCCAGAGGATGCAGTTGGCCGTGCTACACCACTCCGCGGACGCGTCGCGACACCCCATGCATCCTCAACGAGCCGGGTGTTGGGGTGTGTTTGGATTGTGGCCAAAGTGCACCTTACCAAAATTTTGGTCATGACCCAAAGATTGGTCTTTGTTTGGATGGTTGCCATTTTTTTGGCATGCCAATGAACTCTAGCCAACTCTGGTTCATTTTTCTTGCCAATGTCGGCCAAATCATGGGCAACCAATACCTCAACCAAAATTTTGGTCATGACCCAAAGATTGTTCTTTGTTTGGATGGTTGCCATTTCTTTGGCATGTTAATGAACTCTAGCCAACTCTAGTTCATTTTTCTTGCCAATGTCGACCAAATCATGGGCAACCAATACCTCAACCAAAATTTTGGCTACCCAATGCTTTGATGGGGCAACCTTGGGCACAAACCAAACATACCGTTGGTCGTGCCACAGCACTAACGCCACCCTCGGCACACTGAAACCGACCGTGTCTAGCGACGATATGAGCGTGTCGCTCACCGCGGTCGTCGTGTCCAGAGGCGATGCTGGAGCTGCGCCCCGTTGTTGGCCCCAACAACCCACATGAACGGTTGTCGGTGGCGAGGAGGTCGTGGGCCAGCTCCTCCATTGGACTAGTCTGCGCTACGTCGTCCCGACGGGTGTGCCCCACATGTCGTTTCCCTGTTTTCCCGGCCATATTCGAGCGTCAGTGCTCCGCGTTGCGCATTAGGCCTTTCACTATGTAGGCCAAGCGAGACAACTTATTGTTTATTTGAGCCGTTCAAGTATAGTCATGTGGCGTTTGCTTATTTCTCATTCCTCTCCAACCCTCTTCTCCATCGATCATGTCGCCCTCTAGTCGAGTCCATCCACCCGCATGCCTCATTTGAATATTCCGCCGAGTATCATTCGCATGTACCCACCCTAGTCCTCTTTCAATAGATCTCCGGACCCCGAGATGAAATCGAGAGGGAACGAGTGGGGGCATGTGATACCTAAGGCGGATTCAAAATTTTGAACCGGTGATCATAGCATCCGCAAATCATATATAAAGGGTATTCAATGTTCGTTTCGTTTTTGAACGTACAAAATACTCCCCCTATCCTTTCTAGTTTACATATAAGTTTTATGTGTAGTCAAAGTATCTCTACTTTGATCAAAAAGGTATCAACATTCAACAACGCCCAATCAATATTGTTAGATTCGTACTTACTCCTAGATTTGTACTTGAGATGGTTTCCAATTTGACTATTGACAAGATTAATAGTACATGAGATGGATAATGTGAAAATTATATCATTGGAAACTCCTTTCACATACGAATTTGACCGTATGCTTTGTGTAAGTTGCATGTCATATATTATTACTCTAACATTTGGTCAAAGTTAGCCTCGAAAAACGCATTAGACCATGGATGCTTTGTGTAAGTTGCATGTCATATATTATTACTCTAACATTTGTGTAAGTTGCATGTCATATATTATTACTCTAACATTTGGTCAAAGTAGTATAGTGGAAGTGGATCCTCTGACGTAGGTATCCCTGCCTGACCCTCCCTTTCGGTCACTTACTGGCGGACCCCATGCTTGCTAGGCCCCGCATGTCAGTTACTCAATGGGTTCGGCCACGTCAGGGGATCCTCATCCATAGTATACTCCCTCTGTTTTTATTTACTCCGCATAAAACGGAGGGAGTGGTGGTATAATAAATGACGCGGGCGGGGGAGGGGGAGGGATGACTATTTGCTCTCAACTGCGGTCCCACAAGTGAGCGAAAACGCAAGACGAAGCGTGTTCCATTCGGTGAGCGACGTGGAGGGTCCAGCGTGCGGGGCTGCAACGCAAACGCGACAAGAGCGATGTACAGTCAAAACCGATTGACCGGTCGTCACCGGAACCACTATTCACACCAGAACCTTCGCTGCTCGGCCTACGCCAGCCACTGACCTAAAACCACACCAAATCTCCAGCCCATTCCCCCACCTTTCGATCCCCTAGCCCGCATCAAGCGTCCCCTAGTTCGCCGGAAAGCCATGGTGCGCCGCAAGATCACTTACTACAAGTTGATGATGCCGGATCGCCGCGCAGAAATCGCGACGGCGGTCGGCGCCACAGACCTCCGTTCCCAAGCTCGCTTTGCGGCGTGCCAATCCCCGAGTTCTCTGGAGCCAAGCTACGAGGAGGAGGAAGCCGATCCAATGTTCATGGCGGAGGTCGCGGCGCAGAAGGCCCCCGATGGGTATGAGACGATGGACGTCGACTTCGTGCCGGCGTCCGAGTACCCCATGGTGCAGGCGGACCAGCGGTTCAACATGGCGATACTAAAGGAGGACCGGGAGGCAGAGGCTCAACTCGACGTAGAGCGCGCGCATGCCGCTGCCATCGAGGCTCTCCTGCAGGCGGAACCGGATGTCGTGGATGTGAACCGGGTGGCGGAGGCTCAACTTGAGGCGGAGCGCGCGGATGCCGCTGCCATCGAGGCCCTCCTGCAGGCGGAACCGGACGTCCTGGACTTGAACCAGGTGGCAGAGGCTCGACTCGACGCAGAGCGCGCGGATGCCGCTCTCATCGACGCCCTCCTGCAGGCGGAACCGGACGTCCTGGAATTGAACCGGGCGGCGGAGGCTCGACTCGACGCGGAGCGCGCGGATGCCGCTGCCATCGAGGCCCTCCTGCAGGCGAAACTGGACGTCCTCGACTTGAACCGGGTTGTGCTCTTGTCCGTGCAGAGCGCCCGCACGCTCCGCTTGAACGAGTAGCTGGAGGCCGAGTACAACCACGGTGCGGAGACACACGTCGGTAGCGGCGGCTGGTTCGTGCCGGCAGCCAAAGACGACGAGGCCGTCTCTTTCCGCGAGCAGTGATAGTTTTTCTTTATGTTGTTGTTTTTATGGATCTTTTGCTGTATAAAAACATATATTTGTTATGCAAGTCGCCTGACTTGGGTCAGTCTACCATTTCAGGCGGTTGGATGAATATCCTACGTCTCCTAACCTTTCTTTCCTTCTTCCTCACCTCTTCTTCTTCCCCAACAGACCACCGCACGGACCATACGGATACTCCCCAACATGCGGTTGGATAAACATACTCTATGAACGAAAATTATGTGTTAGCGATAGGATGGCTGAGTTTGGTTTGTTCACATGCGACAGCACGTGTCAGTGAGGGTGCGTTCCCTTGGTTGGGTTTGCGGCGTGCAGGAGCGACTGTGTGAGGGTGCGGTGCGACCGCGGCGTGCAGGAGCGACCGTGTGAGGGTGCGGTGCGACCGCGACAGCCGTGCGCAAGTGTACCTCCTTCTCATTTTGAAAACTTTAGGCAAGCTTGGCAAAAATGTGTGGCGAAGTTTGGCAATGCAAGGCCTAGACCCAAACAGGATAAGTACGTACGTACTAGGAGTACTAGTGTTAAAATAGAAAGGCAGGGTTTTCCTTCGCGGGATTTAATCGATACAAATCCTCGTTTCACATGTCAATTAATGCGTATTTTTTTCTCCAAAGACCAAAGAGCTAACCATCTCACTCCTCATCGCTTGATTAATGCAGCGCCATGCAAACCAACCTTCTCACTTCCGCATGCATGCAGGGGTTATTAATGTCCTTGGTTGCTAACCCCATCAATTTTGCCTCGATTAGTGTTAGTGGCCCTTTGCAAATTGTAATTTTGATATACTGGCCTTGTGTACAAAAAAATAGAGGTAGTAACTATATTTGACTTCCTTCCCCATTGCGGTGACGTCGACGATTTTTTTTGGTGGTTTGGCGAAGTGCGTTCGACGGAGAACACCATTGAGGGAAACCACGGTAAGTCGTTCGCAAGTGCCGCCTGCAAGCCGAGACAACTGCCTTATTTGCATCCAGGAAGTCCTTTACTAGTACTACTAGGAGTACTAGTGCGGTGAGATGGTTTCTCGAAGAAGACGATGGAGAAGCGGATTCAGCAAAGAGTGAAATGATGGTTGCTTCGTCCGTGCTTTTGTGATTTGACGCCTCACTGCTTTGTGATTTGTGATAGAAGGGACAGGGGAGTAGACTCTGTGCTCTATACTGTACTACATGCGTCCAAGCATGGGAGAAAGAGGAGAGACATTGCATTTTTCTATTCCTTCAATCAATCAATCAGGGAGCTTTGGTTCCATCTTTTTGGCTTTGGCAACACCGTCCACAATGGTTCCCACGATGCCAAAAGCTATTTTCACATTTGGCTACACATTGTGGATGCCCTTAACCGTACCACTTGGTTTTGCTCCTGTGTGCTATCTATACAAATTTCAATTATAGTGATCTAAAAAATTATAGAATCAAGATTAGTAAAAAGGAGGTGATTTTGCCGCGCGGATGGCGGGGGAGGTTTCTTATTTGAGCAATGCTACATCCACGTAATTGTTTACGTAAAGTTACGAACTGATGTGATGTGGGACTATTTGATTGGATTAAAGGAGAGGATTAGACCCACCCCACCTGAAAATCAGGGGGGCATATATAGATTAGATGGAAAGTATATGTAGCAGCTACGTAGCCCTTTGTAAGTCTAGGATTAGGCTTCTTATTTTCGGAGGACGTTGTCCTGGCGGTTTGCTAACATGCGGTCCCACGTGTCAGTGCTTTACCAAGCCAATCTGCGTCCCACATGAGGCAGAACAACGGCAGAAGCAACACGTGGTTAAGTTGAAGAAGATGAGGGAGAAGCGGATTCAGCAACGAGTGAAATGATGGTTGCTTCATCCCTCCAACTTAACTGCGGGAAAGGTGTAGCTTGTGATTTGACGCCTCATTGCTCATTACTACGCCGGCGCCATGACTGGGGTGCTTCACCCCGGCTGCTCCGCACTGTATTCCGGTATGGTACGTGGACCCGGTAGCTTGATGTCCCACATGTCGGCGAAAGGGACTAGAATATTTATGAAAGCGAGCGCTCCACTCTTACGATGGAGGAGTAGACGACACGATGGCCCAGTGAACTGTTACTTGTAGTACTGTATAGTACTATAGTTTTGCTGTTTCGCACGATCCATCGATACAAGCCCGATTAAACAGGAAAGGGCGGGATTTTTCCCGCGCAGTAGATGATACTGGCCATACATTTCAAAGGCAATTTTAATGTATGCAAACTGAATAATTATAAGTAACAATATGATATCTAGTAAAACTAGAAACACATATGATTTATTGTGTTAGAGTGTAGTAGTAGTGCTGTATTGCATAGTTGTTAGATGTAACATGCGAGAACGTGTAGAGATGTAGTTTTGGAGGGACTACAGAGAGAAAAGCGTAATACGGTCACCGAACTTCAGAATAAGCTGATTACGGTCACTATATACGTTTTGCGGTGATTATACGGTCACTTGCTCACAGTTCAGCATCGGATTGCACTCTGTTGACCGGCCAAATAGTGTGCGTGGCGCCATGTTGACTAGTTAAATTGACCACGTTCCTTGTGGGTCCCACCTGTCAGTTCGCATAGGCAAAAGGTCAGATAAACACAAATTTACGCAGGCGCGACAAGGCTCCAACCCGTGCGCGGGAATCACCTGGTCGTATATGTGTCTGTCAGGGCCTGATGTGTGCGCATGCACGTGTAGGTTGAGCACTTGAGCGTGAGAGTGTGTGTTGGTCGTGTGGTGTACTGGTGTGTGCATGCATGCGTGCGTGTGTGCGTGTGAGTGTTGCGTGCGTGCATGTGAGTGTTGCGTGCGTGCGTGGCTGCGTGTGTACGTGTGAGTGTTGCGTGCATGCGTGGGTGCATGTGTTTGTGTGAGTGTTGCGTGGATGCAGTTCGTGTGCATGCGTGCGTGTGTGTATAATCACCACACCAGCTCATGTGTGTTAAAACAGACAGCTCAGCATACCAATACAAGGCCACCTTGTCCGCTGTGCCCGCGGTCATGACTTCGAACCACCGTCCAAATTTTTTTTGTCGTTTGTTTTCATTCTTACTAGCAAGATGCCCGTGCGTTGCACGTAACATCAAGATGCATTTGTATGACTTGTTTATCTTGTGAGAGAAAAGGATGAACGAGGGAAGGCCTTATTTGCAAATGTGGAGAGGTGTGTGGGTACCTTTTTGCAAAATTGCCATAGTTTCTTTCCTTTCCGTCAGATATAAATCGGACGGCCTATATTGCAGGATGGCAGGCACACCATCATCACCAACTCTGTTTTTTATAAGAGTGTATTTTATGTATTTTATAAGAGTGTAGATGTAGAGTAGATACAAGTCGACAGGTGGGCATGATGGTAGTGAGATAATGTGATGCAACACTAGAGGTTCCACGTGGAGCGTTTAACTGGTCAACTAGTCATGTCATGAGCAAATACAGAGTTGTACGGTGAGCCCGTGACTGTATAATAACCACTAAACATAAATGGTGACTGTAATGAGTGGATTCTGAAGTCCAATGTATGTGTCGTGCTTTCGCTTCAAATACAATGATCGTCATTGCATATATCGCGAGAGAAAGATGAAACATGCGTGAATTTTCTGGGGGCTTACTTTTAGAGGACCTGGAGATAGTTTTGTGTGCATACATGAAAGGGGCGTATAGGGGGGGTATGCGATGGAGAGAGAGATGCTCTTCATTTCTCTTTATTATGACTAACTTTGTATATAGTATAAAAATATACAAATTCACAGTGCGGAATAAATATCATTGTGGGCACCATACAATGCAAATTAGCGTTCGTACTCCTCCATATAACTTTGTAATGTTGTATATATGTAGAAACTCTAAAATAATTTTTTGGCCACACTTTATTCAAAAGGAATGTTGTATGCGAAATAAACATGAAGAGAGGGCTTTTTAGATCAATGGGGTACGTGATGTAACATGTGTGAATGTGTAGTTGATGCATTTGGCGGGGCCTAGAGAGGTATGTGTGTGTATTACGTATTCGAGAGAGCCATGGATAGAGAGGCCGGCGGGGGGCGGGGGAGAGATAGCACGAGAAATGAGAGTGGTCTAGAGAGAGAGAGACGAATATGACGTCACGACAAGAGATTCCATTCCCTTGAGTGTGTATATGCAAGGGGGGAGGGAATAGAGGCACCAGGAGAAATTTTCTGTGTGTGTGGTGTTTGTGTTGGTATGTGTGGGTGTGAGAAGATAATGAGACGTGGGGGCAGAGGGTGTGTCACCGCGTGAGGTCCGGTGGGTCGAGGTGAGGCCCTTCATTCGGTTCCGACCTGGCCCACATTGGTCGGCCCGTGACGCATTTAGGAAGACCCATGGATGACTAGTCGTACAAGACAAAGATAGCAGAATTGTGAAGGACTCTATGTCCACTGAAAAAGACGGCTAGGATTTGTAACCCTAGGTTCTCGGACTAAGGTAACCCCTTTATCTCTGATATTACTATTCATCCAACCTAACTTTAAGGGGCATCCTACAGAATGCTCTGCTAGAATCATACTCGTCGATTAGGAAGAGAGGTGTGAGACAATGCGTGAGAGACAGGCGTAAAGATAATGTGCGTACATGAGACACGTAGGCAGGTCCATGTATATAGAAAGGGTCGATGAGGATTGCGCGTGTGTATGTTTGCGAGAGGAAGAGTGCTTGTGATAAAGGTTAGTGAAAACAGTTGTAAATGGTTACGAGAGGGAGGGAGGGTTATATCTAGAGCATGTGTGCGAGAAAGACACCTCGGGAGAGAGTGTGTGAGCATGTGTGAGAGACCACCGATAAAGAGTGAAACTACACGTAAAAGACTGCTCTACACATTGATTAAAGATATAAATTGTATCCAAATATTAGGATGGGATCATGATATTTGCAATTCGCGTAAGGAGCGGTCATTGATCCATCAGACATCTAGATTCTATCGAATTTGACCATGTCTATGTTATTATTCGACACAATTGATCCACATAGTTAGTATTTTGAACTCCAGACAATGCATCGCTTTAGCAATCGAATATAAACATGAGTATAGTTTATGTTGTGTGTGTCAAGCACATTATACATACGAAAGTTACACAATGGACATTATAAATAGCTACCTACGAACTAGCATACATTTGAATTCAACTTAAGGTGGTTTAAATAAATCGAATTCAACATGAAGTCCATTCAATTATTTGAATTTGATATCATGGCATTTGTAAACCATACCTAAATTATGGGGGCACCAATCTTTGCTCTGATTTTGTACATAATAGCATATGTAGTCGTGTACAAAATAGATTCAAATTTAGCTCCTCCATTCCAAAATAATCGTAGTTATAGGATTTTCAAGTGTCAAAATTTCAAAAAGAAGCGGATAATTTAATGAGGTTTTCAAACATACAAGGTAAAATATAACGTTGTCTATTTAGGTCAATCCTCATAGTTCAAGAGTACTCTAAACGTGAATGCTTGTGTTTCAAAATTTCGAACGAAGCGCCAAAAGAGCCTCTACTCGCCCGAAACCGCGTGAGACCAATGTTTGGTAGTACAAGGAAATTACTTTTCTAATAACTCCGACCCGTGAAACCTACCGGCCCGACGTCCAAAGGTCTAAACCGGGGTAGGTTTGTAGCTTCATCTAGACGCCACGCAACCGCATCCGAAAAACATTCATACACAATGGCCGCCTAAGCACACATGCGCGCGGCCGAAATCGCTCCCGCCCACTATTTGGGACACCTGGGATTACCATCCTACCCCCGACCCGCAGTAGGTCCGAAATTTAAGAGGGGGGCAAAGTTTGTACTTTCCCCAAATTTCAAACAAGCGCGTCCCATCTTCTGTTCAAAAAAGCCAAAAACAAGCGCGGCCCAAGCCGAAATATGGTTCCCCCCACTCGTCCGATTCCCCATTCGTACTCTATGGGTGCCAAAACTACCTCTCCGCCAGCCGCGAAACCCCGGCGTCCTCCATCTGCCACCGCATCCCACCCATCAACCGCCGCCCTCCTCCATCACGCCGGAGCCGATACCCCGACGTCGTCGTCCACCGCAACCTTAACCGCAACGCCCTCCATGGCTAGTAGTTGAAGCCGAGGCCGAGCCGTCCGTACCCAAGCCAGTTCAACCACGCCGTCCTGTGCCTCACCGCTGCCGCTCCAACTTCCCCACCCTCCACCGCACAGGAGCTGTTCCTGCTACGCCGTCCTTCGCCGCCTCGGATCTGCTTCCCCTTCGCCGACATACGACCACGGCAACACAGTCAAAAATTTGGCCATGGGTTCGTCCAAGCCTGCACCCTCCAGAACATCGGTTTCCCCGGTAAAAAGAAGAAGATCGGCGCGACATGTGGAGGTGACCACACCGGCAACCGAAAAAGGTACTCCTCTTCCCTTATTCGTGCAAATCTTACGTCTCTGCTTGCACGGCATTCATCCCACAGAAGACACTAGTTGACCGCTTCTTCTTGATACTAGATGTTCCTAGTAACTCGTGATGCACAAGGTTTCTCCTCATATACTATTTCACCTTAGCTAGAGGTCCGTCGCCCCCTGAATTTCAATTTCTGGCCAGTTGATTCCTAATTAACGGAAGCATTCCCCGGCGTAACAGGCGCTAGTACGCCTATTACGCCGGGGAAGCAGCGCCTTGGTGTTTATCTTAGGGGCGTGTGCGGCCTAGAGCTACTGGCGCCCGATCTGGAGGTCGGCCGGGATTAAAGGGATGGCCTGGGGGCGTTGCCAAGCACGGCGGTGGTGTGAGGTCGATGGGAGGGTGGGGCGGCGGAGGCAGGGGTCTGGGCCGGTGGTCGCTGGCGGTTCGAGAAAGTCATCAACAGTGACTGGCGGGAGGTAGACGAAGGCCATCTGCCCGTTCCTTATAGATCGGACGGTTCATTAAAAAAATCGACTGACCTATTTATTTTCAGTCGACTGTTATCTTAGATATGACCACATGTGGTGGTGTGCTGGAGGAGTACCTGCATTTCCTGTGCTCATATATTACAAAATCATACGGAGTAGAATCTAATTTTGTTTGCCATGCAATGTTGTAGAGCTATCATATGTCTCCTGTCATTTATTTTTCAGCCACCTGCTATCTGATACTTTTACAGTGCACTAGTTCTGCACACACTTCACCCTTACTCTCACTATTGTGTTTTTATGCAAGGGTATTTCAGACTCTGCTGCCATGAGAGAAGCCAAAAAGAAAAGAGAGAAGTCGCTCCAGCTTGGTGTGCGGGTAGGCAAGACACGTTACAGCGCTATAAAGGGTGCAGTGTCAGCAGATGGAGACGGTAAACGTAGCTCTGGAGTTGATGACCTCGCTCGCAATGAACCACCATTCCAGGTGCTTGCTTTAACTTCGCGGTGTCATATGTGGTTGCATGTTCCATATGGTATCTAGCTTGTATTCGAAAGGCCGAAGTTGGTAAGATAAGGAAAGATATTTTTTTTACATGAACCACCATCCCGTGAGCACCAGAAGACAAATAGCTAGTCAGGGCACTGGCCGAGCCAGTGACAAGCCCAGCAAAGATAGGCATCACCTGGAAGCCAACTAAAAAGCTGCGATGGTGGCGAAGCAGCCCGCCTCCCACCAGGCTCTCAGGTCCTAGATGATCATGCTCACCACTCCAGCCGGATGTCTAGCTTGTATTGCTTCCAATTTGGTTAAATTGCATCTGCTTAGTTTACACATTATACCTTTGAATATGACATGCCTTTCTGTTTTTGGTACATACTAGTACATATGTGTATTAACCATGTTCTTACATCAAACTAATGTTCTTGTGTATCCCTCATCAATCACTTATGACGAGGCAGGCAGGCAAGGGGACTACTCCTCATTTAAAGAATGCAGCGTCAGCCTCCCGACATGATTCTCAAGAAACAGAAATGCTAGATGAAGATAGTGAACGTAGCTCTGTAGTTGATTACAGCATTTCCCCTACACTAGCATCGCAGGTGCTTGCTCTAACTTGGCAGCGTGATATGTGGTTGCATGTTGCATATGGTGTCTAGATTGTAATTCTTCCAATCTGGTTAAACTGCATGTGCTAGTCTGCTTACCTTATACATTATACCTGTTAATGTGACATGCCTTCCTGTATTTAGTACATAGTACATCTGTCTATTAAGCATGTCCTTACATAAAACTGTTTTTTTTGTATCCCTCATCAATCAACATGACGAGACACCTTTAGTATATGCAGTGCGATATTAGTTGCATCTTTCATATGATTTATAGCATGCGCTGCTTCTAATTTGTTGAAATTCCATTTATGATGGGACGCTTTTAACTTGGCAGAGTCATATTGGTTGCATCTTTCATGTGGTGTCTGGCTTGCATTGCGTCTTATTTGCTGCAATGGTTTCTGCTTAGTTTACACAAACAGTTGTGAACATGCCATGCCGTCCTGTTTTTCGTACAGATTCCATCCTGGTATCATGTGTTTGCCTTACATCAAAGTAGTGATTGTCAGTATCATGCATGAATGAGTTCTGAAGAGAGAATTTTATTGCTTTTTCTTGTCGGTTTTACTTGACAATTCAAAATCAATAAAGCGGAAGGAAGTTAGCAAGGCAGCGGATAAAGGTGCTCCTTCCGAACGGAGGGCCTCTACAGTTTCTACTCCTCCACACCCCCAAGATGATTTCCAAGACAACACATGCATAGACACTCAACAAAGATGTGTTTATGATGAGCACGTCTCCCCTAGTGCAGCATCACCGGTGCTCCCTCTAACTTGGCACTATTATATGTGGTTGCATGTTATGTGTGATGTCTAGCTTGTATTGCTTCTAATTTTGTTGAATTCCATCTGCTTACTTTACACATTATACTTGAATAAAACACGTGTTCCTATTTCTAGAACATATAATATCTGTCTATCACACCATGTTCTTACATCAAATTACTACTGTTGTGTAACCTGCAACAATCACTTATCATAAGACACGTTTGACTTCGGAGTGTGATATAGGTTACATCTCACATTCTTTTCTAGCTTGTACTACTAATTTGTTGAAATGGCACTTATGATGAGACAGTTTTAACTTGTTAGAGTGATATTCGTTGCATCTTTCATATAGTGTCTAGCTTTCATTGCTTCTAATTTGTTGAAATGCCTTCTCCTTAGTTTACACATCATAAGCTGTGAATATGCAATGCTGTGAATATGCAATAGCACTAATGACGAGAGACCTCTAACATGGTAGTGTGATGTTGTTTGCATCTTGCATATGATTTATTTCTTGTACTGCTTCACATTTATTTAAACGCCATTTATGATGAGACACTGTTAACTTGGCAGAGCGATATTTGTAGCATCTTTCATATGGTGTCTACCTTCCATTGCATTGCTTCTAATTTGGTGAAATGTCTTCTTCTTAGTTTACACATCATAGTTCTGGTTATCTCTTCCGTCCTGTTTTTCATACATATTACATCCTCCTATCATGTGTTTGTCTAACATCAAAGTTCAGTTCGTCTGCATCACGCATCAATTTGTTCTGAAGAACTAAATTGTCATTCGTTTTTCTTGTCGGCTTGACTTAACATGGCATAGAGAAAGAGGAAGAAACACAGAATGGCAGGGAATGAGAAGCGGATGAATCCTGCAGATTCTGCTGGTACTGATGGTGCAATAGAAGGTCAAAGTCCAGCGGAAAATTCTACAAACACGACATCCCATGCTACACGAGTTGCAAAAAAAGCCAAACAGAAACAAATAGCTGCCACCAAACAAGCAGAGACAGCCCTAGTTCTTGCAACACCTACCACAATACTACCAGCTGCACGACTTACTCGTGCGTCAACTGAGCTAGCAGCACGTTCCCAAGCTCCCTTGCCACCTGACACTACTTCCCAAGCACTCTTGACACAAGACGAGTTGGCAATATCAGATGAACCTTGTGAGCTTCAACAGCAAGAAGGTAGTTGCTGGAGTCAAGTTAAAGTTGCATGCTTCTTTATACGTAGTCTCACAGTTTGATGTACACTAACACTTCCTATGTTCATTGTTGGACTAGCACCTAGGCGCAAGAGGAAACAAACATCAGGGATAATTCTTGATAGGTTAACTAAATCTAGAGGAGGAAGAATGGAGATCCGTTTTGAGGCAGGTTTAAAAAGGCCACGTGATGCTACAGAGTCAGCCAAGTTAGTATCAGAGGCGGCGGTTGCCATTAGGTGTCATGTACGTATCCTCCCAACATGGATTCACTACAGGAATGACAAAGACGAAACCCAGTTCAACACCTTCCTCGACCATTTATCTGTAAGTATGGTTATGTATGGAAACTAGTAATATCGTCTTGCTCTGTCCCATACTTTCTAGGTTGCTAATAATGAGACTCCCATAATTTTCAACAGATGAGGTTCAAGTTGGATAGCCAAGATGATGCAACCAGACAAGCTTGCACCCATGTTTTCAAGTCTGCTCTACGACAGTATCGGTATAACTTGAGGAAACTCACTTTGAAGGCAAGGCTAACAGTGAACTTTCCCAAACATCTCAAGTGGAAAATATATCGGATGAAGACTGGAGGGGCCTTGTTAAACACTGGTCTGATCCGAAGTATGAGGTACATTATATATATATATATGTGATCAGATCACATGTTGAAGTCCTATTTACGCATGTGCCACACAAATCTATCTTCTTGTAGGTGAACTGTTCAAAGAACAAGGCCAACCGTACGAAAGTGAAATTCCAACAGACGACAGGATCTCGTAGCTATATTGCACACTGCGAGGCTCTTGTAATTAGCTGATGTTTCACTCTTTTCGATGTACCATATTATCAGATCTATATTGACTTGTTCGAAATGCAGAGGAAAGCCCGCAAGGACCAAAAAGTACCTGAACCAAATGATGTGGAAATCTTCAAGGACTGTCACACCAGCAAGAAGAAGGGCATGACTACACCAGTCAAAGCCGCTGTTGTAAGTCCTTAATCCTCATGCCTTTTAACTACTACTTACTCTGACTTGTGCCTTGAACTGCATGGTTTGCAGCCAATGTCTATTACCCTTTTCAATTTTATACACAATTGTCTTAGCGTATCATTGCACCTTACAAGGTTTAAAAGAGAGGAGTGATGTTCCTTTGATCTTGACCCGTAATCTAGTTCCGTGCTGGACTTGCCCACACAACGTTACAATTGCCTGTTTGTCTGTTCTCAGTTGTTTTCTGATATGAATGATGTCATACTATGCTTACCGTATTATAAACTTCGTCTCTTTATCCTTAGCCCTCAATACAATGTGAATAAATAGACAATACATTAGCGATGGTACATGGTCATATGTTTGGAACCTGGTTTTATTATGTACTTTGCAATAAAATACAACTAATATTTTACATGGGTTCACCAGAATAAGTTCTGTATATAGACCAAAGCTATTTTGTTTGGTTTTGCTGCCTCCTTAATATCTTCTGTTCTGGTACTACTAATGTAAAACCTCAACTTTTCAGCAAGCTATGGAAAAAATGGTGGAACCGCCACCTTCTGAAGGTGGCGAGGCAACTGTAGCCTGGATTTTGGCCCTTTTCTTTTTCTTTTTGATTTATTGGTTTTTGCTTTGTTTTTCTTTTTGGAGTGGTTCTCTGGCCTTGTCACCTGGGAAATCGTCCTCTTTTTTCCTTCCCAAGTGGCTCATCATTCTCAAAACCTTTCCAAGATCTTGTCCCTTCACTGCTTTACCAAACCCTAAAATCTTTTTCTAGGGAATATTCCTTTTTCTTTTAAAGGAATAACCCTGTCTGCCCTAGGTTGTGAAGCAACCTTTATTTCCATCACTCCTAAAATTCCCAAATAATTCTCATAAATTGTTTGGGTCATATATTTCTCAAATATGGCAAAATATTTCATTTGTCATGTTTATCATCTTGCTCAAATAATTAATTTCCTATTCTGCCCTAAATGGCACATTGTGAAGCAAGTGCTATTTTCCTTTTCCCAATTGATCTCAAACTCCTTGGACACCTTTTCCTGTCCATATCATTGCCACATGCCAAAATGCAACCTCATTTGCCTAGTAATTATTTAATTATGATTTTCCAAAGTTTCTTCCCAGAAAGAAGCTTTGTGAAGGAGTTGCAAGCTAGGCATATCCAAATGAGTTGCCATTTTGCATGATCCCTCATATCATCATAGCACAGCCCTCCACCAAAGTAGAGCTCATGTCATGCCTCCATATGAGCTCATCTTCAATTCTTTGATTCTGCCCAAAATTTCAGTTTGTGAAGCAAGTATATTTTATCTTGCTCCATTATGGCTGCCAATTTTTCTAGGCCTTCTATTATCCATATAACCTACCTCCACCCATTTTGGGCATGGTTCATCAAGCCATTATTCCTCTAGAATTTTTGCAAGTTTCTGTCCAGAGGAGATGTTTGTGAAGCAAGTACCAGTTTGGCTTGGCCAATTGGTATGAGACTTTTTGAGCATCTTCATAGGATCAAATGACTCTGCCTTGCCCAATTTGAGCTCAATTTGACACTCCATGTGAGTGCACCTTCCTGATCAAGTTTCTGGACCATTTTGGTCAGTTGCAAAGCAACTATGATTTATCTTGATCCAATTCTTCTCCAAGTTACCAGGATGAAAGTTCTTTTTACCCTAAACCTCGCAGACAAACTCTATGGCTCCAAAACCCTTTCTGTTGATCACTAGTGCTCACCCAAGTTTACTACAGTAAACTTCAGAGGGTTCTTACCGTTTAACCAGATCACTTTTAACCGAGCTACCACCAGAGTTGAAAACTACACTGGTTGAACTTACCACTAGACAACATGTTCAAGCCTCTCTCCCCCGCTACATGCCAGTGCACGCGGTGACCACGTTAATGGCATCACTATGCACGCGCTCTGTGTGCAGTGGCCGCGCCCAGTGG
Organism: Aegilops tauschii subsp. strangulata; assembly: GCF_002575655.3. Classification (NCBI taxonomy): domain Eukaryota; kingdom Viridiplantae; phylum Streptophyta; class Magnoliopsida; order Poales; family Poaceae; genus Aegilops; species Aegilops tauschii. The sequence continues at coordinate 499,882,621 of NC_053041.3, read as the reverse complement.
CTATTTGTGCTTCGGCACCTCCTCCTCTCGTTGTCTTAGCACGCGTGAGCATGTCCCTTGGCTTCACCTCGTCGTCGCCGATCACCTGGACCCCGCTCCCCCTGCAGCAGCTTCCTCGCCGATGCAAGCCGCCACGTGCCCACGGGCGCACAGTGGCGGTTTGGCTCGGTTCGTCGTCGTCGTCATCCTCCCTGCGCCCCCTTGGCCTCCTCCGTCCCGTGAGCCTGCCCGCTGCTCCTCCCCGTCGTCTACCCCCCGAGCTCATGCGCGTGCACACGCGTCCACAGCGCCGGCCACGCGTCCGCGGCGACGCCAGCGCGGCTTTCCCTCGCCCGGCTATAAATAGCCATCCCCGAGCCCTCCCGAACACCTCACCAGCCCCCCTCACTCCCAGCAACCTCCCCATCCATCCGTCCGAGCCTCTGGAGCTCTCCTGCTCCACCATTGCCGCCATGGCCGCGGGCCTCCTCATCCTAAATTCGCCCGGAGCCGAGCCCCTCTCCCACTTCCACCTCCACCAAAGCACCTACCAGACCATGGCGTAGCTCCCTCGCCGTTCCCATCCTCTGATAGAGCCCCGTAGCATCAAGTTCGACGGCGCCCGAAGCTCTTGTCCGCCGTGGCCGAGGCCCTACTTCCTCCAGCTCTCGCCGACGCGCGTGAAGAGCCCATGCGGATGTGCCTCCCCGCGCTGGTCATTCCGGTGGCCGGGGCGTCGCCTGAGTCGACCCGAGCCGCCCGGACGAGCGTCGACGCCGGCGGCCTCCCTCTGGTCCACGGGCGAGCGCGAGGGAGATGAAGATGATGACACCCCACACGTGGGACCCACACGTCAGCCACTCCGCGTTGACCCAGCCCAGCGGTGACGTGGATAAGTGACCGGCCCCACCCGTAAGCCTCACATCTCTGACCAGCCCCGAGCGCGCGTGTTTTAAGCGAAAACGTATTTCTGTGAATACGTTTTCGCCTCTGGAAAACGCGTTCCCTTTCTTCTTCGGCCCATAGTACGCTTTCTCTTTCTGAAAGCGCATTTCTCTAAAGCCGTTTTCTGTTTTTCTGTTCAGGCCCTGTTGGAAAATATTTTCTTTACAGAAAGGTCCCTGGCAGAAAACACCTTATATCTTTTTACTCCCAACTCCAAATGAGGTGATTCCAAAGCCCACTTCTTCGTTTCGTTGAGCCCGTTCTGTTGGTATCATTTTCACCATGTTTTGTCATTCTGAAAATGACCATTTTGCCCTTGCGCTTAATCAGCCCCCTTCGAGAATGAACGTTTTTCGGTGATTCGTTCCGCGAGCTTCTCGCATTTTCTCCCGGTGATTTGTTCCACCCCAGGCAAGCCACACCCTCCATTTGCATGATTGCAATGCAGTGACATGGTTTATTCATTTGAACTTGCTTAAAATATTGCATTAGCTATGTATGACTTGTTCATGGCATTTCTCGGAGTATTGTTTTGATCTTGATATTGCCATGATGTTGCTTGGAGTTCTAGGATTAATATTTTGATGATTATGTGGATGACATGTGCCTTTGGATTCTTAGTGGTTATTATGATTATTTTTCATGATGGTATCTGTTATTATATTTTGGAGTATTACTTTGGATATCGTGCTGCCTTTGGATTATTAGTGGTTAGTATGATTATTTTCATGATGCTAGTTGATGTTCTGTTGCTTGGAGTACTATTTTCGGAGATGATGTTTACATGTGGGTCTTAGCCGAATAGCTTTATTCTTGTTATTGGAGTAGTAGGATTATTGTTTTCGGATTCATCATGACCGTAGTGTTGTGCTACCCTTGGAGTATTTTGAGATGATGATATTATGCTTGGATTATTTGTTGGATATTGCTATGATTTGGCTTATAGTTTGATAGTTGATATCGGAGTATCAGTTACCATAGTTATATTTGGGGGATAAATTCCGTCCTTAAGTTGGTCAGGTGCCACCGAATCGTGCTCTTTCCAGTGCAACCACATTTGCCTTTTATGGGAAGGCCCTAATGCGGTCTATTGTCGTGCCTCTCGTCGGTGCCTCCAACTAGGGAAGGTTATGGGCATGCTTACCCTGGCCCGGTAAGTAGACATAACCTTGTGTGCCCGTTGTTATTGTTATGGATCCGGTCCCCGTGAAGGATGTTTTGGCCACGACGGTGGTCGTTGTGTCTTTGGTAGACACGGGGCCACCCAGGACTAGCCCAGTTGGGAGCGGGTCGGAGTGGCCGGGAGAATGTCATGGCAGTACATCGGTTTTGTCAGAACACCGTTGGTCCACCCGAATGGGAGTGCGAGGCCATGGGTTCCGTGGTGTGGGTAAAGTGCGCTACCTCTGCAGAGTGTGTGTATTTAAATCTATCGATAGCCGCGTCCTCGGTCATGGGCATGGGTTCGTACTAGGTCCCACCGTTTGATCAACACTCACATGACGGAATGACTTATAGGTGATTTATATGATGATATATTTTGAGCAGTAACAGTTTGGCAGGATGTTGATGATGATGTTGAAGACCAAGTGTTGGTCATGGTTGTGATCGCCGGAAAGATCACAGTCTGAGACCAAGTGTTGGTCATGGTAGTGATCGCCGGAAAGATCACCATGTGGTTTTGATCATGAGTTGATCGAGATGGTATATTGCTTGGCCGGTTAGCCAAGAGAGATATGGTTATGGAGATCTGAGATGGTGATTTATCAGCATTGTATTAGTTTCATCTCATTCTTAGTAGTTGCTTCATCATGGTAGTTGTTAATTAATTATCCTATTAATGCTATGTTATTGTCTTGCCTTGATGTTTATGGTTGTTGTGAGCCTGCAAGTACATTCAATGTACTGACCTGGCGTGTCATACCAGATTGCAGGTGATGCCATGATTGCTTGATTGCTTGTCGAGGTTTCCGTGCGTGCGAGCTAGATCGTGTCCCAGCCAGAGTCCCTGCGGAGTGGACTTCACCACCTTCGTCGTTGTTCCGCTGCTAGAAGTATTCCGCTGCTACGAGTTGTTCCGCTGCTAGCATAGAGCAAGTATAGTATCGCAGGGGTGGTGTCGCAGTCCTGATGTGCTTCTTTGTAACATCAGACCCTTGTAATTATTATTCTTGTAATAAGAGCTGATTTGTTCTATGTCAAGCAGTGTCGTATTCCAGAGACTTCTCCTCGATCTCTGGGCTGGAATACGGGGCGTTCCGGTTTCTTTGAGCCGGGGTGCCACAGCAACTATAACCGCAATGCCAGCTCTTGCTGCAGTGGGTCAGTACCTGTCCACTAATAGTGCCAAAAGCACGTTCCTGCGTAATACTGGGTTGGTTGTTAAGGCAATATCGTCCAAACTGCCTCATGATCAAGATATGCAAGCTCAAAGCAATGTTGTATCTGCGCTCCAGACACAAGTCCATTCCCTAACAGAGACCCTTTGTGAAACAAGGAGAAACATTGCTCAATGTCGTCAAGATATGCATGGTTTTGAATCCAGACTATCAGACATTTGCTATGTTGTTCAGGAGCCTAGGGGAAATGAAGGCGAGGGTTATGGTGCTCCATCGGACAATGCAACATGAAAACGTAACAGTCAGGTCAAATGAACTGAGCTTCTGAACTTCTGGTGGTGCATTTATCTGCTAGACTATTAAGTTTTATGCCAACCTTCCTTTTGTTATATAGTTGTAATTTGTTTGGTGCTATACAAAATTTATTCTTAACGTGCAGCCACCGGCTGAAGAAAACAGCAAGCCATTTTTCTATAGTGTAGGGTGTTCCCTATATTTGCACTGGTGGCGATCTTTGATGCCGAGTGGATGTAATCTGTGCAATCGCCTTAGTAGCCTAGCATTAGTTTCAGCCTTATTTATTTACTAGTCTTCTTTTTCCCTGGTTTGCTAGTGGCCGCAACTACCATGGGTCTCCTACGGGCCGTCGATAAATGGGCCTGTAATCGGTGGGCCTCGGGCCGTCGGATAAATGGGTCTACATGGGCAGTAATCGGGCGTAATTGGTATCGGCCCAGCACGGTAACAGGTCGTAGGACAGCAAAGGCTTAATTCTGTCATAGGCATAACGGGTCGTTAATGGGCCAGAATATAGGACGGGGTGGAAACGGCGCAACGGGTTAACAGGCCAGAAACGGGCCGACTCTTGCCATGGGACGAATTTGGCCCATTAGGGTAACAGGCCAGTAACGGGCCGACTCTTGCCATGGGCCGAATTTGGCCCATTAGGGGAACAGGCCAGTAACGGGCCGACTCTTGCCATGGGCCGAATTTGGCCCATTAGGGGAACAGGCCAGTAACGGGCCGGAAGTAACCGAGGGCCGAAAAGGAGCCCAAGAATGTATGGGCCGTCAATAGGCCGAAAGCTAACACGGGCTAGAAACGGCCCATGTAAATCACGGGCCGTTAACGGGTATAAAGAAAATTACTATTCATTATGGGCTAGAGTCACCGTGGGCCTGTAAAGGGCCGAAAGATACGAAGGCCTCATATGGGCTGAAAGACGTCGTGGGCCATACATGGGCCGAAAGTGAAATGGGCTGGTGTTATATTCGACGGCCCACATGACGTTGTTGGGCCGATTTCCTTTAGGGCCTAACGGGCTGTAAAATGGGCTATTTGCGAAGAGACCGTTAACAGGCTTTTCATGGGCCAGCCCGTTAACTTTTGACCAAGTCAAACGGGCCGGCTATGTAAGCTAAATGGGCCAGTGGTGGGCCGTGGCACGTGTCGACATATCATAGGCGCCTATCTGACCCACTGACGAGCTGACACATGTTTCGTCTGGCCAATAAGAATTTTACAGGTGGAAATTTCCCATTGGTCAGGGCTGTTAACGGGTTATCGGATCCAAAACCCGACCTGATATCTTAACGGCGTTCCATTACGGTGGATGCCACGTGTCGGTCACCCTTGACGAAAGCACTTCTGTGACGCACGATTTATCGTGATGGAAGTGGACACTTCCGTGATGATAATTTTGGTAATGTCATGGAACACTTCTACGACAGCACAGGTATGACTATCTTGATTCTGTCATAAAATCGTCATGGATGTACATGCATGACAAAAAACGCGACCTACTGTGACAAACACGTATCATCACGGAAGTGTATTTTTTTGTAGTGTATGATCCAGATTATCTATGAACAATATTTGAATCTTCTATGAATTCTTTTATGTATGATTGGTTATCTTTGCAAGTCTCTTCGAACTATCAGTTTGGTTTGGCCTACTAGATTGATCTTTCTTGCAATGGGAGAAGTGCTTAGCTTTGGGTTCAATCTTGCGGTGCTCGATCCCTGTGACAATAGGGGAAACGACACGTATTGTATTATTGTCATCGAGGATAAAAAGATGGGGTTTATATCATATTTCATGAGTTTATCCCTCTACATCATGTCAGCTTGCTTAAAGCGTTACTCTCTTCTTATGAACTTAATAATCTAGATGAATGCTGGATAGCGGTCGATGTGTGGAGTAATAGTAGTAGATGCAGGCAGGAGTCGGTCTACTTGTCACGGACGTGATGCCTATATACATGATAATACCTAGATATTCTCATAACTATGCTCAATTCTATCAATTGCTCGACAGTAATTTGTTCACCCACCGTAATACTTATGCTATCTTGAGAGAAGCCCCTAGTGAAACCTATGGCCCCCGGGTCTATTTTCCATCATATTAATCTCCCGTCAACTAGCAATTTCTGTTACCTTTTGTTTTGCAATCTTTACTTTTAATCTTTATCATCTCTATCAGATCTCACTTTTGCAAGTGGCCGTGAAGGGATTGACAACCCCTTTATCGCGTTGGTTGCAAGGTTCTTATTTGTTTGTGTAGGTACGAGGGACTTGAGCATGGTCTCCTACTGGATTGATACATTGGTTCTCAAAAACTGAGGGAAATACTTACGCTACTTTACTGCATCACCCTTTCCTCTTCAAGGAAAAAACCAACGCAGTGCTAAGGAGGTAGCAGCTCTCCTCATCATCTTTTTCATCCAATGAGGCCACAGTTTCATCAATTCCTTCTTCCATAGGCTCCTGCAAAATATTAGTCTCTTCTTGGACAGCGGGGGAGTCCTCAATATATGGTTTAACATAGGCATTAGAAGCATAATTATCATAACAATATTTAAGTATGGCAAAATTTTCAGATTTGTAAAGAGTAGCATCATACGTTTCAATTAAAGAAACAATTTCATAAGCACCCTTAAAAGCAACAAATTCTTCAATTTGTTGAACATCATAGTAATTATAAACAACCTTGGCATACGAAGATACGATTCTGTTATCACTAAACTCACATTGGTAGGGAAGGTGTTTCTTAGGGTTTTCAGAACAACAAGTAAAATAATATATTTCACATAAATTCCAAGCGTAGCACTGCAAACGATGAATTTGATCCAGTAAAAGTTTCCCCTTTTCAGATATGCGGTGTCGCACATAACAAGCATGCTCATCTAAAGATTTGCCCTCAACTAAGCTAGTTGGGGTTTCAGCCCGAGCACATAGGAATCGAAGATGATCCAAGTAAAAAGCTTCAGAAGTGTGATAGATTTTGAGTGGTTCTTCAACCATTGGTTCAGTAGGTACCACTATTTTTTTGGTATTTTGCGTTTCCTACCCATAGCTAAAGATAGAAAACAAGAGCACAAAATAAAAACTACTTAGTGATAAAGCAAACAAGCACACACGAGAATATTCACCCCACGCTATAACTCCCCGGCAACGGCGCCAGAAAAAGGTCTTGATAACCCACAAGTATAGGGGATCAATTGTAGCCTCTTTCGATAAGTAAGAGTGTCGAACCCAACGAGGAGCTAAAGGTAGAACGCATATTCCCTCAAGTTCTATCGACCACCGATACAACTCTACGCACGCTTAATGTTCGCTTTACCTAGAACAAGTATGAAACTAGAAGTACTTTGTAGGTGTTTTTGGATAGGTTTGCAAGATAATAAAGAGCATGTAAATAAGAACTAGGGGCTGTTTAGATAAAGACACAATAAAGTTAGTATAGAGAGTGTGGAAAAGTGGTGGTAGGAGTTGCGAAATTATCCCTAAGCAATTGACTACTTTACTAGATCGATAGCAAGTTTTATGTGGGAGAGGCCACTGCTAGCATGTCATCCCTGACTTGTAATTCTATGCACTTATGATTGGAACTATTAGCAAGCATCCGCAACTACTAACGTTCATTAAGGTAAAACCCAACCATAGCATTAAGATATATTGGTCCCCCTTCAATCCCGTATGCATCAATTTCTATGCTAGGTTGAAGCTTCTGTCACTCTTGCCCTCCAATACATAGTCCTATCAACATACAACTAACCCTATAGTGTGATCCACGCGCGCGCTCATATGATGGGCACCAAAGGACAACAACATAACCACAAGCAAATTAAATCAATCATAGCAATTCACCAATTACCGATAGGGCAACAAAAATCTACTCAGACATCATAGGATGGCAACACACCATTGGATAATAATATGAAGCATAAAGCACCATGTTCAAGTAGAGGGTACAGCGGGTTGCGGGAGAATGGACCGTTGTAGATAGATGGGGGAAGGTGATGAAGATGTTGGTGAAGATGGCGAAGGTGTTGGTGTAGATTGCGGTGACGATGATGGCCCCGGCGGCGTTCCGGCGCCACCGAAAGAGAGGGGGAGAGAGCCCCCCTTCTTCTTCTTCCTTGACCTTCTCCCTAGCTGGGAGAAGGGTTTCCCCTCTGGTCCATGGCTTCCATGGCATGGGAGGGGCGAGAGCCCCTCCGAGATTGGATCTGTCTCTCTGTCTCTCTCTGTTTCTGCGCTCCCTGATTCTGGCCTTTCACCGTTTCTTATATTCCCGGAGATCCGTAAATCGGATTGGATTGAAATTTGAACACGATTTTTATCCGGATATTGGCTTTCTCGCAGCAAAATAAGGGCACCAACCGCCTTATGGGGTGGCCACGACGGCCCAGGGCGCGCCTGCCCCCTGGGGCGCGCCCCCCTCCCTCGTGGCTCCCTCGGGCATCGTCTCGCGTTGATTCTTCTTCCCAAAAATCACATATATTCCAAAAAAATCTCCGTCGGTTTTTATCCCGTTTGGACTCCGTTTGATATGGATTTTCTGCGAAACAAAAACATGCAACAAACAGGAACTGGCACTGGGCACTGGATCAATATGTTAGTTCCAAAAATAGTATAAAAACTTGCCAAAAGTATATGAAAGTTGTATAATATTGGCATGGAACAATCAAAAATTATAGATACGACGAAGACGTATCATGTGCTCTTCCGTGAAGCCAAGTATCGTCTCCAGTTGGGCTTTATTGATCACAAAGTCTTGTTCTGTCCTAGGGCATGTAATCTCCCAGCTCATTTACTTGATGCTGTAGGATCAAAAGCTGAGCCAGGGAGCCAGCTTGTATGGCAGTCAGATTTGCCGATCGATGTAACCCATGCCGTGGCCGTCGATTTGGTCAGTCCATCGTAACTTTGGAATGCAAGGTGTTCCTGATAAAAAAATTAAAAAAATTCCGATGTCAGTTTTTTAAGCATGGCAAATTGAGCCATGTTTTATTACAAATTATCTTGTAGCAAGGATGAAAAATTTCTTTAACAGGGGTTTGCCATGCTTGGTAAAGAAAATTGTCATCCTCACGACAATATAATTTGTCATCTCGGATGTTTAATTTGCCATGCTAAAATATCTGACATTCAGTTAGTAGTGAAATTCAAAAAGATTGTGGTAGCCAAATTTTGGTCTTTGTTTGGATTGTTGTTAGAACTTTGGCATGAACATGCCAATTTGTTGTTTTATTTTTGCCAAGTCATTTTTTCTTTATAAAAGAGGGTAAGACCCCTTTTGCCAAATCATGGGCACACAAAACATTGACCAAAGTTTTGGTTAGCCACATATTCGGTAAGGTGAATTTTGACTTGAACTAAACATATTGTTATAGTCATTTTAGAGTAGCTCAACAATACATGATGGTGCTACTAACAACCAAACTATGGTATGTGCATTCGGCTTAGTTAATTGTGCTCACTTCTTATGCACCCTGGTATACTCTCTCTGTGTGTGTGAGAGGTAACAAAGTTCGGCAATTGTTTAAAAAATTCTCTCCCTTCCTGAACCAGGTCGCAAAGTGCACCCAGTTGCCCCCAATCATCTCAATAAGCAGTGCTGACACCGCCATTAGCAAGAATTCTGACTTTGGAGCGATAACGGCAGTCGGCGATGACATGTTCGTCGAAGCATTGGCCATAAACTTGTCCAGGCAAGACGATACGAAGATTCTAGATGACGGAGTTGATTCCAGCAGATCTCGAGTAGGGGGTCCCTAGTTAGTGGCCTAGATGCGATGGTAACAAAAACAAGGGATTTTACCCAGTCCCAAGCTCTCCGATGAGATAAAAACCTACATTCTGCTTGTGTTGTACTGATTTGGGATGGAGTACTAAGTACAAGTTGATCTACCACGAGATCGGTGATGTCATGTACGAGCCCTACTGAAAGGATCGAGATGGACCGAGAGGGAGGGTGAATAGGTATAATTCCAAATTTTAATTGTTACTTGGCAATTTTAGGCAATAAAGCGGAATATGAAAGTGTACCTAACAATTGCAAGGATGATTCTAGTGCTAAGCAACTACAACAAGTAGCAAGGTAAGTAAGAGAAATGTGGTGAAAGTAAACATTAAGAGACAAGTAGCCACAAGTAGGGAGCTAGGGTTAGGGATAACCGCAACTCCGAGAGACGAGGATGTATGCTGATGTTCACTTCCTTGGAGGGAAGCTAGTCACCGTTAGAGAGGTGGATGTTACCACGAAGGCACACAAATGCCACGAAGTCTCATCCTATTATCCCCTTGAGGCAACACCATGAAGGCATTTCTCAACCACTAGTGGTAGACCTTGAGGTGGCCTCCAAACCTTCACAAACTTTCTGGGGGTAATCACAAATGCTTGATTCCTCACCGAAGAACTCCTACCTCCTAGGAGTCTCCAACCTCCAAGAGTAACAAGATCAAGGGGAAATGCTTAAGGCTTGCTCAAATAAAAATTCCTTTATTAGAGAGAAGGGGAAGAAGTGGATATATCACTTGATTGGGGAGGCTCTCATGATCTCTCACAAATCCCTTCGGGGTCTAATATTTGGTGTATGAGGATGTGAGAGAGTGTAGAGTGTGTTCTAGGGTTAGCTCAAAGTGAATGGTCAACCTTCTCCTGAAGTAGAAGAAGGATATTTATAGTGGAAGTGCTAAAATGGCCGTTGGAATCACTTAACCTGGGAACTTACCGGACGTCCGGAGGCAAAATAACCACCGAACATCCGACATAATTGCCGGTCATCCGTCCGCTAGTACATGCAAATAGCAGGGTGACGTGTAAAGATTACACAGATGGAGTATTGTCGGACGTCTGGTATTTACCGATCGTACGGTGCCTTAAGAGGTACCCGACGTCCGATGAGTACCTGAAATCTGACAATAGGGTTCTGTTGTGGGTCTACCGGATTTTCGTACGGGGCCGATTGTCCATTGGTAGGAGGGGCCGGACGTCCGGTGGGGACCAGACTTTAGTCATTTTGGCTCTGCACCGATAACCCAGATTTTCGGTCTAGACCGGATTTCCATCATTTTGGTTCTGTGGTGAGACACCGGATTTCCATAGGGTTCAGAAGTCCGGTGAGCAGTGTGATGGAAATATGCCTTAGAGGCAATAATAAAATGGTTATTTTTATATTTCCTTAATCATGATAAAGGTTTATTATTCATGCTAGAACTGTTGACCGGAAACTTAAATACATGTGTGGATACTGTTGGGAAATGTTGCATGGAAAACAAAAAAATTTCTACGCACACACAAGATCTATCAAGGAGATGCACAGCAACGAGAAGGGGAGAATGTGTCTACGTACCCTCGTAGACCGTAAGCGGAAGCGTTTACAACGTTGTTGATGTAGTCAAACTTTCTTCGCGCTCCAACCGATCTAGTACCGAACGCACGACACCTCCGCGTTCTGCACACGTTCAGCTCGGTGACGTCATCGGCCTTCTTGATCCAGCAAGACAGCGAGGTAGTAGATGAGTTCCGGCAACACGACCGCGTGATTGTAACATCCCGATTCTCGGAATGTTTAAGAAAAAGGTTTTTCCAAAAATCAGGGCGAGAAAAATTTTGTTTGTTTTATTTGGTAACAAAGCTTAAATTGGATTTTTATAATTTGGAGGATTTAACTTGAGCTAATGCCAACTTAAATTAAATTTGAGTTTTGTTCTTTTCTTTTAGCTGGGTTTTATTTCTTGTCTTCAGCATATGTAAATATGCATGTCTGCACTTTCTTCGATTTCTCAGTTTGTTTTATATTTGTTTGAGCTTCTATTCCTTCCCTAGATTCTCCTTTTAGGAAATTATATTTCCTACTCTAGAAGGTTGTGGGTCGAATCTCCTAGCCAACATCTCTTTATGTTCGCTGGGTTAAACCATTGTTTTTCTTTTTCATCTCCGATAGCATTGGCTTAGCCCATCTATGTTTTTTTTTTCTCTCTTCCTTTTCCCTCCTCCCCTGGCCTTCGATCCACTTGGCCCATCTCTCCAGCGAGCCGACGCTCCTTCTCCTCCTTTTCTGTAAGCTCACATGGTACATGAAGAGAAACAGCCAGCACTCATGCGTGACTGTTGCCTCCTGCACTCCTCCTTAATTTCCATCAATCCCATCAGTTTCCAAAACTAAAGTCTAGTATCCATATTGTGCGCATCCTCCTCTTCGTCCTCTCTGTTCGTTCCCAATGAAGAGAAGAGAAACGTACATAACACAAACTTACATATGAAGGAAGCCCCTCCTCTAATTTCCTTAACTCTCCACTTTTTCCAATCCGTGAATACTTAGAGGTGCCTCTCGATGTCCTCTGACATTCCTCTCAGCCCTCGTGCCTTCTACCTTCCCGGTTCTCCCATGATCTCTCCCGAAGTGCTGATGCTCCATGGACGCGAGTGTTCATTCCGGGTGACTCGGAGTACCTCAATCCAAAGTCCAAACCATGTCGCCCGAAGATTGCCCTCCATACTGTGAACCCATTCAGAGAAGAAGGAACTCATTCTGTCCTCCACACGCGAAGAATTTCACATGTCCGTCTACACTGCTCTTCGAGTTCTTCGCGTCGTTCTGTCAAACTCAGTGAGCCTCTATCAAATTGCTTTCGCACGCGTACTCATCACCATCTACTCTATCTCGTAGACATCATCATTCGACTCATCTATGTCGTTGCTCGCGCCGATGCATGAACGGATTCTATCGACATGTCCGCGTACTTTTTAGTTTGTCGGATGATCTTGTGTTCAACATATGATTTTTTCTCATGCCCATAGAAACCCCATGGTGGAGTTAGATCGCTAGTTTCATCATTAGGAGTTTAGTATAAATTTTTGTTATAGTCGTTCTTGCCCAAGATTGAATGGGGTTTGGTCATCGGTTAGATTTTGTATTAATATGTTATTGTTAATATGTTTGCGATATGCCTAGGATTGCATCCTATTGGTCTCATAATTTTTGCATGTGACAAATGACTTATAGATTTATTTGTTTACCGATTATAGTTTTTGTTGTTGCAAGTAGATAGTATTTTGTTTGTATTGTTATTGTCTTGTGTTAGACATGTAGATAGATTTTAATATAGTTTTCTATGGTTTCATGTATATAAAGCATGCCTAATTGTAGTAGTGTGTTACACTTTTGTTTCACATTAGTTCTTGCGATTTATTAACACGCATAGTAGTTGATCGGTGAACTTTTATGTTATTATGATATTTGTATGTTCGTTATATGCCTAGGAGTCGCTCCTAATTATTCCATAAATTCTAGGAGTTAGATGCGATTGAATGGATTTATTATAAGTATTTCTTTTATTTATTTATTATATACTTGTATGTTGTCTCATGTGATATTTTTGCGTAGCATGTAGCGCCATCTTATGCATGCATACAATTTTTTTTGAATGTTCGCCATGCTTATAATTCCGTAGGATTATTCTAGGCTATGGTTTGTTCATTGAATCATGAATTACTTTATGTCTTGATTATTTTAATTTTTGCTTAGCATGGATATATCTTAGATATGGTTCACATATTCATTTCCATCCATGTCACATGTTGTTTTATTGGTTTGAAATCATTGTCATGTCTATGATGGATGTTATATATTGTTTGTACGTGTTGTTGCATAGTTCCTTTATGCTAGATGTCAAATAAAATGCCTTGTTGTTTGGAAATGAGTGCATTATAGTTTGTTGCGTAGAATATAATTCCCAAGTTGTTCCTCTTCTTTCTAGATGTTTGTTATCCATGATTTCATGGTTGGATGCTTTATGTCATTCATATTTGTATTGCTATATAGAATCATTCTGATGGAATAAAACTAGTTTATTGCATATTGAAAATTATCATGTGTGTTTATTTATATTAGTTTATTACCATGCCGTGTTAACAATTGCTTACAGTAGAATGCATGTTTGGTTGTATGCGTACCATGTACTATATCATTTCTAGTTTGCATTGTATGACTACACATATGGTTAGCCTTGATTTACATTATAGTAGTTTGTTGATCTTATACATTCTTTTATTGAGGAACTTGTTGCTTGATCAATACTACGCCATGTTGTTGGGATTGTATAACTAGATTGCATAACATGTGTGTAACGACCCGTGTGTTCTATGATGCCTAGGTTGTCCATTTATGTATTAGCAAGTCTAGGCTGTACTAGATAGAATACACGTCTTCATGTTATTCATGCTAGTATAGCACACTGCTTGATGTGATTGACGCCATGACCTAGATGTGTGCTTGCTTAGTATGCTTTTCCCTTTTGCTTATAAGTCACAACTAGCATGATAGTGTTGTATGATAATGCCATTCTTGATAGTCGTGTTAGTTGATATCAACTAAGTTATGTCATAGTTATAAGTTGTATTCTACTGGTAGTATAGTTTGGCATCTTGTGTCATGATCATCCATGCTTAGCGTTATATCTAGTCTACCTCACTATTACATTGTTGTATGCTTAGACTTCTTCATATTTACTTTATCTAGTTGTTGCATTGTTATATGTCTAGTTGTCATTCATGCAAGTGATCTTTCATGTCTTGTTTTATCTATGTGCTATAATTGAGTACTAGTCACTTGTGTGTTCTTATGGATGATTACTTTGGTCTTATGGTAGCCTTAGGAGTGTTGGGTCTTGTTGCGGTAGTTTAGCACATGCTTAAGATAGTTTACCTTTCATGTTAGTTGAGTTGTATCTTCCTCGTATGCTTAGTGTGCATAGTTTGATCTATTATGTAAGCATGAAGTGGTAACCTTATTGCTAGTGGTTACTTGGGTATTAGTTGTTCTTTAGTAGTAAGACCATATCCTAGTTTAGTATCTTCTCATGACAACGCGTAAGTGTGATGCTTGTGTTATTAGACAAGACTTCTTAGTGATTTTCTTCTCATATGCGTTGTATCATGGGTGTCTAATTATTTTAATAAATTAATAGCTTTGACCATAGTATTGGGTTGCCTCTTGTTGTAGAAATGTTGGCTAATAGATGTTATGGTTGATGCTTGATTCCTATTGTTGTTAACCATTATAAATACTAGTCGTCAACCCGTGCAAATGCACGGGCTAGTGCATATAATACTTCGTAGAAATTAATGCGTCAAGCGATACACCTGAAAGGCAGATGTATATTAGTCAGATTAACTATTGTTGAGGCTCAATATTCAAATACTTATTAGTGCAAACAAATTGCTCTGTCACGTAAATTTTTGGCTTGTTTGAAATTGACTATGAAATATTACATATGGTACAAAAAATTTAATTAGGATCTCAATAATGTAGTAGTATATTTACAGATGTCAATTTGTAATAGAGATGAGAAGGTTTCTTTTAATTCCCAGACCTTATCAAAATCTTATTGTAAGAACACTTCCACATGGTAGCAAACATTATGATGGCATGATGGGATGATTTAACTAACCTATGGCATTTAGTTTGACTCATGAATTAACTAACCGTTGACTTAACATATTGTAAGAACCCTTCCACACCTTACCCTTTTGAGGTTACTGTGGTACCAAATATGCAAGCCCATGCGACACAATTCAATTTGGCTTATGAATCACAATGCAGGCCTTTTAGACTTTACTATGAGACCTTAGTTGCATCTTACCCGCTGACACATCACACATCATGAACTTGGAAATGAAGAAAGAAAATTGGAAAATAGTCATAATTACCTAGTATCAAGCATATTATTTATATAGTCTGTCAATGGCTTCTTCTACTCTCTCACTTCCAATCACGCCTGTAGTGCCAATCATGTCCTGCTGTCATCTCCCATATTGAAAGGTAGCAAAATCAACCATATCCTTTGTTGTATCAGGGATATTATTTGGTCATCACTTCTTCGTAATGTGATGCATACACACATGCCACACTGTATACACCTATCAAATTTGGCATATGAAAAGAAGGGTCATATCGTCCAAATTCACAATCTTTTAATGACATCGCGTGTAGAAACTTTATCACTCTGCAACATGTTGTAGTCATGGTCGTTCCTAAAGGTGGTCACATCATCTCTCTTTTTCTTGTAGCATTGCCAAAAGTTGCTTATCCCTTTATCTTTACCTGGTGTGTTCAGCGGGCTGGCTAAAATTGGATAAGAGTTTGCGGAAGTCAAATGATGCTGCTGTAGGCATGGTGGTTAATAAGGGCTCGTGGAAGTAGGCGGACTCGTTGGCGCGTTTCTCCATCTGCCATGTGGGGATATCCAGTTACGTGAATTTTGCTCTAGGTTAGAAATTAGAATTCACCAGCAAGAAAGTAAGGAAAACAGACTGGATTGTAGTTAAATGAGAGAACTATAGATCAGATACATATCAAATTATTATCATCACTGTAGGCAAAGACAGTGAATCGCCTATTTTGATGGCCAAAAAATCATCTCAAGTTCAGGCATTGGTCGTCATCACAGTAGGCTTATTGACCCCCACCTTGTCGAAAACAATTTTCGAGAACCTAAATCAATGTGCTGCTTTCATACAATCTTCTAGTGTAAGTGACACATGTGGATGGCTTTTCGCTCGATCTTAATTGCATGGTGGAAGAGCAGATTGGCTAGCATGAAGCCTTGCGACCACAGCTATGCTGTCTGTATACGATCATTTCATAATTAAATTACGTTTGGAATTCAAATAGTTACATTCTTATTGATTCACTACGTAAAATTTGGCGTAAAAATAAAAATATAGGGCATAAGACAAGAAAATTTGCAGTTTATGTGTATTTTACACTATGTTTTTACGTTTGTAATTTTACATAACATAAAATATTTTTTACGACGATTATATATTTTCTTACGGTCTTTTTTTACGTCAGAAATAAGACAAAACTTACGAAACGTAAAATTACGATGCATTGATGGTAAAATAGAGGGGGGTGAAGAATAACTATTCCTCACCCAGGGTGACGAATAGTCAATCCTTATATATATATATGCATCAAAATAAAAGTTTAAGCAGATCAAGTTTGTACTGATTCCAAAAGATTCATTCATAAATAGCTACAGGGATCTCTGGTGATTGCATTGGGGGTGAGTACCTCTGGTGATTGCCAATCACATTGATAGACATAGACGACGTCATCGTTGATCTCCACAGTGGTACCATGCATCTCAGTATCCACAGGGAAAATCTGAAAAGGACCATCAAATTTAACGACAGTAGTTATAAAGAAGCTATAAAAAGAGCAGGAACATGATTGAAGTTGTCTGACACAGGTTGCGAGCTGCAACTCACATGGGGCCAACACACATGCACGTTACGTACACATAGCCAAGCTGACTTCCCAAGCAGGTTGATTGATTCCGCATAGATGTGTTAGTACAGTATACGCCGTTCAGGACAGAGATGAATTTCTTCAAGCAGCTAGCACATGCACATGAGACATAATTGATGGCAACAGATTCTTGATCGTACTGGTCTTGAGCTTCGTCCTTTGAACGGCGATGAATCCTTCGGATGCGATTATGTGCAGAGCTGGACTTGAACATACACGTGCAGAACCTCCTGATTGAGTATCCACTTGATTAAGCTTTAAGACCTGAAATACAACCCAATAGGTCTCATTGGAGGATGAAAGAGAGAAGAGGTGGAAGAGGATGCGCAGCCCACGCGGTAGCAGCTGGCGCCCTATAGCCAACTTTGATAGAAGCCGGCGGCGGCTGCGTACATGAGGAAGATAGAGGTTGAGGAGAGATCTCTTTTTTACCTTCATTTTTATACTACAGATAAAGGAGTTTGGGCCTTTTGAGCGTGTTTTGGCCCAAGATTTTATAACTTGATCTACACCAATACAGAGTGGTCTTGATCGCGTAAATACGTAGCAGCCATGCTACGGGAAACAACCATGCGGGCGAGGGGAGCATAGGAGGGAGACGTCACAGCCATGCATGTATATGAGGCGGCCATAGATGGATTCTTTTTCTTTGCATGAGCTGACATGGAAAGCTCGGGGGAAGGTTTTGTGTTTTCTAGGGTTAGAAGATCGAGAGAAATTGAGTCCCCTAGGCTGAGAGTTTTGTCTAAACACGCTTGCAACTCAAAATCAACATACGTACATGGATAACTCAAAGTCAGGATTGGACGGCTGGCCTTATAAAATATTAGGCGTTTCTCTAATCTACATTATAAACGTGTAGACGCCCTCTTAGTTCCAGAATTGTGAAAAAATTAATGTACATTGCATTGCGTGTATACTAAACGGCTTGGTTAATCTACACCGTTATATTTCGGTCCCACCAGATGAACGGCTCCTAATTACTGATTAACGTGGTAATTTCTTGGGAGTCTGTAATTAGTATAGGTATATATTTAGGAGCATCTAAATAATTATTTGTGGTTAATTGTTAGTCTTAAATGTGCCATATCTTGCTTGTGTAGGATGAGGTTACATTAGTATGTAGTACAATGTCATGTTTAGGAGAGTTGTTATTCATTCATTTCATGTGTTGTTTAATTTATTTAGATGAGCGGCATTTGCTTTGGTTCATGATATTGGTCTATAGTTTAGTATTATTTCAGGACCAAACCTAGATCAATTTAATTAAGTCATGTTGTTGAATGATGTTTTTCATTGCTTAACTAGTATGGTTTGTAATGTTTGTTTGGTTGCCATATAGAATACTTGATTTTGCATTATAGTTGATGTATATGTTTGGATGCTATTGACCATTATAAATATTTAGATTCTATCTAAATATTTATCTGTGGTTAACTTTTACCTTGATCATGGCATGTTGTAACTGCATAGTTAAAATGCATAGGATGGTTCCTTTCCATGTGTGTTGATGCCATGGTGTTTGTTATATAGTAGTCCCTCTATAGTTAGTCGATGTGTGCAATGGGTACTACTAGTGGTTAGTAGCATAGTTCGGATCAGAACGTTAGTCTTGATCGCCAAGCCTTCCTTAGCCGTGTCAACCAAACCCTGTCACTTCGTTGAATCATCTCTCTTACCTCCCTATCATGCTACCTCATTTCGAATCTACGTCTTGATCAACATCTTGCTATCCATCTACTCTTAATTTGTTTTGGATGTTATTTGGATTTACTATTGCTTTGTTATTTATTTATTTTCGTTTGCTATCGTTACGACGAGTAGGGAGTGGCGAGGTTGGACATGGACAGAAACAGGTTACCGAAGGACTCAACAACGAAGGCATGCCTCCTTCTTTGATCATACTTATCCTATGGTTTACAAATTGCATTGAGTTTTATTGTTACTATGTGCATGCTATTTTAATTCTCGTAGCTAGCGTGTCGATTGACACATTACCTTGACCCGCTTGTCGCCTATTTACTTGACACCTGAGTAGAAGTATAAGGTTCCCGTAGAGTAGAAATGCTTAGCCATGCTTATCACCCTATAGGTGCCTTGTTAAATGACCTCTGAGTCATTGACAGTTGAAACTTAACGCTGAGCTAGGCCTGTTGGCCCTTGTTGACCTTCTCTATCCTCTTCTACTCTGGGTGAAACTTACCATCTGAATACTGGCGCGGGCGACAGCTGAATCAAGGATTGAAGGAGCGATTGGCCGCTCTTCACAAGTTGAAGGGGGCAATCAGTTGTCCCTGCCGCATGAGGCCTAATAAGTCTTGGATTTGAAGATTGTGATAACAGTACAGCCACATGCTATATGGGCACTGGCTTGGTTAATTAGTTAGTTCACTCTTATTGTTGTCATCGCCGTACCGCAGATGGGATAGCTGCCTTGCGAGGAGTATCCTCGGCACAAAAGGGGGGGCCCGGACTATGAACTGCGGTTACTTCCGTGTTCAAACCTAGTGGGCTTGGCACAATAAGTTTGGTCTAATGAAAGACCTCGTCACAATCTCCCTGCCAGTATACCAAATGGTGTACTACGCTAGCGACGGCTAGTGGCAACAAGTCGGGATTGTGTCGTGTGGGTAAAGTGTAAAACCTCTGCAGAGTGTAAAACTATTCGAATAGCCGTGTCCACTGTCATGGATGACACATGAATCTTTCTTGACATACAGGACCTGTCTTTCTTGTTCCCTCTTTCCCCCTATTCTTGGAACCTATGAAGAGTGTGAGTTGATCGAGGATCCTCACTTGATGAAAGTTATTCTGGAGACAAAACATGTTTTCATCTAAAACTGCTATATCCAAGTACTATGTTATTCCAAACAAAATTAGCTTTTATGCAAATGAGCCGTACATCCTTCCTTTGAAGCCACATGTAGCTATTAGGTCCTTCCCCGTGGGAGGCATGTTGAGTACGTAATGTACTCATGGCAATAATTTTGTTGAACAACAGATATCCATGAAGACGAAGGTGATGACTACGACTACTATGGCAATCTTTAGGAGTAAGGTCACGTGGACTACATCGACTGCCTGTGGCTGAGATGGAGTCACTACGCATTTTACTTTCCGCTGTTTTCTGATTGTAAACGTCATGAGACATCTCACTAGGTATGTCTTGTGACAAATATACTATTTGTAATGCTTTTACGTATTCTGCAATGATATCATTTCACTGTGTTGTCAACAATGATCCTGGGGTTGACAAATATACACAGGAGGATCCGGAAGTTGATTCCAGGTTCTCACAGTGATGATGGTGATGGTGATGTGATCTCCGCAGGGCTTCGCCTAAGCACTACGAAAATATGACTAGGGGTGTAAATGATGGAGGGGGGCGTCGCACACGGCTAACAATTGATCTGGGGTGTGCTAGGCACCCCCTCCCACATATATATAGGTGGGAGGGGGAGGGGAGGCAGCCTGGCGCACCACATAGGTGGCCTTCCGGCCCTAGGGCTCCTGCCCTGGCCGCGCCCCCCTGCCATGTTTGGACAAGGGGGAAAGGAAGGAGGGGGAAGAGGGAAGGAAGTAGGAGTCCAACTCCACACTTTCCTTTCCTCCCCTCCTTTCCTTTCCCTCCCCATATGGCCGGCCCTATAGGGGGCGCACCAGCCCCTTGTGGGCTGGTGTGTTCCCTCACTTGGCCCATGAGGCCCATATCTTTGTCGGGGGTGCCCAAAACTCCTTTCCGGTGACCCGATAAGTACCCGGTACCCCCGAAACATTTCTGGTGTCCGAATACTATCATCCTATATATCAATCTTTACCTCTCGACCACTTAGAGACTCCTCTTCATGTCCGTGATCTCATCCGGGACTCCGAACAACATTCGGTCACCAAATCATATAACTCATATAATATTATATTGTCAACGAACGTTAAGCGTGCGGACCCTACGGGTTCGAGAACTACGTAGACATGACCGAGACACCTCTCCGGTAAATAACCAATAGAGTAACCTGGATGCCCATTTGGCTCCTACATATTCTACGAAGATCTTTATCGTTCGAACCATTATGACAACATACGTAATTCCCTTTGTCCATCGGTATGTTACTTGCCTGAGATTCGATCGTTGGTATCTTCATACCTAGTTCAATCTCATTACCGGCAAGTCCCTTTACTCATTCCATAATACATCACCTCGCAACCAACTCCTTAGTCATTTCCTTGCAAGCTTATGATGTGTATTACGGAGAGGGCCCGGAGATACCTCTCTGATACTCGGAGTGACAAATCCTAATCTCGATCTATGACAACTCAACGAACACCTTTGGAGATACCTGTAAAGCATCTTTATGATCACCCAGTTACGTTGTGACATTTGATAGCACACAAGGTATTCCTCTGATATCCGGGAGTTGCATAATCTCATAGTCGAAGGAAATATGTATTTGATATGAAGAAAGCAATAGCAATAAAACGGAACGATCATTATGCTAAGCTAATGGATGGGTCTTGTCTATCACATCATTCTCCTAATGATGTGATCCCGTTATCAAATGACAACTCATGTCCATGGTTAGGAAACCTTAACCATCTTTGATCAACCAGCTAGTCTAGTAGAGGCTTACTAGGGACACGGTATTTGTTTATGTATTCACACATGTATTTAAGTTTCCAATCAATACAATTCTAGCATGAATAATAAACCTTTATCATGAGTAAGGAAATATAAAATAACAACTTTATTATTGCCTCTAGGGCATATTTCCTTCAGTCTCCCACTTGCACTAGAGTCAATAATCTAGATTACATTGTAATGAATCTAACATCCATGGAGTCTTGGTGTTGATCATGTTTTGCTAGTGGAAGAGGCTTAGTCAACGGGTCTGCTACATTCAAATCCGTATGTATCTTGCAAATTTCTATGTCTCCATCCTTGACTTGTTCACGAATGGAGTTGAAGCGTCTCTTGATGTGTTTGGTTATCTTGTGAAACCTGGATTCCTTCGCCAAGGCAATTGCTCCAGTGTTGTCACAAAAGATTTTCATTGAACACGATGCACTAGGTATTACACCCAAATCGGATATGAACTCCTTCATCCAGACTCCTTCATTTGCTGCTTCCGAAACAGCTCTGTACTCTGCTTCACACGTAGATCCCGCCATGACGCTCTGCTTGGAACTACACCAACTGACAGCTCCACCATTCAATATAAATATGTATCCGGTTTGTGACTTAGAGTCATCTGGATCAGTGTCAAAGCTAGCATCAATGTAACCATTTACGATGAGCTCTTTGTCACCTCCATAAACGAGAAACATATCCTTGGTCCTTTTCAGGTACTTTAGGATGTTATTGACCGTTGTCCAGTGATCCACTCCTGGATTACTTTGGTACCTCCCAGCCAAACTTATGGCAAGGCACACATCAGGTCTGGTACACAACATAGCATACATAATAGAACCTATGGCTGAGACATAGGGAATGACTTTCATTTTCTCTCTATCTTCTGCAATGGTCGGACTTTGAGTCTGACTTAATTTCACACCTTGTAATACAGGCAAGAACCCTTTCTTTGACTGATCCATTTTGAACTTCTTCAAAACTTTATCAAGGTATGTGCTTTGTGAAAGTCCTATTAAGCGTCTCGATCTATCTCTATAGGTCTTGATGCCCAATATATAAGAAGCTTCACTGAGGTCTTCCATTGAAAAATTCTTATTCAAGTATCCTTTTATGCTATCCAAAAATTATATATAATTTCCAATCAACAATATGGCATCTACATATAATATCAGAAATGCTACAGAGCTCCCACTCACTTTCTTGTAAATACAGGCTTCACCGAAAGTCTGTATAAAACCATATGCTTTGATCACCTCATCAAAGCATATATTCCAACTCCGAGATGCTTGCACCAGTCCATAGATGGATCGTTGGAGCTTGCACACTTTGTTAGCACCTTTAGGATCGACAAAACCTTCTGGTTGCATCATATACAACTCTTCTTTAAGAAATCCATTAAGGAATGCAGTTTTGACGTCCACTTTCCAGATTTCATAATCATAAAATGTGGCAATTGCTAACATGATTCGGATAGACTTAAGCATTGCTACAGGTGAGAAAGTCTCATCGTAGTCAACTCCTTGAACTTATTGAAAATCTTTCGCGACAAGTCGAGCTTTGTAGACAGTAACATTACCATCAGCATCAGTCTTCTTCTTGAAGATCCATTTATTTTCTATGGCTTGCCGATCATCAGGCAAGTCCACCAAAGTCCACACTTTGTTCTCATACATGGATCCTATCTCAGATTTCATGGCATCAATCCATTTATCGGAATCTGGGCTCATCATAGCTTCTTCATAGTTCGTAGGTTCACTATGGTCTGATAGCATAACTTCCAGGACAGGATTTCCGTACCACTCTGGCGTGGATTGTGCTCTGGTCGACCTACGAAGTTCAGTAGCAACTTGATCTGAAGTTTCATGATCATTATCATTAGCTTCCTCTCAAGTTGGTGTAGGCATCACATGAACGGTTTTCTCTGATGTGCTACTTTCCAATTCGAGAGGAGGTACTATTATCTCATGAAGTTCTACTTTCCTCCCACTCACTTCTTTCGAGAGAAACTCCTTCTCTAGAAAGGTTCCTTTCTTGGCAACAAAGATCTTGCCTTCGGATCTGTGGTAGAAGGTGTACCCAATTGTTTCCTTAGGGTATCCTATGAAGACGCACTTCTCCGATTTGGGTTCGAGCTTATCAGGCTTTAAGAAACGATAGCTTAGGTTTCTTGCCAAACCATAGTTCATACGGTGTCGTCTCAACGGATTTAGACGGTGACGTGAATGCAGCTGTCTCTAATGCATAACCCCAAAATGATAGTGGTAAATCGGTAAGAGACATCATAGATCACACCATATCTAATAAAGTACGGTTACGACGTTCGAACACACCATTACACTGTGGTGTTCCAGGTGGCGTGAGTTGTGAAATAATTCCACATTGTTTTAAATGTAGGTCAAACTCGTAACTCAAATATTCGCCTCCGCGATCAGATCATAGAAACTTTATTTTCTTGTTATGATGATTCTCCACTTCACTCTGAAATTCTTCGAACTTTTTAAATGTTTCAGACTTGTGTTTCATTAAGAAGATATACCCATATCTGCTTAAATCATCTATGAAGGTCGCCAAATAATGATACCCGCCGAGTGCCTCAATACTCATTGGACCGCATACATCGGTATGTATTATTTCCAATAAGTCATTAGCTCGCTCCATTGTTCCGGAGAACGGAGTTTTAGTCATCTTTCCCATGAGGCATGGTTTGCAAGTATCAAATGATTCATAATCAAGTGATTCCAAAAATCCATCTGTATGGAGTTTCTTCATGCACTTTACACCAATATGACCTAAACGATAGTGCCACAAATATGTTGCACTATCATTATCAATTTTGCATCTTTTGCCATCAATATTATGAATATGAGTATCACTATAATCGAGATTCAACAAGAATAGACCACTCTTCAAGGGTGCATGAACATAAAAGATATTACTCATATAAATAGAGCAACCATTATTCTATGATTTAAATGAATAACCGTCTCGCACTAAACAAGATTCAGATATAATGTTCATGCTCAACGCTGGCACCAAATAACAATTATTCAGGTCTAAGACTAATCGCGAAGGTAGATGTAGAGGTAGCGTGCTGACGGCGATCACATCGATCTTGGAACCATTCCCGACGCGCATCGTCACCTCTTCCTTAGCCAATCTTCGTTTAATCCCTAGCTCCTGTTTGGAGTTACAAATATGAGCGACCGAACCAGTATCAAATACCCAGGCGCTACTACGAGCATTAGTAAGGTACACATCAATAACATGTATATCAAATATACCTTTGTTCACTTTGCCATCCTTCTTATCTGCCAAGTATTTGGGGCAGTTCCGCTTCCAGTGACCAGTCCCTTTGCAGTAGAAGCACTCCGTTTCAGGATTGGCGTCCAGCTTTGGGCTTCTTCCCGGGAGTGGCAACTTGCTTGCCATTCTTCTTGAAGTTCCCTTTCTTTCCCTTGCCCTTTTTTATTGAAACTAGTGGTCTTGTTAACCATCAACACTTGATGCTCCTTCTTGATTTCTACCTCTGCGGCTTTAAGCATTGCGAAGAGCTCGGGAATTGTTTTGTTCATCCCTTGCATATTATAGTTCATCACGAAGCCTTTGTAGCTTGGCGGCAGTGATTGAAGAACTCTATCCATGACACAATCAACTGGAAGATCAACTCCCAGCTGAGTCAAGTGATTATAATACCCAGACATTTTGAGTATGTGTTCACTCACAGAATTGTTCTCCTCCATCTTGAAGCTATAGAACTTGTTGGAGACTTCATATCTCTCAACCCGGGCATTTGCTTGAAATATTAACTTCAACTCTTGGAACATCTCATATGCTCCATGACATTCGAAACATCTTTGAAGTCCCGGTTCTAGGCCGTAAAGCATGGCACACTGAACTATAGAGTAGTCATCAGATCGAGCCTGCCAGACGTTCATAACATCTGCAGTAGCTCCTGCAGCAGGTCTGTCACCTAGCGGTGCATCAAGGACATAATTCTTCTGTGCAGCCATGAGGATAATCCTCAAGCTGTAGTTGCTACCATCATCTTTCAACTTAGCTTTCTCTAGGAAGGCATTAAAATTCAGGGGAACGGTAGCTCGGGCCATTGATCTACAACATAGATATACAAACTATAAGACTATCTTCATGATAAATTAAGTTTAATTAATCAAACTACTTAAGAACTCCCACTTAAAATAGACATCCCTCAAGTCATCTAAGTGATACGTGATCCAAATCAACTGACCCATGTCCGATCATCACGTGCGATGGGGTAGTCATCAATGGTGAACATCTCTATGTTGATCATATCTAGTATATGATTCACGTTTGACCTTTCAGTCTCCAGTGTTCCGAGGCCATGTTTGTACATGCTAGGCTCGTCAAGTTTAACCCAAGTATTCTGCATGTGTAAAACTGTCTTACACCCATTGTATGTGAACGTAGATTCTATCACACCCGATCATCACGTGGTGTCTCAAAACGGTGAACTGTAGCAACAGTGCATACTCAGGGAGAACACTTTTACCTTGAAATTTTGTGAAGGGATCATCTTATAATGCTAACGTCGTTCTAAGAAAAATAAGGTGCATATAAGATAAACATCACATGCAATCAAAATATGTGACATGATATGGCCATCATCTTCTTGTGCTTTTTATCTCCATCTCCAAAGCATCGTCATGATCTCCATCATCACCGGCTCGACACCTTGATCTCCATCGTTGCGTCATGGTCGTCTCGCCAACTATTGCTTCTACAACTATCGCTAACGCATAGTGATAAAGTAAAGCAATTACATGGCGTTTGCATTTCACACAATAAAGAGACAACCATAAGGCTCCTGCCGGTTGCCGATAACTTACAAAACATGATCATCTCATACAATAACGTATATCACATCATGTCTTGACCATATCACATCACAACATGCCCTGCAAAAACAAGTTAGACGTCCTCTACTTTGTTGTTGCAAGTTTTACGTGGTGTTTCATCAAGTTTGCTGTTTTAACCTTCTTCAAGGACCGGCCGTAGTCAAATTCGATTCAACTAAAGTAGGTGAAACAGAAACCCGCTAGCCACCTTTATGCAAAACTAGTTGCATGTCTATCGGTGGAACCGGTCTCATGTGCGTGGACATGTAAGGTTGGTCCGGGCCGCTTCATCCCACAATACCGCTGAATAAAAATAAGACGTTGGTTGTAAGCACTATGACTATTGATACGTCTCCAACGTATCTATAATTTTTGATTGTTCCATGCTGTTATATTATCTTGGATGTTTTATAATCATTTTGTAGTCATTTTATATCATTTTTTGGTACTAACCTATTGACATAGTGCCAAGTGCTAGTTGCTGTTTTTTGCATGTTTTTTACATCACAGGAAATCAATACCAAACAGAGTCCAAATGCAACGAAACTTCACGGAGATTTTTATGGACCAGAAGACACCCAATGAGCCAAGGCAGGGCCTGGGGGTGCTCCGAGGAGAGCACAACCCACCAGGGCGTGCCAGGAGGCCCAGGCGCGCCCTGGTGGGTTGTGCCCACCTTGGGTGCCCCCCGGACCGCCTCTTTGCTCTATAAATACCCCAATATTCCAAAAACCCTAGGGGAGTCGACGAAAATCAATTCCAGCCGCCGCAGAGTCCAAAACCACCAGATCCAATCTAGACACCATCACGGAGGGGTTCACCGCTTCCATTGGTGCCTCTCCGATGATGTGTGAGTAGTTCTTTGTAGACCTTCGGGCCCGTAGTTAGTAGCTAGATGGCTTCCTCTTTCTCGTTTGATTCTCAATAAAATGGTCTCTTGGAGATCCATCTGATGTAACTCTTTTTGCAGTGTGTTTGTTGGGATCGGATGAACTTTGAGTTTATGATCAGATCTATCTTCTTATATCCATGAAAGTTATTTGAGTTTCTTTGATCTCTTATATGCATTATTGCTTATAGCCTCGTATTTCTTCTCCGATATTTGGGTTTTGTTTGGCCAACTTGATCTATTTATCTTGCAATGGGAAGAGGTGCTTTGTAGTGGGTTCGATCTTACGATGCTTGATCCCAGTGACAGAAGGGGAACCAACACGTATGTATCATTGCTACTAAGGATAAAACGATGGGGTCTATTTCTACATAGATAGATCTTGTCTACATCATGTCATCGTTCTTATTGCATTACTCCGTTTCTCCATGAACTTTATACACTAGATGCATGCTGGATAGCGGTCGATGTGTGGAGTAATAGTAGTAGATGCATGCAGGAGTCGGTCTACCACTGCTGCAGGATGCTGCTAACGCGACACTACGATCAGAGACCCTTCGACGAAACTGTGTGCGATGCAATAATCGCAAACAGTGGTGTAAAAGAACCGTCAAAAAAGGTGCAAACGTTTGCGATGGCGGAGCCATCAAACACGGTTCAGATTTTAGTTGTGTGTGTGATGCAGGGCATACGGTTCAGTCCAATGAACTGTTTGCGATGAGGCAGAACAAAAGAAACGGGCAGCCTCTGATGAAGGCGTGTGCGATGTACAGCATACGGTTCACTCGAATGAACTGTTTGTGATTAGGCAACACAAAAGAAACGGACAGCCAGATCAAGGTGTGTGTGATTGAGGGCATACGCTTCAAAAGGATTAACTGTTTGCGATTAGGCAACAGAAAAGAAACACGTCAGCCAGATCAAAGTGTCTGCGATTGATGGCATACACTTCACATGGATGAACTATTTGCGCTTAGCCACAACAAACTAAAACAGTTAGATAGATCAACGTGTGTGCGCTAGATGGGCACACACATTCTAATTAAAAGAAGCGTGCCCGATGGTAATAACGAGCACGCACGGTTGTTGGAACAAGACGTGTGCTGACATTGCCTATTGCGGTGCACCCTATGGTCCAAACAGCACGTACGCGGCCGAGAAGGCGTACGTGCCCACGTTATGCCTTCCGGGAATAGTGTCGCACTTATAACCGTCAGTAAATTTTGAGCATGCGTCCCGTCACATTCCAAATTGCAAACCTATTCACACCTATCAAAACCTAAATGGTTTCCCACTTAGGAATGTATTACTACTCGGTTATAAATACTACTACTCCAAGATGACTGCACATTCCTCCTTAACTCCTCATCCACAAAAACAAACAAGTCATTCATCATCGTTCCCTTGAGTCTGCCATGGCCAGCATGAGTTCTGGGTCGAGAGATTGCCACCAGGGAGAGGCGAGCCTGGAAGCGGAAGCACGAGAGATGTCCCGCCTCGCCGCGAAAGCAGCCAACATGTCCCGTGCTACCTCTTGAGCATTGCGTTGGTTTTTTTCCTTGATGAGGAAAGGGTGATGCCGTAAAGTAGCGTAAGTATTTCCCTCAGTTTTTGAGAACCAAGGTATCAATCCAGTAGGAGACCACGCTCAAGTCACTCGTACCTACACAAACAAATAAGAACCTTGCAACCAACGCGATAAAGGGGTTGTCAATCCCTTCACGACCACTTGCAAAAGTGAGATCTGATAGAGATGATAAAATAATATTTTTGGTATTTTTTATGATAAAGACTAAAAGTAAAGAAAGCAAAATAAATGGTAATAGAAATAACGGTAGATTAATATGATAGAGAATAGACCCGGGGGCCATAGGTTTCACTAGTGGCTTCTCTCAAGAGCATAAGTATTACGGTGGGTAGACAAATTACTGTCGAGCAATTGATAGAATTGAGCATAGTTATGAGAATATCTAGGTATGATCATGTATATAGGCACCACGTCCGTGACAAGTAGACCGACTCCTGCCTGCATCTACTACTATTACTCCACACATCGACCGCTATCCAGCATGCATCTAGAGTATTAAGTTCATAAGAACGGAGTAACGCTTTAAGCAAGATGACATGATGTAGAGGGATAAACTCATGCAGTATGATATAAACCCCATCTTTTTATCCTCGATGGCAACAATACAATACGTGTCGTTTCCCCTACTGTCACTAGGATCGAGCACCGCAAGATTTAACCCAAAGCTAAGCACTTCTCCCATTGCAAGAAAGATCAATCTAGTAGGCCAAACCAAACTGATAATTCGAAGAGACTTGCAAAGATAACCAATCATACATACAAGAATTCAGAGAAGATTCAAATATTGTTCATAGATAATCTGGATCATAAACCCACAATTCATCGGATCTCGACAAACACACCGCAAAAGAAGATTACATCGAATAGATCTCCAAGAGAATTGAGGAGAACTTTGTATTGAGATCCAAAGGGAGAGAAGAAGCCATCTATCTAATAACTATGGACCCGAAGGTCTGAGGTAAACTACTCACACATCATCGGAGAGGTTATGGTGTTGATGTAGAAGCCCTCCGTCATCAATGCCCCCACCGGCGGAGCACCGGAAAAGGCCCCAAGATGGGATCTCACGGGTACAGAAGGTTGCGGCAGTGGAATTAGGTTTTCGTGGTGCTCCTCGATGGTTTGGGGGTACGTAGGTATATATAGGAGGAAGAAGTAGGTCGGTGGAGCCACGAGGGGCCCATGAGGGTGGAGGGCGCGCCCAGGGGGTAGGCACGCCCCCCTGCCTCGTGGCTTCCTCGTTGGTTGCTTGACGTGCACTCCAAGTCCTCTGGATCACGTTTGTTCAGAAAATCACGTTCCCGAAGGTTTCATTCCGTTTGATATTCCTTTCCTTCGAAACACTGAAATGGGCAAAAAAACATCAATTTGGGTTGGGCCTCCGGTTAATAGGTTAGTCCCAAAAATAATATAAAAGTGTATAAATAAGCCCATTAAACATCCAAAACGGAATATATAATAGCATGGAACAATAAAAAATTATAGATACATTGGAGACGTATCAAGCATCCCCAATCTTAATTCCCGTTCGTCCTTGAGTAGGTAAATAATAGAAACAGAATTTTTGATGTGGAATGCTTCTTAGCATAATTTCAATGTAATTCTTTTTATTGTGGCACGAATATTCAGATCCGAAAGATTCAAGATAAAAGTTTAATGTTGACATAAAAACAATAATACTTCAAACATGCTAATCAAGAAATTATTTCTTATCAAAATAACATAGCCAAAGAAAGCTTATCCCTACAAAATCATATAGTTAGGCCATGTTTCAATTTCGTCACACAAAATGTTCTCATCATGCATAACCCCGATGACAAGCCGAGCAATTGGTTCATACTTTTTAACGCGCTTCAACCTTTTCAACCCTTACGCAATACATGAGTGCAAGGCATGGATATAGCACAATGGGTGGAATAAAGTATAATGACGGGGATTATGTGAGAAGACAAAAAGGTAGAAAGTCTCACATTGACGCGGCTAATCAATAGGCTATGGAGATGCCCATCAATTGATGTCAATGAGAGGAGTAGGGATTGCCATGCACCGGATGCACTAGAGCTATAGATATATGAAAGCTCAACAAAAGAAACTAAGTGGGTGTGCATCCAACTTGCTTGCTCACGAAGACCTAGGGCATTTTGAGAAAGCCCATCATTGGAATATACAAGCCAAGTTCTATAATGAAAAATTCCCACTAGTATATGAAAGTGACAACATAGGAGACTCTCTATCATGAAGATCATGGTGCTACTTTGAAGCACAGGTGTGGAAAAGGATAGTAACATTGTCCCTTCTCTCTTTTTCTCTCATTTTTCTTTCTCTTTTTTTGGGGCCTTATCTATTTTTCTCTTTGGCCTCTTCTCCTTCTTTTTTTTATTTAGTCCGTTTTCTCATCCCGACTTGTGGGGGAATCATAGTCTCCATCATCCTTTCCTCACATGGGACAATGCTCTAATAATGATGATCATCACACTTTTATTTACTTACAACTCAAGAATTACAACTCAATACTTAGAACAAATTATGACTCTAGTTGAATGCCTCCGGTGGTGTACCGGGATATGCAATGAATCAAGAGTGACATGTATGAAAAAATTATGAATGGTGACTTTGCCACAAATACGATGTCAACTACATGATCATGCAAAGCAATATGACAATGATGGAGCGTGTCATAATGAATGGAACGGTGGAAAGTTGCATGGCAATATATCTTGGAATGGCTATGGAAATGCCATGATAGGTAGGTATGGTGGCTGTTTTGAGGAAGATATAAGGAGGTTTATATGTGATAGAGCGTATCATATCACGGGGTTTGGATGCACCGGCGAAGTTTGCACCAACTCTCAAGGCAAGAAGGGCAATGCACGGTACCGTAGAGGCTAGAAAATTGCGAAAGGTTGAGAGTGCGTATGATCCATGGACTCACATTAGTCATAAAGAACTCATATACTTATTGCAAAAGTTAATTAGCCCTCGAAGCAAAGTACTACTACGCATGCCCCTAGAGGGATAGATTGGTAGGAAAAGACCATCGCTCGTCCCCGGCCGCCACTCATAAGGAAAGCAATAAAAGAACACCTTATATGTCAAAATTGTCACACAACTTTTACCATGCGTGCATGCTACGGGACTTGCCAACCTTAACACAAGTATTTCTCAATTTCACAATTACTCAACTAGCACACTCTAATATTACCACCTTTATATCTCAAAACACTTATCAAGTATCAAACTTCTCATGATATTCAATGAACTCAATATGGAAGTTTTTATTAGGCTCATCTTGGATGCCTATCACATTCGGATTAATTTCACAATTGAAGCAAATTACCATGCTGTTTAAGACTCTAAAAATAATACAAGTGAAGCATGATATATTAATAAATTTCTATAAAATAAAAACCACCACCGTGCTCTAAAAGGTATAACTGAAGCACTAGAGAAAAACTACATAGCTCAAAAGATATAAGTGAAGCACACAGAGTATTCTAACAAATTCCGAATCATGTGTGTCTCTCTCAAAAGGTGTGTACAGAAAGGATGTATGTGGTAAACTAAAAAGAAAATACTCAAATCATACAAGACACTCCAAGCAAAACACATATCATGTGGTGAATAAAAATATAGCCCCAAGTAAAGTTACCGATAGATGAAGACGAAAGAGGGGATGTCTTCTGGGGCATCCCCAAGCTTAGGCTTTTGGTTGTCCTTGTATTTTACCTTGGGGTGCCTTGGGCATCCCCAAGCTTAGGATCTTGGCAATCCTTGTTCCAAAGTCCATCAAATCTTTACCCAAAACTTGAAAACTTCTCAACACAAAACTTAACAGAAAATCTCGTGAGCTCCGTTAGCGAAAGAAAACAAAACACCACTTCAAGGTACTGTAATGAACTCATTATTTGTTTATATTGGTGTTAAACCTACTGTATTCCAACTTCTCAATGGTTTATAAGCTCTTTTACTAGCCATAGATTCATCAAAATAAGCAAACAACACGCGGAAAACAGAATCTGTCAAAAACAGAACAGTCTGTAGTAATCTGTATCAAACGCAAACTTCTGGAACTCAGAAAAAATCTACCAAAATAGGACGACCTAGATAATTTGTTTATTGATCTACTTCAATTGGAATCAGTATTTTATCACGTTGTGGTGATTTTAAACAATTGTTTTCGTGAACAGAAAGCTTCTGGAATTTTCAGCAAGATCAAATAACTATCATCCAAGAAGATCCTATAGGTTTAACTTGGCACAAACACTAATTAAAATATAAAAACACATCTAACCAGAGGCTAGATCAAAGATTATTTATTACTAAACAGAAATAAAAAGCAAGAAAATTAAAATAAAATTGGGTTGCCTCCCAATAAGAGATATCGTTTAACGCCCCTAGCTAGGCATAAAAGCGAGGATAGATCTAGGTATTACCATAGTAATGGTAAGGAAAGTCATGAAAAATTCTCTCATAATCTCTACGTTCAGCAGAAAGTTCTTTGTGGCAAGCAAAAATAATCAAAAGGGCTAAATTTAATGGGACAAAAGTCCCCAAGATCAAGCTCGGGAGGTATGGGTTCCTCCTTTGGCCCCTTATATTGCACAACCAATTCACCATTACAAGCATTCTTTTGACAAAAGGTCACAAGCCTTTGCTCAAGAGAAAAACCTAACCCATTATTCTGAATAGCAAAATCATCATTAAGTTCAGAAATTCTATCAACTAGAATGTCGGCAGGAACCTTTTTTCTAAGATTTTCATTATAAGCAACATGATCTAAAGATTGTAAACGCATTATGTCTTCTTGGTTAAAAAGGATAGCTTCTATGGGAGGATGACCAGCATCAACCCTATAATGCGCAAAATTTTCTTTAGCCTCTTTCATTATAAATTTGAACTCATGAGCCAAAAATATAGTAGCGGCACGCTTAACAGAAGAGTGTTCAATATTAGTGAATTCTAGGAAAATTCTTTGTATGCGAGGATGCATATGAAGAAATTGTCTTTCAAGTTCAACTACGAGCAAAGATATTGCATCTGCAAGGCTACTAGTTCTATGAAGAATAGAGCCACCCATAATAGGCAAAGCACCGGCATAAGTAAAGAAATCTTGAATCACTCCTTTCCCAATAATACTACCACTACCAACTCGAAACCTTTTAGTATGCAAGATAGTAGGTTCCTCAGGAGGATCATCAAAAGCATCAAAGTTTCCCATGTTATTATCAGCGATAACCTCCCCAGTTTCAGACATAATGACAGCAAATATCTCAAGGAACAAGCAAGAAAAAGGCGAAGAGAAAAGAGAGCGAATAAAACGGCAAGGGTGAAGTGGGGGGGAGAAAAACGAGAGGCAAATGGAAAATAATGTAATGCAAGGGATAAGAGTTTGTGATGGGTACTTTGTATGTTGACTTGTGCGTAGACTCCCCGGCAACAGCGCCAGAAATCCTTCTTGCTACCTCTTGAGCACTGCGTTGGTTTTTCCCTTGAAGAGGAAAGGGTGATGCAGTAAAGTAGCGTAAGTATTTCCCTCAGTTTTTGAGAACAAAGGTATGAATCCAGTAGGAGACCACGCTCAAGTCCCTCGTACCTACACAAACAAATAAGAACCTTGCAACCAACACGATAAAGGGGTTGTCAATCCCTTCACGGCCACTTGCAAAAGTGAGATCTGATAGAGATGATAAAATAATATTTTTGGTATTTTTTATGATAAAGACTAAAAGTAAAGAAAGCAAAATAAACGGTAATAGAAATAACGGTAGATTAATATGATAGAAAATAGACCCCGGGGCCATAGGTTTCACTAGTGGCTTCTCTCAAGAGCATAAGTATTATGGTGGGTAGACAAATTACTGTCGAGCAATTGATAGAATTGAGCATAGTTATGAGAATATCTAGGTATGATCATGTATATAGGCATCACGTCGGTGACAAGTAGACCGACTCCTGCCTGCATCTACTACTATTACTCCACACATCAACTGCTATCCAGCATGCATCTAGAGTATTAAGTTCATAAGGACGGAGTAACGCTTTAAGCAAGATGACATGGTGTAGAGGGATAAACTCATGCAGTATGATATAAACCCCATATTTTTATCCTCGATGGCAACAATACAATACGTGTCGTTTCCCCTACTGTCACAGGGATCGAGCACCGCAAGATTGAACGTAAAGCTAAGCACTTCTCCCATTGCAAGAAAGATCAATCTAGTAGGCCAAACCAAACTGATAATTCGAAGAGACTTGCAAAGATAACCAATCATACATAAAAGAATTTAGAGAAGATTCAAATATTGTTCATAGATAATCTGGATCATAAACCCACAATTCGTCGGATCTCGACAAACACACCGCAAAAGAAGAGTTACGTCAAATAGATCTCCAAGCAAAACGAGGAGAACTTTGTATTGGGATCCAAAGAGAGAGAAGAAGCCATCTAGCTAATAACTATGGACCCGAAGGTCTGAGGTAAACTACTCACACATCATTAGAGAGGCTATGGTGTTGATGTAGAAGCCCTCCGTGATCAATGCCCCCTCCGGCGGAGCACCGGAAAAGGCCCCAAGATGGGATCTCACGGGTACAGAAGGTTGCGCGGTGGAATTAGGTTTTCGTGGTGCTCCTCGATGGTTTGGGGGTACGTAGGTATATATAGGAGGAAGAAGTAGGTCGGTGGAGCCACGAGGGCCCCACGAGGGTGGAGGGCGCGCCCAGGGGGGTAGGCGTGCCCCCTGCGTCGTGGCTTCCTCGTTGGTTGCTTGACGTCCACTCCAAGTCCTCTGGATCACGTTTGTTCAGAAAATCACATTCCCGAAGGTTTCATTCCGTTTGGACTCCGTTTGATATTCCTTTCCTTCGAAACACTGAAATAGGCAAAAAAACAGCAATTTGGGCTCGGCCTCCGGTTAATAGGTTAGTCCCAAAAATAATATATAAGTGTATAGATAAGCCCATTAAACATCCAAAACAGAATATATAATAGCATGGAACAATAAAAAATTATAGATACGCTGGAGACGTATCATCCCGCCGCGTGGCCATAGCACCAGAGAGGTCCCGCGGCGCCGCCGAAGCAGCACGGAGGTCCCGCCGCACCGTCGATGCAGTAGATTGGTCCGGCCGCGCCGCGGAAGCAGAAGAGATGTCCCGCCGCGCCGCGGATGCAGTAGAGATGTCCTCCCGCGCCGCGGTGGCCTAGGAAAATGTCTCACGGGCATGCGAGGACTCTTACAGGCACATGCATGCCCTCGTCCTTAGGCAGATGGATCAGATCTCCAGCTGGGTGAGGTTGCAGGATGACCTGAAAGCCTCGTTTGAACAGTCTACCGGTATCATCCGGCAACTAAATGAGAGCAATGCGAAGCTCCAGGCCGAGCGCGACCTGCTGAGGGCGAAGATCGTCGGAAGTGCGGAGCAGTAGGAGTGGACCACTGCCTTGTTGAAGAGGACCGGCGTCATCATCGAGAAACTTATGGACGAGAATGCCATGCTGCGCATCGAGCACAGAAGGCTGGTGGAGGAATCCGTGGATGCTCTCAAGCAGCATCTTGAGGACAAGAAAGAGCTCATCGCCGCTCGCCGTGGAGACTAGTTCCCGCGGCCTGCAGCAACACATCAAGAAAGTAGAGATCAGCGAGCCAGATCGTTGTCTTCCTTCTTCTTTTGCCCTTGTGTATTTCGGGCGTTGCCGCATGTGGCTTTTTTAAATTATGTTCCTAAATATGTAAGGCAATTATTATCCACTGTCATCGTCCTTATATTCATCATGCTTGCTATAAGTCGCAGTTGATGGTATATATGTCCGTCAGATCTTACATCAGGATCCGTGCGAAACTTTCTTTTCAGATTTTCATTTTTCTCTCTTAAATCTCAGTCCAGTGAGACATATAGCCACGCCGTAGAACAGGTGCTCGGGCACCATTAATGGAGACGTTGGGAGGGAGGTGCGTGGCGGGTAGCGGTCAGAGGGCTCTCCTCCCGATGAGCACGCGCAGGGGTCTGATCACACGCCTCCCGTACTCAAATAGCTACCCCGCACGGCACCTCCTAGCCAATAAAAAAAGGGGATGCGTGGCGGCACGTAATTGGTAAGTAGAACGGTTTTAATAATACTTGTGTTTCCGATTTGTAACGTGACAACACTTATTCCAAAATGACTTTGTTGATTGTTAATGTGTGCGCCTTCGCAAATCGGACAGAAAAATTACCACAACATGTTGGTGCCATGTCATGACACCATGCCAAGTTTCATGATTTTCAGGCGTGTTTTGGATTTACAGGAATTAAAAAACCAAGTTTCTCAATCTTTACGGCCAAGCCACGACACCCAGATGTTTGAATTTCATTCCCAAATCTTGCATAGGACCTAGAAATGCACCCAAGGACACACATGTGATTTTTCAAACAACTTTGGTGCACTGGAGCCTGTGCTTGTAGTTCAAATTTGAATTATGCACATTAAATGCACAGAAACTCAATTAATGTATAAAAAAGGCCAAACAAACCCAGAATAATTCCAAAATTTAGCATGATACTTCCATTTGGTCTAATCTGCCTATGTAAAAATATTAAGGTGGGAGAAGGCAGTGTACGTATGTCGTTTCGCACACGGAGGTGACACGTTCCCTCTCGGAACCACGAGCCTTTTTGAGGGAAGCTCCGGTTTGCAAGAAGCTTACACCAAAGTTTGTCCCAATTCGGCCAAAAAAATTACTGTAAGATGTTGGTGCCATGTCATGACACCATGCCAAGTTTCATGAATTTCAGGCGTGTTTTGGATTTATAGGAATTAAAATACCAAGTTTCTCAATCTTTCCGGCCGAACCACGACACCCAGATGTTTGAATTTCACTCCCATCTCTTGCATGGGACCTAGAAATTCACCCAAGGACACACATGTGATTTTCAAATAACTTTGGTGCACTGGAGCCTGTGCTTGTAGTTCAAATTTGAATTATGCACATTAAACGCGCAGAAACTCAATTAATGTATAAAAAGGGCAAACGAACCCGGAATAATTCCAAAATTTAGCACGATACTTCTATTTGGTCTAATCTGCCTGTGTAAAAAATTAAGACGGGAGAAGGCAGTGTACCTATGTCGTTTCACACACGGAGGTGACACGTTCCCACTCGGAACCACGAGCCTTCTTGAGGGAAGCTCCGGTTTGCAAGAAGCTTACACCAAACCTTGTCCCAATTCGGCCAAAAAAATTACCGCAACATGTTGGTGCCATGTCATGACCCCATGTCAAGTTTCATGGTTTTCAGGCATGTTTTGGATTTACAAGAATTAAAAAACCAAGCTTCTCAATCTTTCCAGCCGAGACATGACGCCCAAATGTTTGAATTTCACTCCCATCTCTTGCATGGGACCTAGAAATTCACCCAAGGACACACATGTGATTTTTCAACAACTTTGGTGCACTGGAGCATGTGCTTGTAGTTCAAATTTAAATTATGCACATTAAATGCACAGAAACTCAATTAATGTATAAAAAAGGCCAAACGAACCCGGAATAATTCCAAAATTTAGCACGATACTTCTATTTGGTGTAATATGCCTCTGTAAAAAAATTAAGGCGGGAGAAGGCAGTGTACGTATGTCGTTTCACACACGGAGGTGACACGTTCCCTGTCGGAACCACGAGCCTTCTTGAGGGAAGCTCCGGTTTGCAAGAAGCTTACACTAAAGCTTGTCCCAATTCGGCCAAAAAAATTACCGCAGCATGTTGGTGCCATGTCATGACACCATGCCAAGTTTCATGATTTTCAGGCGTGTTTTGGATTTACAGGAATAAAAAAACAAGTTTCTCAATCTTTCCGGCAGAGCCACGACGCCCAGATGTTTGAATTTCACTCCTATCTCTTGCATGGGACCTAAAAATTCACCCAAGGACACACATGTGATTTTTCAAACAACTTTGGTGCACTGGAGCATGTGCTTGTAGTTCAAATTTGAATTATGCATATTAAATGTGCAGAAACTCAATTAATGTATAAAAAAGGCCAAACGAACCCGGAATAATTCCAAAATTTAGCACGATACTTCTATTTGGTCTAATCTGCATGTGTAAAAAAATTAAGGCGGGAGAAGGCAATGTACGTATGTCATTTCGCACACGGAGGTGACACGTTCCCTCTCGGAACCACGAGCCTTCTTGAGGGAAGCTCCGGTTTGCAACAAGTTTACACCAAAGCTTGTCCCAATTCGGCCAAAAAATTTACCGCAGTATGTTGGTGCCATGTCATGACACCATGACAAGTTTCATGATTTTCAGGCGTGTTTTGGGTTTACAGGAATTAAAAAACCAAGTTTCTCAATCTTTTCGGCCGAGCCACGATGCCCAAATGTTTGAATTCCATTCCCATTTCTTGCATGGGACCTATAAATTCACCCAAAGACACACATGTGATTTTTCAACCAACTTTGGTGCACTGAAGTATGTGCTTGTAGTTCAAATTTGAATTATGCACATTAAATGCCCAGAAACTCAATTAATGTATAAAAAGGACAAATGAACCCGGAATAATTCCAAAATTTAGCACGATACTTCTATTTGGTCTAATCTACCAGTGTACAAAAATTCAGGCGGGAGAAGGCGGTGTACGTATGTCGTTTCGCACACGGAGGTGACACGTTCCCTCTCGGAACCAAGAGCCTTCTTTAGGGAAGCTCCGGTATGCAAGAAGCTTACACCAAAGCTTGTCCCAATTCGGCCAAAAAATCTACTGCAGCATGTTGGTGCCATGTCATGACACGATGCCAAGTTTCATGATTTTCAGCCGTGTTTTGGATTTACAGGAATTAGAAAGCCAAGTTTCTCAATCATTTCGGCCGAGCCACGACGCCCAGATGTTTGAATTCCATTCCCATTTCTTGCATGCGACCTATAAATTCACCCAAAGACACACATGTGATTTTTCAACAAACTTTGGTGCATTGGAGCATGTGCTTATAGTTCAAATTTGAATTATGCACATTAAATGCCCAAAAACTCAATTAATGCATAAAAATGCCAAACGAACCCGGAATTATTCCAAATTTAAACACGACACTCATGTACTAGTTGCATGTTCACTGTACGTAAATGTTCTAGCAATTCAAACACCATCCTTTCCCTCCGTAACACCATTTTTTCTTTCAAAACATAATGAAAAAATCAGGTATACCACAAACTGTTTACTAGAAAGAATCATGTGGGATGCGATATAAAATATCTTGGCGGACCGTCTTGTCTGGCTTACGCTGGAAGTTTCATCGTCTATAGTCCACCGCCCCCGCTTGAACCAAACTTGCGCGCCAGTTTCTCGCGGCACCGAGCGAATTTTTTTTGCCACCGCAGAAATATCTATCTCCCCGCCCCCTCCCTCCTACCAAAAGTCACATTTCCACCGTTCCTCCTTGCTTTCCAAGTTCAAACCTTCACTGCTGCTTACTGGCAGCTCAGCCTCCTCGCTGGCGACCCTTCTTCTTGCAGCGCCGCCTCCTTGCCAGCTACCCTTCTTCTTGCAGCACCGCCTCCTCGCCGGCGACCCTTCTTCTTGCAGCGCCGCCTCCTCGCCGGCGACCCTTTTTCTTGTTGCGCGGCCTCCTCGCCGCCGACCCTTCTTCTTGCTGTGCGGCCTCGTCGATATGGTAAGGTAATCCACACCCCACCCACACCATCCTCCTCCTTTTCCGTCCCACATGCCCCGACCGACGGAGCGACACCTTCCACCGAAATCACTGCCCCCTCCTCCAATTAAGCGCCGCCCACAACTCAGTAGCATGCGGCCGCACGCGCGAACAAGGTTGCTATGGCTGCCATGCGTGTCGACCGCCAGATCTTGGAGGAGCACCTCGTCTCCGAGGCCACCGTCGACACTGCCACGCGGTTGTCTACTTTAAAATACAGTTCGTGATGTTTTCTCGAGGCCACCGCCAGTGCCTTCCAGTGATTTGTCCTCTGTAATGTTAATATGCAATCTGATGTTTAGTTAACAGTTTGGTCCTCTGAAATGTAATGTTCAGTTAACACTTTGGTCCAACAATTGCTACATTTCGTAGTACTGTTCTCAAGCATTCCTTGTTTTGTTAACTGTCTTATCTTCTAGTACATGTTTCTATTCTGCAACGTCGTGCTCAGTTAACTATTTTAGTTCATTTGGTTTGCCGTCCATTTAATTGTTTGGTTCAGTTCTGCAATTTGATTTTCATTTGTTGTGGGTACAATTTTGTATTGTTATGCATGCGACACCAATCAAATTTGGTTGTACTCAATATATATTCTACTGATAGTATGGCAACTCTCAGTTAACCTGATCAAGATCTTGCTTATGTGTGTTGCAGGGAAACAATGGGAGACACT
The DNA here is from genome assembly GCF_002575655.3 of Aegilops tauschii subsp. strangulata. Taxonomy (NCBI): domain Eukaryota; kingdom Viridiplantae; phylum Streptophyta; class Magnoliopsida; order Poales; family Poaceae; genus Aegilops; species Aegilops tauschii. The sequence goes on along the minus strand of NC_053041.3, from coordinate 499,841,422 downwards.
GCAGTTTACCATCAAGGTTTGTTCAAGCAGGGTCCTTTGGCTAATAGCACATTATTGTGCAGTTGCAGGAATCATTCTAATATTTAGGTTTCTTACAATTTGGTCTTGCACATGTAGGTCCTGCTGTCAGAGGCTTAGACCCACTGTTCGACCCATTTTTCATATGGGGAAAGGAGATGTCCATGAATATCAGTCAAGTTAAGAAACTCAGAAAGATTGTTAGGATGAAGAAACTTGCGACGAATAACAGCAAGATCTTTGTTTGCACAATGAAGAAGACATCAGTCAACTATAGGATGGTACTAACTCTTTTACCTTGTTTTCACCCCTTGCGCCATTTCAAAATTTACAACAGCGATTTATGCATAGCTTTGTTTTCAGTACTTTTCAAAGCAGTTCACTAATGATTACCTCCCAAACCACCTGCGTGGTCAAGAGGCGAGGAAGGTATTCATTCAACACCCACGGTACAATATTGAAGTCTTGCTGAAGAGGATGAAGGTTGGGCGGGCAATTATCCATAGCCACTGGCCTAAACTTGCAAGGACATTCAACATCACTGAAGGCTCAATATTTGCCTTCCTCTTCTGCAGTTTCCCAGATGAGATTCATCTGTCTATTTACCGTGTATGATGCTACTTTCCAAAGGTTTTTGATGCTGCATGTGAAACTTGGTGCTGTTGTGTAATGGCATAACTGAGTGCCGAAGCTATCTGATGTAATTCGATTATGAAATCCTGGTTGCTTTTATATGGATATGAAATATCCGGCGTGTTTTATAAGAAATGTCAGTTTGATTAGTACATGGATTATCAATAATAGGCTAATTACCCTGCTTATTAGGGTTTTCTATTGCAGACGGTTACTCAGACAGCACCGTGGGCGATGAACTCAAACAACTCGCACGGTTTCTAGAAAGTAGGCGTGTTCGATCAACTAACAATCACACACGGCTTCCGACAGCGAACTATTTGTGTTAGGCCACCTTGCACAAACGTTTCCACATAAAGAACTGTGTGTGATATACATACATACGGAAATGCTTTTCTAGGATTCACCGTGTGGGATGTACATACCTACGAAAATGATTTTCTGGGATTCACCATGTGGGATGTACATACCTACGGAAATGATTTTCTGGGATTCACCGTGTGGGATGTACATACCTACGGAAATGATTGGGTTTCGATGCCTCGCCCGATCGCACACGGCCCCAGCCTGGGTCCCAGGAGGGCCTATCCCCGACGATTTCTGGGTCGTGTGGGAAGGACCCCCCCTATCGCCCACACTCACTTGGCGACGGTTCCAAATGTCGTCGCAGAAAGGGGTTAAAAACCGTTTGTTTAGCACATCGTTGTACCAGTGTACTAATCTTGGACGTGATGCCTATATAATGATCATTGCATGGATATCGTCATGATTGTTTGAAGTTCTATCAATTGCCCAATGATGGTAGCTAGAACTACGTCAGTATTTCCCTGGAGAGGGAGGGATGATGTAGCACAACGACGGTAGGTATTTCCCCAGTTATGAAACCAAGGTATCGAACCAGTAGGAGAACCAAGCAACACAACGTAAGCAGCACCTGCACACAAACAACAACACCTCGCAACCCGACGTGTTAAAGGGGTTGTCGATCCCTTCCGGGGTACGACGCCTCAAGATAGGCAAACAGACATGAGGTAAATTGTATTAGATTGATAGATCGAACACAAAATAAAATACATAAATATAAAACGCAGCAAGGTATTTTTTTATTTTTTGGTTTAATAGATTTGAATAAAAACGCAAAGGAAAAGTAGATCGCAAGGCAAATATATGAGAAAGAAGATCCGGGGGCCGTAGGTTTCACTAGTGGCTTCTCTCGAGAAAAATAGCAAACGGTGGGTAAACAAATTAGTGTTGGGAAATTGATAGAACTTCAAATAATTATGACGATATCCATGCAATGATCATTACATAGGCATCACGTCCAAGATTAGTAGACCGACTCCTGCCTGCATCTACTACTATTACTCCACACATCGACCGCTATCCAGCATGCATCTAGTGTATTAAGTTCATGGAAAAACGGAGTAATGCAATGAGAACGATGATATGATGTAGACAAGATCCGTTTATCTATATGGCGGTAGATATAGATCTCGTCTTTTTATCCTTAGTAGCAACGATACATATGTGGCGGTTCCCTTTCTGTCACTGGGATCAAGCACCGTAAGATCAAACCCACTACCGGGCACCTCTTCCCATTGCAAGATAAATAGATCAAGTTGGCCAGACAAAACCCAAATATCGGAGAAGAAATAAGAGGCTATGAGAGATCATGCATATAAGAGATCATAGAAACTCAAATAACTTTCATGGATATAAAAAGATATAACTGATCATAAACTCAAAGTTCATCAGATTCCAACAAACACACCGCAAAAGAGACATCATATGGATCTCCAAGAGACCATTGCATTGAGAATTCAGCGAGAGAGAGAAAGCCATCTAGCTACTAAATACGGACCCGAAGGTCTACAAAGAACTACTCATGCATCATCGGAGAGGCACCAATGGAAGTGGTGAACCCCTCCGTGAGGGTGTCTAGATTGGATCTGGTATTTTTGCGGTATTTATAGAGCAAAGAGGCGGTCCGGGGGCACCCGAGGTGGGCAACCCACCAGCACGCGCCTGGGCCTCCTAGCGCGCCCTGGTGGGTTGTGCCCCCCTTGGGGCACCCCCAGGTGCAACTAGGGCCCATTGCCTTCCTTCTGGCCCATAAAAAATCATCGTGGAGTTTCGTGGCATTTGGACTCCGTTTGGTATTGATTTCCTGCGATGTAAAAAACATGGAAAAACGGCAACTGGCACTTGGCACTATGTCAATAGGTTAGTACCAAAAAATAATATAAAATGACTATAAAATGATTATAAAGCATCCAAGATTGATAATAAAACAACATGGAACAATCAAAAACTATAGATACGTTGGAGACGTATCAGCATCCCCAAGCTTAACTCCTAGTCGTCCTCGAGTAGGTAAGTGATAAAAACAGAATTTTTGATGTGGAGTGCTGTTTATCAAGTCATATCATATTCTTTTCTTTATAGCATGGACATTTGGACTTTTATGTGATTCAAAGCAATAGTCTAGTTTTGACATCATAATTTAGATACTCAAGCATATCAACAAGCAACCATGTCTTTCAAAATATCAATGCTAAAATAAGTTATCCCTAGCCCATCATGCTCAAACATTGATCCATTCATGAAACACACTCGAATATTAACTACAACCAATACTTGAGCACGATCATATTGCCTCCTAGTTGGTGCTTTTGTAAGAGAAGATGGAGACTCAAATTCAAAATAAAAATTGTATAAAGTAAAAGAAAGGCCCTTCGCAGAGGGATGTAGGGATTTGTAGAGGTGCCATAGCTCAAAGCGAAAAATTAGAGATAAAAACATTTTGGGAGGTGTATCCATCCCACCAACGAAAACGACGTAGAGCTACGAACACTTTCCATGCTAGATATGCCATAGGCGGTTCCCAAACAGAAAATAAAGTTTATTCTTTTTCCACCATTCTTTCACTTTCCATGGCTAGCCGTATCCATGGGTGCCCTCCATACCAACACTTTCCAAGGAATTTATTATTTGATAACATAAAGTAAATTCATTTTTGCATTTCAGGACTGGGCATCCCTAAAACCATTTCCTTACTCTCGTGCAATGACAAGTGAATAAACACTCATCGTGAGAATAGCACATCCAGCATGGAAAATATTAGCCACACATTACCGTTCCGCGAGCGAAACAAACACACAAAAGAGAAGTTTATTTTGAAAATTAGAGATGGCACATGCAAATTTGCGTAGAACGGCAAAAGAATACCGCATATAGGTAGATATAGTGAACTCATGTGGCAAAACTGGTTTAAAGGATTTTGGATGCACAAGTAGAGGTCATACTTAGTGCAAAATGAAGGCTAGCAAAAAGATTGAGAAGCGACCAACCAAGAAACGAATAATCTCATAAGCAAGCATTAAGCATAATTAACACCGAATAATGCATCATAAGTAGGATATAATTTTCATTGCATGATTATTGACTTTCGTGCATGGATAGGGAACCACAAACCTTAACACCAATATTCTTACTAAAGCACAATTACTCATCAATATAACTCACATATCACATCTTTATATCTCAAAACTATTACTAAGAATCAAGTTTATTTTGTCCAATGATCTTCATGAAATTTTTCTTTATCCTTCTTGGATATCTATCCCTTTGGGACTAATTTTCATGTGTTGCTTTTCATAAGCTCAAACAAATATAAGTAATGATCATGAGCATAACAAATTTTTCTTTCTCCCAAAATAATTTAAGTGAAGCAAGAGAGAATTTCCTCAAACTTTTACTAACTCTAAAATAAATCTAAGTGAAGCAAGAGAGCATTTCTTTAAAAATAACAAAGCACACCATGCTAAAAAAGATATAAGTGAAGCACTAGAGCAAGTCCTAGCTCATAAAAGATTTAAGTGAAGCATAGAGAGCAATTCTAACAAGTCATGACATAATTTTGGCTCTCTCAAATAGGTGTGTCCAGCAAGGATTGATTACTTAAAACACAAAATAAAACAAGCAAAGACACATATCATACAAGACGCTCCAAGCAAAACACATATCATGTGACGAATAAAAATATAGCCTCGAGTAAAATACCGATAGTTGTTGGAAGAAAGCGGGGATGCCACTCGGAGGCATCCCCAAGCTTAGTTGGTTGATCATACTTGTATAATAGCTTGCGATGCCGTCTCTTACATACTTCCTTCATCCATCGTAAGATAACTCAAAACTTGAAAACTTCAATCACACAAAACTCAACAAAACCTTTGTGAGATCCGTTAGTGCAAGAAAAATAAATCACTACTACAAGTGCTGTATCAAACCAATTCATATTTTGTTTTTGTATTATATCTACTGTATTCCAACTTTTCTATGGCAAAAACTCATCAAAGAAAACCATAGAGCCATCAAAATAAGCACACAACACAAAGAAAGCAGAATCTGTCAAAACAGAACAGTCTGTAGTAATCTGACTTGTTCGAATAGTTCTGGAACTCCAAAAATTCTACCAAAATAGGACGACCAGGGTAATTTGTATATTAATCTTCTGCAAAAATAATCAGGGCAAAATCTCTTTTCTGTGATTTATGAAAATTATTTTCGTGAGCACAAAGTTTCTGTCTTTTTCAGTAAGATCAAACAACTATCACCCAAGAAGATCCTATAGGCTTTACTTGGCACAAACACTAATTAAAACATAAAAAGCACAATCATACCAGTAGCATAACTGTGTAAACACTCAAGAACAGAAACAAAAAGCAAAAATAAATTTTATTCATTGGGTTGCCTCCCAACAAGCGGTATAGTTTTACGCCCTTAGCTAGGCATAAGGCAAGGATCTAAGTTTTGTAATCCTTCTTCTTCTTATTTTCCTTGGGGGTATTTTTATCAGGTGGTTTTGTAAACACAACATAAAACATATTATCCATAGAAACTTTAGCATCCCTTAGTTGGTTTTCAGCATAACCCCTTTGATTTCCCGCAACAATCCAAGAATAGTGTTGATTAATATTATTAAAAACTTGTTGGATTATTTCTAGAACGGGGACGTCCTTTTTAAGATTCTCATCAAGGATCTTATTATCCCCAAGCAAATGCCTTAGTGCATAGTCACTATTGTAAAGAACTAGCAAAGTGGCCCGCTCGATGCGCGGGCTAGAAGTTTATAGAGTTGATTGGAGATCACATGATTTTCATTTATCCATTTATCCAAAGAAAATTTGGAATTAAATTTGATGCCATTTTGAAATATAAGAATCTATGTATATTTTATGTTTTGTATGTTTGAGCTTTTACTGATATATAAATATATGGGTTACCCCTTCATCATTTACGTTTTAGTTAAGCATGACGGACCAATCAGCTCTGTTGTGCAAAATATATTTGTATATTTTCTGTATTTTTGTAATGTTGCTTAGTTATACTTTTTTATGAACACAAATTTAATAGTTCTCATTGTTTTTGTGTTGGTAGGCATATATAGATTTTCCAATATTGCGTAAGATTGGTAGGTATTTCTTTCGATATATAGTGATTTTTGTACTGTAAGTGATTTTGTTTTGATTCGGTATAAAAAGTTAGAGTGTATTTATATATTATACATATCCACTTAAAACTTTCTTTGTAGATATTTGTTTCAATGGTCATTGGATGCAGTTAACTTAAGACACGTGCACACAAATTAAAATATAGTTGTACGTAGTCTAACTAATTTCGTTGTTCCTCGTGTAGCATCACTTGTTGGTTGCACTATATAACAAACCTTGCTTTGGAACTTGTCTTATCGACAGTAATCCCATTTCAGTGAAATAAAACTCACTTTTACGCTCAGAGGTGCCAATGGTGGCTTGTATTTTCACGTTGGCATAGTTTGGTTTGGGATTGTTCACTCTTTGGAAAAAGGAAAGTCGCCCACAGTATTTTTATTAAATGTGTTTTAGCAATACTGTATTTTTGTTAGAAAAATAATCACTGTGCACACTTACAATATACATCTACACAACGTTATTGGTTTTATATGGGTCCCATCATGCTAGCTGTTCGCGTTCCCTATCATGTTGTAAATAAAAGGTAAATTTTTCTGCTGGTTGAATATTATGGGATTTTTTTGAGGTAGAATATTCTGGTATTTATATGAATTTTGATTTTGCTAACCACATATACCATGCGGTAGAATATTCTGGTATTTAGCCAAACAGGCTGACAAAGCGACCACACATCCTTTTTACTACAACCCCCCAAACGTATCTTCTTCCACGTCCACACTTTTACACAGTCGCAAGTTGCTCTTGCCAGATCCCCTTTCTCTCTTCCTCATTCTCTCCGCTCACTCCAAAATTGCTGCCGCCGGATAGCTGTCGTCAGCTTGCTTCCTTGGTTCGGTGCCATCAGCTTGCTCGTCCTCACCTGCGGCCACCCCCGCAGCTCGATTCGCTAGTGCGGCCATAGGATGAACTTCAACGGCGGCTGGTTTGTCTCCACGTACGCCTCTTCGGTCTAGGCTGGTAAACAGCGATGGAGGGGTAGCAGGGCCCAAGGTGGAGCTGCGCAAGGGAGTAGGCGAGATCATCCATCTGCACGGTGTTGTTGCTCTCGACGTCCGTGCAGGTGATGTGGGCATGGATTTCGCCTCGCAACCAGCTTTGATCCATCTTTAGTATGAGGATGGTGGAGACGTTTTCTGCCCCTAGAGCGCCAGCGAAACGCATCCTCCACATCGGCGACATTCTTCGAAGTTCGAAGGTCCCCTTTTCCCTTTTCCTGACTGTCATATATTTATTTTTTTCATAACCATGTCCTTTGTTTCTGCGATTGAATATAACGTAATTAAGGAAATGCCTGTTTAGTGAAAAGTGTTTCTTCACTTTTCCTTGAAATCTTGAAAAAGCATGTGATTTTTTAAGGGCTCCATAGGTGTTGAATGAGGTAGATAATAATTAGTGAGTGAAATTGGAAAGAATGTAAGCATATGTCCACGCAGACATGATAACCGAATTGGAGGTGCTTTTGCCATCGACATGCATGTAGGGGATTGGTGGGGACAATGTTGCCCCCAAGTTCCTACTCGGACACGTCGTCACTGTCCAAAAGCGAGGCAGGCCAAAAATTTGTCTTCGTCGTCGACAGAGGCAACCTGGCTTGGTCATTGAATATTTTCACCCACATGTCCTCCTTCCTCTTATCCTTTTTTTTTCTTTGTATGATTGAACTAATATAATTAAAGAAGGTATTGCTTTTCAGTGACTAACGTTCCTGTTTATGTTTTTTATACCATCATCTATACTGGTTGCCCTTGATTTTCTTTCGATTGACTTATGGTAAAGGTACTAAATGATGATAGTAAGTTATGAATGCAAAATACAGAGTATAGCGTAGTGCTAATATGTTTATGCCCCCTCCACTTTTTTTCCGGGCTTGGGACGATATTGGCAGTGTCAGGCCCCTCTACCCCTATTAATATTCAGCAAACTTAAGAAATAATTAGTATATTTATGGTTAGCTATAATTTAAATATTTTCGAAAGATAAATTAAGATTTAAAAGTAAATTTGAAAATAGGTCTGATCGCGTTGTACATATAATATGTAACAACTGTGCATATGTCAATTCACTGGCTTCTTCACACATCCATCCAGTGTGTAAATTTGGCGATTCCTACTCTTTCTTTCGTTGCAATCTTTGTTAAATCTGTAGGATCTGAAAAGATGACTTGCTGCTCATTTTCCAAGTGGAAAGGCAATCTTTCGACGTAGGGATCTCTGAAGTGCAATTCAAATTGAACTATTTTCCAACAATTAGCACTGTGGCTTGGTCATCACCTTTATTTATGTATTAAAAAAGGTATTTTATTGATAGGGATCTGTTGCACACCTCTACATTTATATGTGCTTGATATTTGACCAGTAGATATCTGTTGAATGGGACTACAGCAGAATTGATGTGCAAGGCATATGCAACATAATGTTGCTTCCTGTGCATCATTAGTGGTAAAGTTTAGAACCAAAGGGATGATAACACACATAAGGTAAAACTTGTGAAGATTTTTTTACTTGAAGTTGATCAAAGGTTGTCCTTTTTGTGTGGCTGTGTATTGTGGGGCATCCCCATTATGATCGAAGACTGTTTATTTATCTTTTCTTGCAGTTTCATTCTACTTTCCAATCTTGCTGTTTTGTTGATTGTCTGGATTTGCAACAATAAGATAATAATTTTAAATATTGTTTTCTTGTCCAAGCAAAAATCAATTAGGAACCTCTTGTGCCTAACTGGAATTGTTGTCTTTTTAGTTGTAACATTCTTGTGATACCACATATAAAAGAATCACGATTAGTAACGGATCACCTTGTTGGATTGCATATTTGATTTGTTTTAACCACCTTTTACATGTTTCTCAAATTCCTTGGTATGTGGCCCACCATTTCTTGTCATTGTTTATTCCTGCACAATAGAGAATGCAAATATAAAGTTCAAGAGGATGATATTATAATATTATTACAGACAGTGGTAGACCTGAATTTGTGTTTTTTTGGGGTGATGGATGACTACAAAGATCAATGGCGATGCACCTGCTGGTCTTTGGACAGGGGAGTATCTTGCTCCGCCGCTTAAGACCTGGGCTGGCCAACCCTGCTCGTCCCAATGGTTGGTCCACCACAGGTTGCGGATTAATGCTCAAGTTTGTGAAGATTCATTATTTTTATTACTTTTTGCTTTACTTTTCTCATTATTTTTATGCCATCTGTACTTGATTAATGAGGTACTTTATTAGACATAATTACTGTGGTACTCAATTCAAATATTATGTGACCATTATCTGATCTACAAACTGTAAGTAGATACCATACTGCAGTACTCTTACCCTTTGCTTCTTAATAGACTTCAAACCTATGGAGGCCATTCCACAATCCCAGATTATAGTAGAGGAGCACGCTATAATTCTGTGAGATGGTACTTACTAAAGATGGTCTGATCTCTTGACGTAGCAGATTACGATTGAGGATAGTCAACATGAGATTGGGGGGCTTGTGACCGATGCAGGAAGACAATGCTGAAGTGCCACTTGTTGGAGGAAGTTGACATCGAAGTGTTGTTTGCTGGAGGAAGATGATGTAATAAGGGTACTCTTCTGAAATCTAAAGGACAATGAACTTTTGAGATGGTCGAACCATTGCCTGGGGAAGGTATTTTAGGGATGGCTGAGTTGACCACGCTTGCTCGATGGAAAGAGATGTTACTTGGATGCGGAGAGATTTTATATATGTACGTGAACGTGAGATTTTGTTTCTGCTTGGAGAGATTGTATCTCTGTACAATATTGGTAGAGTTTGGTTATGTTTGGAGAGATTGTATCTTTGCATAGGATTGTGAGAGTTTGGTCATTGCGTCCTGTACATGATCGTTTGACTTTTTCTGGGACCATGAGAGTGTATATTTTTAAACGTGTAATGATCAGCTTTTTTTTATGGCTATGTATTTTGAGTACATTTTTAACGTGTGATTTTTTATGGCTATGTATTTTGAGTACATTTTTAACGTGTGATTTTTTATGGCCCTTTTTTTTATGGCCGTGTATTTTTAAACACGTGTCGATCAGTTTTTTTAATTGTGGCATGGCTGTGACTTTTTTAATTCATGGGATGGTTCAATAGAATCCAGAGATTGTTTGTGATGGTACGGAGGGCATGGGTCCACCTGGTTAATGAAGATCTAACCATTCTGATTTCTTCGATGGTATTAGGCCCACTGAATTAAAGACCAGATGTCTCTAATTATTGTAGTAATTTCTAGGGTAATTATTTTTTTATGGTGAACCCGTCAAGTACTTTTTATATATAAATAGATTTCATCTATCACGGGCTTTTCACGATTCATACCATAAAAATCAAAGATTTCCCTAGCTTCCCGAATTATGTAGTCAAACTCGTTCATAAGAACGGGAGTGGCCAACTTTTTGGCTCTAGGATTCTTTATTTTGGGAGGCTAAAAAAAATCTTTGCAAAGTAGGATGAGTGCGGATAAATTTACTTTCAAATTTTAGAACTAGTGTTGAAATAACATCCGCATAAGATCTAGTAGTTTAAAGTATAAGGGCATCATCAAGACTCAGATTTCCAACACAATTGAAAAATTCTTGGATACGTTCTTTTCCCATAACGTTCCCTTGCCCCAAGATAAAAGTTTTAGCATCCAGATGGCCTGTACATCCAATCTTAGGAGTCAGGCCATCATCTGTTGGTGCCATACCGAAATCACTCATGATTGCAAGCAAGGAATAGATCTGACGAGAAAATGACGAACGGAAAAAGAGAGGCGAATAAAACGGCAAATTTTTGTGAAGTGGGGGAGAGGAAAACGAGAGGCAAATGGCAAATAATGTAAATTGCAAGGAAATGAGATTTGTGATTAGGAACCTGGTTGTGTTGAAGATCCTCCACGGCAACGGCGCCAGAAATTCTCCTTGATGGTAGCTGGAACTACGTCGGTATTTCCCTGGAGAAGGAGGGATGATGTAGCACAGCGACGGTAGGTATTTCCCTCAGTTATGAAACCAAGGTATCGAACCAGTAGGAGAACCAAGCAACACAACATAAGCAACACCTGCACACAACAAACAACACCTCGCAACCCGACGTGTTAAAGAGGTTGTCAATCCCTTCCGGGGTACGGCGCCTCAAGATAGGCAAACGAACGTGAGGTAAATTGTAGTAGATTGATAGATCGAACACCAAATAAAATAAATAAAGATAAAACACAGCAAGGTATTTTATTTTTATTTTTTTGGTTTAATAGATCTGAATAAAACGCAAAGGAAAAGTAGATCGCAAGGCAAATATATGAGAAAGAAGACCCCCCGGGGGGTAGGTTTCACTAGTGGCTTCTCTCGAGAAAAATAGCAAACGGTGGGTAAACAAATTACTGTTGGGCAATTGATAGAACTTCAAATAATTATGACGATATCCAGGCAATGGTCATTACATAGGCATCACGTCCAAGATTAGTAGACCGACTCCTGCCTGCATCTACTACTATTACTCCACACATCGACCGCTATCCAGCATGCATCTAGTGTATTAAGTTCATGGAAAAACGGAGTAATGCAATAAGAACGATGACATGATGTAGACAAGATCCGTTTATCTATATGGCGGTAGATATAGATCTCATCTTTTTATCCTTAGTTGCAACGATACATACGTGTCGGTTCCCTTTCTGTCACTGGGATCAAGCACCGTAAGATCGAACTCACTACCGGGCACCTCTTCCCATTGCAAGATAAATAGACCAAGTTGGCCAGACAAAACCCAAATATCGGAGAAGAAATATGAGGCTATAAGAGATCATGCATATAAGAGATCAAAGAAACTCAAATAACTTTAATGGATATAAAAAGATATAACTGATCATAAACTCGATGTTCATCAGATCCCAACAAGCACACCGCAAAAGAGTTACATCATATGGATCTCCAAGAGACCATTGTATTGAGAATTCAGCGAGAGAGAGAGAGAGAGAGAGAGAGAGAGAGAGAGAGAGAGAGAGAGAGAGAAAGACATCTAGCTACTAACTACGGACCCGAAGATCTACAAAGAACTACTCACGCATCATCAGAGAGTCACCAATGGAAGTGGTCAACCCCTTCGTGATGGTATCTAGATTGAATCTGGTGGTTCTGGACTCTGCGGTGGCTGGATGAATATTTCGTCGATGCTTCTAGGGTTCTGGTATTTTTGGGGTATTTATAGAGCAAAGAGGCGGTCCGGGGCACCCGAGGTGGGCACAACCCACCAAGGCGTGCCTGGGCCTCCTGGCGTGCCCTGGTGGGTTGTGCCCCCCCTCGGGGCACCCCCCAGGTGCAACCAGGGCCCATTGACTCTCTTTCTCATATTATTTGCCTTCGCGGTCTACTTTTTCTTTGCTTTTATTTTCAGATCTATTAAACCAAAAATACAAAAATACCTTGCTGTAATTTATTCTTATTTATTTTGTTTGGCGTTCGATCTATCAATCTACTACAATTTATTTCACGTCCGTTTTCCTATCTTGGGGCGCCGCTACCCGAAAGGGATTGACAACCCCTTTCACACGCCGGGTTGCGAGTATTTGTTATTTGTGTGTAGGGGCTGTTTACGTTGTGTTGCTTGGTTCTCCTACTGGTTCGATAACCTTGGTCTCATAACTGAGGGAAATACCTACCGCCGTTGTGCTGCATCATCCCTTCCTCTTTGGGGAAATACCGACGTAGCTTCAAGCCGCATCAACTATCACCGCCCACAACTCTTTGTGTTCTAGTCGTGCATATCATCTACGCATAGACCTGGCTCATGATGCCACTTGTTGGGGATATAGCTCCGAGGTATGACCCGACCAGGAGGAGCTGGGTTATACCGTTGGCGACTTAATGTAAAGAAGGCCCAGGGGGTCCAAGCAGATAAGATAAGGATGGCGGTTCTTAAGGCAAGCTTATTGGAGTCCCAAGACCCGGAGGTGATTTCAAGACACGAAGGTGTGAACCGTTCAAAGTTAACTTGTTCTATAAGGTATGTTTAGTTAGAAACCGAGCCGGTCACATTGTGTGAGCCGGCCGGGACTCTGTAAGCCCCGGACATCGACCTGTATATAAAGGTGAGATCCGACGGCGGGTTAGGTTAAGAAAACAACCAATCGAGAACTAGGTCAAGCGTATTCGCTCCCTTGTAATCGAAACTCAAGCGACACAACTAGAAGCAGGACGTAGGCTTTTCCCTCATTGAGAGGGGCCGAACCTGGATAAAACTCCTTGTGTCCTTTGTCCCGTTCAACCCCTTCAAGCCAAACTAGTTGTGATGGCTCCACACCTAAGTCCTTTTGCTAGGACATCTGCCGTGACAAATCCACGATAGTTGGCGCCCACCGTGGGGCCAGCGCACGTTGTTTTCGATTTCTTGAACGACAGCTTCTCAGGGATCAAGGGATACACCATGGGCCGGATGACCAATAGCCGCCGCGGCAAGATCTACATCGACGACGCCGGCTGGGGTCCCGAGGCCGATGCGATCAAGTACGGGTACCGGGTCCCCTTCGGCAGAATGCACGTCTTCCTCGGCAAGATCGGCAGTCAGAGCCTGGGCCGGACGTCTGCACCGACAGCATAGAGACGGCTCGCGCGCGTGACCCGCCAAGGTTCGACCCGCTGTGAAGCACGCTTTTGTTGGTTTTATTCATGGGGTGGATCTCGAGGAAGGATCTATGTCCAGTGGAGAGACATCCATCTATTCTGGTGATGAGTCCTCAACCGGCGAAACCGGGTCAATCTATCGACTGCAAGACGACGGTCTTGGGGGCTATTCCGACGGTGACAGTATTTCGGACCCCTATGAGCGGCCGGCCAGGGCTGCTATCTTCATGGCCGGTACGCAACATGTGCTTAATTCATCAACTGCTGCAGCTATGACCTCTAGTTCAACGGTTGCTGCGATGGCCGGGGCAAGTGGCCCTATGCGCCCGCTGGCTCAGGTCTTATCCGAGCTCTTGGATGCTTTGGCAACTCTATTAGCTACAGAGGTAACCCCGGCGACTCAAGCACAGCATAAGGTGGAAGTTGCGAAAGTACGGGATGAAGTAGCTCAGGCTAAGGAGTTGCTTAATGCTGAGAATGCTAGGATGGCAACAGAGCGAGCTACGTTAGAGGCCGAGTCACAATGGATTCAAGCAGAAACTTTCCGGTTGAACTTGGATCAGAATGCTTCAAATGTTGTTCTTCGAAGGAGGCACCAGAGCCATCTACCTTTGGAGTTTGAGGCAAGGAATCTTTTCAATACAGCTGGGGCAGGACCAAGTAACCTGCCTGTCGGCGTTCTGGGAACGGGGGTCCCCAGACTTGCCTGCCTGCGGCCCACAGCGTGGCCAAGAAGCAGGCCGTACGACCCATCTTCGTCAACAAGGCACCCAAGACCCTAGCGAGGGTCCAAGCCTCGCGAGGCGGACAACGCAAGACCTCCTCTGGAGTGGCCTAGCCAGGCAGGCTCACGAGGAGCGGAGATATCAAGGCAAGGCAAACCTCATGAGGCCCTCGTGACGTGAGCCATGACGAATAGTACCAGGCGGATGCCAAGCGGGCACCAGTGCGCACAGCGTCCCTATTTCCTCTTCGGTGCTAAGGAGCCCAGCGCAGGCGAAGAGTACCGAGGCATCAGGCAAAGGTTGCCATATTGGTGCAACGAGACCAAGACCAGGAGGACGGCAAGGCGGAGGTCATCGTGGAGCCCAAGACGGCGTCACCCCAGAGCTTTTCGCAGGCGAAGACCGATTTTGTCAGGATAGCTTGTACTAGCTGCCCCCTTCAAATTTGCCCGCCGTTGTTGGCTCCCTTCCTGCTCGATATTTGGGAAGAGGACCAAGGCCTCTATAAATAGGACTAGCCACCACAGTAGGAGGCAACTGATCCCGAACTGGTTCAGATCATCCTCAACTACACAAGCACAAGAACACCCTAACCTCAGGAGGCTGTTCTTCCCTTGTACTGTTCATCATCAGCCAAAGAGGCAATCCACCAGCACCACACTGGAGTAGGGTATTACACCACAACGGTGGCCCGAACCAGTATAAACCTCGTGTCTTTCTGTGTTGCGAGTTCATCGAGTTCGTCCGCGAGATCTTAGCGAGCTAGAGCGTAGATCGGTAGGAGGGAGAGACTTCGCGCGCACCCCAGTGTTCGAACCTTAAGGGTTTGCCGGAACCCCACATCCGACATTTGGCGCGCCAGGTAGGGGTGCGCCGGAGCTCCTCTCCACCAACCTGTGCCCCGTGCCGCCGCGCTTCGCTCCCATGGCAGGTGCGCCGCCACCCGCCTCTGCGACCGACACCAGCAGCAGGGAGTCTGGGTACCGAGCCCTGGCCCCCGCCCTGCGGCGAGTGCAGTGGCCAGCCAAGTTCAAGCCAGAGATGCCGCCGCGTTACGACGGCGCGGCAGACCCGGCGCTGTTCCTGCAGGCGTACGAGGAGGCCGTCCTCGATGCCAGAGGCGACGGCAAGATCATGGCCAACTGGTTCCCCATGGCCCTCGCCGGCGAGCCATGCGCCTGGCTGCTCAACCTCCCGGGGTCCACAGTGGCGTCCTGGGAGGAACTCCGCAACCTCTTCACCGCGCGCTACGCCGTGCTGGCGCACCACGCAGTCGCGGCGCTGCTGGGTGGCTCTCAAGCACCGCCTTCAGATCGCCACTTCAAGCCTTTCTTCCGTCAGATTGGGGCAGCCTCCAAGCGCCCGGGGGCTCCGCCGGGTTGGGCTGCGCTGGAGGCCGACCTCACCTTCGACTCAGAAGACCACCCCGGCTCCACCGCCGGCTCTGGCATACTCCCAATGCTCTGCACGCCTACCATCTGCAACGTGGCCGTCACCAAGACCCTCATCGACGGCGGTGCCGGCCTCAACTTGCTCTCCATAGAAGCCTTCAGCCACCTCCACGTGCCGCCCGAGCGGCTCAACCTCAGCAAGCCTTTTTCGGGAGTGGGTGGTGGAGCTGCCCACTCTCTGGGGCAGATCCGCCTCCCCGTCACCTTCGGCACGCGCGACAACTACCGCACTGAGCTGGTGGACTTCGACATCGCCCGCATCGGTCTCCCGTACAATGCCATACTCGGGTACCCGGCTCTTACTCAGTTCATGGCGGGGACTCACCCGGCCTACAACCTCATGAAGATGCCAGGGAGCAAGGGCGTCCTCACCATCAAGGGGGACACTAAGGAGGCAGTGAGGGCGCTCAGGCTCACCTTCAAGACCGCGGCAGCAGCGCAGCCAGCCGGCATCAGTACGTCCGAGGCCAAGGAGACCGCGCCCGCCAAGAAGAAGCAGTTGTTCACCCAAGACAAGGCGGAGACCAAGCAGGTGCCGGTTGACGAGGACGGGTCTTCAGGAGCCACCTTTACCATAGGAACCAGCCTTGACCCGGGACAAGAAGAAGGTTTGGTGAGGTTTTTGCGCGCAAACAAGGACATATTCCAGTGGGAGCCCAATCAGCTGGTAGGGGTCCCGAGAGAGGTGATCCAGCATCATCTAAGGGTGTGCTCCAACATGCGCCCCGTGAAGCAGCGAGCGAGACGACAGTCCACTGAGAAGCAGGCCTTCATCGTCCAAGAGACACGCAAGCTGGAGGCGGCTGGTACCATTCGAGAAGTTCGATACCCTGATTGGCTGGCCAACCCCGTCGTAGTACCGAAGAAAGGTGGGAAGGAACGGATGTGCGTCGACTTCACCAACCTTAACAAAGCTTGCGCCCAAGATCCGTTCCCCCTTCCGCGCATCGATCAAATCGTCGACTCCACCGCCGAGTGCGACTTGCTATGTTTCCTGGATGCGTTCTCTGGATACAATCAAATCAAGATGGCGGTGGAGGATGTGGAGAAGACGGCCTTCCTGACACCATGTGGGCTGTACTGCTACACCTGCATGCCCTTCGGCCTACGCAACGCGGGTGCAACCTTTCAGCGGCTGATGCACATCGCCTTGGGGCGGCAGCTCGGCAGGAACACAGAGGCCTACGTTGATGACATAGTGGTCAAATCTCGCGAGGCGAGGACGTTGATTCAAGACTTGGAGGAGACCTTTGAGAGCTTGCGTCGGGTGAACTTGAGGCTTAACCCGGAGAAGTGCGTGTTTGGCGTCCCCTCCGGCAAGCTACTAGGGTTCCTTATATCCCACAGAGGGATCGAGGCGAACCCAGAGAAGATCAAGGCCATCGAAGACATGAGCCCACCACAGACCCTCAAGGAGATGCAAAAGCTAGCAGGGCGGGTGACCGCGTTAGGGCGTTTCATCTCCAAGCTAGGCGAGCGCGCCTTACCCTTCTTTAAGCTCATGAAGAAGAAGGGCCCCTTCGAGTGGACCCCGGAGGCCGACCGAGCCTTCCAAGACCTCAAGAAATACCTCACCAGCCCCCCGGTGATGGTGGCACCACGGCCTCTCGAGCCTCTGGTACTCTACCTTGCCGCCACCCCGTACTCCGCCAGCGCGGCGCTGGTGGCGGTTTGGGAGGAGCGCCAAGGCAAGATGCACCAAGCCAGAGCTGATGCAGCGCAGGGTCAGGAAGGCGCAGCAGAGCCATCAGCGGCGGAAGACCAAGCTCAGCAGGGCAACATCGCAGAAGCTCCTGAGGATGGTCAGGTCTCAGGAAACCCTCCACC
The DNA here is from genome assembly GCF_002575655.3 of Aegilops tauschii subsp. strangulata. Lineage (NCBI taxonomy): Eukaryota > Viridiplantae > Streptophyta > Magnoliopsida > Poales > Poaceae > Aegilops > Aegilops tauschii. The sequence goes on along the minus strand of NC_053041.3, from coordinate 499,823,649 downwards.
TCAGGATATGCCACAATCTCCGCAGGACCCGAGCCTCAACAGTGTGCCAGCCCTCGTCGAGCACCTGGTGTACTTCGTTAGCACCGTACTGCGGGACGCGAGGGCACGCTACCCCATGCCGCAAAAGCTCCTGCTCGCACTCTTGGTGACCTCGCGCAAGCTGCGACACTACTTCCAGGGCCACCCCATCAAGGTCGTCTCATCTTACCCATTGGAGAGGGTACTCAGGAGCCCAAACTCAGCCGGAAGGGTCGCTGAATGGAACATCGAGCTGCAAGCATTCCAGCTGGAGTTCAGCACTACCAGGGTCATCAAGGGAGCCGCGCTCGCCGATTTTGTGGCAGAATGGACAGATGCCCCGGCTCTTGAGGAAGGAGAAGACCAGTCCACCTCCCCAGGAAGTGAGGCACTAGACGGTTGGGTCATGTATTTCGATGGCGCCTTCGCGCATCAGGGCGCTGGGGCTAGAGCAGTGCTCATCTCGCCCACTCAGGACAAGCTTTACTATGCCGTGCAACTCTGCTTCCAGCACGGTGAGAAGGTCTCCAACAATATCGCAGAATACGAAGGCCTCGTAGCTGGGCTGAAGGCTGCGGCGGCTCTGGGGGTGAGGTGCCTTACCGTCAAGGGCGACTCGCAGCTCCTCGTCAACTTCCCCAACGAAGTGTACGAGCCGAAGGACGAGCACATGGAGGCCTACCTTGCGGAGGTGCGCAAGATGGAAAAGCAGTTCTCGGGCCTGGAGCTGCAGCACGTTCCCCGGGGCACCAACAAGGAAGCCGACGACATCGCCAAGAGAGCATCCAAGCGGCAACCGCAAGAGCCCGGCTTCTTCAAAGAGCGGCTCTTCAAGCCATCAGCTACGCCACCTCTTTCAAGCATGACTCAGCCTCGGGAGGAGCTCCCACAGCCCCCTGCCACGGGAGCCCCAGCCTGCGGCCCAACCTCAGGAGCTCGGCTGCTCTTGGCGCTCGAGCCCCAGGAGGAGTGGTGGACCAAGGAATTCAAGGAATACCTGATGCACGGGACGCTGCCGGAGAAGGAAGAAGATGCGGAGCGCGTGGCCTGACAGGCCACGACATACTGCATTCAAGACGGCGAGTTGTACAGGAAACGGCCGAACGACGTCACGCTGCGCTGCATCTCCAGCGATCAAGGAAGGGAGCTGCTGATTGACATACATGGCGGGGACTGTGGACATCACTCATCGTCAAGGACCCTCGTCGACAAGGACTTCCGCAGCGGATTCTATTGGCCTACAGCACTCAACGATGTAGCCGAGCTGGTGAAGTCCTGCGAAGCTTGCCAATTCCACGCCAAGCAAATCTATCAGCCCGCTCAGGGCCTCCAAATCATTCCGCTCACGTGGCCGTTCGCGGTCTGGGGGCTGGACATCTTAGGCCCGTTCCCACGAGTGCCAGGGGGCTACCGCTATCTCTACGTCGCCATCGACAAGTTCACCAAGTGGGCGGAAGTGGAAGCCGTCCGTACCATTCCAGCCGGCTCTGCTGTCAAGTTCATCAAGGGCCTCGTGAGCCGCTTTGGGGTCCCCAACCGCATCATCACAGATAACGGCTCGCAGTTTACTAGTAACCTCTTCAAAACCTACTATGCTAACCTTGGAACACAGATCTGCTACACTTCGGTGGCCCACCCCAGGAGCAATGGTCAGGCCGAACGCGCCAACGCTGAGGTCCTGAGGGGTCTCAAGACCAGGACCTTCAAGAAGAAGCTGGAGGCCTGCGGCAGGGGCTGGCACGACGAACTCCAGTTCGTGCTGTGGTCCATCCGTACCACCGCTACCAAGCCAACGGGCGAGACTCCGTTCTTCCTCGTCTACGGAGCCGAAGCAGTCCTCCCTCATGAGGTCAAGCATCGCTCCGCGCGGGTCCTGGCATTCGACAAAATGCAGCAGGACGCCATGCGGGGGACGGATCTTGTACTGGGGGAGGAACGCCGACGCGAAGCCGCATTGAGGGCGGCAAGGTACCAACAAGCACTGCGGCGGTACCACTGCTGCAACATCCGCTCCAGGACGCTCGAGGTGGGTGACCTCGTCCTGAGGCGGGTCCTCTCCAGGGAAGGGCTGCACAAGCTTTCGCCCATGTGGGAGGGCCTGTTCAGGGTCGTCCATGTATCCAGGCCGGGTGCAGCGCGCCTGGAGACGCGGGACGGGATACCCATCCAGAACGCCTGGAACATCCAGCACCTCCGGAAGTTCTATCCATGAAGCAAGGCCCAGAGCCTGAGAAGAAAGGCCCAGAGCCTATGAAGAAGGCCCGGTGCCTGTGAAGAATCGCCCCCCGTGACACTCTCACGTAATAATGAGTGGGGCTGTACATGCCCCGGAGTCTCAGGAGCGTCGGCCTCAGGCCCTGGGGCTCCCTCCCACGCCTAGTGGACAACACTTAGCTCCACGCTGGTGAGAAGACTTGAAGACTAGATTAGGTGCCGGACGTGGCTTTTCATTTGCTTTCCGTAGTTGGCTCGCTTTTCCTTAATCAGAGTTGCTCTTGGTGTTCATTGCTGATTTGGTTCCCCAGCCTTTTACTGCTTTTTCCGGCTCTAGTTTGCTCATGTTCTCTCTCTCGCATACCTCGCGAGGGGGCTAGGCAGGTGCCCTCGTGAGCATTTCTCTTCTCTTTGCCTTCTCGCGAGCCACCCTCGTTCGAGCCTGGAAGCTGGCACATCTCTCCTAAATCCGTGCCCCTCGGGTACCGCGATACAAGGCGCCAAGTCAAGGCTTGGGTGGACGGCAAATCCTTTAGTGCACCCCCAAATGAATTTTTTGTAGTTTCCGAGCAACGCAGACACCACGTGAGGGAAAGGGCGTCCCAAACACACCAGTTTAAATTATCTTTGCGCAAAATAACAACACGACATGGGAGCGACACACACAGTGCATTAACCAAAGAACCACAGTTCGATACATGCCCCTCTGGGCCCATACTGGTTTCGTTTTCCGATGCAGGAAAGAAAGAAAAAGCTAAGCAAAGCAGCGTTGCAGAAATTCGCAGAGGCAGGCCCTTGGCGACGCCCCGAGCCTAGTCAGACCCCTCCTCGCGCTTCACGGAGGCGCGGCGACGAGATGACCCGCTGCCTCCTTCGAAGCGGGCGATGTGGCGCGGCGGCTGGTCGTAGCCACCGCTGCTGGAGCTGTCACCGGAGGAAGAGCCGCCATAGCTGGAGGAGACGCGGTCGCCGCCGAGGGCAGGCTCGCCCTCGTCCTCATCGCAACCATCACCAAGGCCGAGCACCTCCTCACTGTCGTTCGTCTCGGGGCAGCACCCGGCGCGGCGACCATCTTCCCCGAACACCCTCACATAGAGGGTCGATTCACCATCATACCTGAAGTGGAGGGTGCACCGCCTGCCCAGGCCGCGCACGCGGGCGAACGTCTGCCAGCCGCGGGCCAGGGCTATGTTGCCTGCGGAGGAAGTCTCGGCCGCAACCCAAGAGGCCCTGCTACAGCAGCCATCCGCCTGCAGCTAGAGCCCGCCCGGACCAGAGGCCGGCAGTTCGCCGGCGAAGAAGCACGGAAGTTGGATCCAGTTGTCGGCCGGGCTCTCCGACCAGACACGAACTCCGGCGACACCTCAGCCGAATGGAAGCGCGGGCGGGGAGGCCGCGCCACCATTGTGCGCCTCCCCTCATCGGCTGAACCACGATGGATGGGACGATCCCCTCCGCGTACCGCGGCGCCACCTCGACGGTCGGCCACGGCGGGGGTCATGGCGTGCTTGCACGGACGGCCGCGGCCGCGCTTGGGCACCGGGGAACCGGGGCCCTCACGAGGGGCCTTTCCTTTCTCGGTGGCAGAGAACTTCTTTCGTGGCGCCATCGATGGCACTGCAAGCAATGGAGCAGAGAAGCAAGCAAGCGTGGAAGAGATGGGCAACGGGGGCTCCGCCCCCTCCCCATTTATAGCAAGAGAAGGCCAACCGGCGTCTCCCACGATCGCAGGTAATGATGGTTTTCCTTGCATGTCGCAGGGACTTGTCAAGTCGTGCAGTTGCCGAGGCAGCGTGGGGAAGCGGAGACGGCCACGTCCAATCAACCGCCACGCGTCGACCGAGGCCGCAGGCCTGTTGGGGCCCGCAGTGCTCCGAACTTGACCCTTGGCTTCGCCGCGAAGCCAAGCCCGAGCGCACCTTGGGCCCGGGGGCTACTGTCAGCGTTCTGGGAATGGGGGTCCCCAGACTTGCCTTCCTGTGGCCCACAGCGTGGCCAAGCAGTAGGCCGTACGGCCCATCTTCGTCTAGCCAGGCAGGCTCACGAGGAGCGGAGATATCAAGGCAAGGCAAACCTCACGAGGCCCTCGTGACGTGAGCCATGATGAACGGTATCAGGCGGATGCCAGGCGGGCGCCAGTGTGTGCAGCGTCCCTATTTCGTCTTCGGTGCTAAGGAGGCCAGCGCAGGCGAAGAGTACTGAGGCATCAGGCAAAGGTTGCCATATTGGTGCAACAAGACCAAGACCAGGAGGACGGCAAGGCGGAGGTCATCGTGGAGCCCAAGACGGCGTCACCCCAGAGCTTTTCGCAGGCGAAGACCGCTTTTGTCAGGATAGCTTGTACTAGTTGTCCCCCTTCAAATTTGCCCGCCGTTGTTGGCTCCCTTCCCGCTCGATATTTGGGAAGAGGACCAAGGCCTCTATAAATAGGACTAGCCACCACAGTAGGAGGCAACTGATCCCGAACTGGTTCAGATCATCCTCAACTACACAAGCACAAGAACACCCTAACCTCAGGAGGCTGTTCTTCCCTTGTACTGTTCATCATCAGCCCAAGAGGCAATCCACCACCACCACACTGGAGTAGGGTATTACACCACAACGGTGGCCCGAACCAGTATAAACCTCGTGTCTTTCTGTGTTGCGAGTTCGTCTGCGAGATCTTAGTGAGCTAGAGTGTAGATCGGTAGGAGGGAGAAACTTCGCGTGCACCCCAGTGTTCGAACGTTAAGGGTTTGCCGGAATGCCACATCCGACACCGCCTGAGGTGACCCGGGCTGTCGACGCGCCCGTGGCCAGGGCGACGGTTCAACCGCATGTAGTAGACCCGCCTCGTTTGAACTTAAACCCACCTCAGCAGGTGTTAACACCGCCAATTCATTATTCTAACCCTTTGGATAACATGATTGTCGCGGCTTCGCGGCTGGCGGCTCTCCCAGTAGAAGGCGAGACTCCTGCGCCGGTCGAGGTCCGGAAGGCTGTGGAGCTTCTTCAGACAGCGGTAGATCAGCAGGCGGCTTACTCATATAGCCGCGAGCGGATTCATTCAACTCCACGCCCCAGCCGCAGTTACAGCCGGCGCGTTGAATCGCCGGCGGTTTCCAGTAGTGAGCGGTGCCGTAACCCGCCCCATGGGCATGACCCGCCACGTGTTGATAATAATGCTCAGGCCCTGATGGATCAGGCCAGGGCACGTCAAGAGACGGAGTTGGCGGCTTAGTTGGCGGCTCATCAACAGCCTCAGCGTAACCCTTCAACGTCTGTAGAAGCCGGGATGACTTCCAGGATAGTGGGTGTGCCATGCTTAGCACCGGCTCTTCATAATGAGCAGTTGTCGAAGGACATCAAGGGTCCGCGAAAGGTGCCAAATTACACAGCTGATCAACCTCCTGAGGCTTGGATTGAGAGCTATGAGCTGGCTATGGAGATGTTAGATGTAAACGATGCTATGTGCGCCAAATATTTCACCATGATGCTCGACGGGCCAGCTCGAACATGGTTGAAGGGATTACCCCCTAATTCTATCAATTCATGGGCGGAGTTGAAAGCGCGTTTCATTCAGAATTTCAAAGACACGTGCAAACAACCTCTGTTGATCATCGATCTAGACTCTTGTGTCCAGCGTGAGGATGAGTCGGCCCACCATTGGGTCCGTCGGGTGTCCACTATCATACACTCGTCAGATAGCATCAACGTCGATTCTGCTGTTCTGATTCTGGAGAAAAATTGCCGTTTCACCCCTCTAAAGCAAAAGTTAGGGTGGCTTAAATATCACTGCAATGACATGGGAGAGCTCATGGCGGCTCTCATAAAAGACGCCGACTCTGACAATACTAAAGATCCGGGGTCCGATGAGGAGAAGTCCAACAAGGGGAAGAAGGATGGCAATGGAAAAGGGCAGTAGCTAAATGTGACAGGGCATAACCAGGGTGGTAACGGTAAGCGCAAGCAACCTCGTGGTGGGTCAGATTTTGCGGCCAATACCAATACTCAGAATAACGGTCAATGCCGAGAGGGAAAACCACAACCTCGGATTGGAGGGCCAAAGTTCAACCTGGAGGCGATGCTGAACCAGCCTTGCCCAAAGCATAGTTATGTAGATAGGTCGTTGACTCACTTGTGGAAAGATTGTTTCATCATGAAGGAGTATAAGAATTCCGCTTTTCATCAGGACCACCATAACAACAATGGCCCGCACAGTGGGTCAGGATCCGGCTCGCACGGGCCCGACTTTGGAGGTGGCGGCTCAAGTTCCGGATTTCAAGGTCAGGGCAATCCGGGCGGTTTTAACCAGCAGCCCAATCAAGGCAATCCACAACAATAGTCAGGGTATGAGAGTAATCCAAAGCAGCTTAATAGTGGCCAGTATCATGTTTTCACCACAAGCCTGTGCAAGCGAGACCAGAAGGTTCATAAACGAGCGGTAAGTGCAGTTGAGCCAGCCGTACCTTGATACTTACGATGGTAAGAGCAGGCAATTGTATGGAGCCGTGAGAATCACCCGCCCCGGGTTGACAATCCCGGTCAACTGGCTTTGGTGGTAGCCCCTCAGGTTGGAGGCTACAAGTTCACTAAGGTGCTTATGGATGGAGGCAGTAGCATCAATATCCTTTATTATGATACTTTTCGCCATTTGAATTTGACTGACAAAGATCTTAAGCCGTCCTCTACAGTCTTTCATGGTGTGGTGCTTGGTAAGTCGGCATACCCAGTGAGCAAGATAGCCTTGGAAGTGGCTTTTGGCAATGAGCATGATTATAGGGTTGAGACATTGAACTTTGAAGTGGTCAAGATCAAAAGCCCCTATCACGCTCTATTTGGATGGCCGTCTTATGCCAAGTTTATGGCGCGGCCTTGTTATGTGTATCTGCAGCTTAAGATGCCGGGTCGCAAGGGTACCATCACGGTACATGGTGACAGGAAGATAGCTTTGGAATGTGAACAGGGCGATGCTGCTTATGCTGAGTCTGCCTGTGTAACGGAGGGACTGAAGTTTTATAAAGATAATGTTGACCCGACGGATATGACCCCCTTGAAGAAACCAACCACAGAGCATGACCCTTTGCTGAAATTTAAGTCGGCAGACGACACCAAGCAGGTTGACTTCGTCCCTGGTGACTCATCCAAACAGTTCACTATCAGTGCTAATATAGATCCGAAATAGGAAAGTGCGCTCATCGAGTTCATCCGTGAGAATTAGGACATCTTTGCATGGAAGCCTTTAGACATGCCAGGTGTACCGGGAGAACTCGCTGAGCACACTCTTAACATTGATCCTAAATTAACCCGGTCAAGCAATTCCTTCGTCGTTTTAATGAAGAAAGACATAAGGCTATGGGAGAAGAGGTGGCCCGGCTCTTAGCGGCCGGGTTCATCATTGAAGTTTTTCACCCTGAGTGGTTGGCTAACCCGGTGCTGGTACTTATGAAAAATGGCACTTGGCGCATGTGTGTGGATTACACAGACCTTAATAAGGCTTGTCCAGTTGATCCTTCTGCTCTTCCCCGTACTGATCAGATCATAGATGCTATGGCGGGTTGTGAGCGTTTGTGTTTCCTGGATGTTTATTCTGGATGCCATCAGATCAAGATGGCAGTCAAAGACCAAGACAAGACAACTTTCATCACACCTTTTGGAGCTTTCTGCTACGTATCTATGCCTTTTGGGCACAAGAGTGCCCAGGCGACTTATCAGCATTGTGTGCAGAACTATTTTCACAATCAGATTGGGCGTAATGTTCATGCTTATGTAGATGATATTGTTGTGAAGTCTAGAAAGAAGGAGACTCTGTTGGATGATCTGAAGGAGACCTTTGATAATCTCCGGGTCTACAAGATGATGCTTAACCCGGCCAAATGTGTTTTTGGTGTGCCTGCAGGCAAGCTCTTGGGTTTTTTGGTTTCGGAGAGAGACATTGAAGCTAACCCAGAGAAAATCAAGGCTATCACCTCATTGGCTAAGCCGGCGTGCGTCAATGATGTCCAGTGTTTGGCGGGTCGTATTGCAGCTCTAAACCGGTTTATAAGCCACCTGGGAGAGAAGGCTATTCCTCTGTACCAGATGATGAAGAAAACATATCGTTTTGTTTGGAGTGATGCTGCTAATGACGCGTTTGAAGCACTTAAGAAGCAGCTTGTTGAGCCGTCGGTTCTTGCAGATCCTATTGAGAAGGAACCTTTGCTCTTATATGTGGCGGCTAACAGTAGAGCCGTCAGTGTGGCGGTTGTCGTGGAAAGAAAAGAGTTGGGCAAGGAATATCCGGTTCAAAGGCAAGCTTATTATGTCAGTGAGGTCTTAATTGAGTCTAAACAGAGATACCCGCATTGGCAGAAGCTAGTATATGGGGTGTTCATGGCCAGTCGCAAGTTGAAGCATTATTTTCTTGGTCATCCCATTACGGTTGTCAGCTCTGCTCCTTTAGGTGATATTATTCAAAACAGAGAAGCCATAGGCCGAGTGGCCAAGTGGGCCATTGAGCTTGGACCCCATGGTTTGAAGTATATGCCAGGGACAACTATCAAATCTCAAGCTCTTGTGGATTTCATCAACGACTTGACAGAGTTGCAGATGCCCGAGGACAAGCCTGATAATACATATTGGACTACTCATTTTGATGGGTCCAGGCAATTGGAAGGCTCGGGGGATGGAGTTATTTTGACTTCCCCACGAGGTGACCAGTTTTGCTATGTTTTAAGGCTTATGTTTCCTTGCACTAATAATGCCGCTGAGTATGAGTCCTTGCTTCATGGCCTAAAGGTGGCCAAAGATATGAATTTAAGCCGGGTCAGGTGCTTTGGCGACTCAAATTTGGTAGCTCAGCAGGTCTCCGGCACTTGGGATTCTAAAGACCCACTCATGGCGGCTTATCGCAGGGCGGTTGATAATATCGCTGAATACTTCAAAGGTTATCAGGTTGACATCTGGATCGAAGGAAGAACGAGGCGGCTGATGCTTTGAGTCGGCTTGGATCTCAGCGTAAGCCGGTGCCCCCTAATGTTTTTCTTGACGTATTGAATCATCCTTTAGTTAAATTGCCAACGGAGGAGGATCTTGCTATTCCTGACCCGGAGGGACAGTTGGTGGCTGAGACGTCTCCAACATATCTATAATTTTTTATTGTTCCATGCTGTTTTATTATCAAACTTGGATGTTTTATAATCATTTTATAGTCATTTTATATCATTTTTTGGTACTAACCTATTCACTTAGTGCCAAGTGCCAGTTGTTGTTTTTCCATGTTTTTTTACATCGCAGGAAATCAATATCAAACGGAGTCCAAATGCCATGAAACTTCGCGGAGATTTTTTATGGACCAGAAGGAAGATATTGGGCCCTGGTTGCACCTGGGGGGAGTCCCGAGGAGGGGACAACCCACCATGGCGCGCCCTGGTGGGTTGTGCCCACCTCGGGTGCCCCCCGGACCGCCTCTTTGCTCTATAAATACCCCAAAAATCCAAGAACCCTAGGGGAGTCAACCAAATATTTATCCAGCCGCCGCAGAGTCCAGAACCACCAGATCCAATCTAGACACCATCTCGGATGGGGTTCACCACCTCCATTGGTGCCTCTCCGATGATGCGTGAGTAGTTCTCTGTAGACCTTCGGGTCCGTAGTTAGCAGCTAGATGGCTTTCTCTCTCTTTCGCTGAATTCTCAATACAATGGTCTCTTGGAGATCCATATGATGTAACTCTTTTTGCGGTGTGTTTGTTGGGATCTGATGAACTTTGAGTTTATGATCAGTCATATCTTTTTATATCCATGAAAGTTATTTGAGTTTCTTTGATCTCTTATATGCATGATCTCTTATAGCCTCGTATTTCTTCTCTGATATTTGGGTTTTGTTTGGCCAACTTGATCTATTTATCTTGCAATGGGAAGAGGTGCCCGGTAGTGGGTTCGATCTTACGGTGCTTGATCCCAGTGATAGAAAGGGAAAAACACGTATGTATCATTGCTACTAAGGATAAAACGATGGGGTCTATCTCTACATAGATAGATCTTGTCTACATCATGTCATCGTTCTTATTGCATTACTCCGTTTTTCCATGAACTTAATACACTAGATGCATGCTGGATAGCGGTCGATGTGTGGAGTAATAGTAGTAGACGCAGGCAGGAGTCGGTCTACTAATCTTGGACGTGATGCCTATGTAATGATCATTGCCTGGATATCGTCATAATTATTTGAGGTTCTATCAATTGCCCAACAGTAATTTGTTTACCCACGATTTGCTATCTTTCTCGAGAGAAGCCACTAGTGAAATCTACGGCCCCCGGGTCTTCTTTCTTATATATTTGCTCTGCGATCTATTTTGTTAGCACTTACTATTCAGATCTATTAAACCAAAAATACAAAAGTACTTTGCTGCACTTTATTTTATTTTCGATCTATTTATCCAATCTTTTGCAACTTTCTCCCGTCCACGCACCGTTTCTAGCGCCGTTACCCGAAAGGGATTGACAACCCCTTTAACATGTTGGGTTACGAGGTGTTGTTATTTGTGTGCAGGGGCTGTTTACATTGTGTTGCTTGGTTATCCTATTGGTTTGATAACCTTGGTTTCATATTTGAGGGAAATACCTACCGCCGCTGTGCTGCATCATCCCTTCCTCTTTGGGGAAATACCGATGTAGCTTCAAGCGACATCAAAAGGAATTTCTGGCGCCGTTGCCATGGAGGATCTTCAACATATACCAGGTTCCTAATCACAAATCTCATCCCTCGCAATTTACATTATTTGCCATTTGCCTCTCGTTTTCCTCTCCCCCACTTCACAAAAAATTGCCGTTTTATTCGCCTCTCTTTTTCCGTTCGCCGTTTTCTTGCCAGATCTATTTTTGAGTGCAATCTTGTTGTGTGGTCATCATGACTCAAGAGAACACCAAGTTATGTGATTTCTCCAATACCAACAGCAATGATTTTATTGGCACTCCGCTTGCTCCTCCCGCCACTAGTGCGGAGACTTTTCATATTAATACTGCTTTGCTGAATCTTGTTATGAAACATCAATTTTCCGGTAGTCCTAACGAGGATGCCGCGTCCCATCTTAATACCTTCATGGAATTATGCAATATGCAAAAGAAAAAAGATGTGGACAATGATGTGGTGAAGATGACATTATTTCTGTTTTCTTTGCGTGATTCTGCAAAAATTTGGTTCTCTTCTTTGCCTCGCAATAGTATCGATTCTTGGAATAAGTGCAAAGATGCTTTTATCACTAAGTATTTTCCTGCCACAAAAATTATGTCCCTTAGAACCCAGATCATGAATTTCAAGCAACTTGAACATGAGCATGTTGCACAATCTTGGGAAAGGATGAAAATGATGCTAAGGAATTGCCCAACTCATGGGTTAAATCTTTGGATGATCATACAATTTTTTATGCGGGGTTGAATTTTGTTTCTCGTAATCTTTCAGATTCCTCCATGGGTGGAACTTTTATGGAAATTACTTTGGGTGAAGCCACCAAATTGCTTGATAATATCATGGCAAATTATTCACAATGGCATACCGAAAGAGCTCCTACTAGTAAAAAAGTTAATTCGGTTGAAGAAATTTCCTCTTTGAGTGAAAAAGTTGATGCTCTTATGAAATTGGTTGCTAGTAAAAGTGCTCCTATTGATTTTAATAATATGCCTTTGTCCACTTTGATTGAGCAAAATAGTGATGCCATTAATGTGAATTTTATCTCTCGAAATAATTTCAATAACAATGCTTATAGAGGTAATTTTAATCCTAGGCCTTTTCCTAGTAATTCCTCTAACAATTATGGTAATTCCTATGGAAATCAATCTTATAATAATAATAGGAACACCTCTGATCTTGAGAATAATATTAAAGAATTTATCAACACACAAAAAGTTTTCAACACTTCCATAGAAGAAAAGTTGAATAAGATTGATGATTTGTCTAGAAGTGTTGATAGAATTGCTCTTGATGTGGAAAATCTCAAGTTGAAAATTTTTGTGCCTAAAGTAGGCAAATCAATTAAAGCTCTTTATGTTTCTATGGATGAAAGTAAGAAAAGAACCGCTATGCTTAGAGCTAAAAGAGAATTTTTAGAAAAAGTGTTCTCTAGTGAAGATCTTAAAATGATTGGTGTTTCTTATATTGATCCCTTGTTTAGTAAATTTAAGATTGATGAAAAAGGGACCGGAGAAGAGTCAACTTTAGGTAGAAGGCGTCCCAATATTTCGGAGGGTGAAAATCTTGTTGAGAAAATTGATAAAAGTGGGTTTGGAGAGGTCAAAACTTTAGCTAGTGATGCACCCACTCTTTTGGATTACAAAGACTTTAATTTTGATAGTTTCTGTTTGATTGATTGTATTTCTTTGTTGCAATCCATGCTAAATTCACCCCATGCTTATGAACAAAATAAAGCTTTTACTAAACATATTGTTGATGCTATGATGAAAGCTTTGGAAGCATAGTTGGAATTAGAAGTTTCGATTCCTAGAAAATTGCATGATGAATGGGAACCTACTATCAAAGTCAAGATTAAAAATTATGAATGTTTTTCTTTATGTGACTTAGGTGCTAGTGTTTACACAATTCTGAAATCTTTATGTGATGTGCTTGGTCTTACTAATCTTGAAGAATGTTCTTTGAATTTGCACTTGGCGGATTCTACTATTAAAAAGCCTATGGGAAGAATTAATGGTGTTCTTATTCTTGCAAATGGGAATTATGTGCCCATAGATTTTATTGTTGTTGATATTGATTGCAATCCGTCTTGTCCAATTATTCTTGGAAGACCGTTTTTACGCACTATCGGTGCCGTGATTGATATGAAAGAAGTCAATATTAAGTTCCAATTTCCTTTGAGGAAGGGTATGGAACACTTTCCTAGAACAAAAATTAGGCCACCTTATGAATCAATCATGAGGGCATCTTATTGATCTTGAACCAAAGATGACAAAACTTAGATCCTTGCTTTATGCCTAGCTAAGGGCGTAAAACTATAGCGCTTGTTGGGAGGCAACCCAATGAATACAATTTTATTTTTGCGTTGTGCTTTCTGTTTTTGTGTGTTTGCACAATTATGCTATTGGTATGATTGTGTTTTTTGTGTTTCAATTAGTGTTTGTGCCAAGTAGAGCCTTTAGGATCTTCTTGGGTGATAGTTGTTTGATCTTGCTGAAAAAGACAGAAACTTTGCGCTCCCGAAAATAATTTTCATAAATCACAGAAAAGGGATTTTTCCCTGATTCTTTTTGCAGAATATTAATATACAAATTACCCTGGTCGTCCTAATTTGGTAGAATTTTTGGAGTTCCAGAAGTATTCGCAAAAGTCAGATTTCTACAGACTGTTCTGTTTTGACAGATTCTGTTTTCTTTGTGTTGTGTGCTTATTTTGATGGCTCTATGGTTTCCTTTGATGAGTTTTGCCATAGGAAAGTTGGAATAAAGTAGATATAATCCAAAAAAAAATATGAATTGGTTTGATACAACACTTATAGTAGTGGTTTTCTTTCTTATACTAACGGACCTCACGAAGGTTTTGTTGAGTTTTGTGTGATTGAAGTTTTCAAGTTTTGGGTTATCTTACGATGGATGAAAGAAGGATAGAAGAGCCTAAGCCTTGGGATGCCCCGCCATCCCAAGCTATTATCCAGGAATGAGCAACCAACTAAGCTTGGGGATGCCCCCGAGTGGCATCCCCTCTTTCTTCTAACAACTATCGGTATTTTACTCGAAGCTATATTTTTATTCGTCACATGATATGTGTTTTGCTTGGAGCGTCTTGTATGATATGAGTCTTTGCTTGTTTTATTTTGTGTTTTAAGTCATCAATCCTTGCTGGACACACCTATTTGAGACAGGCAAAATTATCTCATGACTTGTTAGAATTGCTCCCTGTGCTTCACTTAAATCTTTTATGAGCTAGGACTTGCTCTAGTGCTTCACTTATATCTTTTTGAGCACGGCGTGCTTAGTATTTTTGAAGAAATGCTCTCTTGATTAACTTAGATTTATTTGAGAGTTAGTGAAATTTTAAAGAAATTCTCTCTTGCTTCACTTAAATTATTTTGAGAGAAATAAAAAAATTATGCTCATGATCTTCACTTATATTTGTTTGAGCTTATGAAAAGCAACACATGAAAATTAGTCCCAAAGTGATAGATATCCAAGAAGGATAAGTAAAAAATTTCATGATGTTCATTGGACAAAATAAACTTGATTCTTAGTAATAGTTTTGAGATATGATGATGTGATATGTGAGTTGTGTTGATGAGTAATTATGCTTTAGTAAGAATATTGGTGTTAAGGTTTGTGATTCCCTATGCAAGTAAGAAAGTCAATAGTCATGCAATGAAATTATATCCTACTTGTGGTGCACTATTCGGTGTTAATTATGCTTAATGCTTGCTTATGAGATTGTTCGTTTATTGGTTGGTCGCTTCTCAATCTTTTGCCAGCCTTCATTTTGCACCAAGTATGACCTCGCCTTGTGGATCCAAAATCCTTTAAACCAGTTTTTGCCACATGAGTCCACTATATCTACCTATATGCGGTATTCTTTTGCCGTTCTAAGCAAATTTGCATGTGCCATCTCTAATTTTCAAAATAAACTTCTCTTTCGTGTGTTTGTTTCGCTCGCGGAACGGTAACGGGTGGCTAATATTTTCCATGCTGGATGTGTTATTCTCACGATGAGTGTTTATTCACTTGTCATTGCACGAGAGTAAGGCAAAGGTTTTAGGGATGCCCAGTCCCGAATTGCAAAAATGAATTTACTTTATGTTGTCAAATAATAACTTACTTGGAAAGTGTTGGTATGGAGGGCAACCGTGGATACGGCTAGCCATGGAAAGTGAAAGAATGGTGGAAAAAGGAATAAACTTTATTTTCTGTTTGCGAACCGCCTATGGCATATCTAGCATGGAAAGTGTTCGGAACTCTAAGTCGTTTTCGTTGGTGGGATGGACACACCTCCCAAAATGTTTTTATCTCTAATTTTTTGCACTTTGAGCTCTGGCACCTTTGCAAATCCCTACTTCCCTCTGCGAAGGGCCTTTCTTTTACTTTATGCAATTTTTATTTTTGAATTTGAGTCTCCATATTCTCTTACAAAAGCACCAACTAAGAGGCAATATGATTGTACTTAAGTATTGGGTGCAGCTAATATTCGAGTGTGTTTCATGAATGGATCAATGTTTGAGCATGATGGGCTAGGGATAACTTATTTTAGCGTTGATATTTTGAAAGACATGGCTGCTTGTTGATATGCTTGAGAATATAAATTATTATTTCAAAACTAGACTATTGCTTTGAATCACATAAAAGTCCAAATGTCCATGCTACAAAGAAAGAATATGATATGACATGATAAACATCACTCCACATCAAAAATTCTGTTTTTATCACTTACCTACTCGAGGACGAGCAGGAGTTAAGCTTGGGGATGCTGATACGTCTCCAACGTATCTATAATTTTTGATTGTTCCATGTTGTTTTATTATCAATCTTGGATGTTTTATAATCATTTTATAGTCATTTTATTTCATTTTTTTGGTACTAACCTATTGACATAGTGCCAAGTGCCAGTTGCTGTTTTTCCATTTTTTTTACATCACAGGAAATTAATATCAAACGGAGTCCAAATGCCACGAAACTTCGCGGAGATTTTTTATGGACCAGAAGGAAGATATTGGGCCCTGGTTGCACCTGGGAGGAGTCCCGAGGAGGGGACAACCCACCAGGGCACGCCAGGAGGCCCATGCGCGCCCTGGTGGGTTGTGCCCACCTCGGGCGCCCCCGGACCGCCTCTTTGCTCTATAAATACCCCAAAAATCCAAGAACCCTAGGGGAGTCGACGAAATATTCATCCAGCCGCCACAGAGTCCAGAACCACCAGATCTAATCTAGACACCATCTCGGATGGGGTTCACCACCTCCATTGGTGCCTCTCCGATGATGCGTGAGTAGTTCTTTGTAGACCTTCGGGTCCGTAGTTAGTAGCTAGATGGCTTTCTCTCTCTCGCTGAATTCTCAATATAATGGTCTCTTGGAGATCCATATGATGTAACTCTTTTTGCGGTGTGTTTGTTGGGATCTGATGAACTTTGAGTTTATGATCAGTCATATCTTTTTATATCCATGAAAGTTATTTGAGTTTCTTTGATCTCTTATATGCATGATCTCTTATGGCCTCGTATTTCTTCTCTGATATTTGGGTTTTTGTTTGGCCAACTTGATCTATTTATCTTGCAATGGGAAGAGGTGCTCGGTAGTGGGTTCGATCTTACGGTGCTTGATCCCAGTGACAGAAAGGGAAACGACACATATGTATCGTTGCTACTAAGGATAAAACGATGGGGTGTATCTCTACATATATAGATCTTGTCTACATCATGTCATTGTTCTTATTGCATTACTCCGTTTTTCCATGAACTTAATACACTAGATGCATGCTGGATAGCGGTCGATGTGTGGAGTAATAGTAGTAGATGCAGGCAGGAGTCGGTCTACTAATCTTGGATGTGATGCCTATGTAATGATCATTACCTGGATATCTTCATAATTGTTTGAGGTTCTATCAATTGCCCAACAGTAATTTGTTTACCCATCGTTTGCTATCTTTCTCGAGAGAAGCCACTAGTGAAATCTATGGCCCCCGGGTCTTCTTTCTTATATATTTTCTTTGCGATCTATTTTATTAGAACTTTTTATTCAGATCTATTAAACCAAAAATACTTTGCTGCACTTTATTTTATTTGTGATCTATTTATCCAATCTTTTGCAACTTTCTCCTGTCCACGCACCGTTTCTGGCGCTGTTACCCGAAAGGGATTGACAACCCCTTTAACACGTTGGGTTGCGAGGTGTTGTTATTTGTGTGCAGGGGCTGTTTATGTGTGTTGCTTGGTTCTCCTACTGGTTTGATAACCTTGGTTTCATATCTGAGGGAAATACCTACCGCCGCTGTGCTGCATCATCCCTTCCTCTTTGGGGAAATACCGACGTAGCTTCATGCGACATCAGTGGCGGCTCTCCATGGTATTCCTGATTGGACAGTTCCATACTTGGCTTATATGAGCCGGGGTGAGTTTCCTCAGGATGAAATTTTGGCCAGGCAGATAACCCGGCAGTCTAAGTCTATGACCATTGTCAATGGCGAGTTACACCGATGCAGTGTCACAGGCGTGTTCTATCATTGTATTTCTCCTGAAGAGGGCCATGAGATTTTAAGGGAGATACATGAAGGTGATTGTGGCCATCACGCCGGCTCTAAATCTCTTGTGGTTAAAGCTTTTCGTCATGGATTTTACTGGTTGACGGCTCATGCTGATGCAGGCGATCTGGTTAGTAAGTGTGATGGCTGTCAAAAATTTTCTCGACCGGCTCATGTGCCGGCTCAAGAATTGAGGATGATTCGAATTACTTGGCCGTTTGCGGTCTAGGGGCTTGATATGGTTGGACCTTTCAAGAGGTCTAAGGATAAGAAGACCCACCTCTTGGTGGCGGTTGACAAGTTTACCAAGTGGATTGAAGCAGAGCCAGTCAGTAAATGTGATGCAGCAACGGTGGTTCAATTCATGAAAAAAGTAATCTTCCGTTTTGGTTACCCTCACAGCATCATAACTGATAATGGTACTAATCTATCGAAAGGTGCTATGAAAGAATTCTGTCAACGAGAGCATATTCGTCTTGACGTCTCGTCAGTAGCTCACCCCCAGTCCAATGGCCAAGCTGAAAGGGCCAATCAAGAAATCTTGAGAGGGATAAAACCCCGGCTTATGGTCCCTTTGCAAAGAATGCCAGGTTATTTGGTTGAGGAGTTACCCTCAGTCATGTGGAGTATCAACACCAACCCCAATAGATCAACAGGGTACACGCCTTTCTTCATGGTCAACGGGGCAGAGGCGGTTCTTCCAAGTGATATCCGTCATGACTCGTCCCGGGTGGCGTTTATGTTGAAGCTGATAATGAAAAAACACGCCAGGATGCTCTTGATATGTTGGATGAGGGGCGTGACCTGGCGGTGGCTCGTTCGGTGATATACCAGCAAGATTTGTGTTGCTATCATAGCCGCCGGGTTAAGACCCGGACCTTTCAAGTAGGCGACTTGGTGCTCCGGCTGATCCAAGATCAAGCAGATATGCATAAATTATCCCCACCTTGGGAAGGACCTTTTGTGATCAGCAAGAACTTGAACAATGGGTCATAGTACCTCATTGATATTCGAGAACACAAGGATTCGCGCACATCGGAAGAGGAGACCCGCCGACCGTGGAACATCACTCATCTTCGGCCATATTACACTTGAGCCACCGGCTCTTGTGCTGTACATACTTTCTTCAGTGCATATATTATGATCACTATAATAAAGCAGGCATCCCTGATAATTCAGGGCCTCTGTCGTTTCATTTGCAAGTATCTGAGCCTTTATTATTTGTTCATAAGGTCACTTGGGGGCTTCCTGCTCAGTGAGCATGGCTATGCTTACCCTCTTGATCCGGCTTACATGCCGTATTATTGGTCACTTGGGGGCTTCCCGCTCATGAGCATAGCTATGCTTACCCTCTTGATCCGGCTTACATGCCGTCTTATTGGTCACTTGGGGGCTTCCTGCTCAATGAGCATATCTATCCTTACCCTCTTGATCCGGCTTACATGCCGTCTTATTGGTCACTTGGGGGCTTCCTGCTCAATGAGCATAGCTAAGCTTACCCTCTTGATCCGGCTTACGTGCCGTCTTATTGGTCACTTGGGGGCTTCCTGCTCAATGAGCATAGCTATGCTTACCCTCTTGATCGGCTTACATGCTAGGTATAAACACCAAATTCCGGGTTATCCTGCCTATATGTCGTTGTTACTCCACCCAGGTAATCCTGGAATGACCTGCCGCACTCTTGACAGTCAATCTTTTAAATAAGACCCTGAACTTGTTAAGGTTAAAATGGCGGGTTGTCATGTGAGGGCCGGCTTATAGGTGTGCAAGGATTAACTCAGTGGTTGTGCGGCCCATGAAAGCACTTGAGTTTTAGGCTTGGCGGCCTATGAAAGCCTTGTTTTTTCTGGATTTCTGTTTTTCTGAAAATTTTGGATTCATATCCTTCTTCCATGTTAGCATATGGTTTTCACAATTCAGGCTACGTGGCCTTAATTATATGACTCGTAATTGAGCATATTGAGTTAACAACCCGCCCTGATAGCGGATTGCAAGCCGACAAGAAATTTACCTCGAGCAACCAACATTATGATGTTTCATGTCTACGACTTCTAATTATTAAAAGGATTTACTCTGAGCTACAGGTATGTTTTATCATAATAATATAAACATTCAGGGTTTTGGTAAACCGCCCTGGTTTTCGACTTTACGTCGATAGCACATTTCCGGCTTAGATAGCCTTTAGTCTTTCTATCAAAGACTATTTTATCAGGGTTGTTCAAAGATATTAGTGACCCGCCTTGGCTTAAACCGCCAGGGCACAAGTTATTTACTTGTGTGCAGGGAATATGATCATATTCGATACGACCCACATGATTGATAACATTATAAGCACAAACGGTGGATCTTCAACGTCAGACCGACGGTTTAACATGTTCAATAGATAAACATGCACGATGGCATGTGAAGATAATTGTTTCCAACTCTAGCATATTACAAAGGCCACAGTGGGCCTGCCAATTGAAACCAAGTGTTTTCAGCACATTAAAATTCAGATCATGATTAAAGAGCTGCCGGAGGTCATTGCCTTCCCTGCGGGTTGATGCCTCCGGATCATCCTGCTCCGGCTCTTCCTCTTCGTCTATCTGGAAGTCAGGTGACGTCCATTTGATGCCAGTTAAGGCCTTGAAAACTGCTTCATCATCGATAAGTTGGGACGGATCAACATCGGGAGCAAAAGTATGCTTACGCGTTGGAGGTATGAGGTCTACGACTTCATAAGCCGGCGCCTTGACTTTTGCATCATCCATGGTATAGGCCGCCTGGTACTTAGACAAATCAGTCTCTTCAGCCAATTTGCATGCCAAGGGACGCATCTCCTTCACGCATTTAGCAAAGTCAGCTTTGTCAAAGGGAGATCCATCTTCTTTCTGGCTCGGACATCCAGTGGCCATCTCTGCTGGGTCTAACTCCGCTTGCTATGCTTTAGCTCGGGACAGAGCAGTAAGGGCGCCAGCACGGGAGGCTGATCGCTTTATTTATTCAAGCTTCTTTGGCATCACGGACAGCTTGTCCAGCACTTCCCTAAGGAGGGTAGGCGGCTATTTTCTATTGGAGATAGCTGCAAGAGTACGTTGTGTGCCGGTGTATAGCTGTTCTACCAGAGTATAAACGACTTTAAGCTTCACAAGCATATCTTGGCCGAGATTGGAGCTCCTGGGACCTATTGGGCAAACATGTAGATGAGTCACCAGGTGAGTTATAAATTTGGAAATATGTTGACCCGGAAAGGTTAAAGGTTAAGAAATGCTTACCAAAGATAGCAGTTGTCATCTGTGAAACATGGCATTTTAAGATAGTCAGTTCTGCAGTGGTCTCTTTCAAAGAAGATTCGGCAGTCTCTGCTCTTTGCACTAAGGCGACCTTCTCCTCATCCCTGGCCGTTCTTTCTATGGAAAACCCAGCTCTGAGCTTCTCGTTCTCCTCCAGGCTAAACTTAAACTTGGAGTCACCTTTGCGTGTTTCAGCTTCTTGATGCTCAAGCCTGGTCTTTAAATTGACCAACTGGGATTCGCCCTGAGTTAAGGCATCCTGCAAGTAAGAGTTAAACAATTATAAGCAAATTTGTCAGGACACAATATACATACAAGTCTCAAGCACGTTGCAAGCAAAGCACTTGACACTTGGGGGCTAATGTGTGTGGAAGTTCTTGTCAAAATGCATTGTCAATAATCTGGCTCATCTTTATCAGCTAAACCGGCCTATGATGGCTCTGATGTGAAATTATCCTTTCCACCAAAATTACAGTTGATCGGGCTCATCTTTGTCAAGATAAACCAGCTCATGAGGGCTACGGTATGAAATTATTCTTTCAAAGGTAATGAAAATGAACCGGCTCATCTTTGTCAAGATAAGCCGGTGCATGAGGGCTATGACTTTAAGGTTGCAGTAACATATTTTGACAAGTCTTACCCCTACTCAATGTATTCTTTCCTACGGATAAGACTTGGGGGCTAGATGTCTATGTATACAAAGGAAGTAGATGTTCATACCTCATACTTCTGACGCATCTTCTTGACTATGTCCGCCTCGAGATCACGACTAGCATGCAGTTGACTGACATAGCCAGAGAATAATTCATTGCCGCCCAAGTGTGAGTAGTTGGCAATATCAAACTTGGCTTTGCTCCTTTCAACTAATTCTTCTTTGGCAGAGTGTTTTGCCAGAACGGTAGGATTCCCCAGCTCTTCATAACCAGTACCCGTGACCAAGACATCTTCAGTGTCCTCCTCGACTGGCTTGGAGGGATTTGGCGGCTTGGCAGTCTCCGGGTCAATGTTCATTGTTTCCATGGGAGTATCATGGGTCCCTTGCAGTTGATCACTGATAGTGTCTTTGGGGTTCTGTTTGAAGCCTCTGACGCTGGTGTTTGTTTCTCCGGCTCATTGGATTTAGGATCTTCGACCGGCTTGTTCATCTTAAGTTTCTTGCTTACTTTTGCTATGCCACTGAAAATAAGAAATGATGATGTAAGTATATCAGTTTATAGGTGTTAAAGCAGCAACGTTAAATGTCATTACCCAGGGGCAATTTTGAAGGCAGGCATTTGGGTCTGAGATGAGTCGGCAGAGGATGAATGAGGAGTTCCCTGATAATTTGAGTCGGAAGGGTTAAGTGGTTGACGGATAAGACCCGCCTTTGGAAAAGAGTAAGTTTAACTTTGTGGCACCTCGTTTCGACATTTGTGAGGGACTAGTGTGTTGGGTAAGCTGGAGGAAAGTTCTCCACCTCCGCTATTCCGGGTTGTGCGCCGGGCCTCATGCTGTTGTTGCTTCAAAATAAAGTTTGGATCCAAGTAAGCTAAAGGGTGAGAAAACCGTACTTTCCAGGTCACTTGCCAAACTTTCTGTCTTGGCAAAGGCTCTGAGTCGGAGGAAATAATAGTTACCTCTTCAACTGCTGCCTGGCTGGATTCCACGTCATCCAGAAAGGAGTCAGCGTCAATAAGGTACATAAAAAGGAACAAAGAGAATCGAGTTCTACCTCCGACTCATTATTCAGGGGAAATAGCTCTGATGTGTCTGGTTTTTTCTTGGTCTTCTTGGGAGCCTTGGTCTTGGCCCTAGCCTTTTTGGCCAGTTTATCTTGAAGCTTCTTGTTCCAAAAAGAAGAGTCGGCCTGAAGAGAATAAGTAATAAGGAAAGAGCAGTATATGAGGGTAATAAATAAAGAGAAATAGCTTGAAATACTTACATCCGGATACGGGTTAATGGCGCAGAAGGGATTCAGCCCCGTCTTGCTGCAGTTCGCAAGAGTTTTCCCAAGCAAGGTCTTGGTCATTTCATTGAGGTCCTGTTCTTCAAGATTTGTTGAATTAAACTATAGAGGGTCATTTACATCTCCTGTGTATGTGCACATTAACCCGGAGTGGCGGCTCAAGGGCATGATCCTCAAGGCCACCCAGCATCGGACTAAATCAACACCAGTTAGGCCATTGGCCATCAAATCCCCTATGTTGCCAAAGGTGGGTCCGTACTTGGCCCGTTCAGCAGAGCTAATCCGGTCTGGAAGGGGGTGCCTTGTGTTAAGCCGGCAACCACGGAAACCCGGCAAAGGGTTCTCACCAGCCGGAGAGGTGTCTTGGCAGTAGAACCAAGTCTGATTCCAATCCTTGGGATGACTGGGAAGTGTGGCTGTAGGAAAAACAATGTCTTTCCGCCTTTGGATGGAAATTCTGCCAAGTTCAAGGCTGAGCCCATCTGTCATCTCTGTTTGATGGCTCAAATAATAAAATTTCCTAAAGAGGTCAACTGTGGGCTCCTCTTGAAGATAGACTTCACAAAAAACTTGGAAATTGCAAATGTTGGAGACTGAGTTGGGCCCGATATCTTGAGGATGAAGTTGGTAGAAGTTTAGAACGTCGCCGAAGAATTTTGAGCCGGGAGGTGAGAAGCACCAGAGCATATGATCAGCAAAGATTACGACTTATCCTTCTTTTGGTTGGGGTGGAACCTCATTTCCTGGAACCCGCCAGTGGATGACATCTTTGGGTGATAATACGCTCATGTTGACAAACTCTTGGAGAGATTGTTCCATGACAGCGGAAGTAACCCAATCGTAGGTGGTGATGGTCTTAGTCATTTTTATCAAGTGAAAGCCTGGAAGGAAATTATGGCGGGTAATTTTTTTGAAGATAAGCCGCCCAATGGACAAAAGAAAATAAGTTTCTTCTGCAAAGATTCATATGCAGGGATTAAAAACTATGAACAAAATGGCATGATTAAACCAGCAAGGCGCAGCTGGGTGATAGACATTGGACATGTACTGGCAGCTTAAACATTCTATAAGCAAGCCGGCGGGCGATTGGTGGGTTACACTATATCATATGAGCCGCCCATATAGCAGTGGTGCATAGGTATCTACGGATTTATGTTTGAGTAAAATTTCGCTAAGTGCTGGACAAACAAGTTTCACAGATTCTGCCTATAATTTCGGATCTACGGCAGTTCAAAAAACATGTGGGAATTACTAAACCTAATATGCAGAGGATGAACTACTGCATTGAGGTTGAATCTGAACCAGAGGGAATGCATCTATGAAGAACCTGTGGATGTTACCAACTGAAATCACGCAACTCCTGTACTATATGGGGATTGAACGAAGCATAAGTGAAGCGATGAACTTTGATGGATATCCGACGAACACCGAAGAACTAGGTAAACCCTATTGCAGATTCAAGGCAGAGGGAGATGTGTACCTGGGGATGCAGATGATCAGCGGAGGGGCGCCGCTGTTTTTCTGATCGGGTTCAGGTTGATGCACCGACAGGTCGATGTAGTCGACGAGGGCGGCGGAGCTCTGGTGGTGGCAGTCGTCGCGAGAAAGAATAAGAAGTAGCAGCGGGGGTAAAAATGAAAAAGGGGGTCCCCTGTCCCTATTTATAAGGAAATAATGAAGATGGCATGCGCAAAAATCGAGGAGGTAAAATGATTATGTTAACCATATGGATGCCTCGATTCTCGAGAAGTCCATTGAGATAAGGATCCGTTGAACATATTCTGGGTCTTGTGCGGAGTTAATGCACATGATGTCATGGCGGGTTATGATATTTCTTTTTACATGAAGTCATGGCGCGTTATAATGATTCTGTTTATATGATGTCATGGCGGGTTATAGAGGTCTGCATGAGAATTAGCACTGGTGCTGTCTATTAAGTTGAAGAGTGAAGATTGATATGAACAAGTTCAAATCAATCTAGGCTTAATGTTGGGGATATAGCTCCAAGATATGACCTGCCTAGGAGGGGCCGGGTTGTACCATTGGTGACTTAATGTAAAGAAGGCCCAGGGGGTCCAAGCAGATAATGTATAAGGATGGCAGTTCATAGGGAAAGCTTATTGGAGGCTAAAGACTCGGAGGTGATTTCAAGACCCGAAGGTGTGAACCGTTCAAAGTTAACTTGTTCTATAAGGTAGGTTTAGTTAGAAACAGAGCCGGTCACGTTATGTGAGCCGGCCGGGACTCTGTAAGCCACCGACATCGACCTGTATATAAAGGTGAGATCCGGCGGCGGGTTAGGTCAAGAAAACAACCAATCGAGAACTAGGTCAAGCGTATTCACTCCCTTGTAATTGAAACTCAAGCAATACAACTAGAAGCGGGACATAGGCTTTTACCTCATTGAGTGGGGCCGAACCTGGGTAAAACTCCTTGTGTCCTTTGTCCCGTTCAACCCCTTCAAGCCAACCTAGTTGCGATGGCTCCACACCTAAGTCCTTTTGCTAGGACATCTGTCGTGACAAATCCACGACACCACTGTTGGGAAATGTTGCATGGAAAACAAAAAATCTCTACGCACACAGAAGATCTATCAAGGAGATGCATAGCAGCGAGAAGGGGAGAGTGTATCTACATACCCTCGTAGACCGTAAGCGGGAGTGTTTTACAACGCGGTTGATGTAGTCGAACTTTCTTCCCGCTCGAACCGATCCAGTGCCAAACGCACGGCACCACCGCGTTCTGCACACATTCAGCTCGGGGATGTCCTCGACCTTCTTGATCCAGCAAGATGGCGAGGTAGTACATGAGTTCCGGCAGCATGACGGCGTGATGATAGTGATGGTGATGTGATCTCCGCAGGGCTTCGCCTATGCACTACGAAAATATGACCGGGGGTGTAAACGGTGGAGGGGGGCGCCGCACACGGCTAACAATTGATCTGAGGTGTGCTAGGCGCCCCCTCCCACATATATATAGGTGGGAGGGGGAGGGGAGGCAGCCTGGCGCACCACATAGGTGGCCGCCCGGCCCTAGGGCTCCTGCCCTGGCTGCGCCCCTGCCATGTTTGGACAAAGGGGGAAATGAAGGAGGGGGGAGAGGGAAGGGAGTAGGAGTCCAACTCCACACTTTCCTTTCCTCCCCTCCTTTCCTTTCCCTCCCCATATGGCCAGCCCTATAGGGGGCGCACCAGGCCGTTGTGGGCTGGTGTGTTCCCTCACTTGGCCCATAAGGCCCATATCTTTGTTGGGGGTACCCGAAACTCCTTTTCGGTGACCCGATAAGTACCCGGTACCCCGAAACATTTCCCTTTGTCCATTATATCGTCCTATATATCAATCTTTACCGCACCAGGCCCTTGTGGGCTGGTGTGTTCCCTCACTTGGCCCATAAGGCCCATATCTTTGTTGGGGGTACCCGAAACTCCTTTTCGGTGACCCGATAAGTACCCGGTACCCCGAAACATTTCCCTTTGTCCATTATATCGTCCTATATATCAATCTTTACCTGTCGACCATTTTGAGACTCCTCTTCATGTCCGTGATCTCATCCGGGACTCCGAACAACATCCGGTCACCAAATCATATAACTCATATAGTACTATATCGTTAACGAACGTTAAGCGTGCGGACCCTACGGGTTTGAGAACCAAGTAGACATGACCGAGACACCTCTCCGGTCCATAACCAATAAAGGAACCTGGATGCCCATATTGGCTCCTACATATTCTACGAAGATCTTTATCGATCGAACCGTTATGACAACATACGTAATTCCCTTTGTCCATCGGTATGTTACTTACCCGAGATTCAATCGCCAGTATCTTCATACCTAGTTCAATATCATTACCGACAAGTCTCTTTACTTGTTCCGTAATATATCACCTCGCGACCAACTCCTTAGTCATTTTCTTGCAAGCTTATGAAGTGTATTACCGAGAGGGCCCAGAGATACCTCTTTGATACTCGGAGTGACAAATCCTAATCTCGATCTATGCCACCTCAACAAACACCTTCGGAGATACCTGTAGAGCATCTTTATAATCACCCAGTTATGTTGTGATGTTTGATATTAGACAAGGCATACCTTCGGTATCCGGGAGTTGCATAATCTCATAATCGAAGGAATATGTATTTGACATGAAGAAAGCAATAGCAATAAAACTGAACGATCATTATGCTAAGCTAACGGATGGGTCTTGTCCATCACATCATTCTCCTAATGATGTGATCCCGTTATCAAATGACAACTCATGTCCATGGTTAGGAAACCTTAACCATCTTTGATCAACGACCTAGTCCAGTAGAGGCTCACTAGGGACACGTTGTTTGTTTATGTATTCACACATATATTAAGGTTTCCGATCAATACAATTCTAGCACGAATAATAAACCTTTATCATGAATAAGGAAATATAAATAACAACTTTATTATTGCCTCTAGGGCATATTTCCTTCAGATACATAAACAAATATCGTGTCCCTAGTGAGCCTCTACTAGACTAGCTCGTTGATCAAAAGATGGTTAAGGTTTCCTAACCATAGACATGAGTTGTCACTTGATAACGGGAACACATCATTAGGAGAATGATGTGATGGACAAGACTGATCCGTTAGCTTAGCATATGATCATTCAGTTTATTGCTACTGCTTTCTTGAATGTCAAATACATGTTCCTTCGACCATGAGACCATGCAACTCCCGGATACCGGAGGAATACCTTGTGTGCTATCAAACATCACAACATAACTGGGTGATCATAAAGATGCTCTACAGGTATCTTCGAGGGTGTTTGTTGAGTTGGCATGGATCGATTGGGATTTGTCACTCTGAGTATCGGAGAGGTATCTCTGGGCCCTCTCGGTAATACACATCAAAAGAAGCTTGCAAGCAAAGTGACTAAGGAGTTAGTTATGAGATGATGTATTACGGAACGAGTAAAGAGACTTTCCGGTAACGAGATTGAACTAGGTAGGAAGATACCGACGATCGAATCTCGGGCAAGTAACATACCGACAAACAAAGGGAATTATGTATGTTGTCATTACGGTTCGACTGATAAAGATCTTTGTAGAATATGTAGGAACCAATATGGGCATCCAGGTTCCGCTATTGGTTATTGACTGCAGAGGTGTCTCGGTCATGTCTACATTGTCAAACCCGTAGGGTCCGCACGCTTAACGTTCGTTGACGATATAGTGTTATATGAGTTATATGATTTGGTGACCGAATGTTGTCCGGAGTCCCGGCTGAGATCACAGACTCGACGAGGAGCTCCGAAATGGTCCAGTGGTAAAGATTTATAAATAGTACTATGATATTCGGACACCGAAAGAGTTTTGGAGTGCACCGGGTAGCCATCAGGAGGTGCATGGGCCTAATGGACCAAGGGGAGAGACACACCAGTCCACAAGGGGGCTGGCGCGCCCCTCTCCCTGGCCGCCGGCCCTAGGGAAGGAAAGGGGGGAGGGCTATCCCCTCTTGCCTCCCCCTCCACATGGGAGAAAGGAAGGGGGCCACCCTCCCCTACCTTTCCCCGCACGCCTAGAAAGGCAAAGGGGGCACGGCAAGGGGTACACCCCAAGTTGGATTTGGCCCCACTTTGGGCGCCTCCTTGGCTGCTCCTCCCTCCCCCCACCTATATATATGTGGGTGAGGGGCGCCACACAAGGCCACGGCAATCTTTTAGCCGTGTGCGGCACCCCTCTCCACAGTTTCGTTCCTCGGTCATATTTTCGTAGTGCTTAGGCAAAGCCCTGCGGTGATAGCGTCACCATCACCGTCACCACGCCATCATGCTGCCGGAATTCATCCACTACCTCGCCATCTTGCTGGGTCAAGAAGGCATGGACGTCACCGAGCTGAACGTGTGCTGAATGTGGAGGTGACGTACATTCGGTACTTGATTGGTCGGATAGCGAAGAAGTTTGACTACATCAACCGCGTTACTAAACGCTTTGGCTTACGGTCTACGAGGGCACGTAGACAGACTCTCCGCCTCGTTGCCATGCATCTCCATGGATAGATCTTGCATGTGCGTAATTTTTGTTTGTTTTCCGTGCAACATTTCCCAATAGTGGCATCTAGGGCTGGAAAAAAGGTCGAAACTCGCGAGCTAAACGAGTAGCTCGTGACTCGGCTCGAATCGACTCGAACTCGAAGAATAACGAGTCAAGCCAAGCTTTATTTTAAGATTGTTTATAGGTCAAGTTAAACAAGCCGAGTTCACGAGTACTCGTGTAACTCGTTAGGCTCAGTATAAAACTCACCCACCCATCACCACCTTGCATCCCAGGCCAGTCGCACAGGCACAACACAGGGTCCATCCGCATACCACTAGGCCCAACCACCTAGGAGACGTACGCCACAATAGCGAGAGACCAGTATGTTAATTCCCTTCCTGAATCATGAGTTCGTGACAGCGGCAGTGCCGTCTAAACATACCTCTCGGGTCATGTACATGTTGCTAACTTGTTGATTATTGTGGTCATGTACCATTGTATGTGGAATTATGGTCATGTACATGTTACAGACTTGCTGATTATTGTGGCCATGTACATGTTATTGACTTGCTAACATGTTGATGGTACCAACAATTGTAAGTTAAGCTACTTACAATTGTTTGTGAACATCGTACATGCTTAATATGTACATGTTACATTCCCAATTAATATATATTTTGTCATACTCCTAAGGTTTTATGTTCATACCTATAACGAGCTTAACAAGCTAAACGAGCTAGCTCGCGAGCTAAATGAGTCGAGCCAATCTTGGATTTGAGCTCGTTATAGTAACGAGTCGAGTCGAGCTAGCTCGTTAACGAAACGAGTTCTAGCGAGTCGAGCCAAGCTGGCTCGACTCGGCTCGAATTCCACCCCTAGTGGCATCCGAGCAAGGTCTATGTGTAGGTGATAGGCACGAGTAGAACAAAAAGAGTTGTGGGCGGTGTCGATGTCAAAACCGGCGGATCTCGGGTAGGGCTTCCGAACTGTGCGTCTGAGGATCGAAGGTAACAGGAGACAGGGACACGATGTTTACCCAGGTTCGGGCCCTCTTGATGGAGGTAATACCCTACTTCCTGCTTGATTATCTTGGATGAATATGGGGTTACAAGAGTTGATCTACCTCGAGATCGTAATGGCTAAACCCTAGATGTCTAGCCTGTATGATTATGATTGCCTCTACGGACTAAACCCCCCAGTTTATATAGACACCGGAGGGACCTAGGGTTGTATAGAGTCGGTTTTCAGAGAAAGGAATCTTCATATCCGAACGCCAAGCTTGCCTTCCACGCAAAGGAGAGTCTCATCCGGACACGGGAGGAAGTCTTCTGTCTTTTATCTTCATGGCCCATTAGTCCGGCCCACGTCACATAGCCCAGACGCCCGAGGACGCCTTAATCCAGGACTCCCTCAGTAGCCCCTGAACCAGGCTTCAATGACGATGTGTCCGGCGCGCAGATGGTCTTCGGCATTGCAAGGCGGGTTCCTCCTCAAAATTCTTCAAAGCAGTTGATCGTCAATACTCTATCCGGCTCTGTACAACAGTCATACCCCTAAATTAGAATACAGGTAAGCACTGTTCTATGAAGATTTTACGTCCGGCTGTTCTATTATTTCAAACTGTTTTTCGGCCTCCCATTTCACGTTTCGAGACGCAACCACCGACGACACGTCTTGTCAAAGCAGAGATCGTGCCCCCTTGTTACAGGAGTCTCATCAATACGGGTATGGGGAACCCAACCGTGCCGTTTCGCACGACCCCTTGAAAATAGGCGAGCTTTTAAGGCTCGCGGGGGACGCATGGTATTTACTGCCTTTATAAGGAGATAAGGTTCCCCCTTTTTACCCCACGCCTTCCCCTTCCTCAGTCCACCTGCCCTCAAGCTCCAGCGCTCAAGCTTCGATCCAATCCATTCCCAGAAAGTACTCCAGCCATGTCCGGATCCGGAGCATAGGGCAAGTGGATGGCCTCCTCCGTAACGGAGGAAAACATCAAGGAATCTCCGGGAAGCGGGGTATCTGGCCAAGGAAATCGCCCACCGGCTTCCAGCCAAAAAGCAGATCATCCCCACTCCACAGCCCGGGGAGAGGGTAGTGTTCATCCATCATTTTCTTCGCGGACTGGGGTTTCGCCTTCATCCTCTCGTCCGCGGCCTCATGTTCTACTATGGGTTAGATTTTCACGATCTAGCCCCGAATTCTTTCCTCAACATGTCGGAGTTCATCATCGTATGCGAGGCCTTCCTCCGTGTTTCCCCCACTTTGGCCTATGGCTCCAGGTCTTCAATGTGAAGCCGAAAGTGGTGGACGACCAACACGCGGATTGCGGTGGCGCTATGGTGAGCAAACTGCCCAATGTCACTTGGCCCAAAGGTACCTTCGTGGAGACCATGAAGGGATGGCAGCAGGGGTGGTTCTATGTTACAGAGCCCCGCGACTCCACATGGGTTGCTCCTACGGAGTTCAAGTCCGGGCCCCCAATGCGGCTGACATCCTGGCTCAACAAGGGCCTGGACTGGGCGTCGTCTGACGAGGTCACGATGCTGGCGAAGCGCATCAAGAGCATGGTAGACAAAAACACCAGCCTCGCCAGCGTGATTCAAGTGATGCTCTTCCGCCGGATACTCCCTTGTCAGGCGCGTCAGGAGCCTATGTGGAAGTTCAACCCGGCCGGTCCCCGGACCCTGCAGCGGTTCTTCGGCACGAAGCACGAAGACATGTGGAAGCTACTTTTTAAGAACCAGAAGTCATGGCCGGAGACAACCGAAGACCTCGGCTACGACAACACCCACGCTGCGACCTCCGTAAGTTCTTTGATGACATTACTTTGCGAGCCCAAGGAGCACACTAAACTCTCCATTTTCTTTCGCAAGGTTGGACAAAGCAAGCGGAATGGATTCACTGTCCGGCTCCGCTGCCCGAAGACGAAGCTATTCCTCTGTTGATGAGGATGCTAGTCCCGTCGCCGTACCAGGCGCCGGAAAAGAAGGCCAAGGAGAAGGGCAAGGAGGCCAAGAGTGGCCTTCGCCATAAGGGCATCTCGGACGTAGTGTTTGAAGACACCAAAACTCTCTCCTCTCTTGACGAAGAGGAAGAGGAGGAGAAAGAGAGCAATCCCCCACTCAAGGGGGAGAGGAAGAAGAAGAGGGCAGCTTCCGCCAATCTAGAGGCGGAAGTGTCCAAGAAAGGGAGGACCTCCTTTACGGATGACTCCGAGTCGGACACCGATGAGTGGCGCCCCAGGCCGAAGCCCCTGGCCAGATCGTAAGTACTCAAAGGTACATATATGTGTCCGGCTCTTCTGGCTTATAGTTATAGCACACTTAAATTGCATGCTGCAGTCTGGTTTATGTCTCCCCCAGCGATCTTCATCTACTGGGAATTCACTGGGTCCGAACATGATGGAGAGCGATTCACCTCCACCAGCCTCCTCCCCCTGCCATGGACAACACCGAGGTGTCGTCCCAAAGGACCCTTCCAGCACAGGGAGAGGTGCCGGAGGCTGCCGAGACGGCGCCGAAGGGTGACACCTCGGGTGCCGAGAACATGGGGGAACCAACCCCCATGGAGACTGGAGACGGGGCCATGTCCAGTTTGGCCCCCAACCAAATATCGATCCAGAAACCCACACGGTTCCTGAAATAGAAGAGCAACCCTCTTTACCGGAAGGGGGCGCGCCTACGCCACCGACATCCTCTGTCAATGCGGAGACGCCGGACACTGTGACGAGAGCACTTCAGGGTGCTATCATTGTGGAAGAACACCGTACCCTTATGGGTATGGTGATAGAGAAGGTTCAATTCACGAAAAGCGGCCTGAGCGAAGCCTACTTCAGCCTTTTAAGAGGCTTTGAGGTATGTGTTTTACATCATCTTTTGAAAGAATGCCTGTGTATTGATAGTAGCCCCTAAGACTTTGTTTGGTGTTCGGAAAGAAGAACCGAACAGAGGATCTAATAACTCACGCAGGAGGTTAATATACGTATCTGTTTGAACTGTCAGGCTGCAAAACAGGCATCAGCTGCCCATGCCGCCGAAGCATCCGAGCTAAGGCGGAAGTTAGAAGAAAAGCAAGGTATGTAACGCTGAAGCACGTCTGAAACGATGCCAGTTGTGATGTAGTATGTCAATGAGTTTCATAATTATGTTTGAAGCTGACACATCTGAGGTCGAGGCCCTCAAGAGTGCGCTGACCGAGGCCAAGAAGGAGGCGGAGGAGGAATGAGCCTCCCGCCTTAAACATGAATCACGGGTAGAGGAAGTCCAGCAAGAGCTCAAGGATGCCATAGGCAAGTGTGAATCCTTAGAGCGCAAGAGCTCGGGGCAAAATTCCGAACTTGCCAAGGCACTCCAAAGTGCACAAGAAGCACGGGCCGAATCCCAAAGCGCTGTCCGGGAGATCCAAGACGCAAGACAAATTGCGGCGGGTAAGGCCTTTAACATGCAGAGCAAATTTGTGAAGAAAAGGTATATCTTTCTAACCCGGATTTAGAGTTCTCCAGGAGTGTTTGCGGACCTGCCCCGGAGTGTTGCTGATGCCACGGAGTTCTTCCGGGCCGAAGAGGGGAGCTCAACGGAGAAGCTGTTCTGGTCGCAATACCTTGCGCCAGAGCATCCTGTGCCCCTCAGCGATCAGCTGAAGCAATGGACCGAACTGCACAGGGTGGCTGAATTGGCCCTGAGGGATTTGATAATCCGTCTTTGGCCCGCCGAACCCATGCCCAGTAGCTACTTCTGTCTCGTCAAGCGGCTGGTCAACGCCTACCCTTGGCTTGACGCCGTTAAGCGGTCGGTCTGTATTGAAGGTGCGCGGATGGCCTTTGCCCGCGTCAAGGTGCAATGGGCGAAGATGGACGCAGTCAAGCTTGCGACCGAGGGACCGCCCGCTGACAAAGAGCACCGAACGCCGGAGCGGTACTTTGATGATGTCCTGAAAGGATCCCGCATTGTAGAAAGCCAATGTTCGAAAGGACATCATTTTCGAGTGAATGTATCTATATTGTCCAAGCCTGTATCATGAGACATGGCTTATATATGATATATTGCTTATTTTAATTTAAAATATCTCCTCCTGTGCGGCTGTTTATGATATCAGAGAGTTGTCCAGTCGTCGGCTTCAGCCCCCACGTAGGTAGTACGGGGGTGTTTGGGATAAACACGTAAACACACTTGACCCAGCGTACTGGTCCGTGAGGGAGGTGTTAGTGTGGCGAACCAGGCAATCGGACTATGCGGCTTTATCGCCCTCACTTAGCCATAGGAGTTTTATAATGGGAGAGGGGGCGCAGCCCCTAGTGTTTTTCGATTATGCGAACTCGGGTGCTATGAATGCCCAGCCGGGTGGAGGCCGGCCTATCGCATAATGCGAAAAAAATCGCTAGAGATTTATACTTAGTCACCGAATAGCTGACCAGCTCTCGCCGCATCATGACAGTCAGTTTTCGGCTTTCTCTACATAGGTGTTTGTCCGGGTGAACCAGAAACACAATTGCAGTAGTTCTCCCTTTACTACCCTAGCCGATTGGACAGAACGTAGGGTAGCAAGCACAGGAGCCGGGCAACCCAACTATTGACCAAAGACATGATTCGGAGCCAATGCATATAATGCTATATTCGGGACGCCGAATTGCACTTGTGAAAGTGTTCAGACTTTGTTTTAATATTTTTCAAAGATGTACGCGACTCGATAAAGCCCCTGGCAATTGAGGCCATACCGAGGTGTACATAGTGATCAAGCAAAAACAGGGAAACATATGTTAAAAGATAAGCCAACGCCGTGTAGGTTTGGGCTAGAAACTTTTTTCCTTGTAGTATGATTGATACGTCAAAACATATTGATACAAATAGTGCCAGAAGCAACAAGGCTATTTTACATGCCGAACACAAGGGGAAACCATGTATGCGTCCTGAAAGCGGACGAGGTGATCTTTAAGGATCCTTTAGGTACTCTGGCACGTGTCTATACTGCTTTTCCCCTTGGTGTGTTGTCCTTCGAGAGGATCATCGACCGGTATTTTCATAAAATGCCGCGGAAAAAAGGCCTTGGTACCGTCAAAAGGGTGATATTGTTTAAGGGAACCTGAAAGAAAAATAAAGTGAAAGAAGAAGAAGAGGAATGTGAGTTTCCTGGTAGGGTCTGGCCGTATTGCAGGCATTGTCCTTATTGTGCCCCCATCTTTTCCCATGGTATGTTTAGTGCGTAATTATGTACGTGGCATATATGCCACAA
Source organism: Aegilops tauschii subsp. strangulata (assembly GCF_002575655.3). NCBI lineage: Eukaryota > Viridiplantae > Streptophyta > Magnoliopsida > Poales > Poaceae > Aegilops > Aegilops tauschii. The sequence continues at coordinate 499,788,791 of NC_053041.3, read as the reverse complement.
TTCGGTAGGGGGTGAGATGGGGGCTGATACGTCTCCAACGTATCAATAATTTTTGATTGTTCCATGCTATTATATATTCTGTTTTGGATGTTTAATGGTCTTATTTATACACTTCTATATTATTTTTGGGACTAACCTATTAATCGGAGGCCCAGCCCAAATTGCTGTTTTTTTGCCTATTTTAGTGTTTCGAAGGAAAGGAATATCGAACGGAGTCCAAACGGAATGAAACCTTCGGGAACGTGATTTTCTGAACAAACGTGATCCAGAGGACTTGGAGTGGACGTCAAGCAACCAACAACGAAGCCACGAGGCAGGGGGCGCGCCTACCCCCTGGGCGCGCCCTCCACCCACGTGGGCCCCTCGTGGCTCCACCGACCTACTTCTTCCTCCTATATATACCTATGTACCCGAAACCATCGAGGAGCACCACGAAAACCTAATTCCACCGGCACAACCTTCTGTACCCGTGAGATCCATCTTGGGGCCTTTTCCGGTGCTCCGCCGGAGGGGGCATTGATCACGGAGGGCTTCTACATCAACACCATAGCGTCTTCGATGATGTGTGAGTAGTTTACCTCAGACCTTCGGGTCCATATTTATTAGCTAGATGGCTTCTTCTCTCTCTTTGGATCTCAATACAAAGTTCTCCTCGATTCTCATGGAGATCTATTCGATGTAATCTTCTTTTGCGGTGTGTTTGTCGAGATCCGATGAATTGTGGGTTTATGATCCAGATTATCTATGAACAATATTTGAATCTTCTCTGAATTCTTGTATGTATGATTGGTTATCTTTGCAAGTCTCTTCGACTTATTAGTTTGGTTTGGCCTACTAGATTGATCTTTCTTGCAATGGGAGATGTGCTTAGCTTTGGGTTCAATCTTGCGGTGCTCGATCCCAGTGACAGTAAGGGAAATGACACGTATTGTATTGTTGCCATCAAGGATAAATAGATGGGGTTTAGATCATATTGCATGAGTTTATCCCTCTACATCACGTCATCTTGCTTAAAGCATTACTCTGATCTT